>NC_082700.1:76669512-77386512 GCF_949987515.2 Delphinus delphis
GATGCAAACGCGTCACAAGTGGCCAGAAATACCGCCCCCTCGGGGTGCAGGCTGTGGCTCAGGAGGGCCCCGGGGAGAGACTGTGGCCATTTTTAATATTAATCTCAGAAGAAATGCTCTGGGAGACGTGCTTCTGGCTACAAAGGACCTCCTGTGGGCAGCGCGGCGCCTTCCTTCCTGAGGCTGTAATTACCCTTTGGCTCCACTGGAAAATTCAACTTTCCATTCTTCTGGAGGCGGCAACGATTGAATGGAAGCAGTGACTGTGGGGTGGAAGCCAGACCTCGGCATTGCGCGGGTTACGGGGAGGAGAGCTTGAAAGTCTGAGGGTCTGGGGCGGGGGTGGAGAAATTTTATCCGGAGCAGACTGGGCTAAGTGCTGCTGTGCAGCTCGCAAGGGACGTCATCAGCAAACTGCACCTGAGGCAGATCACGGCTGCGCCCTCTCCTTGCAGGTGTGACCGGGGTGCCCCCAGATCCCCAAATGGAAGTTTGACGGGTGATTCCTATATACAGTGGTATATAACTAAGGGAACCCAGGTCAGTAACACAGGAGGAAACACAGTCTCCTTTCTTCCTCTTGTTCTCCAGAGGACACATGGGTAAGTGGTCTCTATGCTTCAAAGATACCTAGGCAGGCAGATGGATTCCCCTCTTCAACCTGCGTCCCAGGTACCCGCTCGTCTGCTGGGCCATCTCCTCCACGTGCATAGTGAGAAAGCAAAACTGTAACCACTGGATTTCTTGACGGTGGGGCTGGTGTAGGTAACGGGGCCTTGGGAAACCTCTGCCAGGATATCGTCTTAAAGACATTCTTTGTAGTCTAATAGATAAAAGTATGTTGATTCCCAAACTCCTAATCTTGGGACTGACATATACACACTCCTACGTTTAAGATGGATAACCAACAAGGGCCTACCGTGTAGCACAAGGAACCCTGCTCAAGACTCTGTAATGACTATAGGGGAACAGAATCTAAAAAGGAGTGGATACATGTGTACGTATAACTGATTCATTTTGCTGTACAGAAGAAACTAACACAACGTTGTAAATCGACTATACTCCAATATAAAATAAAACATTTTTTTTAAAGTACATTGACTGCAGTGTAAGGCTGGTCGCCCCGCAGAGCCGGTTGTGGTGGTGTTAAGATGTGGTCCTCGGGGTCTGTGATTCGACCTCCCACCTGCCCCACTGGGCCTTTCTCTCCCCTTCTGTCTGGGGAAGCCGGCTGCTTCTCAAGTGTGTCTCTGGCTTGTTGGAGAAGCCCCTACACCGTCCTCTTGCTTCCCTCGGCACCAGGCTGTATTAATCTCTGCCTTCCTAACTGTCCCTTGGGAATTTGCTGGAATGTGGATCACATCGGGCTATGCCACCTGCTCTATCTCCCCAGGTGCTGTCAATACCTGGAAGGATGGACAGCCAAAGCCCCGGGCTTCGCACAGTGACTGGCACGTAGCCAACACCCTGGAAAGAGTGAGAACAAGGGCTGCACGTGCATCACTTCACCCCTGCCAGGACAGCCAGGTCCTGGGACGTCTGACTCATTCTTCTGCCCCTTTTCCACTTTCCAAAGGAAGGACACCTTTCTCCAGAGTCTCTGTGCTGTGTGAAATACAGAGCT
The DNA here is from genome assembly GCF_949987515.2 of Delphinus delphis. NCBI lineage: Eukaryota > Metazoa > Chordata > Mammalia > Artiodactyla > Delphinidae > Delphinus > Delphinus delphis. The sequence goes on from NC_082700.1 coordinate 76,671,137, forward strand.
GAGTGGCCATGGCTCCCTTCCACCGTGCCTTCCTCAGCAGACGGCCGCGATCATTCTGGGCCGCAGGAAAGACGGCCGCCCCCGCCTTGCTTGCAAGAGCATGGCTCTCAGTGCTGGAGCAGAAGCCCCCAAGAGTAAACCGGAGCCCCGGCCAGGCAGCTGTGCCGGGTGATTTTTCATTCGTCGGAGGGACTGTCAAAACTCATGGTCCTGGGAGAGTGCTTTTCTCACTGTCATGGTTGAGATAAATTCCCCCAAACGCTGCCATGGCCAAGCTGCCAATTCCACATTTGCATTTAGTAGTTTAGTTACAAATTAAAGATGTTGCCAGCACGCTCTGGTTTGGGAAGGTAAATTGTAGTAATTATACTGGGACACAGAAAGGCATACTACATTTGAAGAAAAACACAGTGCCAAGACTCGAATCTGTCGTTCCGGGATGATCTTGCACGTGTGTCTTGCACCAAAAGAGGTGTACTTGCAAATGGGTCCTGTCTTCCTCAAGGCGAACGTGCCGAAATTAACCAGCTCGCTGTTGACCGGAAGCGTCTCCAGGATGGCGGGGAACTTTAACACAGTAATTAAATGCTGGAAACCACAGAAGGTTCTCCAGGGCTTGCTGGGGATGTTATCGAGTGTCGCCAAGTCTACACCAGAGGAAACGCAATCTGCTTGAGGGCCCTGCATTCACCCCAACGGTCGATACTGGGACAAAGAAGCCGCACGCTGGGCTTTGTCTAGTGACTGTTCAATAAAAGTGCTTTGCTCGGAGAAGACAGTGCAGCTCCCAGTTTTGAGGGCTTGATATATATGGATATTAAACTCCTCATCAGAACTGAGGGCCCACTGCTTCTGTTTCCTTTGAGAGACGGGCGAGGTAATTGGAAAGCCCTGGCCGGGTCCTTGTGCGGAAGCAGCATGAATCTCCAGGGGCTGACGGGCAGACAATGGTCGCCCTCCTTCACTATCAGGGTGGCCCGTGTCTGAACTATCTATTAACCGAGATGTGAATGGGCCAATGAAGGGCCAATTTATATGTTACCCAGAGAGATGTATTACAACTGCCTGAAACATCGATTTCCCTCCTTCGTTTGTTCTTGGTGGCGACGTAGACGCAGAGATCTGCAATAATGTGGGCGTGTCCTTATCAGATCTTGGATATTTCCCCAGACCGTCTGCAGCCATTAACCTTGCGTATTATCTGACTTTGGTGATTAGTACAGGCACATAAACCCGTATTGATGGCCAGTCTTGGTGGAGAATGGTGAGCTGACTTATTGGAGGCTGGATTTTGCTGACTCTGTGATACGAACGATAGTATTATGCTGGTGCCACAAAACTGCTAATCTGTCGTTTCTTTCATGGTGTCGTCCTCGAAGTGGTGCCTAAGTGTGTAGTGTGGCTGCCCCAGGGCTGTGCTAAGAGCAGAAGCTCTCAAGCTGCACTGATACCAGCTCACAGCCCTTCCCAGAGCTGTGCTGGGGACGCCGCGCGCCGGTTCTCGTGAGGACCGAGCCACTGCACCCTTGTTTTCCAATCCTAACTCCGCTCCTCCTGCTTTATCTGCCATCTCCAGTGGGCAGACTAGTGGGGTTACACCTGGATGACGTGCACTCAGACTCAGAGGCTTCCTGCCCTGGTGACAACAGTCTGAGCGGCAGCTTCCTGTGTGGTCCTTCTTTGTCTCCAGCAGCTCAGGTCTCCAGACCCCTGTGAAAGTGGGCTCCCGAAGCTTGCTCATACAAGGGAGCCCCAGACAGTGGCCTCTCACCTAAAAGGCAAACGACCCCGTGTCCTTGTAGTGTGGGATGGACGCTGAGCCAGGACCAGATTCCCAACCTGCATAAGGCATCAACGAAGGCAACTTAGGGCCACGGCACTTTAAAAGTCGGATAGGGCTGGAATGACTGTTTTGCCCAGAGAAGCATGACATCAACAGGTGGCTAGTGGACCAACCAGCACACATCACGTCTTCACACTTGTAGCCCAGAGCCTTCCCATCCCTGGGTCATCCACAGATGCTAAAGGCAGCCATCTGAGTGCCTGCGAGCCTTGTTCAGAGCTTGGGTTTGCCCAGGTGTTGCTGGACGTGGCCGGCTCCCCCCTGTTCCGTGCCTGTAAGTGTGGTAGGTGCCACAGGGGAACAGCAGCTCGTGGAATTCGGGTGGGTGGACGGGCTCGTCCCCGCAGGCAGTGAGGGAGAGACAGCCTCCGTTAAGGGATAATTTCTTCTAAGAAATTTTCAGTTAAAATAGGCATTGACTGTGCTTTATAAGGTATTTATAAACTCTGAAGTATGAATGATAGCAACATATAAATTTAATTATCTAGGCACCAAGCCAAGCCTGACCGTCCATCCAACACCCACTCGCGGCAAGTACGCGACGCTAGCACCAAGGTGCGGCAGCCTTCAGGGCAGATTTTCCAGGGTGGCTTTTATGGTCAAAAGTCCTCCTAATTAAAAAAATATTTCTGACAGAAAATTTCAAATATATGAAAAAGAAGATGACAGTATAATGAACCTGGTTTTGGGTATCACCTAGTTCCTGTAATTAACCATTTGTGGCCAATCTTGTTTCATCCATATTCCTTCCCACTTATCCCATCTCATATTTTTTAAACAAATGTTATTTTATTTGTAAGCATTTCAGTATGTATTTCTAAAATATAAGCACAAACTTTAATATAATAATAATAATAATGACATTTTCACACCTGAAGGGCTACCAATGTTCCCTTAATACCACCAAACATCCAGTGTTCAAATTCCCAATCGTCTCCGACTGTCATTTTGGACAGTTTTTGTTTGAATCAAAATCCAAATAAGATCTGTAGGTTGGAATCCAGCCTCTTTGAATCTGTATGTTTTCTCCACCATCGTGTTTTTCCCTTTTGCAATTCACGTGTTGAGAAAATGGGGTTGTTTGTTCTACAGAGTTTCCTTCAGTTTCGATTTGGTTGATTGCACCTCCATGGTGGGTTTAACCTGTTCTTCTATCCCCTGCATTTCCTCCAAATTGCTGGTTGGATGGGAAGGTTCTCGGTGGGGTGTGTCACTACTACACAGGGACACGTGGCCATGTCTGGAGACATTTTCGTTGTCACCACTGGAGGGGTATCCTACAGATCTCTAGTGGGTAGAGACTGGGGATGCCGCTCACCACCCTGAAATACACAGGACAGCTCCCACCACAAAGAATTATCCACCCAAAATGTCAGTAGGGCTGAAGCTGAGAAACCTGAAAGCTTGAGCAGTTGGGGGAAGACTCAATGAGACCGTTTCACAGGTGGCAGTGCAGTTTTCCATCAGTGGATGGTGCCCTCTGGCTGCCCCCGTGTTTGTGACGTTGCAGTCCTTCTTCCCAAGGCCTTTAGGAGTTACAAAATGACGAAGCTCCAAGTCTGTCAGTGTTGCCTCGTGGCTGGAACACTTCTGTAAGGAATAACCTCCTTAACCTTTGAAATGCTCTCTTAATTGTATATTTCACCATTCAAGCGACATCTCCAGGGCTGGCCCTTAGAGCCAGAAGTGGAGTGAGAATCCTTTGCCAGACTGTCTGTTCTCAATATTGGTCTATAACTAGAGTCATTGTAACTATGGAACTATGAGGGACTCTCTTCCCTTGCCTTCAAGGTGGTTTCTAATAAAAATAAGGCGATGAGGTCGACACAGTCAGTGGGCAGCCATGAAGTGTTTAACAACGCAAAGCGATGAGATAGACATCACTGACAGCACAGGTGAACTGCGGTGTGGTTGTACCATCCTGGAGGTGGGTGTTTAAAAGAGAAGCATCCGTTTGGTCTGGGGGGATGAAGCCAGGGAGGGGCGGGGAGGGTTGTTGTCTGGAGACCTGGGTTCTAAGGCACAGCTTGTCTGGTTGGTGACAGGGAAAGAGCGCAGATTCAGGAATGAACTCTCTGGATCAGAATATTTTCCCTTTGATGGCCTGGATGTGCGGCCTTAGCTGAATCAACTTAGTTAACCTCCCTGAGCCTTATTTCCTCATCGGTACATGGAGATAGCACTAGTACTGATCTCCTAGGGGTTCTGATGGTTCCACGAGTTATCCCACACACGGTAAACACTGCCAGCTTGTATGATTTGAGAAATGGGAGAGGTGAGTGGAGTGCTTTCTACTGTCCCTCCTCATTCTAGCATTCCGTGATGGGGACCAGAGAAAGCTCGATGGGAGACGTGGGATTTGAGCTGGGCCCTCAAGGGTGGGTGGGTTGGGAAGCTGGGAGGTGTGAGGAAGGCCCCCGATGGCCAGGCATCACCCAACATGGCGGCCTTGGATGGAAGGAGCCCGGGTCGCAGGGGAAGAACACCTTGGAGATGCTCCCCTGCGGTTTCTGTATAAGTTGGAGGTGGTACCAGGCAGACTCCAGTGTCTCGGACGTTCTGTTCAGGCTCGTAGGAGCGTCTCCCTTGTTATGCCTGCCCGGGTCTCACCTTCCAGCCCCGGAAGCAAGCTTGGACTTGACTTCTGATGGTCGGGATGAAGGAGGGAGCTGTCATACTGCTGCCTCTCCCTAGACCGCAGGCGCGGACCCCAGCCCCTCCCAGGGGGCAGGGGCCGGCCCTGCAGTCAGACCAGGCGCAGCCAGGACTCGTCTTCATCACCAGGTACTGAATGTGTCATTTAGGGGTGAACAGGCACTGAGGTTCTGTTGTATTGGAGACCTGACTTGGGGGAACGCCTTCCTGATTCTACATGTGCTGTGAGCCAACCTCATTCCATCGGGGAAGAAACAGAGGCCTGAGCGGTGAACCTACTGAGCCCTTGCTGAGAAGCTAGCGAGTGTCAGAGCCTCTGCTTCGTCTTCCAGTTCTGAGATGGTGACATCAGAGTCAGTCCAGAAAACTCTGTTCTTCCAACTCATTTCCTTTCCAGCCACCCTATGAAGTATCCTGTATGTCCCTTTGCTAAGACGGCTCGCCTCTTTTGCAGACTGTGGTTCCCCGCCTGCCTCTTTCCCCGGCTGCTCGGGGTGGACCCCTTAGCAACAAGGCACCTATTTTAGGCGGAGTCGGCGCAGGTGCAAATCAGTCATTGTTCAGCTTCGTCCTCTTACCCTCATTAGTGACTTCTCTTCCTGCACCCGCTCGGCCCACACTCCCTCTTGCCCAAGCTCATTTAGAGTAAGATGTACTTTCTTTTATTTTTGCTTCAGTCAGTCCCCAAGAGTTCAAGATTTGGGGAAGTGCAGGAGGTGTAGAGTGTTTTCTAGAAAATGTTAAAATATTCATCATTCATTGATTTGCTGTTTAATAGTATGTGTATTTGCACCAAAATGCTCAATGCCGCATGCCATGCAGGTAGGGCCGATGACGGACACACGTTTCTTCGAGGCTGTTTGGTCCCTGGAGATGCCTGGGCTGGAGGGCCTCTCACGTCCACTCCTGAATTGCGAGCTTGCTGCAGACCTGGTTTGCCGAGGGAGCCTCAAATGCACCATGAGACCCATGTGAAGTTGAGCAGGCTGTTTCACGCCTCTGTGAGATTGTTCCTCCGAGATCGGAGCCTGTGCAGTGGTGTGCTGCATTTTGGGGGTTCACCTTCTGGAATTGTCTTCAGTTTGGGCTTACCAGCACCAAGAAGTTAATTTCCTGATTATGTAGGACCCCAAATGGCCGGGTTTGGCTTCCTTACCTCCCTCATCCTGTCTTTCTTTTTTAAGGTTTTTTTTTTTTTTTGGTTGCGTTGGGTCTTCATTGCTGCGCACAGGCTTCCTCTAGTTGCGGCGAGCAGGGGCTACTCTTCATTGTCGTGCGCGGGCTTCTCGTGTGGTGGCTTCTCTTGTGCAGCACAGGCTCTAGGCATGCAGGCTTTAGCAGTTGTGGCACGCGGGCTCAGTAGCTGTGGCTCACGAGCTCAGTAGTTGTGGCTCGTGGGCTCTAGAGCGCAGGCTCAGTAGCTGTGGCGCATGGGCTTAGGTGCTCCGTGACGTGTGGGATCTTCCCGGACCAGGGTTCGAACCCGTGTCCCCTGCACTGGCAGGCGGATTCTTAACCACTGTGCCACCAGGGAAGCCCCCTCACCCTGTCTTGATTTGGAATGAAAATTCTTCAACATGCTTGTTTTATGTCAGAATTTAAGAGGATAAAAACCTACTTGATGGGGAGAACGAAATTTCAACGACAGAATGAACCACAAGGAATTGATTAACACATCTTAGGTACAGATATTAGGCTGGGGATAGTAGCCGGCCATATTTGACCACTTTTGACCTATGAAAACGACGGCTCTATCAGTCTGACACCTGTAAGTATGTGGTCGCTGAAGATTTTCTTTCTCTCTGGTTAGAGTGAAGTTCTGCTTTGCTCTCATCACTAAGATACAGGGAAAGCTCGAGCCAGGACTAGTGGGTAATAATGGTCCCTGATGGACCAGCTCCTGTTTCTTTCCTTGGTCCACTGACGGGATCCTGGTCTCTTTTCTGGTCCATGTCTCAGGCTGCCCGCCTGCCCACGAGCCAATTACGCCTTGTTTCAGGGCTGATGTCTGAACTGCGAAGGGCCTCCCCAGGCAGCCGACCTGCCCAACGCCTGGCTTCACCTCCCACCAGCCCGGGGATTATGGGACTATCTTAATATCCCTCTGACCCCATTTCCTCACAGCTCAAAGGTGGTTACGAGTGCTTCCAGCCTCGGGACGGCTGCTGTGAGCAGACAGAGAGATTAATATATGGACCTTTTCGTGGTACCGGCCACCCTGATAAGGACTTGGTCTGCGTTAGCTGCCATTACTTTTATTATTAGTGAGGTCAGTACTTGAAAGTGACCCCAGGCAGGTTTGTGACCGGCCTGGAGAAGGTGAAGAGAGCTCAGGAATCCTGCCAGGAGTTTCCAGGCTCCTTACTCCATCTGGATGCCGAGCTAAAGGAACTGGGGCGCAGAGAGGCTGACAATGGAAGGAGCCCCGAATGCTAATAGCGGCTGTGCTGTGTGTCGCTCACCTGGGGCCGGGCTCCGTTCCAAACTTATTTCTCCAACAACCGTGAGGGAGCCACTGCCATCGCCCCCATCCGTCGGACTTGGAAGTCGAAGCACGGAGAAGTCACGGAGCTTGTCCGAGGTCACATGGATGCTAAACGGCAAAGTGAGGGTCTTCATACAGGGTGGTCTGACTCCAGATCCAGCGCTGTTACCTTTCTCACATCCTCACGTCCACCATGCTCTTCTCTGAGGCTGAGTTTGTTCTGCCCCGCGGCCCCCAAATCTGGGGCATGTCATCAGAGGGGCTCTTTTGTCTTTGATGACACATCTCACAATTCCACAGGGATGCATCTGAACACCTCTGTGCTCAGGGCAGTGACTGGGGAGGTGGCCACGGTTCTCCTTTGCTTTTGCTGAGAAAAGGGTGATTGGATCTGCACCGTCCCTGACGGCCGCGCCCTTCTACCCACGACTCAGAGCTTTGACTCAGAGCTTCTTCCTGTGTGTGTCTCCTCCCCACAGACTGTCAGGATTTAGACACCTAGATCCTTGCTTCTCCTGGGCGCTCACTTTACATGAACGCCAGCGGGCGTCTTTGAATACAATGGCTACCTGTAGAAGCATTGCCAGCCTAGAGGCATTCAGATTCAAAGGGTTAAACATATTATAGCAGCCACATGGAGAACAGTATGGAGGTTCCTTAAAAAACTAAAAATAGAGTTGCCCTATGATCCAGCAATCCCACTCCTGGGCATATATCCCCAAAGACAAAAACTAATTCGAAAAGACACATGCACCTCAATGTTCATGGCAGCTCTATTTACAATAGCCAGGACATGGAAGCAACCTAAGTGTCCACGAACAGATGAACGGACAAAGAAGATGTGGCACATACATACAGTGGAATACTACTCAGCCATAAAACAGAGTGAAATCATGCCATTTGCAGCAACGTGGATGGACCTAGAGATTATCATACCAAGTGAAGTAAGTCAGACAGAGGAAGACAAATACCATATAACATCACTTATCTGTGGAATCTAAAAAATGATACAAATGAACTCATCAAACAGAAATAGACTCACAGACATAGAAAATAATCTTATGGTTACTGAAGGAGAAAGCAGTGGGGAGGATAAATTAGGAGCTTGGGATGAACATATACACGCTACTCTATATAAAATAGATAACCAACAAGGACCTACTGTATAGCACAGGGAACTATATTCGATATCTTGTAATAAGCTATAATGCAAAAGAATCTAAAAGAGTGTGTGTGCGCGTGTGTGTAACTGAATCACTTTGCTGTACGCCTGAAACTAACACAACATTATGAATTAACTATACTTCAATTAAAAAAAAATTACAGAGGTCAGTTAAAACAGAGCGCACACGAACAGCAAAGCCTGCCTCTGTGGTCTCCAGCTTCAGGGCGTTGGGAAGCGGCCCTGCAGGCTGGCCCTGGCTTGTCTGAGACGTAGACTGGAGCTCTGCAGAGCATCCCTTCCCTGAGGTGCATGGAGCCACGGGCCCCTCCCTTAGAGCACGTGCAGCTGTTACCTGAACAGAATCCTCCCTGGTGACTGTGTCCGTGGGGCGCGACTGTCCCTCCGCTGTCGCGGGAAGCCCTTGGCGCACGTGTTCTAGTTGTGTCGGGACCTCCCCGACCCCCTTCACTGCTGCTGCCTCCTTGAGGACCCGCCCGTGTTGCTCAAGTTCAGGGCGTCCCCACCTCGGATGCGGAGCTGCCGGCTCGTTTTAACTGTGGTTAAACACGCAGAACGTAAAATTTACCATCTTAGCCATTTCTAAGCATGCATTTCAGTGGCATTAAGCACATTCACAGTGTTGTACCATCATCACTGCCAGAACTCTTTCCGTCTCCCAAACTGAAGCTCTGTCCCCATGAAACGCCGGCGCCCCGGCCCCTCCCCCAGCCCCCGTGACCACCACCTACCCTCTGTCTCTGTGGATCTGACGACGCAAGTCTCTCGTATGAGTGGAGTCAGACGGTCCCTGTCCTGTTGTGTCTGGCCTATTTCTCTCCGCATATTGTCCTCAGGGTTCATCCATGGCGTAGCATGAGCTGTAATACCCGCTGTATGGATGGACCACGCTTTTTATCCATCGTCTGTTGGCGGACACCGGGTTGTCTCCACTTTCGACCGGTGTGGACGCTGCCGCCATGAGTATCTGTTTGAGTCCCTGCCCGTGGGTCCTCGAAGGCCACGCCCCTCCCCCGGGCTTTCTGAGCTGCCGTCCCACACGGGCGCCAACTCCACCACCTGCCTGACCTCCACCTCCCTTCCAAGGCTGCACACAAGTTTCTCCATCCACGGGGGCTCCTGGACCGCCTGGTGAGTGTGTGCGCCCCATGAGTCGCCATCGCCCTAGCCCACCGCTGTACCCTTCTTACTTGTTTAGCCCCACGTCCCAACCTCAGGTCACTGAAAGCTAGGATTAGGTGTGAACCCTTTGTGACCCCAACGGATAGCTTGGCACTGACTGGATTAACAAAGAGAGAATCAGACGCTGCGGACAACTTAGTGATGCCTCATCTTTAAATTCATTTTAACCTCTACTCTCACCGCGTCCCTCCTCAATATCCATCACTCTTTTCTCTTCGGGGCCCCAACATCTATGACGCCCTCGTTCAGGAGGAATCACTGGGGTGCTTCATCTCACAACCACAGCTCCTTTCTGCAGACGCTGAAAATATCACCCGACGCCCAGCGGCTGGGTGGGCGAGCCGAGGGCATGGGGCTCCACGGGCGGGGAACTTGCCCTGGGATGACCGCGATGCCTTTGTTGGAAGAAACTCTAGGTTTTATTTTCATACAAGAGAATGGGAACCCATTCACATTGGGAGAAATGATGGCAAAATAAATAACAGAAACCACTTTTCATTGACTTCTCAGGACATTTGACCTGACCCCTCATCTCAGCCGTCAGCTCTTTGGCTAACTACTGATGGTACAAAGAGATTAGTTTTGCAGTTTCGCGCTGATTTCCTTACTCGTCAGTTTCTTGGTTTTATGTTCTCAAGTTTGCCCTGGACCCACAACAAAAGCTTGACGCATTGGGACAAATGCATCTATTTGTCACTAGCCAAACCACATACCCAGGAGAGCAGCAGTCACAGGTCGGCTTCTTTGGGGACCACAGCCAATCTAACAGATATTTGTTTGACCAGCACTCTTCCCGGCCCCCATCCATCTGCAGATCCTGCCATCCCACGCAAAACAGCGTCTGTGGCACCAAGGCTGGAAGGATATTGCCAACCATTATGAGAAATCTATCCCTGATGGTTAACAACTGTCACTCCGGTTACCGCCTCCCACCTTCCGCCCCCATCTCTCTGCCTCTATTTTTAAACCGATGAAAGCAAATGGAGTGAACTCTGCTTTTCCTTCAGTGCATCTGTGGGTGGTAGCTAAGGTGACATATTAAATGACCTCCCTGGGAGCCAGTTTTGTAATAAACCATTTAGCGACTCTCAAGTCTGTGTGTCTGTGCTGGGTAGTTATTTGTTTCACTGAGATTAAAGAACTCTGAACTTTCAGCGTGTGCTATTTATTGTATTGAGCTGTGTTTAAAGGACATCTACTGCTTTTCCATTGATGGGAGTCTCTAGCTAACAGCACTTTAAAGAAGTGGAAAATGCTCAGTTATCACCCAGTGTGACCGGGATCAATAGTGGTTTAGTAGTGTCTGATAATTGGAGGAGCTGTTATACACAAGAGCTTGTGTATCCTTGAGTGACTCTCTGTTGTCCATCATCATCTGTTAATCAGACCGAAAATATGGTGGGGAATTTTCCTTTTTTAAATCAAGCTTGTGAAAAACATTTGAAATAATGATGAAAAAAACTCCTCATTGTTCAACTCAGCAGGGAGGAAAATCCAGGAGCTGGGTAGCTTTCTGCTAGACAGACGAAAAGCAGTAGGTATGTACAGCATCAGGAGATGCAGCCAGAAAAGATTTTGTATTGGGAGGGCATCGGAGAAATTTGGTGTCAGACCCTGCAGTTGCCACTGTTCTCCGGCCCTCTCCCCATCCCTTCCCCCATCCCTCCCCCCATCCCTCCCCCCTATCCTGGGCAGGGGTCACGGCACACGAGGAGCTGTGGTCAGAGCCTGGCAGTGGTCACTCGGCGCTCTGACCACGTCATGGGGTTTCTGTGAACCCTCTGCCTGGGTCTAGGAAGGCCTTCAGGAGTCAGGAGGCATTGGAATTCCATGTGAAAGCACATCCTAGTCTGTGGTTGTGGTGAAAACTCTGGAAATTTCCAAGTTCTTCTCTTGGTTAATCCTTCACCCAGTCAAGGGTACCTCAAGCCCTGCCCCAGGGGAGACCCTATTCTGGGGGAGATCTCAGCTGTGATCCTCCACCATCTGGGGCCCTCATGTCTGGCCATGCATGCCTTTTGTTCTAGAAAAGCAAGGAGGAAGAAGTATATGATGCAGGCTCGCTCTCCAGGCCTAGGTGGTGGAAGCCGTGTCTGGGCTCTCTCGACCTGGGGGCCCACAGGGGCTCTAGGGGCCTGTCTGCCCTTATAGATCGACCTTGTCCAGTTACCTCGGTCACACCAGGGGTGTGACAGGCTGGCTGTGCCAGGCCCCATCCGCTCGGTTTCTGCCAGACTCCCTGAGGTCTCTGAGCATTTCAGAGCCCCGCCTCCTCGGGACAAAACGCCTAGTGCCCCCAGGATTTGAGAGCCTGACCAGCAGGGCTGTCTGCATCAGCCCCCACTGGACCGCGGGCTGGTGGGGGACCAGGACCGCGGTCCCACCTCGTGTGCTCAGGACGCCACGTGCTTTGGGTGCGAGGTGTGTGGATGCCCAGCGAGCTCTAGGGCGATAGAACTCTTCTCTAGAATCGCTGTTTTCTAGAGTATACACGTTCGCATTACTAAATAACTTCGTGATTGAATACCTGTCCACTTGTGCTGGGGTTCCTGCAAGGACATTTTAGATGGTGACCCCCGAGAAGACATACCAGAGCTTCACTCGATAACCTAGGTATTGACTCTAAGGACAGACTCCATGAAGTTTGTGTTCAAAAAGATGCCAATCTGCTTCCTAGCCCCAAATCCATTACGACAGGATTTGCTGAGAATTTTACCCGAAGGGCTGTCCTAGCCTAGAGCCCTTCAAGACAATTAAGTTGCTGAAGTTCTAATAAGACTTTCTAACAAGTCAGATGCCCATAAAGAAGCCCAAGACCCCGCAACATGCAGCATGATTTTCAGAAGAGGAGGCACCCCTCATCTTTCCAGTTGGCAGCAAAGAGGTGGACATTTCCTTTTCCTTCGACGTGTTAGTCTACATTTTTAAGGTGGGAAGGCATTCAGTAATAGGAGACTGTGCTTCCTCCACCCCATCCCCTCCTTTGGGGCTCCCTCTCCCTGATGCCACACTGACGTTTCCTCTTGAGCCTGAGTTGATCTCTCCCTTGTGGTCTCTTGGTAATTGCTAACACAAAATGCCTTCCATTCACCTCTGGTCTGTGTCTCACAGGATGACCACTCGAGGGGTCCTTAGCCCAGTGCCATGCAAATAAGGCACCCCATCACAGGGTCGATGAAGTCATCAGTAAAGCTTCCCAGCCTGCTGCGTTCAAATGGGGGGCTGAAAGGCCCCACTCAGTTAGGGTTTTCCCGTAGAGAGTTGTACTTTTGACTACTATTGGCTTACTGTCCCCTCCATGGCTAGTAGGAGGGTGGGAGGTTGTGAAGGATACTAGTGTGATGGAGGTTAGGAGACTATTGTGAGGGGTACCAGTGTGAGGGGTACCAGTGTGAGGGATGCTAGTGTGAGGGGTACCAGTGTGAGGGATACTAGTGTGAGGTATGATCGTGTGTGCCGGTAGCAGTGTGAGGGGTACTAGTTTGAGGGGTACCAGTGTGAGGGGTACCAGTGTGAGGGGTACCAGTTTGAGGGGTACCAGTGTGAGGGATGCTAGTGTGAGGGGTACCAGTGTGAGGGATACTAGTGTGAGGGGTACCAGTGTGAGGGGTACTAGTGTGAGGGGTACCAGTGTGAGGGGTACACATGTGAGGGATATTAGTGTGAGTGGTCTCAGTAATCACAGTTCATTCTCTGGTGTTAATTGTCCAGTTGGAGTCATAGAAACAGCCAATGGCCGTTTTCAGATGTGTATTAGTAAAAGGAAGGATAGTTCCCAGTCTCTGCCTTTGAATCCCTTGCTACAGAAAATCTCAATTTTTTCATGCGTATATGAAAAGGTATAATGCAGTTCCTTTTATGGGTAACTTTTAATCTTAGGTCAATTCTGTTTGTTTTTTCTCTGCTTTTCTTGGAAGAAATGCATGGATTTATGTATTTTGGGACAACAATAGTATAACATACTTCCAATGAAATTCGTGTTCAGCAACTATTTACATCTGGTAGAATCATTCTTTTGTGATCCCATCTTAAGATTATTAGTATGAATTGCTTTTACAAGATTTTCCATAGTTTGCCAATTACTGCCTTCAACAACGATCCGTCTGGCCTGTCCCTTAGTAACATTTCAAGGAGAGAAGGATGCTGAGGAAGGCGGTGGGAGCGCCCAGGTGGGGTGTTCATTGTAGGGCCTGCCACGCCCTGGACCCTCCTTCCTGGGAGGGGTCTCACCAGCTGTTTGCTCACTGCGTGGCCGCCACCACTGCAGGAGACCCTCTGGAATCGCCTGGTTTCACGGGAAGCCTCAGTTTTGAAAACCCAGAACTGGTGTTAAAGGTGATCGTGTAATCCACTTGATGAGAGTTTCCTGAATTTCACCGACTGGGGCTCTGACCGCTGGGCAGCTTCCGGGAAGCGGCATCCGGGGGGCTGGATATGATGCGAGTGAGCGCGCCTGGTCTGGCCTCTTTGGGAAATTCGGTAACAACTGGCAAAGAGCTTCTTAACATGCATCTCACAGCCAGGAGCCTCCTCCGGAGCCGGTCCAGATGCGGGACTAGATGAGTAATTAGGTGGCTTGGAGACAGAGGGGCAAAGCTGACTCTGGAGGTGTGAGTAATTAGGGGATTAGGAAAGGTACCGCATCATAAATGGGGATTCGGTGGAGTCAGTGTCGTAGGTGTTAAAAGGCAGTTGAATGAAGATTGATCTGCACGGCCCAGCCTTGCGTGCAGGGCCCACGTTCTGTCGGCCATGATCCTGAGCACATCTTCCACTAGGTGTTCTCACTCAGGCTGCCGGATCCTTAGCTGAAGTGCTCAGCGGCTCACACCGCACCCGTGAAGTGAGTGTATGAACGATTCCATGTCCTGTCGCACTTGAAACTAGTGTTAAACCTCCTGGCACGGAGGAGGGTCTGTAGCAAGCGCCCTACCTGTGTCTGGGCTCCGTCCTCACCGGGGGCATCTCCCCGTGGGGTGAGTGTCTCCTCTGTTCTCCCTGAGTGACTCAAGGGTTTCCGATGGTTCATTAGGTGGAATCAGTGTCTATGTTTATGGCATCAAACTGGGGAAGCATGTGCACATGAGTGAGTGGCTATCATTTTACAGACATAAGGTACAAGGAGGTAGAGCATCGCTACCTAAAGGGAAACCATTAGCTCCAGGAAACTGACACGGCAGCACACGGAAAATTCCTTTCCCTTCTCACCCACCTGTCTCCCTCTCACCGCTTCCCTCAGTCACCTCCATCCTCCCAGCCCATCTCAGCCCCAGCCTCGTCCTCTGAGAAGGCTCAGACTCCTTGGACTGGACCATCACTTTGTACCTTCACTGTGCCCTTCTCCTCCCCTTCAGCACACATCACAGCTGTAATTCTGCATTTGTCTGTGTGAATATGGTTATTTTCTGGTTCTCCCACTGGATGGCAAACTCTATGAAGACAAGGGCTCTGCCTACTTTTTTGCTTTACGTCCCCGTACTGAGCACAGGGCCTGGCAATTGGGGGATGCTCACTAAATGTTTGTTGGATGGATAGATGGATGGATGGGTGAATAGGTGGATGGATAGATGGGTGGATGGACGGATAGGTGGGTGAATGGATGAATAGGTAGTAGGTAAATTGATGGATGAATGGGTGGGTGGATAGATGGATGGATGGATGGAAGGATGGATGGATAGGTGGGTGAATGGATGAATAGGTAGTAGGTAAATGGATGGATGAATGGGTGGATGGATGGGTGGATGGATGGATAGATGGATGGATGGATGGATGAATAGGTAGTAGGTAAATGGATGGATGAATGGGTGGGTGGATGGGTGGATGGATGGATAGATGGATGGATGCATGCATGCATAAATGGGTGGATAGATGAATACATGGGTGGATGGGTGGGCGGATGTTTGGATGGATGGGTGGATGGATGATTGAAAATGAATGAAGAGGAGACTATTCTATGATGACTTTCTCAACACTTCATTAAATGTAATTCTCTTTTCCTCTGTGCAGCTCAAACACACCAGGTTCTCACGGGCTTTCTCTGAAACCTTGAAAGAGATTCTCTCTAGCTTTTGCACATAGTTCCCAGAAGAAGCCTGTAAATTGTGTGCTGCCTCCATTTTACAGATGGGAACACTGAGCGTGACCTGCCCACAGTCACGTCCGGGCTTCTGTCCATGCCCTTCACACCCACGGCCATACCCACTCCCCAGCGCCCGGCCACGGGAAGGTGCCCACGCTGAGGGGGCAGTTGTGGTGGTGGTGGGGCGGTGGTAGGGTCTGGGCAGCATCTGGAATCCTCAGTGTCTGTGTCCTGCCTGACGCTGAAGGCCTGTTGGAGGGCTCGGTTGTCCCACTGGAAGGTTCTCCCCGCTCCTCACATCCTGTGAAAGCGTCCCCCTCCTGGCCTCCTCTCTGCAGCAGATCTGTGGAGAATGGGTTTAGCAAGACTACCGGGCTCTCATTGTCCTAGAATCCTCCCCAGGGATTTAGCTGAGAAGCTGCGTGCCTGGCCGTTGCTCCCTCTGTAGCCTAATAATAAGCAGCGACTTTATTTCTTGGGCCTGTCATGACCCACTTAGACTTTGCAAACTGCTCTGAGAACCCATCTTTACCCCTAGATATGTTTCTGTATTCTCTGATGGCGTTTTTCCAGAAGTGAGCAGAAATTTATGAGTGTGTCTGTAGAAAATGGAACTTCCAGAGGGTGCTAGCCAGATGAAGCTGCCAGCGTCCATGCAAGGTCTCGGCGGTGGGCGCATAGCCAGAACCCAGCTGGGACAGATGTAACTGTGGGTTCACGGGCAGGGCCACCATCTTCCTCCCAAAGACAGCCCTGGCAGTGCGGCCCTGAGGAAGGCATGCTTTTGCTGGGACCCCGGGATAATAATACACCTCCTACTTGTGTGAAATAAACTAGGCATAAGGACTGAGATGAATGATATGTCCAGTCCCGGCGTAATCACTAAAATTAGCAGAAGCAGGTTGCATAATGCAAGTGGTAAAAGTCCTTTTTTCTGGTGCCCCTGAGGTGAACTGAATGGTCTGGTTAATGAATAATGCCAAGCCTGTTAATGAGAACAAAGATGTTTAAATGGGGAGGCTGGAGGTTGTCTGCCGAGTATTACCCCGCACTTGCGGATGAATGGCGTTTGGGGGTAAATGTGAGAAACGGCTCTCTGCCTCCTTCTTTCTGTCCTCCTTCCTCTCTCTCTGTTACTTCACTGGGCATTTTACAAAGCGTGATCGGCATCGAGGGACTTAGAAAAATATAACTCTCAACAGAAAATAAGAACGGCGACATCACCTAGAAGAACACGCCGCAGGCCCAAGGTCCCACGTGGAAGGGGAGGCGGCCTCATTTCTCTGCAGTGGCCGCAGGCACCTGGCACAGGTGCAGAGTCGACCCGCCCGACGCTTCCTTCATCTGGGCTTGGCGTCCCCGTCAGTTGCATGGCAGATCATCAAAATCAATTCCTTTCTGATGTTTGCGACAGCCGAGTGGGTCAGCTAGCGAATCACAGGCACCATTCACAGCAAGGTGGCTGCTATGTTACATGTACGATCCTGTAGGAATTTAACACCAACCAAAATAACAGGGCTTCCCTGGCAGCGCAGTGGTTAAGAATCTGCCTGCCAAGGCAGGGGACATGGGTTCGAGCCCTGGCCGGGAAGATCCCACATGCCATGGAGCAACTAAGCCCATGTGCCACAACTACTGAGCCTGTGGGCCACAACTACTGAGCCTGCGTGCCACAACTACTGAAGCCTGTGCGCCTAGAGCCCGTGCTCTGCAACAAGAGAAGCCACCACAATGAGAAGCCCGCTCACCGCAACAGAGTAGCCCCCGCTCGCCGCAACTAGAGAAAGCCCGTGCATAGCAACGAAGACCCAACGCAGCCAAAAATAAATAAATAAATAAATTTATAAAAACAAACCAACTCCTAACCAAGAACACAATTTTCCTGTGTTAGTTTTACTAACTCTCCTGATGCAGCATCCTCTTGAGTGCTATAGAACTCAGCCCTGAGTCTGTCTTCAGAGGAGATGACCGTCTTCCCAAGGCAGCGTCCATGCCCATGCCCAGCAGGACAGGTGCATTTCCAGCTGTTTCACGGAAAGCTTCCAGCTTCCTTCCACCGTCCTCCCCTCCCTTGTTGTCTTGGCCCCTGAACACCTGTGTCAGAGTCACATCTGTGGAGTGGCCTTTGCTGCTCTCATCTGTCTTTCCTTCCCTCATCCCTACTGTCCTTCCATATGGGAAGCAGGTGGGGCAGGTGGAGGTGGGGGACCAGTGTCAACAGCCCGTGACCTACCGGTGCCGCTGTCCTCCTGGCCTGTCTGTACGGCCAATGCGACCAAAAGTGCAAAGCTTAGGATGAACTTTGAAATCTGCTCTACGGAATGGGAGATTTTTAAAAATTAAATTTTATTTTTCGTAATTACCTTCCAAATCTATAGAAAGTGAATCAAGAGGATATCACAAATCTTTATATTTTTCTTTCATTTCTCTCCAATCTTAATAACATCTCTGATGGGGGCAATGTCATCTTACTTGTACTTCATTTCTTCTAACATAGATATTTTTCACATTTGGCAGTTTAAAAAGCAGATGCATCTGACCATCCGTGGCACCTTGTAATGACAACAGGCTGCATTTTTCTTCCTAGCGATGCACAAGATATTGGCGTATCTTGTAACTGATGAGGTCCTGTGTTTAATTTAAAATATTTTTATGGATGTGCCGTCTCGTGTCCCTGGAGACAAAGTTGGTTCCTGCCACTCCACCCTGCCCTGAGCTCCTGGTGCCACCTTCCCGGGACAGGGACAGGGCAGTGGCACAGAGCAGCAGCCTGATCTGTGATTCCTGAGGCTCACGGTTAAGGACAGGTAAAACACCACCGTCCTGATTTTCTAGGATCCAGTATTTTTCTGCAGTGTGTGTGTGTGTGTGTGTGTGTGTGTGTGTGTGTGTGTGTGTATGAGATTTTGGGGTCGATGGTGAGTGAGTAGATGTAAAATTCTTTTTTGGAAGCTAAACAGGTTTATCTTTTAATTTTATACTCCGTTTGCTATTTTGAACAGATCCTGGTAATTTCTGGCTTTAATGCACTGGACGCCTTCCCCCTCCCTCCCTCCTCCCACTTCATTTCTTGTCCTTCCCCTCCTCCCCCTCTCGTCCAGGCTCTTTGCCTGTGTCAGCTGCGCTGTCGCTTCTTCTTAAGCTCACTGCCCCAAACAGCTCTCTCCTGCCCCTATTTGGTCAGAATAAAATGTGCGTCTTCTTGGTGTTTGAGTTGGAAATCTGACTGAAGCTCTTAGCTGCTTCCCTTTGAAGTTCAGCTGCCTTTGCTGCTGGGTTGTTGTCCGAGAAGGTCTTGCAGGTACCCTGACTTCCTGTCTCCTTCGAGAGTCACAGCCATTTGTCACGCAGGGTCCTTGCTCCTTGGGCACTAGGCTCCTACTTACAAAAGGAACTTCAGCCCCAGTTCTTTTGGGAGCTCCCTGGGCAGTCATCTTGGGCCAGTATTTCCCTTGAGGGGTGTGGTAAACGAACACTACCGGGACCCTTGCAAGCCCTCCCGGCTTGTCCTGCCCCTAAATCCCCTTCCTTAGCTGGGGTGGGCAGTGAAGGGAGGAAAGAGCCAAGTCCTATTTCTGCTAAAGTAGCAGAGGGTAAGCCAGGGCAGGCAAATGCACCCTGGGGCGTTCTAGGGGCTCTCATGTCAGCAGCTGAGAGAGCTCGCCCTTGTCTGAGCTGGCGGTGGACCAAAGGCCCACTCGAGATCCCGTCTGGCCCCAGAGACATCTGGGCGGCACAGAACACACTCGCCCAGTGACTGGCACGGCGGGCCCCCCTGTCTTCAGCTCTCCTGGCTTCCCTCAGTAGAGAAGAAGCCCACCGCACCTTTCAGGAAGGCACTCCTGCCCACCAGGTGAGGCAGAGGACAAGGCAGGAGGGCTCCTCGGCCCACAGGGCATGTGTGGGAGACGGGGTTAGGGTCTCTGCTTCCCCACGACGGGCAGATTCTGCCCCCAGCTCTGCGGGAGTCCCTGTACACATAGCTGTGTTCACTACTGTACTGGACGCAGCACTGTATTCGCCCAGCGTTGATTTCTGACACATGGGCCACTGGTGGTTTTCCCGCAGACCCCCTAGTGTGCATCGACGGGCGTAACTGCTTGCACAGACCTGCAGAGGAAGCTGGAAACCTGTGTCCAGGTTTACTTTCAGAACCATTACTGGCGATGACAAGTTGACCTAAAATTTGAGCCTGCTTTTACACACCTGGTTGAAGGTGGTCAGTCTGCTCCTGGGCCACCCCACTGGGCCAGGCG
Source organism: Delphinus delphis (assembly GCF_949987515.2). Classification (NCBI taxonomy): domain Eukaryota; kingdom Metazoa; phylum Chordata; class Mammalia; order Artiodactyla; family Delphinidae; genus Delphinus; species Delphinus delphis. Next base: position 76,690,820 of record NC_082700.1, read on the forward strand.
GCTTCGGTGGAGGCAGGCTACCACGCTGTTGCACGACCAGTGATTGGATCTGTCGGCCTCGCCTCTCAACACGCCTCCTCCTACGTGTGTGGACACTGCTTCTGTGCTCGGTCCTACTTACAGAGAAAACCGCTTTTAGGGATGGGACTGCCATCCTGCTTCTGGGCCTTAATTTTATGTAGGTGGAATATTAGAGTTTGGGATTCATTGGGGGAAATCTTGTATTTTGCAACAGAAGGAAAAATGTGAGGTTAAATGACAATAAAAGGATCTGGAAGAATTTTAGCTCCATAAAAGGGGCTTCTGCTCTCCATCCCCAGGAGAAAGAGGGCTCCTTTCTCTTCACAATATTCAAAATCAGAAAGCATTAGAGTTGGGGGCTTCGCTGGTGGCCCAGTGGTTGGGAGTCCGCCTGCCAATGCAGGGGACACGCTTTCGGTCCCTGGTCCGGGAGGATCCCGTGCGCCGCGGCTGCCGCGCCTGCCGCGCCTGCCGCACCTGCCGCGCCTGCCGCACCTGCCGCACCTGCTGCGCCTGCGCTCTGGAGCCCGCGAGCCGCGGCTACTGAGCGCGCAGACCATGGCTTCTGGGGCCCGCGTGCCTGGAGCCCGTGCTCCGCGGCCGGGGAGGCCACCGCAGTGAGAGGTCCGCGCGTGGCAGCCGGGACCCAACCCAAAATAAAAACACATATAAATAAATTAAAAAAATAAAATCAAAAAGAAAGCATTAGAGTTGTAATTTTTATTTTACCTCTTTTCTTCCTGTTGTTTTTTCTCCAGCAACAGCTGGAGGATTTCTACTATTAGTATTTTGTTCGAGACGTAATTTCTCCTATTACTTAAAAGATTATTAAATAATGTTTTAAAAATCTAAAGGTAAAATACATTCACTCTTAGGTAACGGTTGACATGACACATTTTTTGGACTGGATACTGCTCTTGTTTTTACTAAAAAATGCCTAGAAACAGCTTTAAATAGTCTTGGCACCAGCCTTGTAAAATATTTTACTGTGTGCACAGGATAGGAATGCATTTTCCTTTACGTATTTCAGTGTGGTAGTTTTTCTTCCCCTGCCAAGCCGATCCACTTCTGGGTCTGTTGTTAGCAATGTCAGAAGCTGCAGGGCTGGAACTGGGGGGTGGAGGGATTTTTCCATTCTGAGTTCCGTTGCACTTCCAGCTTTTGCCAATAGATGGCACTTTTGACTTACCCAAGAACAGCCTGACCAGCGCTTCGCACAAGGAGCATTCACAATAGTCTCTATATAAGTCACACATGTATTTGCTACTATTCACGGGGAGGCTGGAGAAATTAAAATTAAGCCTCTCCGAAGACAGCAGTATTGCATCTCTCTTAACTGCTAAAACCTTAAACACACAACAACCCCAGGTATGAAAATTAGCACATTTTATTATCTGTTTCTATGATTTTTATTCTGCATTGGTGCATGGCGATCTTTGATCCGGAAAAGCAAAAGAAAATGGTGTAATGAAAGTTTGATTGGAAATAGCATTGTCTGTGGCTGTGAATGTTTTTAGTGACTAATTTCTTACCAAAGGCCCTTGTGAATATTTTGGTTTCCTTTTCTACCATCTGCACATGTGTGTGCAGGCGCGTGCGCACGTGTGCACACACACACACACACACACACACACAGAGGAGGTTTACAGCCCCTCACACATACACAGAGGGGAAAAAAATCCGGCTGTTGTCTTGCAAGTGTTACTTATCATATTAATTAAAATCTGGTGACACGATAACACCACCAGCTGTGTGGGAAAGCGAGGGAAATTAACAAACGTTTGATTTGTTGTCTTGCTAATGTGACACTTATTATACAGGTCAGAGTAAAACAATACCTCAGCCAAAATATGCTAATGTGTGCGGAACTGTTGCAGTTGTAAAAACATTGGTGTTTATTATAATGAAGCAAAATAGCACATTACCTTTAAGAGAATGAAGTGATCTTTGAATCTAATGGCATAACTAAAATTTTAAACATTAAGTTGTTGGAAGTAAAAAAATGCATTTAAAAACTTTTCCTACGTGAGTTTTGAAAAAACAATATGAGAACTTGTTTTAAATAGTTTGAGTTCCAATAAAACACATTTGCTGTTTCGCGTTTAAAGTAGTTTTATTAGGGTAAGAGACAGTGAACTCTATGGAACACGAGCAAATTGCAAATGCTGTCGGGGCTTTATCACCCGTTAGTCAAATGCATGAAGATGCGGGTGGGCTAAAATTGGGTATGACTTATGGAGACATAGTAAATTCACTTATTCATCATGGAGTTTATAAGTGCTCCTACTAAGAATAAAAGTTGAAATTAAAGAAAACATAGTAGAGAAGAGTACAGTACAAAAGAGTGTAATTTTAAAGGAATTTGTTACTGCTGCACACTCCCTTCTTCCTCATTTGGTTCCACCCACCCCCATCCTGCAATTAAAAAAAAAAAAAGCACACTTTTTCAAAACACTAGGCAAACTTTCTCCCTCCTCCATCACATTCTGAATCAGCAGTTAGAACCCGTGTCTATATGTCCGGGCTGGGGTAGGGGCGTGGAGAAAAGGAACGATAATTCATATCAGACATTCCTTGGAGATCATATTCGGCATTTTGCATCTACATTCTCACAAGAATATCTGACTTTCACCTTCCTCAGCGCTTTCTCATCCCAGCTCTGTATCTTTTCCTTCCTTCCTTCCTTCCGCCTCTTCGGGTGTCTGATCATGGGGTGTACGAAGTCAAACATTTGTCTGACAATCTTTGACGGCAGATTATGTACATTTTGCCGAGAGAACACCAGTATCGTGGACTGAATTTTGAACGAGCCATGTAGGTCAAGGGCCAGTCAGATGGTGGGGTCAGACGGGGTGGGGACCACTTCCCAGGTGGGAGCATGACGGTGGGAGACCAGGAAAGGTCAGGTGCTCCCAGAACAGCCAAGCTTGTGTGCAGATTCAGAACCCCTTGCTTCCCTCGGGGCCCTGTCCTTTGCAGTGTGAATACTTTCCATAAAATGGGTCTAGAAGCCACGTGAGGTGGTGTGCGGTTCCCTGCGAGGCCACCTTGAGTCTCAGCACACCCTGTTGGTCTCCACCGTGATGAATACAGTTTCTAACTTGCGTCACTGTAGCTTCCTTTGGCAGGGGAAAAATTGTTTTGTATCTGTTTATCACAATATCCTGAATAATTTCATTCAAAAAGCAAAGGGTTGATAATTAAGTCAAAATGGCAATTTCCGAATGCCGAGGGCTCTGGTACGGTTTGGGCTCTAAGTTGTAACTTTAGAAATGCTTCAATAACACTTGGCTTTCGAGCTACGTATTCGAGCTCCACTGAGAGGGACCCTTGTCGCTGATTAAATCTATATAAATAAACACGTCTGCTTCTGTGGAGAGCACAGCGCGATTAGGTTCAAAATATGATACTGTGTACACATATTCTCAGCCATTAGGAGGTAATTTTCAGCTCTGTTCAAATTGACAGAGCACAGAGAGGTTAGCTCGCCAACAAAACTTCCTTTTCTCTAAATCCAGTAGCTTTAATTAAGCCTGCACGACAGAACGGTCATTTCAAAATACAAAGACGTTTAACTCTGGCAGAAAAAAATAGTTTATCTAGCTTTGAATGGATTTTTTTTGTGCTTTGAAGAGCTTGTTTTTTCCCAAACATTAAATTATTAATGAAAGAGCAAAAGCAATAAATCGGGGACAATAATAAATGTTAGAGTCGTGGCTGCCAGATACACATTGGAAGCAGAAGAAAGTTTCCAGTATTCTTTAGGTTTTTTCCCTCGCGCCCTGGGAGATACGTATAGATTCAGCGAGCAAGCTTTTGTGTAAACTTCCCACCTCGGGCTAACCTGGAGCAGACCCAGAACACGTTCAGTCACATCGAGGAGAACCAAATCAATAACAGAGATATCCAGAGGACGATTTGAATCTATTACATAAATGTCATCCAAACACCATTATATATATTAAAAAAAACACTTAACATTGATGAAAAATCAAGGTATGTTATTCTATTAGAGTAAGATGATTGAACTGGGAAATACAGCATTCAGGCAGCATTATTAAATAGTTTCCGAGTCTGATCTCGTCAGCAGGGCCCTTGCCTACCCCCACGAGGAAGCCAAAGAAAAGAAAAACCTATTTGCAGTGGTCATCGGAGTAAGGTGAGTCCTCGGCATCGTAAGACAGGCTGATCTGTCGAGGCTGCGTTAGGATTGATGAATGTATGTGAAAGCCAATGGCTGGTTAATATTATCTACTTTAAAAAAAATAATTGCAAATCACCCGGGGGACGGCTGTTGAGACTCTGGACGTCTCTCTGCTCACCTCACGCGTGTGCTTTTCTCAAGGTGCCCAGCCAGAAGCCCTCGGGAATATTCCAGGGCAGGAAGTGTGCAGATTCACCTTAGCAAGGAAGGATCTGGCACGTTTTGGACCACATCTTGTGACCGATTAACACCGTCGTGGCCGAACGTGTGGAGCTACCGATAATAGCTGTAACCGGCACGTTTGCATCATGTGTTTTACACTCTTTCTCCATCTCGAGAGGGAAAACCACCGGCCTCAGGCGGATGTATGCCCCGATCTGAAAGAATTTTGTCAGCTGGAGAGAGCCCTTGCTCTTGCGTGTGCGTCTGTCTTCTTTTTTAGCGTTCTCCCCGTCTTGTTATTCACCCTCCCTCGGCTTTCCAGGCCCCTCTTTGACCCAACTCAGTTAATTGCAGTGAAGGCTGCCGGCTTTTAGAGCGCATTGTCCTGCGCTCCACCTTGCTTCTCAGGGAGGTGTTAAGACCTGGCTACTGGACCTCCTTCTGACTACACGCATCTGTGTAATTGTGCTCACATTCATTTTAATTGTTCTTTGCCTGAGACCTAAAACAGTTCCTTCTCATGACACAGCGGGTTGTGTTGTGCTTTTCAATCTGCCTAAAGACTTGGGAAAACTGTGATGTGAAAATGGACACTGTCCCAAGCTCTGGTCCTTGCCGTGGGAGCCGTTCACCTCCCAGGGCAGCTACATGCTGCAGTTCTTGGAGCTACAGTGTGCAATTTTGCTTCGATCCCATTTAAAACTGTGGAGAACAAACGAGCAGGTCACACAAACCTGTTTTGGTGGAAATATGCCTCTTGTATAATTGAGAAACGTGTAATTCTGTCGTTCCCTTACCCAGAAGTGAGGTAAGGAAACATTTCTGACTTTCTAAATGTTAACTTTTGCTATTCCGTCTGCCTTGGTAACTGCCTAGCCCTGAACTAACCTCCTTGTGTTTCAACGGTAGTTCAAATAAGCATTACCCCGGTCGCCCTGCTCCTGTGCCGTGGCAATGTGGCATTAATATTTATTTCCTCTAATTCTCCACAAATACTGGGGAGGGTGTGGTGTAAAGAAAAGAAATTCAAAATATACCATTTGGATTTTAAAGACAGTTTTTGAAAAAGAGCAATTTCCATATATCAACACTTTTTGGTGTGATCCATGAAACATTTTGATATGATTTAGCAAAAACAGTTTTTGCATCAGGAACGTTCTAGCTACCTCATCTGCATATGTAAAGAATGCAAAATGGAATCACATTAGGTATAAATTCAATGCAAAAAAAAGACGCGCTTCCGTTAATGCAACATTACGGTAGGAAATTCAAATGCCCCAAAGTCATAAAAGCCAGCGTTCCGGTTCTCACAGCAATTACAGCTGGGTGGCTTTGCATGGGTGGCATTGTGCGTGTGCTGTGAAGTTTCCACCTTGAGAGGGAAGCTGTGGCTCTTTGCTCAGCCCAACAATCGCAGGAAGGAAGGACTGGGGACGATGAATAAATTGCAAAACGTGATTTTTCTCAGTTGAATCATAATTTGTATTTCCAAACCGAAACTGTGGGCAGATGGATCTTTCCTTATTAGAAGAAATGCCAGTTTACGACACTGGGTAGAATATAAGCCACAGGACAAAACGGACGAGTCCCTCCTCTCTGTCCAGGAGAAAACGCAGACTCTGGTTGGGGTGTGATGCCTGGCCTTGATTCTCTGTCCAAACCGAGTGAATGTTGTGATTCTCTGGTAAGGTCCTTGCGGAAGGCTGTTGCCTTCTTAATAGATGGTTTGTAAACAGGTTCACCAGGCCCCCTGAGGTCACGCGTCGCCTACAGCACAGCCCCTTTGGGTGCTGTCCCTGCCCTGGAATTGAAACTTCTGAGACGCTCAGGTGGGGTGGAGCAGTGGACCGTTGGGACGCTCTGTGCCATCTCGTGTGGTCTGCATCCTACTCACGTTTGCGTTTCACACCTGGGGAGACTGAGACCTGGGGGCTGTGGAACGTTTCAGGGACATTATCCAGGGGGCCAGGATTTGATCTCAGGGCTATCACGTCTCCTTTGTGCTACATGATTCTCCCTCCCTTTCCTCCCCCTCCCCCTCCCCCTCCCCCCTCCTCTCCCACCCTCCTCCTCCTCATACATTCAGACGGTGCTTTTTGAAAGCATCATAAAAGGCTTTCTGCTCCAACTCCGTGGTAACTAGAAGGTAGTGTTACTCTCACTTTTGACTAATCCAAGATCACGGCTGAACCAGCCTCGAATGTCTGAGTTCTGACTCTCAATTCCTCCTGCTTTCAGCCTCCTGCTTGCAGGTGACAAATGGTACCTTTGTTTCGCAGAGGCGGGATCTGGAAGGCTCCCGGCACATTCGGGTGGGAGCAAGGGTAAGGGAACTGCAGTGTTTCAACACCTGTCTCATGTGGACTTGAGCCCAGCTGCTCAGAAGGGATCTCGTAACCGCTCTGGAGAATTCCATCTTCTTTTACAACCTCTCCGAGGTGCCGAGAGGGAAAGGCCTGCACGTCCACATCAGGGAGAAGCTAGGGGGCCCCTGGAGCTTGCAGGTGATTGAAACCCTCCAGAGAGCCCTGCAACCTCAGGTTCGGATGCTCGGACGGTTCTTTCCCTGGAGGGAAACCACGCGCCCCACTAGCAGATTAAGGGCAGGTGGGGATCCAGAGGCTGACGCCAGCAGACCCTCCTGCTGCCCGGTGAACTGCTCGCAGCTCCCGCTGAGCCGAGCTGCCGGCTGCCGGAATCCTAGCCTCTCTCCCTACTTCCCCTGCGTCCTGGCCGTTCCAGCCCATTCCACTCAGCCCTCCACACTGACTCCTGGTTCTGTGCTCAGCTCCGAGGGGCGCGGGGAATGCCTGCTGCCAGCGTGTGCAGGGTTACTCTCTCAGACTCTTCACGGTGCCGGATTTCACAAGCAGACTTCCCTTTGCTGACTCCAACCACCGGGCACAGCATCCCGGCTGCCCTTTTACGTTGGCAGAGACTCACTTCTGGGTGGAAGAGGATGGAGTCGAGGGTCAGACAACCCTCACCTTCTCCAAAACCAGCAGCCAACGAGCCACAAGACCCTGATACCCTCCCTGGTGCTGGGCTTCTAAACATGGAGCCCGAAGGCCACCTCCTTCACCTCGTGGCCCACGTAACCTCTGCAGCCACTAAAAAACGTTTTAAAAAGTGTGCGCAGCTCAGGGGAGCCGAGGAAAGACAAAGCATCCCTGCGTGACCCTGAGTGAGCAGGTAACCTCTCTCTGCACCTGGTCTCCAGAGGAAGACACCACAGGGAGATTGAGGCCAGAGATCTCTCTGAGGACCCACCCAGATGGGTGTCATTTGTGGAGGGATTCCGGCCTCAGACTGGGGGTGAGGCAAAATCATGGGGAAGCTGTGGGAATTTGGGGCGTGAAGAACGGAAGTGTAAAGTCAGTTGGTCTGGGTGACATCCGAGAAGCACAGGGGGGCATAGAGGCAGGCTGGTATTTACAAAGCGAGCCTTTCATTCCTTCTCTTCCTTCCACCTTCCGGGAAAGCCACAAAGATATGGAGATCTGGGGCTTCCCTGGTGGCACAGTGGTTGAGAGTCCGCCTGCCGATGCAGGGCACACGGGTTCGTGCCCCGGTGCGGGAAGATCCCACATGCCGCGGAGCGGCTGGGCCCGTGGGCCGTGGCCGCTGAGCCTGCGCGTCTGGAGCCTGTGCTCCGCAACGGGAGAGGCCACAACAGTGAGAGGCCCGCGTACCACAAAAAAAAAAAAAAAAAGATATGGAGATCCCACTCCACCCCTGGAAGAGACGCTATATGAGCATTTTTGTGTTCTTTTGTTTTAAAAATTATCATGCCAAAAAGTTAGGTTTTTTTTTTTCGCCTTTTGGTGTACAGTGCTATGAATTTTAACACAGGTGTGGATTCCCATAACCACCAGCATAGCCAGGATGTAGGACTATTCCACTCCTCCAGACTCCCTCATGATGGCCTCGGCAGTCACACCGAGAGCATCCAGTGTCCCAGTGTTCCCGGATGTGGGACTTCCAGCGCTGAAACGGGGAAAGTCCCAGGGAAACCAAAACAGGTCGTCACCCTACCACATCACCCCCGACTCTGGGAAGCGCTGGTCTGTTTTCCATCGTTAGTGATTTTTGGAGAAGTTAAAATGAATTGGCTCGTCCAGTAACCTCTGGGGCTGTGTCTCTCAGCGCAGAGCCTCTGAGCTCCATCCAAGTTGTCCTGTCCGTTGGCGGGTGGCTCTCTGACCACGGACAGTATTATTCCCTGGTGTGGGTGCACCGCAGTTTGGTCGTCCACTCACCTGCTGAAGGCCATGTGGGTCGTTTTCAGCGTTTGGGTTTCACGGGTACAGCTGCTCAGAACACGAGTGCAGGTGGACGTGAGCGTTTGCTCTCGGGCATCACATGGGAGGCGTGCTCAGCTTCCTAAGATCGGCCGCACCAGCCCTCTTTCCCACCAGCCCTGCAGCAGCGTCTGGAGGCTCTGTTCCTGTGCTTTAAGCCCAAGGGGCCGCGCAGCGCTCCTTCCCTCGGTGGCGCTCAGCTTGGGGCCACTGCCCCCGGGACACGGCTGTTGCGGTTGTCACAACTTGGACCGTGCTCCCGGCACCTTGCGGGTAGAGGCCTGGGGTGCTGCTGAAACCCTGCAGCACACAGGACGGCCCCCCAACAGGGCGTGTCCACCTGAACCCCGAGGGATGCCCCCGTTAAGGCAACCTCCACTCAGCCGAGCCCGCGGCCCCACCGCTTGCCCACGATGAAACAGACAATTATTGCTTGGCCGGTCCTGCACGGTGTCGAAGGAGAACGACCCCGTCGGCGCAGAGGGCCTGGCCCCCACCTGTGGACCCCATGAGGAGGACACAGGAGCCCCGCTGGGGCCTTCGGAGGATCCAGTGTGTCCGCAGCACCCTGGGAAGCTGCCCTTTCCACCTGCAGCCAACCAACTGCGGATGGAAAATATTAGAAAAAGTAATCCCAGAAAACTCCCCCAAGCAAACCCTGAATTTGGCACACGCATGTTATCGACCCATTCGAGTGGGGCCTCAACAAGGGTCCTGCTGCCGGTGTCGTTGGAGCCAACAGGACGAGACCGGGCTGGGTTCAGAAGCAAAGGGAAGCTTCCCTCTGTGCTCAGAGAATGGACAGGGGCCAGCAAGCTCTGGAACACGCAGCCCCCGCTGAACCGCTCGCCTCGGGGCTGCTTTACGGGCCCGGCCCCAGCGGAGGGCGGGGTTCTCGCGGGGCGGGACGGGGTTCTCGCGGGGCGGGACGGGGTTCTCGCGGGGCGGGACGGGGTTCTCGCGGGGCGGGACGGGGTGGGGGCCCAGGCGCGGTGGGCGCAGGCGCGGTGCTCACGCCCCAGCGTGGGGCGGGGCCCAGGTCTCTGCACGCGGCCCGCCGGCGCCATCTTGAGTTGCGGTGCGCTGCGCCGGCTGGGAGCCGAGCCGCACCCGGAACTGAGGTCGCGTGGTGAGCCGGGAAGCTGCACTAAGCACAGAGGAGGACAGAAAGGTTAGAGACTCTTTATCTTATTGCCCAGATTCTGCCTTTATTCCCCGGGGATGGGCTTTGCAGGTGAGAACTGGGCAAGTGTGTCTGTAGGATTGACATTGTATTTACAACTATTTACGGAGCGCTCGCGTTGTGTTAGGAATTGTAAGTAAGGCAGAGACGATTTCACGTCTGGGGGTGGGGGGGTGGGACGTGCTAGGTTCTCTGCAAATGCTACATGTTATACCAGGGCCTAGAGCGTCCGCGGATTTTGGTGTTTGCGGGGCTGCCGGACCCAGTGGCGCTCGGCTGCCGAGGGCCGACTGTGGACACACGCGGTGCTGTCCTGGGGCTGAAGGAAACGTGTGATCAGGGTCCTATCCCAGGCTGCTCTCTCCCCACTACTGCCCCGTTCACATCACTGCGGATGCTGGGCCCTGGGGCCCGGCCTCCTCCCGCTGCCCTGTCCACCGGCTGCTGGTGGGGCCACTCGCGCCCACACCCGGAGTGCTACCACCTCCCGACGCCGGGGGACTGTCCTGCCCACCCCGTCTTCTTATCTTCGAGGCTCCCACGTTCTACCAGCTTCTTCAAGTGCCAGACATGCCGTAAACCTCCCGTGTGGTCCCCTTTCTGCATCCCGCGCCCCGCACCCCGCCCAGGGCCCGCAGGGTCTCCCCCCTCCCCCCGCGCCCCCTCCCATCCCTGGGCCTGGGCGGCCTCCTGGAACCTCTCCTTCCTCCTCCCTCCGCCAGGCCTCGTGGCCGATTCTCCGGGGAGTGGAGAGGTCGCTTCCCTCTCGGATTCTTTCCGCTGCCGTCTCTGGAGCCGCTGTGCCGGGGGCCCCCCGGCTGAGAGATGGCAGCGGGGGATAGGGGGTTCGGGTAGGGCTCCAGTGTCCGAGGAGACAGGGCTCTGTGTCAAGTGACAGTGGGGTGACGCGGTTCCTGTTTCATCTATTATTGATACCATATAATCTTTAAAATAAATTCTAACTGACAAAAGTGGACAGGAGGCTGGGAGTCAGGTTTAGCCTCTGAAGGACCAGTCAGCTGGGTTGGGAGGGGGCTTCGGAGGAAGGGGTGGGCGAGCCCTGGAGCAGAATCCTTTTCCGGGTGGTGGCTGAGAAATAACAAAAGCAGACGCTCACCTGGACGGAGCAGGGTTGGGAGGAACCTACAGGCTTAACTTCAAAAGAAGATTTAATTATAATTTTTAAACAAAAATTAATTCAAATTTTAATCCAAGTCAAGTGGATGGAATACTGCGAGACAAACATTTTGAGGACGTGTAGTAAACTTTGGCAGATCAATCCCTGCAGAGGCCCAGGTTGGGAGGCATTTTGAGGCGATGCGGGGGTTTTGTGTTAATATGTGGAATATTCTGGATTTCTCAGATCCTCTTCACTCTCCAGCCAGGGATCCCATGGATATGGAAAGTGGCCCAGGGGCTTCTTTTTTTTTTTTTGGTTGCGTTGGGTCTTCGTTGCTGTGCGCAGGCTTTCTCTAAGTTGCTGCGAGCGGGGGCTGCACTTCATTGCGGTGCATGGGCTTCTCATTGCGGTGGCTTCTCTTGTTGCGGAGCACAGGCTCTAGGCGCGTGGGCTTCAGTAGTTGTGGCTCATGGGCTCAGTAGTTGTGGCTCATGGGCTCAGCTGTGGTGCACGGGCTTAGTTGCTCCGCGGCATGTGGGATCTTCCCGGACCAAGGCTCGAACCCGTGTCCCCTGCACTGGCAGGCCGGTTCTTAACCACTGCGCCACCAGGGAAGTCTCCCAGTGGCTTCTTAATTGTTGTGTAAAACGTAGCCAAAAATTAACAAAAGTAGCCAAAGGGGGAAAAAAAAAAGATGAGGTATCTCAATGGTCTTCCCTAAAATGGAATTGATTCCCTGCATTTTTAGTCAGCGTAACGTGGGCATTGGAAAGAAAAGCAAGTCTGTTTATCTTTTAGAGGCTAATCACTGGTAAAATCATTCACTTAAGGATTATTGAACCAGAGGAGTGCACAGAAACAACAGGTATTATATTTACTAAACATGTAGGTGAGAGCTGATTAAATCAGCAAGGAAGAGAAAAATTTTTGGAGGAGATAAACACAGGTCAGGAATCTCCTCCAAGTCCCCTTGGTTCGGCTAAAATGTATGCACTTGAATGTCTGGTAGGATCAGTTCGAGCAGTTTCTGAACCAGCTGGTACACGCTCCCCAGGCCGCAGCACTCGTGTTTTCAGACACGGGTAACTGAGAAAACAGGACTCACCGTTTGGTGCCTAAGGCTTTGCGTACTGAATCCAATCACTTATGCTTTCTTCCTTGAAAAATGTAATTTTTAAATAACAGCATATTTATTCATTTGATTCTAATTTCCAATGATAACCAAAGCGATATCCAATTTAGGAGGCTGTGCCAAGTGATCCAGATACCTAAGTGCCCTTGTAATTAAATTTACTTTATCAAGCGCTGCTTAATTGACCGTTGACTCTCTCTCAGCTGCCCGGGGGCACCCGTGGCTTCCAGCTGGCTGTGCAGCCCCTTGTCAAGGGCGGCTGGTGGGGGTCTCTACCTCCGCCTGCTGTGCTCAGGTCCCCTAGGGGGCTCCCCAGGCACAGGGGAGCAGTGGGCGGGGCGCCATCTGCCCAGCCGTGGTGGGCTGCACGTGGGGGCCCGTCCTCGTGGAAGCTGGCGCGTCTGCTCCTGGGGAGGCCGGGTGGTGGGACGTCGAGCAGGACGGGAGGAGCGTGCGGCGGGGTGAGGGGGGGACAGACAGGCCCTGAGCCTGGTAAGAATTTTTATTCTATCCGAGAGCAGCGGCAGCCACTGACACGTTCTGGGGTTGGGAAGGCCCTGGTGAGGTACGCTTTCCTTCTTTTGTTTTTTTTTTGAGAGATTTTTGCGTTGGCCAGTTTGTGGAAATTGAATTGGAGACACCCAAAGCGGATGCTTGTTTCTGGGTCCTTCTTTGGATTTTTCAAGCATGGCTGAGCACCGTGCTTCTCTCTGGCCTCGGTCTTTGACTTATGACTCAAAGAAAACTCAGAATCCCTTCATGAGCCAGGAGTCCCTTAAACCGTGTGTCTGTGGCTTGAACTTCAATGCATGTCGGGCATCCTGGGTACACGTGGGCCCTGGACCAGCCCTGGGGTGTGCTGGTCAGTGGCTCTCGCCGTGGAGGCCTGGACGAGGGGGCTGTTCTGTTCTCGTGTCCTGGAGCCTCATTTTAGACTGGACAAGGGAACTTGGGAAAATAGGTTGACAGAAATAAAGCCACCTGTCCCCCCCATCACCACAGCCTCAGAACCACTGCCATGTCTGGGCAGAAAGCAGGGAGGCCGCAGCCCCCAGTACCGCACGGTGGTCCCCTGGCATTAGAAAGATCCAGGGTCAGCCCGTGCTGTGCCGCTGTGAGACCCTTGGAGGTCAGGCCTCTTTGCTGGCTCTCTGCTGGCTAACAGTTCCTAGAGCAACTAAAATCATTGCCTCATCTACACACAGGATTCAGTGAAAGGTCTGACGTAATCTCGAGAACAAGTATCCAACGTTCCAAACAGATTAATCATATTATGTCCAGGATACGTTAGTAACCTCTTGAGAGAAAGATTTGGTTTGCGAGGGGAATGGAACTATGTGTCTGCACACATGTGTACATGCATGTGTGTAAACATGTGCCTTGCACAATATGTGTGCAAGCGTGTGCGTACGTTTAAGTGTACGTACACGCACGAGTGTGTGCACATGTAAGCGTGGGCATGTGCATACACATAAGTGTATGTGTGCGGTGTGCAGCCTGTGTGTACACACACGTGATTATAGGTGAAGAAGTAATGGGAGGGACCCAGGCCGGGGCTGTGGTGGTGAGTGTGGTAATTTCTTAGCGTCCGCCTTGCAGGGAGCCCAGTGCTTTGATGACGTTGTTTTGGGCCCGAGTGTCGCTGCCGATGGATGAGGCTTTGCTGTCGGTTGTCCTCGTGGTGATTTTGGCAGGTGGCGAAGCCAGGGGCTGGGCAGGTTAAGTGGCCTGACTGGGGCGAGGTGCGAGGCCGAGATGGTGCGGTGCTGCCCTCCTGCTCTGCAGGGTCCTGTGCCCCCAGCATGTGACCTTGCTGTCTGAAGGGCAGCGTCTACTCACTCGTCACAACGCTTGAGGATAAGTGCCACCGACTTGGCAGTTAGCCTCGTGGCACTCGGCTGTGGGGAGCACATGAGACCCGGTTCCTGTGGGGACCACGCTCTCTGTGAAGGAGACAGACACGCTCAGAGCAGGCCGTGGCAGCAGACCCACGGCTGTGGGTAAACCTCTGGACCTTCGGGGACGGTTTCCCAAAATAACGTTAGGTCGGGGGAGGTGAGTTCGTGAAGCAGAAAGTGGTAGAGTCGTGGAAAATAATTGCTCTTTAATTTCTGGAATGTGGATTAGAATTAGGTCCTCTCTTTTAAATGACACTTGGCATTTTATGTTGAAATATTTTGGGCAGACTTACAAAAAGAAGACATTATGCTACAAATGCCGTGTGCCCTTCACCAACCATAGCAAGTAAACCACCACAGACGGTCCCTCCGAGTCTCTGCTCTCCTTCCCCAGAGATAACTGCTATCCTGAATTGGATGTTTTAAAGACCAAAATGCAGTATTAACGTGCAGTTAGGAAATAGTATGTAGATAGAAGCACAGATATTTTTGTGCTTCCTGGTGGTGCTCAGCGTCGTGTGTTAGAGACCCAGTCATCGTGGCAGGTCGATTTAGCTTGCTCATTTCACTGGTCTAGTTTTCCATCCTGCGAATGGGCCACAGCTTGTTTCTCAATCGGCTAATTGATGGACATATAGGTAGTTCCAACTTTTTGCCAGTGTCAGCAGTGCTGTTGTGAGTAGCTTTGTACGTACAAGTGAGTTTTGCTGGGTATAAAACTACACGAATTGCCAGGTCTTGGGGATGTACCTCTTCACCTTTTCTGAATATCACCTCTGTTCTCTAAATCCTTGGGATAACTTCACTGCTGGACAGTTTGCTACACATCCTCACTGGAGTGTCCCGTACATCTTACCCTGTCAGATGAATAATCTCACGAGCTGTGGGCACCAGCGCCCCTATTCCCAGTCAACACCGAAGACTGGTGGCTCGTGAAAACCCAACTCACAACAAACAGTATGATACTCAACTTTCAAACCAATGAAAGATCCTGGGCCACATCACTGCCGCTCTCTCTCTTCCAAAGTGGTTCACATGGGTGGGAAAGAATGTGAGTGCAAAATGGAAATTAAGACTGTAATCCCTCAGAGTTCATAGTCGTTTGTTGGAAACATCCTAGTAGAAAGCTGTCTTCATTATAAATATTCTTAAATACAGTCACATGTGGTGATGTTACTGTTAATCAGGTTAAAGGGGGCTCCGTAGACCCATCATCCCCTTGGTGGATGGACATTTTTCTGCGAACAACAACAACAAAAATACCACTCCTGGGTATATATTGGGAAAAGACGAACACTCTAATTCAA
Source organism: Delphinus delphis (assembly GCF_949987515.2). NCBI lineage: Eukaryota > Metazoa > Chordata > Mammalia > Artiodactyla > Delphinidae > Delphinus > Delphinus delphis. The sequence goes on from NC_082700.1 coordinate 76,706,148, forward strand.
GAAGATCCACGCACCCCAGTGTCCACAGCAGCTCTGTTCACAATAGCCAAGACATGGAAGCAGCCTAAATGTCCATTGGCAGATGAATGGATAAAGAAGATGTGGTACATGTATAAAGTGGAACACTACTCCGCGATAAAAAGAAGGAAATAATGCCATTTGCAGCAACATGGACGGACCTAGAGATTATCATACCAAGTGAAGTAAGTCAGACAGAAAAAGACAAATATCATATGATGTTACTTATATGTGGAATCTAAAAAATAATATAAATGAACTTATTTACAAAATAGAAGTAGACTCACAGACATAGAGAACAGACTTGTGGTTACCAAAGGGGAAGGGGGCGTAGGGATAAATTAGGAGTTTGAGATGAACATATACACACTGCTATATATAAAATAGATGAACAAGGACCTACTATATAGCCCAGGGAACTCTACTCAATATCTTACATCCTATAACGGAAAGGAATCTGAAAGAGAATGTATCAAATATTTTTTTAAATATATATATATATATATATAAAACCGAATTATTTTGCTGTACACCTGAAACTAACACAACGTTGTAAATCAACTATACTTCAATTAAAAAACACACAAAAAGAAAAAGCCTAGTGTTCTGATGTAGTTTAGTAAGATCAATACCCTCGTTACAGGAAGGTGCCTCTCCAGTAACGTAGCCTCCGGCTGAAATCTTGACAATATGGTTTTTCCAGTGGCGCCACCTGGAGGTCGTGAAAACAGGTGAGTTTGGGAAGAGCCCGTGGAAGGTGGCCTGCGTGCGAGCTCGGATTTCCGCTTTGCTCTTTCAGTGCTGTGGTCTCCGTCCCATTCTTGTTCCCTGTCGCCCACATTAACTAAGGACTTTCCTCTACGGCTTTCCTGAGCAGAACCCAGACGATGTCCACTCAGCACTGATTGAGCGCTTCTTGTATGCCTGGCCTCAGTACGTGCAAAGCTGTGGTGAATGTCAGAGCATCAGCTCCGGCTGGGGGTGAGGAGAGACTGAGACAGCGCTGGCTTGCGACACCCACAGGCAGGGGCAGCGGGAGGTCAGGTGCTGGAGCAGGGTGCTGGCCGAGCTGGGGCACAGCCAGGGAAGAAGAGGGGGCAGTACAGCCATGGTGGTGGGGTGGACGGGGAAGGGAGGGGACATGGCTGGGGAACGGGCTTGCCTGGAGCAGAGGGCCTGTTTTGGAAATAAAAATAAAAATCTGAAAATGAGGAACATAAAACTGAGGATGACTGTGGATGACGACGGAGTGTGGCCGCACCTTCGGTCTTTGGTTTCCAGTCTGATATTTACCTCTTGGTGAAGAAGTTAATTTTTTGCTTTCGTGGGTGCCACCCTCCGAGCAAGAGGTGGGTCTGTGTCCCCTCCCCTTGCCCTGGGTGGACCCCTGTGACTTCCTTGGCCAGCAGAGGAAGGTGCTGCGATGCCCGGGACTCCTGGGGATACATCGTAGAAGTGGTAAGCGCTTCTGCCTTGCTCTTTGGGGATGCTCACTCTTGGAAGCCCAAGCACGTGTGGACGGGGCCATGTAGGGAAATGGGGTCCCTGCCCACGGCCCCAGCTGAGCCCTGGGCCTGCCGCAGCACCGCTTGCAGGCCACGCAGTTGATCCACCTTGGAAGTGGAGCATCCGGTCGCAGTCGGGCCGTCCCAGCTAAGGCCACGCGGAGCAGGGGGCTGCCCTCCCACCCGCCAGCTGCCCAAATGACGGGTTAATTAGCGAGGAGATTACTGTCGTCTTAGTGAGTGTTGGGTGGTTTTATCACGTTGCAGTGGATAACTGACAAGATACCCTCCACTTTGCCCACCTCTGCTGACCTGTCCAGAGGGGAGGAGGCGTGTGACCTCAGAGGCTTGTCCTGCTGGTGGCTGCCGTGCCATCGGCACGTCCTCAGGAACCTCTGGGGTGGGGACCCGAGCGCCGGCTGGGTGGTACTGACCCGGGGCCACACAGCTCGGCCCGGATAGCACTCTCTCCTAAGACCTGGAGCCCAGGGCTCACCAGCTTCAGTCTCTCTAAACCCCAACACATCTCAGAGAAAAACTCGTGATAGTGTCAGTAGCAAACTGCCAAGACTCGGAGTCTCTGGGCTGGTTCTGACGGCCCCTCCCTCTCCCACTGTAAAGCGGGAGCCTCCCCTGCTGTTACCTCCGTGACAGCCGAGCCATCCCCACCCTGGGGGCCAGGAAGACCACCAGGTGCTTCCCTGGGTGTACGGAGTGGAGGTGGCTGGTATTCGGGACTGGCTGGCTATGTTCCTAGCAAAAATCGGGGCTCATTAGCTATGAGGCAGTTGGCGGAGTTCAGGGCTTCTTGCCCTAGCAGAGGAGGACACTCCAGCATAGAGCCTTGGTCTCATACTGGTCCAGCCGTATTGGACTCAGTGGGAGCCGTCAGAGATGCAGAATATCAGGCCCTCTGCCCTGAGAAACCAGGCCGTGGGTGTACAGGACCTCTGGTGACTCACAGTGGGAAGCTCGGAGGGGCGTGGCGTAGAGCAGTGATCCCAAATGTTCATGTGCAGTGGGGTCACCTGAGGGCTTGGTAACGCACAGATTGCTGGGCCCACCTGAGAGTTTCTGATCTGGAAGGTTTGCGTGTCTAACAGGGTCTTGAGCGATGCTGGTGTGGCTGGTCACGCCTGGGGAGCCCCATTCTGTAGAGAGAGGCTCCCCAGTCTCAGCTCAGCTGGGGACCACCTGGGGGCTTCCAAGGCACCGGGCCTGGGTCCCACCCGCAAGGTTCAGAGCTAGTCAGGTGGGCTGAGGCCTGGGCATCAGGAGATGGGAGCGCTCCCCAGGTGGGTCTAGCGTCCAGCCCACACTGAGAACGTGGTTTAGTTTAGTGGTTCTACACGTGGTCCCCAGACGCGTCGCTCTAATGCGCAGTCACCGCTGACACAGCGCTTCAGGTATATTCATTGTCTCCCAGGGTCTGTGGGTCAGAGGCCCAGGCAGTTGGACCCGCTGCTTGGCTGGGGGTCTCTCTCACCGGGCTGAAATCCCCATGTGGGTCGAGCGCCCTCCCACCTGGAGCTCAGGTCTTCTCCAGACTTACTCCGGGTGTTGGGAGAGTTCAGCTCCTGAAGGCTGTGGGCTGAGGTTCCGTTTCTTGCTGGTCGTCTGCCCTTGCGGGGCAGTGGGGAGACCCCTCTTGCTCTGAACCCCCCTCCTAACCCAAGGCCTGGCTCCTTAAGGGGCTCGCCTGATCAGGTCAGGGCTGCCTGAGGTAAACTTCTCCTTGATTAGCTCAGAGCCAGCTGACTAGGGGCCTTGGTTTCATCTGAAGAATACCTTTCCCTGACATAAGGTCACCTGGTCACAGGGGAGAAATCTTGTATCTGTGAACCCTGCCCCTGCTCCCTGGGAGGTTATACAGCTTCCTTCCCCAGGGGCAGGGGGTCTTGGGGGCCATTCTGCCGGCCACACCAGACCTGCACCCTCAGCATCACCTGGGAACTTGTTGGAAATGCCAACTCTTAGTCGCAGCCCAGACCTGCTGCATCAGGACCCCTGGGGCGGGGCCCTGTGGTTTGCTTTCCCAAGCCGTCCAGGTGGCTCTGATGGGCGTCCCCAGCACGGTCAAGAAGGAGGCGGCACAGACGTTGGCAGTGGGGCCGAGAGGCAGCGGTTTGTGCCAGTGTCCTTACACGTGGCATCTTGGAGCAGCCTTAGGAAGCGAGTAACTTAACTAGTGACGTTTCATGAACGCTGGGACAGGCAAAGGCAGGTTGTGTCACAACTGATGTTTGACAGAGCTGGGGTGTCCCCGCCTGTGCGATTCCCGGCAGTGAGCCCCTAGTGGCTCACCTGCTTCCCCAGACCCTGGGTCTGACCCCGCAGCTGAGTTACTCTGCAGGGGTGGTCGCCAGCCTTTCCCTGGGGCTGGTTGAGGCTCTGCCAGCCTGGCCCTGCCCTTCTCCTGGGGCCTGGCCCTCTGCAGAGGTGAACAGCTAGCAGAGGGAGCTGAGCCCACGCCCAGACCGCACCGTGGGGAGACTGAGAGGGCCCCGGAGCAAGGCCTTGTGTTTGCCGTTTAAATGGGCTGCGTACTCCTCTGGGTCGAGTCCTAGCCTGGTTACTCACTCTGTGAACACAAGGAGTCACTGGCTGTTTCTCAGCCTGTTTCCTCAACTGTGGAACGGGGCCAATAACAGCATCGTTCTTGGTCATTTTTGTAGAGAATAATTGAGGTAATCCACCCAAGCACTTAGCAGAGCGCCACCAAGTGTGCTGTCACCACATCCCAGCTGTTACTGCGACAGCACTCAAATTGGAGAAGCCTTCAGAAACCAGCCTGCCCCGTCCTTTTATGGGGAAGGAAAGTGCGAAGATTCAGAGGCTAGCCCGCGATCATAGAGTTAGTGGTGGAGCCTCAACCAGCCTTTTAACTCCATCCCTCCACGCTTCATCCACCATCCAGCCATCTGCCCACACGCTCTACCCATCCCTCCGTCTGTCCGTCACGCATCCGTCCCTACATCCCTCCATTCAAGACACATTTATTAAACATCTGGGTGTCAGGTGTTGTCACTGGTAATTTCTAGATGAAAAGCTCATGGTTCCCGTGTTCGGGATTCTCTTGGCGGAGTGGGGTGGGAGCTGGTAAATAGCTAATCGTGATGCTGTGTGGGAACGACACTGACACAGGCACAAGCTGGATCCCAAGGAAAGAGGTAGGCTCCTTGTCCAGCCTGTGTGGGGTGGGTTAGGAAAGGCCTTCTGGCTCTAAGAGGATGGATGGGTGTTAACGTGGGCCAGGAGAGTGTGTGCGTTTGTTGGGTAGCGGCAGCATCCCTGGGAGGCTTTTAGAAACGCAGAGTCTCAGGCTCCATCCCGGGCCCCCTGCATCAGGATCTGTATTTTCACAAGACACCCAGAAGCTTCGTGCGCACGTTCAAATTCAGGAGTGTCTGCTTCACGCTGTGCGCCGTGCTCCCTCGCTCGCAGCTGACCTGTTAAATATGAGGGCTTTGCAGGATTCCGATACAGATACTTGTTTCCTCCATGTTTATTGGGGGTGCACGCACGGTCTCCCCGCTAGTCTGACGTCTTGCCTAAGGCATCACAGGCCCCGGGGGCAGCCGAGGGGCTTCCTCCGCGTGCTGCGTGTTCATTAGAAGCAGCACGGTGAGCAGAAAAAGGGCTTAGTTCTCATGAAAAACGGTGTGACTGATATCCAGCCAGAAGGGCCTCTAATTCCTTCATCTAGGCAGGAGAACTCTCCCCAAGGGAGGGAACGCGCAAACACATTTTTTTTGCAGCCACATCAGTGGGGAGGTCTTCTCAGTCCGGCCTCGCCTTGGGCTGTGTTGGGCGCATTCAGAGAAGCCTGGCGGATGGCCAGCGAGTGGGCTGGGACCTGCGACCTCAGGCCTTGCAGACCTGCCGGCTCGGGGCTGACGGGCTCCCGGGTACTCCCCTGGCCGCTTCCAGGCTGCGGGCGGAAGCGATTTAATTAGAGGGCGACCAGGGCTTAGCTGAGCCGAGCTGTGTGACAGAAGACACGTTTCCATCTCTGACTCACTTGGCTGCGGTGACAAATGCACAGGATGCACAGGATGGGCGCCCACAGGTGAGGGCGGCCCGTGTGCCCTTCCCCCATCCTGCCCGCTCACCTGCTCTCCCGCCCTCAGCCGCGGCGCTGGCGACCGCACCACAGGAGCCAAGGAGCGCGGGGGCTGAGGGCAGGCAGCTTACAGTATGCAGGCGCGTCTACAGTGACGTTCCGTTTTTATCAAAAAACATGAAGTCATTAATTAAATAAAAAATAAAGCAAAAACCCCTAGAGAAACTCCATTAAACCCAACTTCTCTTTCCACCGCATGTACTTTATAGAATCTTCATTCCAGAACTCACTCTTGAATTACAGACACATTTCTGTTACCTAATGTGGGACATTTTGAGTTGATGACTTGCTGTCACCCCAAAATCAATTCAAAGCAAATTCATAACTTTCTACTGCAAAACCCTGCTCTGTCTCGTCCCGGTTTCACCTGCTGGCATTTCTATTCTAGCCAATGCTGGAAGACATCTTAAACGCCTTTTCTTCCTTGTATTAACCTACCAAAAAGTCATTGGCAACTCTTGTCAATTGTACTGTCTCCATATGTATTAAAATCCAAAAAATTATTTTATGTACGATTTTCTCCTTGTTATAAATGTAACACGGGTTTACTGTAGAACAGTTAGAAAACAGAAAAATCATAGGAAGATGAAAATCACGCCAAGCACCGTTTGCTGTTGTTTTGTGTTTCCTTCTAGTCCGGTTCCTACCGTGAGACATTTCCCCGCTAGTCTGTTTCTATGTGGGAAACGCCCTGAGTGTCTGTGCTTCCTCAGTCCTTCTGCGTTTCCCGGATGGGGTTCCTGCTCCGGCCAGCGCACTGGCCGCCCTGTCTGCGGCCTTGTCCCTTCCCGGTCCAGGCTCTGCTGTGCTCTCAGGGTGGGCTTTTGAAAGTGCAGTCCTCGTCCCCTCGGTCCCTGATTAAAATTGGACCCCTTCATCCTCCACGAGACAGTGTCCACGTTTCTTGTCACAGCAGGGAGATGGTTTTGAGCCAATTCCTTCCTCTCTCGGGCCTCCGCCCAACACTTTCTGACATGTGCCTTCTGCTCCAGGGCGCCGAATCACTCAGAGTTCCCCAGTGAATCGGTGCCTTCCCAAAGTGCTGAGTCATCGCATTTCCTCTGCCTGGAGGGCCGTCCCCTGAAATCCACCCGCCTGCCCCTCCCACCTCTGTCTGCAGGAGGTGCCCCCGGAGCCTTGCAGCCGCCTTCTGCCTGGTCCGCTGAGGACCCCTTCCTCACGCCGCGCCTGCAGCCCTCGGCGCCCAGCGCCTCCCCGCGGGCCGTGTTCTGTACTTGTTTCTGTGCCGCCAGCACCTGGCTCCGTGCCTCCGCATTATGGAGCCTCAAGGAGCGCCACGGATGCGGGAAGGAATGAACGGGTGGAATCCCAGGCTTGTCGGCACTAGTTCTCACCAGACGTAACACATTTTCTGTTGCCTGAAGCTTCAGTCACCCGTCATCCTGGGGCACCTTCTCTCCGTTCCCCATCTCCTTTCTCAGAACAGCACTCCGATTCCTAAACTGTATCTTAACGAGTGGCTCGGCAGACTGGCTAGGATTCCAGGTCGTGTAGGAACTGGCTGATGATCCGGGGCCCTGCTCCTCTGTCAGCTCAGCTCCGGTGCAGTTGCAAACCTCTCACAGCAATGGAACGAGGCCTTGAGGAAAAAGGCATTATTGACTTATGCTGAGAACACACATCAGATGCATTGACCTGGAAGCTAAATGTTGACCAGTGAAAGGCTGTGGTCACTATTTCACCTGAAGGACAGCACGCTTGGAAGATTCGCAGAAATACGTGCGCTTCCACGCATTGAAGGTATTTGTTAGCGATCCCTGAGAGATAGTGCGTGTGCTTGTGACCTCACAGCAAGAGTTGTCATTTCTGGGCTTAAATCCTCTGGGAAGGGAAGTCGGAAGACTCTTCCGATGATAACCGCTCACTGGGGCCAGGCACTGTCCAGCTGTGCTGCGCTGATCACCCTGGGGAGACGCCTGTGCCCTGATTCAAGGACACAGAGCCAGGTTCTAGGGAAACCAGGATGGGCCAGCTGACCCAGAGCCTCTAGGGTGAATGTTCAAGTGGGTCATTTCAAGTTCAAGTTGACACTACATCCGAATTACTTGCACTTAAGTATCATTCAGGTGACGGTGTGGCAGCGTGTGATACCGCATCTGCACACGAGGAGTCGGAGGGACCAGGTGCCTGGCCCGGAGGAGGACCGGCGCTGGGCCCGAGGAGGACGTGGCGGTGCAGAGCTTCCCTGGGGCCGGCTCGTGCCTTCCGTGGCTCCTCAGGTGCCCAGGGTGACGTATCTCAGACTCAGCTGAAGCCTGTGTCTCGGCAGCGATGTGTGGGGTAGAGGTGGCCTCTGTTTTTCATGGGGGCCCAGAAACGAGGGAGCCGTAGCCCCCGGGAAGGGCTTTCACGTGTCTCCGCTCACCCCTCTGTCCTGAATCTGTTCCTTCGCGTTGCCTTTTTCGACTCTAGGTTTCCCAGCAGGACCAGAACCAGATCAGTCAACGCCCTGCCTTCAGCGGAGGGGCTTCTGAGGAGCGTTTCAGCCACTACGCGGGAGGGGAGGTCGCCGTGGGCAGTCACTAGACACCCCGCACTGCCAGGTCCCCCGTCACACATGGCTTTCCCGTTCCTTCGTGAAAACTCTGCTTCTAAGTATCTGGGCCGTGGACCCGCTTCTTTTTCCATAGCATTTTCACACAGTTCTAGTTCATGCCAAACTTTCCAGAAACACACACGTGCTTAAAAAGAGGGAACGTTATTGGGAGCTTTACCAAGAGATGGTCACCGTTTCGGAAGTTCACCTCTGAGTCACCGCGTGCCTCTGTCTCTGTGGCTGTCACGTTCTCAGCAACCCGAATGTCAGCACAAATGTGGGGTGACCTCACTATGCCTTTGGGTAGGTCACACGCAGGAACTTACATGTTGAAGTACATAGTGTTTACATTATTATTGTCTTCTTTTTCATTCTATCAGGGCATTATGGTGAGTTTTGAAGCTATGACTAATCAGGGTGGATTTTATTATTTATTATTTCTTTTTAAGATAGCACAGGAGATTGTAAAACGTTTTAATAAAATAGGGCCCGGGGTCTGACTGGGCTGAGACCCTCTGTGTCAGGTGCCCTCTCACGCAGGCAGGCAGTTCTCCTCTGCTTCCTAGTGTCCTGCCCTCGGCCCACCTCCTTCTGGAAATCAGAATCTGTCCAGGCCGTTAGGCAGGGTCAGACGTCCCCTCTCGCTGGGATTTAATTCACGTTTGGGTCCTTCTGACTTCGCTCTGCGCTTGCCTGAGCCTCTTTCTTCTTTTTCACATTCCTGCCGTCCCTCTCGTTCACATATATGATGAAGCGGTCTCTCGTATTATGTCATATATCATGATATCACGTAACAGTCATATTCTCCTCCTTTTAGGTCTGTGTGGTCACATACGTTATTACAGAATATGTGTGATGGTTCTTCTGCTCTTTATAGTTTCAGGCATTTATTTTCTGTTCTCATTGACCTTATCATTCAGATTATGTCCATCCTAAGAAACATATAAGTACGCGTTTAGTTTATGACCTAAATCAGAATTTAAAATCGTACTTTACAGTAAAGTGGCGAAACCGTCATCTGGCTGACTCACTATAAAATTGCCTTTCATTTTATTCTTATACGTAGCAGTGGATATTTTTAACCTAAAAGGCTTGCTTTGATTCATTTTTTTCTTTCAAAGCACATAAGGTCTTTAAAATGGATCTCCTATAATTATCGAGACAGTAGGCTGTTTTGGTTCCTTGAATTCAGTTGTCAGTAAATAGTACCCTCTTCAACCTCCAAGCCTACGCTTCCATGTTTGTGGTGATGGGGAGAAAACAGCACTGTAAATAAGACAGAACTGCGTGGAGAAAGCACGTAGGAGGCATTTTCTCCAAGAGGAGAATCGCTGCCCCACCGCCTACTTGTTTGAAAATTCGGTTTCTGTCGCTTTGTCCTTAATCATCAAAAAAGAGGACCCCTCCTCTCACCCCTCTGCTTTCCTGGGCGGGGTCATCTCGGATGAGGGAGGAGCGGGTGGAGAGCAGTAGGTTAGGATGGCCTCCTGTGGTGTAGAAGCCCTGGGGGTCTGACTCTGGGCCCCTCATTAGCCTATAATAACCTCCCCACCAACCGCGCAGGGCAGGTGGGAGCAGAGCAGAGTCAGATGATTCTCCCCAAGCCTCTGGCCCAGACCACGAGGTGTGGTAACAGTGGCAGCATGCAGGGCTCAGGAGCCCGGGAGGAGCAACCAGAGCTGGGTGAGTCAGGAGATGCACCACGTGTGTGGCTGATTTTTAAAGATAAGCAAGCCTTTTCAGGCAGAGAAGGCATGGGGAGGCACACAGGTGGGAGGTGGGAACGGCCAGTGCAAAGGCCCGGGGTCCTGAGCAGGGCAGGTGCCTGGTGAGCGGCAAGGAGGAGCTGGTGCGAGGCGGCGGGGGACGCGGGGGACGGGCAGGGACCCGGGGGGAGGGATCTGCGTGTCAGGAGGCAAGCTTAGGCCACCTGGGGACCTTGCAGCAGGAACACATCCACATGGGTTTGTGTTCATCAGATGGTGACTGGCCCCTCTGCCGCGGGGCGGGGAGAGCCCTTCGGAGGTGCAGGAGTTGGCCGAGAGGACGGCGAGACCAGGGCTGCTGGGGTCGGTGGGGAGAGAGGTGGGTTTGGAGATATTTGTCACTCGGGATCTGCAGGTCAAGCTGGGGAGACAGGGGAGAGAAGCAGGGAAGGGAGGCAGAGAAGGGGGAGACATGAATGTTCTCATTTCTAGGTTGGCCGACCAAGGAGGGAAGCTCGAGGCAACACGTTTAACTTAGTCTTTGCGCTGCTTTTCAGGTTCTGGGTGATTCTGTGGTTTCTAAAGACTCAGTAGCAAATGAATCATCGATCAACGACGACCCCGCTGCTGAGCTCGTAGGAGGAATGGGTTCTCTGTGGAGGGCGGGTCTGCTGACGAGGGGCCAGAGCTCTGCAGGGCGGGGAGCGTCTGCGACAGGTGCCAGCAGACCTGTTCTCTGCAGGTCAGACATCCCACAGGCCTTAAAAGACATTAGATCGTAAACGTACCACGACTAACGTGGAGGAAAACAGTAGATGGTGGATGCACTAGGGGTGGTAGACATCCTCAGACTTTTCTAGTCTAATCTGCCCATTGCGTAGACGAGAATATTGGCCCCAAGAGGTTAAGCAATGCAGCTGCTAAGCTGAGCAGGTCACGCAGCTGGTTAAGGCTCAGGAATGAGGTTGGGTCCCATGGTGCGGGGTCCGAGTTTTACATTGTTTTCACTCTTCCAAGCTGCTGCTGCTTGGTTACGCAGGACTGTTGCTTTTAAAAGTGCACACAGACTCCTCAGCATGAGGACTTTAATGTCAGAGAAGATCCTTGTTCTCAGGAGACAGACATTCAAGAATTGTGAGGCAATAGGGCATGATGTACGCAGCCTGTATCCAATGGCTCCGGGGTGAGGTATATGTTTATACATGTGTATTTCTCTCTCTGTGTAGATCTGTATATCTGTACACGTACATCTCTAGAAATATAGCGTACATCTCTACTGATGAATCACCTATTTTTCTATATTTATCTATCCATCTCTATCTATCTGTCTCTCTATCTGTCTATCTCTCTATCCATCTATCTGTGTACCTACCTACGTGCCTGCCCATGTATTGAGAGAGCGGGAGAAACAGAGGACTATGTGGTCACGCTCTGGTATACGTATACATACATATAGTCTAGTTGTATCTATAAAGGCAGGTAGTCTGGCCCATAGCCCGCGCTCTTAACCTCCGTGTTTCATTCTGCCTTTAACGTGGGCATGCGCTACCATTTACAGCCTGGAAGCAGTTCATGGTGAAGCCACCTGCCCCGTCTTCACGGTGGATCAGTAATGATCACGCGGTGGTTACCCACCGTAGCATTCGGCACTTTTCAGATTTGCTCTGACAGACGTGAGCTCCTCTGTTCTTCCAACAAACCCTCTTAGGTGGGTGGGACAGGGCCGCTCTCTCCATTTCCTCTATGAGGAAATTGGAGAATCTGTTTGAGACGTTGCTGAGACACACACAGCTAACAGGAGACAGAGCCAGCTGTTAAACAAGGTCCCTCGTGATTTGTCCACTGCTCTGCATGCTCTCCCTACAGAAGCCTGTTCTGCACCCTTTCAGGGGAAGCCTGCAGTGGCATCTGTTTGGCTGCCCCGTTTGACGGTGTTCTGTAACAGGAGTCTCAACAACAGTGCCTGGGGGTGGGGAAGAGTCTCAGCCCTGGGGGAGTGCTGTGTCAGGAAGGAAAATGTCGCATCTTCCACCAAGGGCACGGCCCTACGGGGTCTGGCTCAAATAGCCACCCTTTATCTTGTACCCAGCTTCCCTCAACAGATATTATGGGGTCACAGTGAACAGGGTGCTTGACACCAACCTTCCTGGTCTTCCTTCTGGAGCAGAACTTGGACGCCGTTGCCAACTTTGGTTCTCTAACCAGCGGGGAACCTGCCCTATCTGAAACTCAAGAATTATTTGCTCAAAAGCATTAGAAAATCTGGAAGAAAGGGGAGTGAGGTGTTTCTCTGGCTGGGCTTCGCTCGTTTGCGCACTTTGAGAAGATCTCGACGTGTTGGCGAGGATACTTGCTCCCAGTCACCCTGATTCCTGGCGCACCTAATTAAACGTCAGAGCTTTTTCCTGGGGTAACTTTATATCAACATTTTCTGAACTGTGTTCTGAGGAACATACTTCTATAGTAAATCAGTGTTCTATAAAAAGAGTTTTGAGGGCAAATAAACTTATTAACTAGTCTGCCTTACTCTTGGAAAGTCACAGGCTCTCCAGCTCATCTGGGTTCAGGAAACATAGTAAATAGAAAGATCGGCTGGACTTCGTTGAGCTTGGTGACTTCCAACTTCATAGCCACAGAACTCCCTTTTCTCACGTAATAATTACTAACACCTGCAGTGGCGAATGTCTGTGTACTTTTAGGATAACGTTTGCAGCAACACTTAGTTTGATCAGTAGGAAATACAAGTTACCAGCTCCATTTTCTACTTGGGGATATTCTTTCTGAGCTTTTTTCCACAAAAAGATTCCAAGGGCATATGCGTTGTTTGTAGATGTACATATTTAGAAATGCAAAATGCTTTTCAAGTGTTGATTTTTAAAAAAACCCTAAACTACTTGCTGGGGAGCACGAGTCTGCGCAGTCCCCTTCAGGCCGGCCTCCGATGCTCCTGGAGGGTCAGCCGGGCTGCGGGGTGAGGGGTGCACTTGCCCTTCTCCCCCCACTTCTGCAGGGGCCTGCTCTCACCTGTGCTTTGTTCACCTTCGCTGGCTGCTCCCTGCATGGTGTGTCACCTGGGTGTCTGCCTCTGTCCCCTGCTGTTGGCTTCTCTAGACCCACGTCCTCTTTCTGCATTTGCTCTCTCGTCCATGTAGTCATTTCTCCCTTTTGCATTGCCCGCCCACCAGGTGCACAAAGCTGGGGACAGGAGACTTGATGCTGTTCAGGGACAACAGCTCTGCACTCCAGGACCTCGGAGTCGAGCTGAGAAGCAGGCTGTGGAAGGACACATTCAAACCTGACTCACCTTCCAGGCTGCTCTACCCAGTCTTCTCCAGGAAGTGAAATTCCCTTGACTGTTTAAGCTACTGTGATCTTCCTGCCACCGGAATATTTTATGTCAGTATAGTCAGTTCTTTTTTCTTTTAATATTTTAATGGAAGTGACTTAATTTTCTTCACCTCCATGGCAGGTTGAGAACCAAGATCACACCTTAGAATTCCCCACAGTGCCAGGCAGGTGCTCAGTGAATAATTGTTGATTTTCTCTGTAACTCAGCATCCATTGAGCATCGCACGGACCCCAGGACCAGAGACGGGCACAAGAATGACAGAAAATGAGGTCCTTTCTCAGATTTTTATCACATACTAGGTGAGATTCTTAACATGGGATAAAAATACCTTAATTCCCATCCCTGTAGAGCAGAGGTTTCTCAGCCTTGTGACGAAAACCCAGTACAGAGTGAATTTTAAATCAGTGCTTGGTGTACACCTACCTACACACGCTACTGAAACAAAAGTTCCACAAGACTTTGCAGGTGTAATCAAATTAAGATGGGGTCGCAGGGAAGTAGAGCGGGTCCTGACGCCGTATGACCCGCGTCCGTGCGAGAAGAGGGAGCTTTGGACACAGACACACAGAGGAAGGGCCGCGTGAGGTGGAGACAGAGAGTGGAGCGAGGCGTCTGTAGACCGAGGGACCCCAAGGACTGCAGACACACCCAGAAGCTAGGCAGCGGCAAGGAAGGGCCTCCCCGGAGCCATCCGAGAGAGACTTCCGGCCTCCAGAAGGGGATGGGGGGGTCAGTTTCTGTGGTGCTAAACTTCCGGCCTCCAGGAGAGGATGGGAAGGCCAGTTTCTGTGGTGCTGAGCCACTGGTGCGTGGCACCTCGCTCCCATAATGCTACGGGCTTAGTACAGCATTGTAGAGCCTTGAGGAGGATGACAAATGTGATTCCGTCTCTTACGGACTTAGCACAGCATTGTAGAGCCTTGAAGAGGATGACAAATGTGATTCCGTCTCTTTTTTGGAAAGGACCTCAGTTGGCGTGAAGAACGCAGGGCAGGAGCGAGACCAGGAGCAGGAGGCCTGTGGCGAGTCCCGGGCTCTGAGTCTCCCCCTCACCACACTGGGCCCTTGGTCTCCCTTGGCCCAGCTGGCCCAGCAGTCCCTGTGCTGGCGCCAAGGATGGTGGCCAGATGAGCTTCCGGGTCATCTCATCACATTCCTCCTGCTTCTTAAAACCCTTCCAGTGGTTCTCCCCTGTCCCCAGGAAAAGCTAGAAACTGCTTAACGTGGTTTGCTGATCTCTGTGATCTGATCTTTGCTTGGTCTCTGCTTCTGCCTGTGCTCTCCCCCACCTCCTCCCTCCCTCCCTATTTCACTAAAACTGTACTTCTTGAGCTCCTGAGGGCATGGCCCTGAGACAGACTGCTTTTGCCGAGGTTGAATCTGGCTTTTCCAGTTAAGTAATCTGGTGGTTCTTACCTGGGGCAATCTTGAGCCCCCTGAGAAGTTTGCACTGTCTGGAGACACTTTGGTTGTCACAAGTGGGTGCTGGTGGCATCTCGTAGGTAGAGCCTAGGGGTACTCCACATCCCACAGGGCGCAGGCTTGCCCCAAGAACAAAGAACTTTCAGGTTGCAAATGTCCGTAGTGCTGAGGTTGAGAAGCCCAGACTTAATCTGAGATCAGGGCGATTTGTTTAACCTCGCGAATCTGGAGTTTTCTAATCTGTCATGGTGCTCATCTCAGAGGCCTGTGTGAGGGTGGAGCGGGTCAGTACCATAGAGGATGTGGAAGACCCCAGCCTCAGGGTGAGCACTGTTAAGGCCCCTCCTCGTGTCCCTGTGTCAGGCACAGACTAGACCCCTGTGAGTAACACACCTTCAGACACTGCTGTCCTGCCGCTCTCCTGCCCTCTGCGCCTCCCATGGAATGCTTGCCTTGGTCACGCTCAAATTCTTTCAGTTATCAGGATGGACTGACATCTCTCTCCTCCAGGCCGTGGCAAACCACTGCCCCCTTTCCCTCTGACCAGGCCCTGCTGATGCCTCAGGGCTAGCTCAGCTGCCACCTCCCCTCGGGACCTTCCCTGACACTCTCGCCTCCACACCTCGGCACAGTTCCCCACGCCCATCATGATCTCCATTGCCGCGGACACGTGCCCCATCATAGCCCCCATCCACCATGTGTCCATTGCCCAATTAACCCCCTGTCCTGCTTGGTAGTGAGCTCTTTGGGGGGCAGATTCTGTGGCTGTCTTGTGCATCACCTGCCTGGCACATAGTAGGTTCTCAGCAAACGGCTCCATGAATGAAAGGATGAATGACAGCCACGAGCTGTCCACAAGGGGGGTAGTTTAGGGATGGCTGCCCTCAGATGGGAGAGGGGGCAGGAAAATGTCAAGACCTGGGGTGGGCAGGGCAGGGGGTCACCCATCCTTACATCTTCCCACACTGTCCAAGTGTCCTGACACCAAATAGGTGCGTTTGTTGTATCTGAGGTGCAAGATGGTTTTCTCTTCTCATCTCTAACCACCTAGGAGATTGTTTTCTTTAATTCTGTTGACTGGTAGTTGTATTACTTTGACCAGTTCATTAGACATCACTGAATGCTAATATTCTGACACACCTGTGCTAAAGGTAAAGAATTCCTGTCCTCAGAAAACTCAGGTACTGGGGAGAGAGACAGAATATGAACCTTAATACTAACAGGAAAGAGGTGACCACAAGCTCGAAGTCCGGGAAGGCTTCCCAAGGGAGATGTTACTTGAACTTGGCTTTGAAGGATACCTGGGAGGATGAGGAAAGATCTTTTGGGCAAAGAGGAGGGCAAGGATTAAGGCAGAGAGGCACGGGAGCGTGTGGGGGTGTGAGGAAACCCAGAGGCTGGCGCCAGAAGTGTGTTTGGGTATGAGCTGGGGTGGCATTGGCTACAAGTGAGAGAAAAGCTAAATAGGGTTGAGTTTGCTCACAGGATCCGAAGTCTGGAAGCAGGCAGCTCCTGCTCTGGGTTAGCCGTTTGAATGTCCAGCCTGGACCTAGACTTCTTCCATCTTTCTGCTCCATCTTCAGCCTGTTGACCTTCATCCCCAGGCCTGGCTACCTTGTGGTTGTAAGAAGACCCTGGTGTTCAGTGTCACATTTGCTGTCAAGCCAGAAGAGGGGGTGAAGGGGGTAGGACCAGCCACATGAGTCCTATTGTATGAAAAGGGCTAGGGCTTCCTCAGAAACCTCATACAGACTTCAGCTTAGACCACGCTGGCCAGAAGTGGGTGCCACGGCCACCTGGGCTGCAAGGCATCGGGAAGCACTGCCCAGAGTCAGAGTGCCGTTAGCAGGAGGAGCAACGTCCGCCATCACATCTGAACTGCAAACAGTGCACTGAAAGTGCAGACTAAGGCCAGGTGGTGAAGAGCTTTAGGTGTCCCACCAAGACATCAGACTTTAGAGAGAAAGCACTGGGAAGCCACTGAAGGGGTTTCATCTGGGGAGCCATGTGATTCGATTTGTGTTTTAGAAAGGAGATGAGCGCAGCGAGCTGGGGACTAGAATGGAAGGGCACAGGGCCAGAGGTGGAGAGAGATTTAGGAAGCCGTTGCAGGAACCCAGTGAATAAAGGATGAGGGTCTGCCTTCGCAGAGTGGGGTGGGAATTGAGAGAAAAGGACAGATGTGTGAGACACCTGGGAGGTGGAGGTGGGGGTTTATGGTGATTGCATTTGAGGAGGGAGTGTCTAGGGTGTGGTTCAGGCTGGCACCCAGGATTTTGCCAGGGGGTCAGATGAATTCCCAAGTGTCCCCCCAACTTCAGGTTCTCTCCTCGGTTTGCAGTGCATGCAGACATGCAGGGATTCTTGTTCACAACTTCATCTCAGATTTCTGGTTCTCTTGGAATTTGAAGACACCCTTTCTCCTTTTTTTCACCCACAGTTTGGGGGTGGTTAAAGAGATCAGCTGTCCTCCAGAGTCGTAGCGAGTCTCAAAAGTGGCATCTAACGTGCTTTGAAGAAGTACGTCCTCCATAAATAGCAAATTTGGCAGAAAAGCTGGGTAAGGTCCCATGATTATATAAAAACTAGTGTTCATTTTACATAAAATGTCAAGTTGGTCTTTAAATAGCAGTCTCAGAAGCACAAGCCATTTCATTATCCATTAAGCCGTTTAGCATCCACTGTACAATTTTTCAGTTATTTTCCCCAGAGGGATTGCTGATATACAGTATTCTTGCAAAAAGGGTGGCAGGAGGAGGGGGGAGGAATTGTTGAGAGTATCCTGCAAGCAGTCTCCTACTGCATTTGCTTTATCATTTAGGGAAGATGCAGACATCAAATCTGAGACAAGAAGCCCCAAAGAAAACCTTTAGATACTGTTGTAAACTCAGGGCTGTGTTTGGCGCAGTTCAGTGAGAGTTTTCTGCTTTGCTGCCATAGTTCTTTCTACCCGTGGCACCTGGCATCACAAATCCATTACCCTGTCCCCATTCTGAATAGGACCCTGAATTAGGCACAAACGCAGGTCAGAAAGAAGCCATGATTTCCACGCTGGCTAGAGCCCTGTTTGGTTGGGGAGACTGAGCCCACACACTTAAAGTAACTTAGAAACCCTCCGAACAGCATGTAGGAGGCCCTAATTACGTGCGCTGCTTGGACCTGGAGACCTTGCTGTTTATAATCTTAAAAGGCCGCAGCGGCAGGGGCCCTTCGGCAGCATAGTTTCAGAAGGTCTTCAAACACCCTAAAAGCCACACGAAAAATTGACTGTGTATCTTCACAGACTTTTTATTTCCTGTGGAAGATTCCAGTATTTATCAGATTCTCAAAAAGGTCAGTTCTTCCCACCAGAGATGGGAAGAACACAGCAGTGTTACAGTCCCCCAAGAGGGTAAATAAACTAGTGAAAAGCTATAGGTCATCTTGACGACCCCTAATCAAGTTGCCGCCCCACGATGGGGGAGGCGGGCAGAGGTCACGTGCATCCCTGAATAGCAGGGCTGGGCTTAGCTTGGGTGGGGGTTATCACCCTCCAGAAAACTCCCTCCCAGGTGGTCACCTGAAGCTGAGCTTCAGCAAGTTTAAAATGTGCATGTGTCACAGACCGTGGACCATCTGTGGATGGTGTGCCCTGAAAGACGCAGAGAGGAGGCCCGTGTGTGTTCCAGGCTGTCCCGGGGTCATGGACATTCAGGTTTGGATGAGGCTGCAGGGAAGGCTCCTTCCACCCCTGTCTCTGCCTCAGGGCCCTTCTTCTCTGGGGTGTGGATCACTGGGGATTGCATGTGATTTGTGATGAGGTGGAGTGCTTTGCGTTCCTTTGGTTGAGGATCAAACACCGAGGTAACTCCTTGAGGTCAAGCAGGACATGTGCAAATTTCATCAGTTGTGCCCTTCCCACCCAGTGGGCCCCGATGGCCCAGAGCGTCAGCCTGTCCTGTCTGGGGTCAGTGCTGTCCTGACCTTTCATGCAGGCAACCAGGGCTCTGAATTCCTAACATTGCTTCTGGAGTTGCTCATCCTCTTTCTTCTGCTGACACACCCGTCATGGCAGATGCTGGGTCACTGAGGTCCTACTTGGCTCTAAAAGTTAGCCTTGTTATTAGGGGCACTTCCTTGGACCACTCAAGCCTGGGATTTTTCCAGAGAGTCTTAGTCAGCCTGGACTGTTACAACAAAATACCACAGACCGGGGGGCTTACGGACAACAGAAAAGTATTTCTCGGCGTTCTGGAGGCTGGAAATCCAATGCCAAGGCTCTGGCTGATTCGCTGTCTGGGGGGGTGGGTTTCTTTTCCTTGTTCAGATGGCTATGCTCTTGCTGTGTCCTCACTTGGTAGAGAGAGAAAGCAATGGTCTCTCTCCAGGTCTCTTCTTATAAGGGCACTAATTCCATCATGAGTGCTCCACCCACGTGTCATAATAAATACCATCACACTGGCAATTAGATTTCAGCATATGAAATTTGGGGAACACAAATGCAGGGGTAAAATTCAAAATGTTCAAGAGCAGCTGTGCCGTGGAGACAGCAGACAGAATAAGCATCTGCCATAACACAAGGGCATGTCCAGAGCGCCTGCCGGCCGGGGGTCAACCATTTATGGGGCTTGTGGGTGGTGTGGATGGCGGGACACCCCGAGGATTGAGGCTGTAGCTATCTACCAAGCAGGGTGGGAGTGTCTCAAGATTACGTCTGGCACAGCTGTGCCCACAGCTTACTGGCTGATGATAAGCTCAGTTAGCTAGGAGTTTATGGGTCTGCCTTGGCCCCCTTCCTGCAGGGGTTGCTCTGAAATCCTACAATTCCATGATCATCTTGTTCGAGTCTGGGACTCGAGTACAGATGTGTGCCTAGGGTAGCACACTTAAACAGTTTCCAGAAAGACAGTGTCTAAAATGTCATCAGTTCCCTTTGACCTCCCTCTTCTCTGCAAACTTCCCAAATTCATATCACTTTCCTGATAAATATTACACTTTTCGTTACTCTTACATCCTGAAATTCAACGGCTTTTCTTATGGACTCAAAGAGATGGCAGCTGTTAAGCTCTTGGGCTGCAAGCAGATACGGGAGCCTGGAGAGTCCTAGTGCATTTGGTCCCAGGGAGGAAGTGGCATTCCCTGAAGTGGGACCCAAAAGGCTGTCAGCAGGAGGGGACAACCTCCAAGGGCCGGTGCTGCCCAGCAGGGGTGGTCATCTGTCCACCTGCTGTGTGCCGTTCTGTGTCTTTGCTCGGCCGTTTCCCCCGCGTGGAATGCCCTCAGCCTACCTGCAAGGTACACGTACTATTGATACTTACTGTTTAAGGCTAAGTTTAAACGACCTCCCTTTCTCACCTCCACCCCCTTGAATTCTCTGTTGGCCCCTCTCCCGGATGCATCACTTCCCACCTGACTCCAGTTTCTCCCCTGCACCTTCCATCTCTGATGTGCTGTGATGCTCTGAGCCTAAGACACTTGTGCGGATCTTAACGTTTCCTGAGCGCCTCTGGGAATGCAGATGTTTTATGTGGTGGGAAACCAGGGGAGGGACAAGCCGTTAAGAGTTCTTGCCATTTGCAGGTGATAGAGGATTTACTGATATTTTGTGCCGTGTGAGTTCACTTGATTTTTACAACAAGCTGTGAGCCAGGTTGATTACGGGGTTTTTGTATTGGATAAACTTTGTAATCTAAGCAGATTGTGGGATTATGTTTCAGAACCCAACAGAAGCTGCCGTTATGAGTGGCTGAATGAGCCTTTGATAAACCTGAAGGTTCCTGCTTTATATTTGACAGATTATGAAATGAACACGTCTCTTAGCATTTCTCTTAGTGAATCACTCTAGGCCGACTGGGCTTGGCCTTGCAGTGGCCCGGGTATCATCCACCTGTGAGTCGAGGACACAGCTGCAGGGATGCACCACTGGCCCAGGTCCCCAAGGAGCTTTTGGATTATTGGGGGGACAGGGGAGTAGATGTCGGAGTTACAGAGTGTTGTGGTTGTCTTGCTGTGTAACCCACCCAAACAACAGCATTCCTCACGGTCCTGCAGGTGGACTGGGCTACAGCGGCCATCTGCAGGCTGACATGGAGGCTGGGATGTGGGGCCTCTTCTCTCCTTGTGGGTGCCCCCTCCACGGTCTCTCTGGTCCTTCCAGTAGGAGGTCCCACTGTTCACACAGGGGTTCAGAACTTCCCCAAACCGTGTTCCAAGAAGAGGGCACAGAGGATGTGGTCCTCTTAGCAGCTGGGCCCAAGGCTGGCACATTCTGCAAGTCCCTGGGACCTGGGTCCAGCCAGAGTCAGCCTGGGGGACACGCCAGGAGGTGTGGCTTTGGGCCGCCTTTGGAGATGAGCAGTGGATTTTAGGGGCGTGCAGGCTGTACTGGGAGTGCAGAGAAGCCCAGGATTGGGACGGAGAAGCCTTCTGGGAGATTAGGAACCCAGAAATGTGGGGTTTTTCCAACAAATAAGATTTAGCCAAATGAAGAAAAAGGAATGTTTGGTAAGTGAGTGAACTGGTAGATGAACGATTTGAGTCAGAGGTGGAGTATTGGGTCTTACTATGAAAGCTTTTGGTGATAGGTGTGGAGGTGACATGCTAAGTATTTTGGAGACGTACGGACCTGGGCTCAAATCCTGGCTTCACGTTTGTAGGCTTGGCGACCTCAGGCCAGTTACTCCCTTCCCTGAACTTAATTAGGCTAACAAGAGGATGACCTTACAGGTTTGCTCTGAAGAGTAAACCAAAACCCCTACCCTTGTGCCTGATGAACTGTGCTCTGCTCAGGAGCTGTGTCTGATTTTCAAGAGAGACAAGACACCTCTTAGTGCACCTGGATAGAAAAATTATCATCGACGTGAAAAAATTCCCTCTTCAAAACCCAGCCAGCGGGACTTCCCTGGTGGCGCAGTGGTTAAAATCCTCCTGCCAAAGTAGGAGGCACAGGTTCGAGCCCTAGTCTGGGAAGATCCCACATGCCGTGGAACAACTAAGCCCGTTCGCCACAACTACTGAGTCTGCTCTCTAGAGCCTGCGAGCCACAACTACTGAGCCTGCGTGCCACAACTATTGAAGCCTGCACGCCTAGAGCCCATGCTCCGCAACAAGAGAAGCCACCGCAATGAGAAGCCCGTGCACCGCAACTAGAGAGAGCCCACGTGCAGCAACGAAGACCCAACACAGCCAAATTAATTAATTAATTAAAAAACCAAAACCAAAAACCCAGCCAGCATCACATCGTTGCTGAGATCACAGAGCTGCCCCCTTTTTGTGTGACCGTCCGCGAGCACCACACCTATTCGACCATTTTCTAGGGGTGCCAGCCGGTGAAACAGGACAGGAGAAGGGAAGGAGCAAGCATTTTTAGAAGAGAGAAGATAATATTGTTGTTTTCAGATTAAGATTTCCTGGCTTGAAAACTTGAGGGGATCAACTGAAAAACTATTAGGATAATAACAGAGTAGGGTAGGTCAAAGATGCTCAAAGGTGGGGAGCTTTCATATATACCAACGATAGTCAGAAAATATAATTAAGGAAGCGTTCCACTCATACAGCAACAACTGCAGAAGTTTACCTGAGAATTAACTTGACAAAGGTTTTTTAAGACCTAACTGAAGAAAATGATAAAACTCTACTGTAAGACAAAAGAAAAAAAAAGATTTGAATGATTGGAGAGATACACCCTGTCCCCAGCTGGAAAAACCTAATACTGTAGAGGGATGCTTTTACAGTTCCTTTATGATTCCTATAGAAAGCGATGGGACTTCTCTTGGAACATGAGAAAAGTATTCTAAATTCTATATGTAATAAACTGATAATAAAAAACTTATAAAAACCCATTAAATATCTACATCAGATATTCAAAGTATAAAGCTCAAATAATATGATATTTTGCTGCTCTGAGAGCAGATGGACATGTCAATAGACCTAAAAAGAAACCCCCCAAATGGACTCAAATGTATATTTAGGGCATGACAAATGTAATGTGTCAACCAGTGAGGAAGGATTCTTTTATATTAAATGCTGGAATAATTGGTTAACTGTTTGGAGGAAAAGAGTTCATTACCTAACTCCATCTATCATAAATGAACAATAATGGATTAAAAGATTAGATGTAAAAAGATGAAATCAAACAGTAAGAAAAAGAGAAGACAGATGAATATTTATATAATCTTAGGGGTGTGGAGACTTTTTTTTTTAACACTGAAGGGAACACACGTAAATTTGAGAGCTTTGACAACAACGACAACATATTTTTTTTGTCTGCTCAAAATATATACAAATTAACAAAATGGCAAACTAGGTGAAAATATTTGCAACAAAGATATCAGCCATGGCATATCTGACCCTCTACATGGAGGGATTATAAGGTGAGGAAGTAAGGACAAATAACCTGGTAGGTAACTCAGAGGCAATGCAGAAAGGCAGAAATACAAACGGCTGGTGACTCCCTTATAACGTTCAGCATCTCCAGCAGACAGTGAAACACTGGTTGAAATGAGATGTCGTTTTCATCTGTTAAACTGGTAAAGGAGCAATAGGAGGGTCCCCAGTGCAGGGAGGGGAGAGGAAATGCATTAAGGATGCAAGCAAAGGCGGCGATGAATATTTGGGAATATAAGTTGAGGATAAGAGTTTTATAAAGCATAAGTATGTGTTACCTTTCCACCTAGCAATTTCTTGTCTTGGAAATTATTGTAAGAAGAGAATCAAGAATATGCACAAGATTTATATCGTAATATATTCACAGTGTTATTTGTAATTGCTAAAAATTAAAGCCAGCCTGTTTATTTAAAAGATGTAAAGTATGAAAAATCCATAAAGTGCTCTACTGTTGAGCTGTTAGAAATTACCGTTTAGAATCTAAGAAGACGTAAAAGAATGTGCACAACAAATTTCAAGCAGAAACAAACGCTCTATCCCGAATAATCATCTCTCTCTGTCCATTTACCTCCCTAGAGAAAGAGCAAAAGTTATATGCAGGTGATGGAATTTTGAACAATTTTGTTTTCCTCTTTGGGCTTTTTAGAACTTTCCAAATTTTCTACAGTGAAACTGTGTCCTTTTTGATCTAAGTGGAAAATGTTTTTTGAAAACTAAATGAACAAATGTCAGTTATGTGTTGAATTCCCTGAGTTGCTTAGATGTGACTTTTAAACCAGATTTGGTGAGTCCCCACTTGCCGTCTGCCACATCTTTTCCAGGGACCTCAGGGGCTATAACAAAAGTATTAGGACAAAATTAGTTTTGCTTGATGTGTTAGGCCGTTTGGACTGCTTTCACAAAACACCACAGGCTAGGTGGCTTACGCGGCAGAATTTATTGCTCGTGCTTCTAGAGGCTGGAGGTTCTGGAGGTCGGGGTGCCGGCACAGTGAGGTTCTGGTGAAGTCATCTCTCCCTGGCTTGCAGACGGTGACTTCTCGTGTCCTCACGTGGAGGAAGTGACGAGGAATCTCTCTGGGGCCTCTTGTACAAGGGCGCTGATCCCCTCATGGGCTCTACCCCAGTGACCTAAGCACCTCCCCACCTCCTTGGGGGTTAGGATTTCAACACATGGATTTGGGGGGGACACAAACGGGCCACAGCACTTGACTTTAATATTATGGAGTATTTGGGGGAAGGACTAGGAGGAAGATTCAAACTCATCATGACCAGATAGATGGGCGTTTCTACCATGAAAAGCCCAAAGCGCTGTGATTTTTGCTGCCTGTCAGCATCTACGGCTTGTTCTGGAAGCAGCTCGGCCGGGAAAGCCCATGTGAGCCGAGGGGACTTCTTCCCGGGCCCCTTATTTCTGAAAAGTGGCTTCTCCCAAAGCCAGCTCTGAAATCCTTTCCATTGTTGGTGGAAAATCATCCCGGGAAGGAGCCCCAAGCTCTTGATCTAAATAACAATGTCTCCTTCTCTGTTTAGAATCGGTGGTGGTGATGCTGAGTGAGGCCAACAGAGTCCTTTTCCCTTCAGGCTCCCTTCAGGCTCATGCTGCCTGGGGGAGTCCTGTCGGCTGCAGGCCCCACGCACAAGGTGCTGAGCGGTGCATCGGCTTTAAATGCTCAGTGTGCACATCAGCGGCTGATAATATATTATTCAGCAACGCACTGAACACAAAGGAGGAGAGGCTCAGCACTTGATAGGTTAATTTGGAATGTTTTTTGATAACAAACAAATCTTTTAAAAGTACCAAAAAAAAAAAAAAGAAAGGAAGGAAGAAAGAAGGAAGCCTCCGACAATCCGAGTTGTCTTTGCTTTGTCTTCGCAGTGGAGTTGCCCATCTCCTGCTCGAGAATTCAAATGAATTTTGAGAATCCCCTTAGAAGTGACAGCCCAAAGTGTAGGAATGATAAACGGCTTTGGCCTTGATAATTTTTATTAAGCACTAAATGTCACATTTAACCTGCATTACTGAAAGCAATTACCCGTGTATCAACAGTCAAGCAGCGCAGAGCGGTGCCTGGAGCAGCCCATTTGCCTCCATCTGGGAATAAGGATTTCAATTAGGAGGCAAAGAGCTGCCGAGGGGCTGGGGTCCTCCGTGGCTCCCAGAGGACGCCCGCCAAGTGGGGCTTCGAACGCGTCATCCGCGCGGTGTCAGCGGATCAGCCCCAGCCATCTGCTGCCAGAGCAGCGCTTACTTTATCAAATCTCAATATTTACAGACGCTGATCAGCTCGGGGGACCAGGATGGCTCCCTGCCAGGGAGTTCTGGGAAATTCATTTTAAGGTGTGTTTCAGTAGGCTAATTAATTTATAAGCACCTGTTTCATCGCTGGGAGCTGTTAGCACAGCAGATGAGCCTCAGCCTGGGAGGGAGACTTTATTCCGGCTAAATTGATTTCAATTGATTTTAATTTGCTGACGGCACAGTTGTAGGTTTAACGTGAGCATAGCCCGGAGCCCCATTTTTTCCCTTTTGGAGTAAGCCTGTGGCTGGCTTATTCATTCCTTGGCCCCGTCGTGGTGGGGAAGTGGCCTCGGCAGGAGGTCTGTATGACAGACACAGGCTGCAGTGGCCTCTTGAAAGAGATATTTACTGGGTCTAATCAGACGTTAGGGTCGGGTTGCCAGTTAACGTTAGATTTGGATTTCTGATAAACCAAGAGTCATTTTTAGTGCACGTGTGTCTTGTGGGGACGTAGTCATTGGTTTACCTGATATTCAGACTTAACCAGGTGTCCTGGATTTTACCTGCTGACCCTGGCCACCCCAGCTGGGGGCCACTGAGTCATCCAGGAGCAAGTTTCCCCCTATCTGGGTGGTCTCCTCTGCTGCAGAGGAGGTCTCGTCATGGAAACATGATTTTCACGTGTACCTCAGGGTCTGGATCGGGATTTCTACCCCGGGGCCAGATGTTACGCTTGTAACCGATACAACTACACCCTCTGAGAGCTGCTCGCATTGCCGCAGTGAGTGTGCTGTGCACAGACTGCGTCCCCCTAGATTCATGTGTGAGACCCTAGCCTCCAGGATTAGGAGGTGATGAGGTCATGAGCGTGGAGCCTCATGATGGGATTGGTGCCCTCAGGAGAAGAGACATGAGAAAGCTTCCTCTGTCTCTCCCACCCACCTCTCTCCCCTCCTTCTGCCACGTAAGGACACAAACGAGAAGGTGGCCGTCTGCTAACCAGGAGAGGGCCTTCACCAGACCCCAGCCATGCCCGCACCCAGGTCTCCGACTTCCAGCCTCCAGGACTGTGAGAAGTAACTGCCTGTTGTTTCTAAGGCTCCCAGCGTGGGGTGCTTTGCTGTCGCGGCCCTCGCTGACTAAGACAGAATCCGACAGATTAGGTCTTGCTCAGTGTCACACAACTAATTAGGGGGAAGACCATCTCCTTGACTGGCATTATCCTTCGGTGACAAGCAAGGCTTTTCTTCCTGTAATTATCGTGCCCCGTGGGCGCCACCTGCACAGCCTTCTCCCCGGGACTCGTCGCTCATGGAAACAGGCGCCAGAAGTTATGGTCCTCTGGCCTCACCCTGTTCTAGGTCTTCCTTACGTCACAGGATGGCCCTAGTTCTCCATGGGTATCACCACATCTTAATGGAAAGTTCTCTGTTTATTTTTTAAATATGTTTAAAATATTTAAACATATTTTAATAGGTTTTTATCATTTATTCAGGACATTTTCATTGCATACCTACGTGCACAGAGTGCTGTGCTACAGTCTGAGGGGTCCACGCCGAACGTGGGGGTCTAGAGCCATGCCAAGCGGAGGTGTATAACAAACAAGCATTTACCTGTGGCGCTCAGCGGGATTTTATCCTCGTGTTAAGACTTAAGAGAAAATGCCCCTGTGTGTCCTCATGGGAAGAGGGCTTCCTGGAGAGCTGGACGCCATCCTGACAGTGGCCACGAGGACAGCTTTCGAGAGCCATTTCTTATGGTGCCCTTTCAGACGAGCCACCGGTAAACCCAAATCCAGTACAGTAACAGCCCTACAGAGGGGGTCCCAAGATAATTCTAGACATGCTCTTGGTCCGACTGGTGCTGAGCAGAGCAGTGGATGACCACGTCCTTCACTAGCCCTCCTAGCGGTGACTTCTCTAGAGGAAGTGTTGACAGATGCCCAGTAGCCCTGACTGTCAGACAGAGGGTTGGGCGACTTTCTGCTGCCTGAACAGAGCCTGCCCTGCAGCTTCTTAGTGTGTCTTGAAGTAGAGAGCCAGCATCAGCCATTTCCACAAATGTCTTTATTTCTGTACTACCTTCCTGGAGTTTTCGCTAGCCAAGTGCCATTGGCATATAATTAGCACATTATTCAACTTAATTTCTGTTTAAAAACTTAAATTACCATTTTTTAAGTTAATATTTTAACTTAGAAGTAAGCAGTACCATGCATGAAATCATGGGTTTGACCCTCGTTCACTTTTCTTGTCTTGTTACTTGGTCATCCACGCATCACTAAAATCACCACGTGTGCCCTGAAGACAGCATAATCCCAGAGTAGAAGGGTCATCGGAGTCCTTCAGAGAAAATGAGAGGCCTGGGTTCCCTGGAAAGCCAGCTCTAGGGGAGGGGCCGCGTGCAGGATGTTCGTGCTGGGAGAGCTCTGGGCACCTACAGCTGAGGACAGGAAGGGCAGAAGTGGGATTGGGCCTGGGCGAAATCGGGCCGGGCACATTCTCAGTGAAGACCGCAGCTGGCTCCACAGCGTGCCCCGAACCAGGATGACCTTGGCAGCTTCCTGAGTTGGGGCAAGGGGACCGCCACTTTCTCCCCTGCGTAGGGCAGCCTTGGTATGCGGGCTGCACCGGGAGGGGTGCCCTTGGGCAAGGCAGCTCTCTCCAGCCAGGCAGCTCCCGAGGAGGGCTGAGAGCTGAGGACTGCCTGCCAGTGGCCCTCCTGTGTCCGGGGAGCCCTTCCCTCTGGCGGTGGGCTCGGTGGGGGCCGCAGCATCTGCCGGGCTGCTGGGGAGGCAGGCAGGTCTGATGGCTGATGTGTACTTGCCCTCACAATATGCCGCAGGCCCTTTAGACGCGTAGTCCTAAATCCTCCAGAAGACTTACGAGGAAGGCGTTTTTATTACTCGCGTTTAGCATCTGACACAACTTTCATCCGGAAGTGGCAGAGAGCTTAGCCCAAGGCCCCACGCACTGGGGAGTGGACGAGCCAAAATGTGAAACCCGGTGGGCTGACTCCAGAGCCCGTCCCACTCTGAGAAGTGGAGCTCTGTGTCTACGTATGTGTACACACGTGTATTTTACACATACGTGTGTGAGATCACATGTGTTTGTGTGTGTGCACACGATGCGGGCATAGGTATGTGGATGTATTTGTGAATGCGTCTGACCCTCCCCTTGTATGCTAGTTCAGATGCTGTCAGAGGAGGTGTTGCCTGAAACGTGCCTCGGTTGCTGGATGACACAGAAAAATGACTCTGTTGCGAGTGGAGAACCGTCCATAAAGGAGGGGGCCCAGGGTGCGGAGAACGTGGGCGAGTCGGCCGGCCCGTGAAGGCGAGGAGGCTGGGCTGCAGCCGCCAGTGCCCCGGGGCCTGGACTCAGGTCCGCATCACAACCCCGGGGCTAGCGAAGGAGCACTTTGAACGTCCAGTGGCTTGGCGCACGTGGCTCGGCGCCCACCCGGTTCACGGAGGAGAGACTCACGGCCCGCCTGGTAAAAGGGGCCGGGCTTGCCTTGAAGGTCTGCCTCCAAGGCTCCGCCCCTCTCTTGCCGTCTCCCACCTGGCCTCTGGCTCACAGGGCGGGTCTTGGAAGCGGAGCCGCTTGTGGGAGCTTCCTGCAGACGTGATGAGGCGTGTCTCTGTTTGCACCGCTTGCATGGCTGACTCGCCGCGGATCAAGGCTTTGAAATTCAAATGCATTTCAGCTTGGCTGCAATGATTTTAGCCTGGGAAAGACCCCAAACCACTTTTATAACAGGCGCTCATCTCGGCCATTCGGAAAAATTATAAGTGAATTACCTGTACAGCAAATTAAAAGATGCCATATTGTGAACCTTCCAAGATAAGCAGGTGGCCAGATGCTCTCCATGATAACGGAAGGAGTTAAGTTGCTGCATGAGATCATTAATTACAAACCAGCTGAATAATGGTGATTGGTACCAATAATGTGGAACTTAATTTTGGAATGTATGAGGTCCTTGTTGGTGACATTAGAGCTGTGCCACATGCAGTGGGAAGTACTTGTGTTTTGATTTTCTAGGGGATGGAGTGGGGAGCAAGCATGTGGGCGGCTCATCCAAAAATATATGAGGTTAAAAATATTCCTGTGTTTACCATAGTAGAAATTATCATGTGATTCATCAAAAGAGTTTTGCTACCCTTGTTGACACTGAGGTAGCATTAAGGGGCAGATTTTGAATATGTGTTAATCACCAGCATTTCTAAATTGAGCACATATAATTTAGCCCAGATTGGATTACTCTCACATATGCAAAGGTTGAGGATAAATCAATAAAAGCCGTGAATATGTTTGTTTTATTCCAGTGCTAGTTCTACAGAACGATGAGGAAAACAAGCGTCATCTACGGATGGGATTGCATGTTCCTCATGGACGTTGCTGTCCCAAGAAGCAGGACTTTTCTTAGAAGAGCAAATGGGTGACTGCAGAAATCGTATGACTAGTGTTGTGAAAGGTCCACAGTTGAAGAGGGATGTGTGATTTCCATTTAACAAAGCCTGGGATCCCACCAGACAGGGCTCATTAATTTAAGACAGTTGGACCCACAAGCATCAGAGGTCACAATTCAATTATGGACGGAGATAATCTTCCTGGCTGGTTTATTTAGCTTGTGATTTTTAATTAATTCTCCTCCATGAGGGAATGCTGCCGCGAGCAGCCGGGGCCGGTAATCTCAGGGCTGTAGATCTCATTTTCGCAAGCTGCGCCCCGACGCACGCACAGCATAAAATGCTGCATCCCGTCTCTGCCGCGCGTGGCTGATTCACGAGAGTCGGTGTGGGCAGACACACTCTTTTAATTGGGCAGGAAGCACTTTCTAGAGACTGTTGTGACCTAGCCGCACAGAGCCTGCACGGCCCCTGTCCCTGCTCGCCTCCACCAGGGTGGAGACTGAAGCCAAATGATAACAGAGCTTCACAGTTTCATTTCCTGTTCATCGGGAGCATCAGGCAGTTTAGTAGGACTCTTGGCTTTTTGAGTTTTATTTTTCATTTTAGACAGTGTTTCCATTCGTAATTTAGTTGTGGAAAAGCAGTACTTGGGTTTACTACTTAATTCAACAAGTTAACATGGTTCGTTGCAGTTTCAGTTTGTGGGTGTTTGGTCCATAGTTTCAGTTGGAGTTAATTCCTTCGGGAAGGCATATGCTTAATTTACAATACTTTAGTTCAAAATGTATGGTTATTGGAACAAAAGTAGGTAGAAAACTACCTTCTCTACCTGTGAAGGAAAAACTGCATTACACAGAATTTGCAGGTGAAATTTTAATCTGTTAGGAGGCAAATAAAAATGTTTTCAGTCACTTAAAATACATGATCTGTAGAGAAACATGCACCCCAAGTGGTTGGGAGAAGCTAACTTGTGTGAAGGAAACAAACAGCCCCCAGATTTCAGAAGAGCAGACACAGCAGGGCTTGTCTCTCATTCCCATGATGTATGTACGCCCAAGGTCCAGGTGGGCTCTGGCCTGGGTCTTCTCCCTCAAGGACCCACTGTCTGGAATTGCCAGCCGCGGTGGAAGAGGGAATGGGTTAGGGTCGGGGTCAGGGAAGGCCTTTTCCTGGCAATTCAGTGCTTTGGGCCAGAATGGACCTGCATCGTTGCCACGCACAGAGTCCACTGGCTGGAACTGGTCAGGGGCCTCCCAGACACGGGGCCAGGAAAGGGTACCCGCATCAGGCACCCAGAGCGCCGGGGCTGGTGCGGGGGCTGGAACTGGTGACTACACATGTGCTGGCGAGCCCGCCGCAGCCAGGCATTAAGCAGCCGATCCCAGAAGTAGCTGGTGCAGCCCTGGCGCCCGCTCTGGAGGAGCACGAGGCACAGCGTGCCTGCTGGGGCATCCCCGTCCACTCATGGCTGTGATTTCCTATCAGATGTTTTTCATTCATACAGTGGAATAAATCGTGGATCGTGAATGTTGAGAAGTTGCAGAGACTTGAGAGGTGATACGCTTTGGTGGTTTTTAAGGCCTAGTCAGTAAGTCTCTTGGGTTGTTTTGAGGTGCCTGATTTGACCAGAAAAGTTCTGACTTGGCCCATTTCGATTAGTTTGATCTGCATGAAACTGCCGTGGTCAGCCATCCTTGGCACAGAGCAAAGGCAAAGGCAGCCTGCTCTACGGGTGTGTGTTTCAGAGTTCACAAGGTTTTAAAATATACATAATACAAACCGCTTGCCTCAGAGTCTCACATGTGAGCAGTCTGAGACCCGAGGAAGTCGGTGGCTTCTCAAGGTTGCATTTGAAGCTACTATCAGAGCAGGGTCGCTGCTTTGATTTTTTAAAAGTCTTGTCGTTTACTGTGGTGGAATATACGTAGCATAACACTTGCCATTTTAACCGTTGTCACGTGTACGGTTCAGCGTGTAAAGCACGTGCACATTTTGTCAGCCGTCCCCACCATCCATCTCTGGAAGCTTTTCATCTTGTGAATTTGAAACCCTGTCCCCATTAAATGCTAACTCCCCTTCCCCTCCGCCTGCCCCTGACACCCATCATCTGCTTTCTTCTCTATGATTTGACTCTTCTAGGGACCTCCTATCGGTGGAATCAGATAGCGTTTGTGTCTGGTTTATGTCGCGAAGCACAGTGTCCTCAAGGTTCGTCCATGTTGTAGCAGGTGTCCGAATTCCTTTCCTTTTTGAGGCTGAATGATATTCCACCGCATGAGTGGATCACGGTGTGTTTACCCATCATCTGTGTAAGGCATACAATTAATACAGAATTCTGCCTTTGTAAAAAAATAAAAGTAACAATGCAGGGTAGGGGACAAATGCACAGGGAAGCTGGCCGGGCCTGCAGCCCGCAGCCTGCAGCCCGGTGGCGCAGGTGAAGGGCTGCTTTCGAGGCCCTGCTCTGCATCCCCCAACTCAGCAAAGGTCTCAAAATAAAGGCTTTTTGAGGGCTGAGCTTTGCAAACCCAAGCTTATGAAATGACAGTAAAATCGCAACTCTTAGCAAGATCGATGTTTGTATTTCCGTCGTCCCATTTAGAACTACTCCTCATTTCCTGCCGCGAGTCATGGGGGCTGATGGACCACACTGCAGGCTTCCTCAGACGGCCTCCTTACCCGAGGGCCGTTGTCCTCACCTGTGGCTTAGTGAGGAGAGAGTTGCAGGACCGCCGCTCTGACCGCGCTGCACCTCCGCCCGGATGGCGTGATGGGCAGGCCGAGTTCTGCCTTCCGCCCCGGGAGCCTGGAGTTGTTTGCCTACCCGGTGACTGGAGCTGTGAGGCGTTGTCTTGGAAAGACGTTGTTATGACAGTGTCCGCCTCTGAGCACGGGGCAGGGCCTCGAGGATTGCCTCGGAGGCATCAGGCAAACACTTTTGGGAGCTAATAATGTAGTTACGTATGCAAAGCTAGAAACGTGATTTAAATAGGTAGCATTTGAAAGAATAAAACAATTGGAAGGCTTTTGGGGGATGATGAAGATAACTGAATTGTTTAAACTGGGCGTACAACTTTTAAAACAAACCCTGTGCCCTAGGCATCTTCTGGCTTGCCTATTCGGCTGGTTTATTCATGTGGTCAGGATGCATTTTCAGCATTTGTATTTTATAGATTAAACAAGATCTCTAGGTAACATTGTTGGAGAAACATTCTCTCAATTTTATCTGGAAACGATAGGCTTTCTGATTAATAATAGTAACTTGAGAAATAATATTCTCTTAAATGCAGGGAGTGAAAAATAATTCTAACGGAGTCTAGGGCAGGGATGGGGAGCTTGTCAGGAGATAACTTCAGTGCTAAGCTCTTAGGCGGTTGTCCGGTTTCTTTTTTACTTTCTGGTTGCTTCCAAGTTTTTGCCCTTTGTGTGTGGAGTCCATGGCTGGAATAAGGGGGTGACACGGCCGTTGTCACCTCCGCCCTCCACTGTGTGGGATACGGAGACGTCTCGCATTTTCATGTTTAAGGCCCTTTAACGTTGCAGAGCACGTCGTGTTATTGGTGACCAGCCCACACCGTGGCCACGAGGAACAGCACAGCTTCACCAGCCTGTTTTCCTCTGTATCGGTCGCCACCCTTCAGAAGCAACTGAATCCGGAAGCAGCGCAGGCTTTGGAGGCAGACGTGTCTTCACCGTCCACGCTTTTGCCTGGAGGTGCTGTGCTGCTTCCTGAGGACGTCCGCTGTTCATCAGGCCTCCACTTCCAGCCCTGAGTGGCCTTTGCTGTCCGGGTGGGGCGGCGAGAGCAGCAGCTGTAATGCGACAGGAGACAGAATCGTGCGCACACTGATTCTGTGCCGTCTCGGGCTGCGTGTGCACACACGTGTGTGCTTGAGTGCCTGTGATGAGAGCAAGCTACCCCCCCTGAAACTCAGGGTTAGAAAAGGCCGATGCAAAGATCAGTTCCTGGTGTTGGCGATGTTCACGGGGAAACACGGCTCCTCGGGGTGCGGGGGATCTCGGACACCTCATCAGAGGCGGCTCAGCCTAGAGTCGTGGCCTACAGAGTCCCTTCGTGCTTCACGCGCCCCCCGCCATGATTGCGGGTTCGCGGGATCCCCGACACCTTTTCCTGGGGTCAGAGTTCGTTCCTCTTCCTCCATTTCTCATGCCTCCATTAAACACCTAGTCGTGTCCTGCCTCTGTCCCATTTGGGCTCATATATGCTCCCTCTACTCTGTCAATCCCTGCTGGTCAGAGGTTCTCAAAATCAGCTTTGAATCTCTCTCTTACTGGCGGAGGCCCTGCACACAGAGGCTCTCGAGATACGTGTGACGTTGACTCGGTGAGCAGAATCGCCTGCCTCGGGTAACCGCTGGAGCTTGTACCCTCCCTCGTCCCCTCGCTTTGAGCCTAGACTGATACCACGTGTCACGGGCAAGTGGACGGAAGGCTCGAGCGAGTGGTGACTGGACCCACACCTGGCTTTGCTCGGCACCCGGACTGCACTAGGCACTGAGGTTTGCTGTTCTGATCTCAGCACCTCAATCCAGTTCCATTCAAGGTTTCAGAGAAATAGAATCTAGGTTTCTCACAAGCGTTTCCAACATGAAACGTGTTCCCAGACTTGACGCAAAACGGAGCCGTGGTTCTCTTTCTCTGCGTGAGAAGTGTCTTTGTGAGAGCGCG
The DNA here is from genome assembly GCF_949987515.2 of Delphinus delphis. Lineage (NCBI taxonomy): Eukaryota > Metazoa > Chordata > Mammalia > Artiodactyla > Delphinidae > Delphinus > Delphinus delphis. The sequence goes on from NC_082700.1 coordinate 76,740,533, forward strand.
TCTTTGTTTAGAAGGGGAAGAAGAATGAGATCTACTGCGGGTGCTCGGCTGACGCCCGCCGCTCCAGGAACATGTGTATTACCGCGTATCATGTAACGGTGCGCGGTGGGGAATAGTAATGAATAGTTTGGACCACAATAATGTGCATTGTTGATGTTTGTTAAAATAAAGATATTCAATTTATAATAAAGGGGATTAAAAGCTTAATTCGTGACTATGTTAATATTTGCCTGCAAGTACACAGATAAATGGGGACGCACCTTATCACGTCGAACACCTGCGCACACAGGTTCCTCCATCGAGATCTCCATGGGATTGTATGTTTCGCAGAGCTTAAACTTTCATTTCCCAAAATAATGATATCATTCATTTACAGATATAGATAGGCTCTCCTCGCTCCAACTCCATCCTGAAATGAGCATTGTGACTTCAGCTACAAAAACACGGGATTAATTGCAGCAGTGATACGCACGATTTTCCCGCTGCAAGAGCAGATGGCTGAACACACGGCAGCCAGCAGCACCTGTACCTTCACTTCTGTGGGTCTCCAGGGTGCACGCGCACCCACAGGGCCATTCCTCCCCCAGAGGGATACAGGTGCACCTGGCTGGGTGGAGAGTGGCCGTCACAGGTGCTTGTAAATCAAATCCTACTTTTAAGTGTTTTAGGGGAGTTTGCCCTCTGAAAGAGGTTTATGATGAATTCTTAGGATGACGTGTCCTGAGGGGAAATTAAAAAAACGTTTATGAGCGTCTCTGACTTGATCATTCCTGGGCTAATTACCTGGAAGGTGCAAAGATAAGATCAGGTGGTGCTTTCATCTGGCTTCAGAAAAAAGCAAACGTGAATAAACAACCAGACGTGCTAAGTTGCATGCCCCATTCCTCAGGAAATGTGCTACGTAGATGGTGGATTACTGATACGTTTAAAACTCTTGGTTGTATTTGCTTCCTAGGGCTGCTGTAACAAAGTACCACAGACTGGGAGACCTCATTCTCTCACACCCTGGGGGCACGAGTCCCAGATGGTGGATGGTGGTGTGGGCAGGGCCGCCCCCTCTGCAGGGGTGGGGAGGGTCTGTCCCTCCTGGTGTCCCTCCCCGAGGCCTCTGGTGGCTCCTGGCTTGGGGCAGCACGAGTCCAGTCTTCCCACGGCTTCTCCTGGGGTCTCTTCTGTGTCCAGACTCCCCTTTTATAAGGACACCAGTCATTGGATTAGGCCTCCCTCCCCCAGTGGGATCTTAACTAATTATGTCTGCAATGACCCTGTTTCCAAGGTCACCTTCTGAAGTACAGGGGTTAGGGCTTCAAGATATTAGTTATCCAGGATGCGACTGAGCCCGTCCACGCCGGTGTTAGCAGTTATAGTTTGGGGCGAGGCAGTTGGCAGAGACCAGCATGAGGCCAGTGGGCAGAGCAGAGCTGCCACATCTAGGGAAGTGGTCTGGAGGAGCTGGGCCCTGAGCCAGGGCTAAGCTGTGATCACCTGGCTGGCTTCGTGCTCCTGGACTTCCATGAACCTGGGGGAAGAGGGGAAGTGTGGGCTGGGCCCCTGGTCACTTGCGGGGTGAGCGGCCCCTGTGGCTGGGCTACCCCAGGAATTCCTGACATCTTGGTGTACACAGCGGGGTGGGCTTGGGGTGGCAAATTGTGCACCTGCTAGAGTCAGAGGAGGCCTCCTGCCGGCGGGTTGGGCGTCGGCTCGGGTGTTGGTGGGCCTGCAGCCCAGACTGGCAGCTTGTGGCCCCGGGGTGTGTTGTTCGGGGCCTGACGGGATGGGGTGAGGCACTGAGCTTAACGCTTACAGCCACATGATTGTTCAGGACGGGAGATTCACCTCACCCTATGTCCTGCCCGGAACTGGGCCAGGTCTGTCGCTTTCACCGTGGACTTTGACCCTGTCCCGGGAGGCAGCCCTGATCCCACTGTCAGGGTAAAATGGCGGTTGAGTAATTTTTCCTATGGGTTTCAGCTGTGTGCTGGGCTTTGCCCCGTCTGTTAGGGTCCGGAGGGCACAGGTCTCACGTGCTGTCAACTCCCTCCACCAAAACCGCAAAAGGACTCAGCAGGATGCCTCAGAGAAGGCCTTGCAGAGAAGGGGAGATAGGACTGGGCTGCAGGAGCTGGCTAAGGCCTGGGGTCTGCGGGTAGGTGAGGTGTGCCTTCAGGACGTGGGAAGGCTGTGGCTTTCGTGGGCACGAAGCTGTGGGTACAGAGGGAGGGAAGTAAGCTGGGTAGGGAAGATTGGAGCAGCAGATCTTGGAAGGTTTTAAAAGCAAGCAGGGGTGTTCAAAACCGACGCTGCTCGCTGTGAGCAGGTGCCATAAGTTCTTAAGAAGGGGGTTAACACGATGAAGAAGGATAAGGGGCAGCTGGCCAAAGATGGACCACAAGCAGAGACTGGGGGCCCGGCTCCCCACGGAGGACAGGTGCCAAGGGATGAGCTTTGCAGGATGGATGAAGAGGAAGAAACACTTTGAATAGAAGACACTAAATTAGGAGGAGATTTTCTGTAAAGAACAGGCACTGTACATCCCTGATTATCCACAGCTATCGTCATTTCACATCATTTAATATTTCGTGCAGAGAATCTATTGCATATGCACTTAAAGGTGATTGTAAAAAATAAACATTGTACGACTTTGCGTACGTATAGATTCACACATCTGAGAAAAGTTGTCGGATCATGTGTCCCGTATGTATTTCAGTTTGTAGCTGAGAAAACGTAAGCACAGGAGAAGATGGGTGGGGCAGCTGTGAGCCAGCGTCGAGCTGCTGGTGGGTGAGCCTGGGGACAGACAGACTCGGCAAGGCGAGTCCAGCTCTGGGAGCACAGCCTCAGGCAGACACCTGCCCACAGGACAGCCAGGGGGTGACCTTGAGATCAGGGAACTCGGGCGGTGTGGCTTGGCGGGTGCTCAAGAGATTGGAGAGGCCAGGAATAGCAAGTGAGGGGCAGGTGAGCCCCCAGCCGAGGTCAGAAGTTGTGCTTGTTTCGCTTTGTTCGGCTGGACCTGGACGAGTCTGGACGCCCAGGTGTTGACTCCGGCCCATAGGATGCGGGCGGGTGGGCAGGCACGCTGCCGTACCTGCTGACTGAGAACGCGGTGGCCAGTCTGGAGGGGCTGCAGAGGCTGTGCGTGGGGACAAGGCTCAAAGCTGCCCCCCGTGTGTCTGAAACGTGTAACAGGACACGGGGTCTGTCAGCGCTGCTCAAAGGTGTGAACTTACTCATATGCAGAGCCGCACAATGTTTATTTTTTAAAATCACCTTTAAATGCAGATGCATATGGATATCTTGCAGAAAATATTAAACGACGTGCAGTTAGGATATCTGAACAACCCAGGATGCCCCACGGCTGTTCTTCACGGTAGATTTGTTTAAAGGAAGGCAGGCAGGGGCGCCAGAGTGGGCAGCTTTTGGACGACGTGTGGCCAACAGCTAGGACAGCCAACGGGACTTGCCCTCTGGGCACCAGAAGATCGTGTCTGCAGCTTGGGAACTTGCACCCGGAGGCTGGTGTGTGCGCCCCTCACCCCACGTCCTGGCACGCCACTGCTGTCCTGGGGTCCTCCTTGCTCTGCTCCCAGGGCACCCCCCTTACCCGCCAGCCACGCTCACCACGCTGAGCATCTGCTGGTCCTTTATGAACCCACTGTCCCCCAGGCTGGGCACCCCCGGTAGGCACGGGTCCACGGGTACCGCCTGGCAAGCTGGGGGGTCCTGGTGACCCTGCACCCCGTCTCTCTTTTTCCTTTGTTCTTTTATTTCTTCCTTGTTTTCCTGTTTCCTTTTTTGCTGATTTCTTTTCTCAATTCTCTATTTTCCCTCCCTTCTCAGCCTCCTGTAGCCTCCATCTCAGCACCTCTCAGTGGACCGGGGTGTCCTTAGAGCAGAGCAAAGGTCTGCCTTTAAGGAGAAGGACAGAGAATGTTCACAGGCATCTGTTATCATATTTATTGTTTAAGATGATGTTTTAAGGGCGTAGACAAAGCAGCCATGTGGTTGGTAGATGCTGTCTCACATCAGCACCGAATGAGATGATCTTGCGTCTCACAGAGCTGCACCGTCCAGTGTGTTAATACCTGGCCACACGTGCTGTCAAATCCAAATTCGTTCCAATTAAATAAATTAAACTTTAGTTCCTCAGTCACACTCACCACCTTTCAAGTGTTCAGCAAGCCACAGGTGGCTCCTGGCTGCTGCCTTGGATGGAGTAGACGTGAAACCTTTTCGCCATCACGGGAAGCGATGCTGAGCCTGGCTCCAGAGGAGCACGTTTGCTTGCTAGGGACCCAGAAACACCATTTTACGTAAATGTTAGGATTAGCTGGTTGTGTTATGAAATAAGATCAACCTTGCTATACTGATCTTACCCTTCTTTTCTGTTTTCACTCTTCAGGTAGGAAAGGTCAATTTTTTTGTCTATTTTAGATAGAAAAATATCAACTTAGATTTTTAGTCTATTTTAGTCTATTTTTAGTCTATTTTAACTGTTCAGATAGAAAAAGGCTGAAGTGGAATATGGGACTGTGGTGGGACGGGACACCTGGTAATTTCAACAGGAGTAAAATGACCGCCGGCAAACTGTACGATGTGAACGCAGCAGTGCAGGTGGTTTCCTCCTTTTCCATGGGGGAGAAACCAGGGCGGAGTTAAGTGACCTTCAGGTTCACCCAGTGGATGTGAGGACGCTCCCTGGCTCTTACGCCCCAGGAGGGCTTGCTGGCCAGACCGCTGATAGCCTCTCTGTTGTCCTTGGTCACGGAGCCTTGAATTCCGGCAGAGCTGACCCAGATGGAGATGACATCTCCCTGCCTTCTCTGCAGCCCACGTTGCCACGTCCCTACATTCTCTCTAAGAATATCAAACAGAAGTGTGCGTGTGATGTACCAAACTTGGGTCCCCTGGCCCGACGTGCAGCAAAGCCAATCTACTGACACCGGGTTGTGGTGAAGGCAGGTAAGGTGTTAGTTCATTTCAGGCACCAAGCGAGGAGTACGGCCAGCTAACGCTCAGATGACCCGTGCTCCCTGATGGCTTTGGGGAAGGGTTTTTAAAGACAGCGTGAGGTAGGGGGTGGCATGGTGCCTGCTCAGCTTGTGGGCATTCTGGTTGGTCAGTGGTGAGGTAACAGGGTGGTATTTGGGGGATGAGCAGTTGTTTCTGGCTCCGGCGGGTCTGGGGTCCTCGTGCTGGTGGTCAGCATGCAGCTAACTTCCTCCACCTGGTGGGAGTCTGGTTTCTGCAAAAACAGCTCAAGGCTATGGCTCAGGATATTATCTATCCTTAGCTCTTGAGGAGGAACTAAAGGCCCTTGACTCTGTTTTATGGCTAAACTATCATTTTGTTTTGCTTCACTGCTTTCCTCTGTTTCTGCATCTTCTCAGTTCTCTGATTAAGTTTGCTTTTTGGAACCCGGGGAAGGCCTAGGAGGCTAAAGGTTTTCTACAAACAAGAGGAGGGGGGACAAGGCAGGGGGGGTCTGTCCCTGGGAAGGCCTGCAGGGTCCTGCTTGGTTTCAGTGACCTCCTGAACCACCCGTAAGAGGTAAGGAAGAGTGGGTTCTTCTTCGCCCCTCGCCTCTGCTGCCAGCAGGAGGGATGCTGAGATGGCCAGAGTGACGGCAGCCATCACAGGCCAGGAGGCACCCCTCGAGGAAGCAGCTGTGTCTCTGTAGCTCGGGGACCTCCTGCGTGGGGCTTCTCATGTGAGGGGAAATAAACGCTTACTGTAAAGTCACTCTTCCCTCAGGTTTTCGTTGCTGTTACTCTCAGTCAGTCTTAACCCTGACTCATGCTCAGGGCTGGAGCTTTCCCACACCAGCCAGAAGCAGTGCTTCTGGGAATAGGAAGGGGTGACCCATATGGACCAGCGGGAGGCCTGAGGCTCACTGTGCCTCATCTCTGCTTCTAGAAAAAGCCAGAACTTACTTGGAATATAAAATTCTCATTAAATTTATCTCTACGTAAGGCAGCAAGGTATTTGTCTTTGGGTGAAGCACTCTTTTTGACAAGGGTTTGGTCCAGTTGATCTGTTAAACACATTACTTAATTTCACGAACCTCGGTTTCCCTGTGTGTGGAGTGGGCGCAATAGCATCGCTTGGAGAGTTAGCTGTGAAAAGTGCCCGGCAGAGCGCCTGGCACATGGAATAGGCTCAGTACACGATGGTATAGGCACAGCAGCGTTATTACGGAACTCCAGGTGTATTTTAGAATTAAAGCGGAATGAGGGGTGTTTGCTTTCCTAACAAAGATCTAGTTCTAATGCCTGTTTTGCTTTGGTTTGTATATGGCTGCTCATTCTAGTCATTTATAATAGATTTAAATAATAACAAAAATAGTCAACATTTTTTGATAAACGGGACTAATCTCTAAATCCCTGGTATAAAGTAAATTCCCACGTGTCCAGTATTGTCTTCATCTGAATTGCTGTACTTTTGAATTTTGGTTAGTAACGTGTGCTAAGCTTGCCTCTGGTATTCTGTAAAGTAGGGCAAAGAGTGTGTGTGTGTGTGCGTGTGTGTGCGCGCGTGTGTGCGTGTGTCCGTGTGTGTCCGTGTGTGTGCGCGCGCGCGCGCGTGTGTCCGTGTGTGTGTGTGTGCGCGCGCGCGTGTCCGTGCGTGTGTCCGTGTGTGTCTGTGTGTGTGTGCGTGTGTCCGTGTGTGTGTGTGTCCGTGTGTGTGTGTGTGTGTGTGTGTGTGTGTCCGTGTGTGGCTACTATGCAGTTTTAAGTAGCTGGTCAGTCCCCATCCTAATGCAAGTGGAGTGCATGCATTGAGAGGGGCTGTTTCTATGGGGTGGTGTGAACGTTTAAAAGGTAGCTGTGTCTGTAGGAAGATGGGCTTCTTTTTCCTCCCTCTTTCATTTACACAGAGTGACTTTCTTCTTTAAACACTGAACCTTTTGTTATGCTAATCAGGCAGGGACCATTTCCAATTCAATTTCACCTGGGCCTGGTCAGCCAGTACCTTCCCTGGCTGCCTCTGGGGACCTTCCTTGTCTTTTAAGCTGCCGTCAGCTGCCTGTGCTCATTCCATTGGGGGGCGATATCGCAGATGTTTCCTCCTGAGATGTTGCTGGGCCTGGAGGGGTGTGTGCCCCCAGGCTGGCCGCTCACGGGCCTCAGTCTTCCCGGCCACGCAGCCCGAGCCTCTTCCAGACGCCCTGTTCTCTGGCTGGTTTGCATCGAATCTCGGGCTGGAAGCTTGGCTCCGTAGAGGCCCATCAAGAGGCACTGCTGCTCGGAAGTTAATTAGTGATTTCACCAGGTGACCGGGCCAGGGTCACTCCTGCCTCCGCTCTCACTCTGACCCATCTTGGGAGAAATGAGATTCTAAACCCACTACTTTTAAACTCGGCACAAAAGGCCCAACTGCTAAGAGTGTTTTACGTTTAGTTTTTAATCACAATTCCCAGTTGTCATGGAAATCAACAAACAGGCACCTTGCTACTCCTGGTCCCACATCTGGTGCCTGGTGGTGCGAAGGAGGAGAACACGAGCCCCGCAATGACACCAGGCTGCGTGACCACTGAGCCGCCGCGAAGAAGCAAGGGAGCCAGGGGGCAGACCCGCCGGGCATCTGGGCATCTGGGAGGTTTCTCTCCTGCTTGAGGGAAAACCCAGAATCTTTGCGTCAGGCCTAAGGGGATCATATCGGTCTCATAATCAAGGATGACTAGTCATGATGGAATTTAAAAATCTACCTTCCTGGAACGCGTGAAGGGGATGTTCACAAAAAACAGAAGAGACAGAGACACACACACAGAGAAGAGGGGCCTGCCTGTGAATCTCTGGAACACCCCCTTCCTCTGCCTGTCCGTCCTCAGATGCTGGCGTTCGTTTTCTGTGCTGCTCCTTCTGGACCGCCTGCAGCCGCTAAGGCGGTCCTGACGTCGGGGAGGTAACGTCAGGTTCCCACTTTGGGCCTTGGTTTCCTCATCTGTAAGATGGGGCTGAGGAAGCCGCCTCCTGGGGAGGTGTCATGAGAATGCTGGACCGTCAGCCGCCGGTCTGGGGAGATGACATGAGGCGCAGTCCTAAACGCTCTGTTTTCCCTGAGCTCCGCTCTAGGGGTCCCAGGTGGTCCGGTCCTGGAGGATGCATGGCCCTGTGCCCTCCAGGCCTGTCAGCCCCCATAGTTAGGGGACGAGTCTCCCGACTTTCCAGGGAGACCTGTGCATTTCCCTCCGTCGTCACCAGCATAGGGAGCGTCCGTCTCGCTGTCCCTCTGTGCTCCCTTTCCTTTCACCCTCTTGGGCTTTGACGCTTCACTTCTTTGTGTTTTACTCTCAGTCCTGATTTCCAGTTCCTCTGAGAATTGTCCTTGTTCCCATGAGGACGTAACGGTGAGAACAGGATCGATGCACCAGCAAGCAGAACCCTGAACTCCAGATGTCCTGAAAGCACCCTAAGGAGGGGCCAAAGCACCGGCGGCGAACCCACGCCATCGGGAGTTCTGACACGCTCCCGGGTGCGACCCTGTTAACTCTTCCCGGGCTCAGATGCCAGTGCCTTCTGTGCGCAGTCGCAGCTGCCGGCTGCCTGGAGGGGGGCGGGCCGGCCTTTCACGGCACGTGTGAGGAGCGGCCCTCGGGGGGCCCGGGGGGGCCGAGCAGCAGCACGACTGGCAGAGGGACCCGGACCCTCACGTCCTGTCACCTGAGTCTGCAGGAGTGGGTGACAGAGGGAGCACCTGGCTGTCTCACTCCTTGTTTCTGTGGCTGAGGACACAGGCCAGGCGCAGCTGTCGCTTCGACTTGACCTCTGTGCCGTGTCGGAGGATATCGGGTTGACAGAGACGCTTGTGCGCAAGGCCCTGCCTGGCTCAGTCCCAGGCGGCGTACAGACTGCCCACCTGGCCTGTGGGCGACTGCCGTCCGTGTCCTCATGTCCCGCCTGTGGCTGTGTTTCCCACCCCCAGCCTGGCGCTCCGCAGCCGGAACCTTCTGCCTGCCCGTCTGCTAGATGGAAACCGTAGGGACAGCTCTGCCAGGGATAGTGCCACACAAGGTCTTGGGAAAACAGACAGTAGCAGGGGCTGCGTGAAATCGTGTGTCCTGCAGTGACACTGAGTTCCCTGGACACAGCGGTGGGCAGTGGAGGGCGCACCACCTGCGGCCGGAGCGTGGCTCTGAGCAGCGGCTTTGCCGCTTGGAGGTGCAGTGGCCCCCAGGAGCTTCCTCAGCTTCTCGGGGCTTCCATGTCCTTACTTGTAAGCTGAAGGATATAATATCAAGTAAAATGGTGAATGGAAAACAGCCTGTGCACTGCTTTAGGAGCAACCAGATGACAGATACGATTATACTGAGGAAAGAAAGTACCGTAATACTTCTAACACTGCGCACTAAGGGCACAGCCTATTCATTTGACCTAAGTATTGCCTACTTTTTAGGAGAATGTGTCTGTGGCTTGGTCAGAATTATGGCTGTGAAGCCACCATCCCAGTGGGAGGGTAGTCAGAGTCTCAGAGTGAGTTTATTTCTATCCAAGTCCTACCTGATGTTTAATTAAGTAATGAAGTAAGTGGTAGGGAATTGCGTTTTGAGTGTTTGGTGGTGGGGAGGGTGCCGCCTTTGGATTATTCTTGATTCCTTGCAAATCAGACAGTTGAGATCTGTAAGCACCTTTCAAAATGTGACAAGCGGGAAAGGTGAGGAGTGGTCCTGCCTGCAGTCCATTACCTGAAAAAATGCTTTCCTTACTTGCGTCCGTTGACGATCTCCTCCAGAACGGATCCAGACATGGGTGTATCCTTAGGCGGGTCTCGGCCTTTGCTTTGTCCCTTTTCATCACTGATAGTAATAGAGCCCCTTCTGTGTCCTGGGCACCGAGGAGGCCACCTGTGGTGTCAGTGTCTCACGAGTCTCGTACGTTTGTGTTGGGGATGTAATGTGGCTCGTTGCCATTGCCGGACAGGGTGTGGTCGGCCTCAGAAGGAGCGCAGTGCTCACAGCACAGCAGAGGGCGGGAGGTGGAGAGGAGGGCCGCCGTGGCATTCCTGGAGGGCTGTGGAGGAGGTGGGCACGGACTGTTCCATGGCTGACGCGGAGAAGACCTCCATGGGGTTGGGAATGAGCCTGTGTGTCCAAGGTCACTGAGAAGCTCTGAGACAGTGGAGAAACAGGGAGTCTGGAGAGGTGGGCAGAGGTGAGTGATGGAGGGCAGAACAGGTGGGACCGGCCAGCGAAGACCGGGCAGGGGACATCGGCAACGTGAGAGGTAGTAAGGGTGCCACGGTCAACTTTCGAACAGAGGATGGGCATAAAGATTCTATTTCAGTAAAAGGGCTCCAGAGATGGGGGCTTAGAGGGAGAGGAAGTGTCCGGGACCAAGAGAAAGGCTGGGAGCAAGGAACACGTGGATGGGGACAGGACGCGTGACTCGCTGGGTACAGGAGGTAAAGACAGAAGAGCGGGACTGAGAGGCCGTGTCTCCTGCCTTTCCTGCCCCTTGGCCTGGGGCAGTATAGGTCAGTTGCTGCTGATCTCCTTGAGGCGGGAAGCATTGTGAACCACCGGAGAGAAGGCCAGGCAAACCAGGGAGGGACCACCGGCTGGGCAGGGAACTTCTCAGAAATGCTTGCAGAGGATGGGGCACCTGGGGTAAGACGCTGCAGACCAGCACACACCCTGCCGTGCATCCTGCTTAGGAGAAAATACGGTGTCTTAAACGAGCAGTGACCTTGGTGCTGGTCAGCATGCGTGTGCAGACGGGAGGTTGGCTGGGTGCAGCCCGAGCCTGGGGACCCTCTAGATTTGCGGCAGTGTGCTCGCTGTGTTTGGGGATAACATTAACGATCTGTGGCCAGTGAAGATTCAGTCATCCTATTTCTAATATTTAATTTGCCTTTTGCATTAAGGTAACAATTCCTTTTATTTACAGATAATCAGGCTGTTACACATGGCTGGTGTCTTTCTGTGAAGGGTGCCTCCTGGGGTCCCCTCTTTTACCTCCTTGCTGGTGCTTTACAGGAACCCCTACGCCCTTCGGCACAACAAGTCTAGGTGACCAAGCAGATGGAGCTGGGCTGTGGCACAGGCCGGTGTGGTCCTCACACAGAGCAGCAACTCCTGCGTCCATGCAGCGTGACGCTGGGGCAGGACGCACCTCGTGCTGCCTGGCAGACCAGGCTGCAGCACCTGTTTTGTGTCTGGAAACCTTTATTTTTGCTCTAAAGTTGTAAATAGCATCACGGAGTCATATCATTATCAGTCACACATCTTTCGGGAAGGAAACATGGAAAGCGTGAAAACGCACAGAGCGTCGTGTTTCCAGGATATTCATCTTGTACTACAGACGGGCTTTCCCTCTGGTTACTGTAAAATGTGACTGGCCGTGGGGAGAGAAAACAGAGATGACTGCCTGGTTCAACGTTCCAGCTTTCTCTCTGGGAAAGCCCTGCTGCCCTCTTCTTGTAGACTCATGCGTGGGTGTTTGCAGGGACTCCCTTTAATTCAAACCCGGTTCAAATGTCGATCATTTCAATGAACTATAATTACTATACTATTTGAAAACAAGGATTATTCCATCATTTCGAGTGTATTTGAGTACTGAATTCTTTTCAAAGTTAAATCTACTTTGGGGGCTTGAGGAGATCAAGTCAGATGTAGTGGTGATGAAAAAGAGAACAAAACGTTAGATAAACCAGTGCTAACTGTTGGGTCCGCGGACTCCTTAGACCTGTGTGCTCACTTTGACAGTCTGCTAGGGAGGATGAATTTCTGGCGTCAACACGGTCTCTGGAGCAAAATCGCATTGTAGTAGGGTCAAATAGAATTAAACTGAAGTTAAAAATGTAATCTAAAAGTCGACGGGGCTCAGTCGTTAACAGCAACACTCAGAATACTCCAGGTGAGACTCTGTCCGGACAGACTTGTCCTTGCACGAGTCTCACCAGCCACAGCTGTTAACTGGAGGTGCTGGTGGCCCATGGATGCTGGGTTAGCGCTGCCAGGGCTGTAGCCACTGACGGCAGAGAGAAGTCCTGGAGATGCAGAAAGCCGTCTCTCTGGGGCCACCTTTTCAGACGAGGAATCTCTCAGTAAAAAAATTGCAATAAAGATTTGCTCTTTTCTTATCTGAATAAGGGCTCCATTTGATAATCATGGATTCATTAATTTTCTTTCTCATTCTAAAATAATTCTGAGGAAGCTCGGTCACTAACCCAGGGGGTGATTTCTGTCATTGCCGTTAGGGTTTTGCAGAAAGTTTGGAACCAGTCATGCCAACTTTTCTCAGGAAGCAGACTCATTTTCTCATCCAAGGCTTAGAAGGGAGCGCCCAGCCTCCGAGAGAAGAGATGTGTGCGATGCCCGGCCCTTCCCGCCAAAGACTCGGCTCTCCTCCCTCCCCCAAATCCTTCTCCTCACCAGCGGCGTTGCACCCTAAGAAAGAAGGTTCTAGCACCCAGACTCCTTCAGTGTTCCCTTCAAATCCAGGTCTCATGCAGGAGGTATCTTAACAGCTGAAAAATGGAAACCAAACCCGGTTTTTTAATGGCCCACTAAAGCACATTAATTGCTTTTTACTCCTTTCTCCAAGGTACACCTACAAATGAAAATGGAGGCAGGGGCTAAATGACCTCGGCCAAGGTCACTTGGCAGCGGGGCATCGGAGCCCTGAGTATCCCGACCCTCCAGAGCTCTGGGCTGGCTGGTGTGCTGGCAGGGGGGACGGGGGGGACCCCAAAGAGGCAGAAAGGCTGGGCACAGAATCGGACACGGCGTTGTGAGGTCTGCATATCCCGTGATGACACACTGCAGGGACACAGCCTCACAATGGGGATGTCACGTGGAGCGGGAGCTTGTCCCTGGGGCTGGGGCTCCCTGGGAGGCCTTTCAGGGGGGTGTTTTCATATTGCGGGCTTCTTAAACTCTTGTTTCAGAAAGGCAGCGTCCATGGTATTTCTTCCCAGCATTTCGTTTGCAGCATTGCTAGTTTTATCACCTTATGTTGATGCTGGTGAAATACCACGTGCTGGCCGCCAACCCTTGGGTCCGTTTTGGAAGTCACTTGGTAGCGTTCACTTGTTCTTAAATGAGGAAAAGCAAGCATGGTCTTTCTTGGACTACAGAGGATACAGACGTGGTGCTGAGGCCGGATCTAACGTTGAGGATGGACACCCAGTCGGCAGACTTGCTCCCTGTATCTCCTGCACTCCTCCAAAATATCTCGAAGGATTCACGGTGCCTTGTACATCACCAAAAGAAATGTGTTCGTTTAATGATGGTTCTTTGACTCTGTGGAAAGGCCCCAGAGAGGCACCACCCCTGGACGTTCAAGACCTTGTTAGGCACTACTGGGCATGTACCCTGAGAAAACCATAATTCAAAAAGAGTCATGCACCGCAGTGTTCATTGCAGCTCAATTTACAATAGCCAGGACATGGAAGCAACCTAAGTGTCCATCGACAGATGAATGGATAAAGAAGATGTGGCACATATATGCAATGGAATATCACTCAGCCATAAAAAGAATATGCTAACACATATATATGGAATCTAAAAAAAAAAAAAGTTCTGAAGAACCTAGGGACAGGATGGGAATAAAGACGCAGACGTAGAGAACGGACTTGAGGACACCGGGAGCAGGGGAAGGGTAAGCTGGGACGAAGTGAGAGAGTGGCATGGACTTATATATACTACCAAATGTAAAATAGATAGCTAGTGGGAAGCAGCCGCATAGCACAGGGAGATCAGCTCGGTGCTTTGTGACCACCTAGAGGGGTGGGACAGGGAGGGTGGGAGGGAGACACAAGCGGGAGGAGATATGGGGACATATGTATACGTATAGCTGATTCACTTTGTTATAAAGCAGAAACTAACACACCATTGTAAAGCAATTATACTCCAATAAAGATGTTAAAAAAATTTTAAAAAAAAGAACCTTGTTAGAGGAACAGGGCTGAGTAACCTGTGCCGTTCGGGTGCATCCGGGGACTTTGCAGTGAAACCAGGAGCACGTGAATTGTCGGTGACTTGTGACCTGGGTCAGCAGGACTGTTGTGTGCCTGTCTACACAGCCCTGGCCATGGCGACCACTGCAGCGATGAGCTCACCCTGTTCTGTCTGCCACAGGGTCTCAGCAGGGGGTGAGGGTGTCCTTCATGTCGCCCACGACCTAGAGGCAGCCACTCCCCACTCTCCCAGTTGTTCCTCTGGTATTTGCTCCGTATTTCTAAACAGAGTGCTTACATTGCTAGTCCTTGGTTTTCAGTTTTAGATATGACTCACTGAGCCACTAAGGATAAGGAAGGTGTAACTTCCTTGCACCTGCCCAGAAACGCACTTTCTCTCCCCGATCCTTTCCATGAAGGGATCTTGTACCTTTTGGCTGCATGATATCCAACAACCATATTAACCTGCCGGTCCGCCACCACTCACGCTGAGTCTTGTACAGATATTGAGCTTTTTGCTTGTACTTTCTGTTTTTTCTGGAGTTGTTCTGTTCCATTTGCGTTAATTTCCTACGTAATTCCCATGAATCCGTCCCCTACGATTTAAATACCAAACATTAGACCGACTTTGTCCCATCGGGACTGACTGCCGTCCAACCTGCCATCTCGCTGGTTTTCTGGACTCTTCTGCCGTGGACATGCTGGGGTGGCTTGACCACTCCACTGGCTGGATCCCATATCGATCACTCATGGTTGGCCTTCCTTCTGGGGGTCACATCGTCCACTGAGTTTCTAGAGGGAGTGTGTGTGGAAGATACAAACTGAGATCACTGTCTTACATTCTGTACCCATCCTTAGCTGGTGTTTTGTCTGGGGAGAAACGTCTAGATTGGGTATGATTGTCCCTTAGGCTTTAAAGTTGTCACCGCGTCTTCCTCCAGCTGCTGCTCCGAACCCTGAGGCTGTTCTGATGCTCCATCCTCCGTAAGGGGCTCCTTTTTATCCCCATCCCTAGCGGCGTGTGAAAATGATCTTCTTTTGACCTAAGTATGCTGGCTCCCAGAGTATGGTCCTTTAATTTACAGTATTTGTATGTGGGTGTTTGTCCGTCCCTTCTGTGACGGGTCATCCCAGCCCAAATACTCACGTTCTTCAGTCCTGGAAATTTTCTTTAATTCTCTTATAATTTCTTCCTCTACATTTTCTTCATTTGCTCTTTCTGGAATTGTACTAGTCGCATAGTCTATCTCCTGTACAGATCAGTTAATTTTTCTTATTTTGGCTCTACTTTCCATCTTGTTGATTTTTCTAATTTCTGAATCATTTCATACTTTTCTGTTAACTTTTTAATTTTAATCATATTTTAATTCCTGAGAACTCTTAGTTTTTCTTGAGTGTGGCCCAGATCTCCTTGCTATGAGGATGCCGTATCTTCTCTTTCCTCTGTGATATTATTATTATTTTTTAAGATTTTTATTTTATTTATTTACTTTTTGGCTGCGTTGGGTCTTTGTTGCTACACGCGGGCCTTCTCTAGTTGAGGTGCGTGGGCTTCTCATTGCGGTGGCTTCTCTTGTTGCGGAGCACGGGCTCTAGGGGCGCGGGCTCAATAGTTGTGGCTCTCGGTCTCTAGAGCGCAGGCTCAGTAGTTGTGGCGCACGGGCTTAGTTGCTCCGCGGTATGTGGGATCTTCCCGGACCAGGGCTTGAACCCATGTCCCCTGCATTGGCAGGCGGATTCTTAACCACTGTGCTGCCAGGGAAGCCCCCTCTGTGATATTATTAGTGATTAGCTGTTTTATTTTTAAGTTTTCTCCGATCCCTGCCAAGTTCCTCTTCACTGTTTGTTCATTTGTTTGTTTTGGCCTCTGTCTTTCTCACATGTCTGGTGACTCGTGGTTCCAGGCATGTTTAAGGAGAGGCAGTAACTAACAGCAGTGCAGAGCTGGCCCAGAATGGCTCAGGAGAACCAGCTGTTAACTTTCAGGAATTTTGTGAGCCCACTGGTATACACAGCCATTATTAAAAATTAAATTATATAAACTCACAATTATAAGTTATGTGAAAAAGCGAAGTAATAAATACTCCAAACATTGCTCTAATCCCAGTTAGTGTATTTTACTATTGTCCATACTCTTGTGGTTACTTACGTCTATTTCATGGTGGACATACCATACGGTGGCGTGTACTGCACTCCCGTTCCCAACTCTGCATTCAGTAACATCACAACGGCAGCCCGAAACCAGCTGAGGTCGTGGTGTTCACACCATGGAAATGGGCCAACCCTGTAAGGCAGGGCTGTCCCGACCCTCCACCCCTGGAGAGCCCGTTGTTACTCACCTACCAGCACACCACCGCAGGAACCCTGGTGTGTGTAGTAGAGCTGGGGCTAACCTACCCAGAAGATACCCATTTGGTTTCCCAATGTGGGCTTGGATTTCCACTGATGGGTGCCACGACCCCAGCTTCAGCCCAGGGCTCCAGGACTCACAGACTTCCCTCCTCAGCAGGCAGAAATTCTTCTTCTCCTCAGTCAGTAATACTCGATTTCCTCCAGTGTTAGGTCTGAACAAAGACCAACGTTTGGCTAATAGTCTTTCTAAATTTCACAAAACCATTTTATAAAAATGTTCACATTGCAGTTTTGAAATGACTGCTTTCCAAAGAACAAGGCTGCTCCAATGCAGCTTTCACTTCTCAGTAGGATTTCAGTTCCTTTGTATGTTTAAGAAACTGTAGTTTTTGTGGACTATGCATATTTTATTCTTTTATTTGAAAATATTTATAATAGTAATTAACACTATGTTCTGCAAAGAAGTGTTTAATGTTTGCTATGGATGGAGCTGTAGCTGTAATGCTCGTTGCACTGTGGTATTGTGAAGCAGGGAAAGTGGAGAGTCCTCTAGTTAAGACACAAGACATCTTTGGATTACAGTTTGATTTTCTTGAAAGTTAAAGTAAACATTAAATGATATACATATATCATTTATAACAAAGCTAATATTATCTAAGCTCAATATTTTAGTCTGAAAATGATGACATTGTGAATAGGAAAATATGTAAACAGCTAGAAGAAGACAATCATGAAGAAATGAGATAATAGTCTTCAGATGAAACAATTAAATATGAATTATGACATAATTACAGACCCCCCGATGGGTAAAGAAGAAAGCTACTGATGATATAATAGTGTTTTCTGTAATGTCTACTGCTATTTAGGCTAAAAAGATATTTATTCCATTGCAAATTCTTCTATTTTGTTGTCTTAAACTTTCTCAAATGTTCCTTTAGACCGGGGGTTTACATGCTTCGATTGAATCAAAAGTAATAATATTGAAAAAGTTTAGTCAAAGTCCTAGTGGATTTGTACGTAGAATGCTGTTCCCTAAATGCTCCATTGACAGACATGGAAACATGTAATCCTCCCATAGTAATTAATTTGGCCATCATTTCAAAATATCAATAGTATAAACTTCAAGGAACTCATTTTCTAAGCACTTAGGTATAAAATTTACTTAAGGGACTCCCCTGGTGGCGCAGTCATTAAGAATCCGCCTGCCAGTGCAGGGGACACAGGTTCGAGCCCTGGTCTGGGAAGATCCCACATGCCGCAGAGCAAATAAGCCCGTGAGCCACAACTACTGAGCCTGTGCTCTAGAGCCCTTGAGCCACAACTACTGAGCCCACGTGCCACAACTACTGAAGCCCACGTGCCTAGAGCCCGTGCTCCGCAACAAGAGAAGCCACTGCCGTGAGAAGCCCGCACACTGCGAGAAGAGTAGCCCCCGCTCGCCACTAGAGAAAGCCCACGTGCAGCAACGAAGACCCAGCGCAGCCAAAAATAAATAAATAAATTTATCTAAAAAAAATTTACTTAAAAGTTGAAAATAATTAAATAGACTATATCAAAGTCTACAGGACTAATATAATTATACTGGTCTTAAGGTTTAAAATATTTTTTGTCTTATACGCATTCATTCAATACAGACATTTCATTCAGATGATTGTCGTCATCCAATCAAAGTCCTCACTTTAAAATGAAAGCTTGGTGGGACTTCCCTGGTGGCACAGTGGTTAGGAATCCACCTGCCAATGCAGGGGACACGGGTTCGAGCCCTGGTCCGGGAAGATCCCATATGCCATGGAGCAGCTAAGCCCATGTGCCACAACTACTGAGCCTGCACTGTAGAGCCCGCAAGCCACAACTACTGAGCCCGTGTGCCACAACTGCTGAAGCCTGTGCGCCTAGAGCCCGTGCTCTGCCACAAGAGAATCCACTGCAATGAGAAGCCCGCACGCCTCAATGAAGAGTAGCCCCCACTCGCCACAACCAGAGAAAGCCGCAGCAACGAAGACCCAATGCAGCAATAAATAAATAAATAAATAAAGGAAAGCTTGGTTTCTGGAATTATGTAGCTGGAAGCTGAGGGGTGAATTCGTTATGTGTACATACATAAACATACACACACATGCACATTCACATTCATATACGTAAACACACGTGTATAAACAGATACACGTTCATGCACATATGCATGCAATGTATCTATTCAAGAAACATTGGTGTATATATAATCATAAACACAAATATGGTCTATTCATATATGTATTCATGTGCATGCACATATACCTATAAACATACACATAATCATTTACATATGCATACATATTCATATACCTACCACATATGCAAATACATGTATAAATATTCACATAAAAAGCCATTTGCATACAGACCTATCCATTAACATGTACATATTCATAAACATATGCACATTCATGGACATATTCATGAAAATAGATGATGGTTGGATGGACAAGTTGGTGTGTTTTATGACGTGCTATTAGACTCAGGTTATAGTGTGTTTGGAGAAATCAGATTCCACTGTAGCAGCTATTCAGATTTGTATTTCTTTTACTTTTTTTTTTTCTTTTGCGGTACGCGGGCCTCTCACTCTTGTGGCCTTTTCCCTTGCAGAGCACAGGCTCCGGACGCGCAGGCTCAGCGGCCACGGCTCACGGGCCCAGCCGCTCCGCGGCATGTGGGATCCTCCCGGACCAGGGCAGGAACCCACGTCCCCTGCATCGGCAGGCGGACTCTCAACCACTGCGCCACCAGGGAAGCCCTCTTCTACTTTTAAGTTAGTGTTAGATTATAGTTATGACTTGCTGACACACCCTGGCACCTGTACCCAATTTGATCTGTCAGTGGCCTGTTAGTAAATTTATCTATGACTGTGTTCTGCTTTCCATTGACTTCAAAAGATCACGGGTAAAAGTGACCCATGATGGCTCATTCTGGAGCTTCCATTTGTAAAATTACATCATCCCTTTTAAAATAAAACTTATTTTCTTATATTTAATGTAATTCATGTTTATTATAAAAAATGTGGAAAATACGGCCGAGTATGGACCAGCAGGAGGTGTTCAGCTGCAACAGTGGTTACTGCAGCTGCAGTGTTCATCCGGAAGAACGGTGTGCTCTCTTTCCGTGAGTGCTGTTTTACGGTGCTGAGGTCCTCATGTAATATGGTCTTGCATTCTGGCTTGCTTCTAGCTGCATTATGGCATAAGCGTTTTCCGATGTAATTAAAATTCTCTGCTGATACTTTTCAACAATTGTAAAACTTTCTAGATTTAGCTGTCGTCTAACTCACTCTTCCCTGGCTCTACTGTCTGGCATTTAGTCGCTTCCCCTGTTTTGTGGTATTGGGATTATCTCACAGTGAACATCTTTGAATTAAGAATTATTTTCTCAGAACAGACCTTCAGAAGTGAAGTTACTGTGACGAGAGATATGAGCCCATCTCAGGCTCCTGATATGTTGCCAAATTGCTTTCCCCCCAAAAGGTCTTAATCTGCATGTCCGCTGTTGATGAGTGCACCCGTGTCTCACGCCCGCTTCTGCTGAACTTGTTCAGTTTGGGGATTTTGTTCATCATTCAGCCTTTGTTCTGATCCATACTGACCCCAATGTGAAACCCAAGCCCTCTGTTGGCTTGCTAAAAACAAGCACACAAGAACCCAGTCCCTTCTTGGGAAGAGGAGACCGGCTAGAAGATCGGAGTGGCTCCAGGTCACAAGGGGCTGCCCTGAAGCCCGGCAAATTCCACTTGGATACGGACACAGCTCAGGGCAGACCACGGGGCCCAGCCCGGCCCTCTTCCCTGGTCCCGCTGCCCTTTCCCCTCCGCCCCTCTCTGTGAGGCCCTCGACCTCCAAATCCCTCTCACTCTTATGCACCTCCTCCTCTCACCCAGTCCCCAAATGGTCTCAAGGTCAGGCCTTTCTGTCCAAAGTCAAGGTGCTCTACAGGACAAAGGCCCTTCTTCTAAACAAGCTCTACCCTCGAGAAGGGAGTTGAGACTGCGCAGTAGTATGCCCCCGGTTACAGTAACGTTTGATGACTAGGACAGTGCCCCTTCTAGCCCGAGGGAGATGATTTTCAGATAATTATAGACAGAGGGCAGTGTTGGGCACTGGCCACTAAATGTTTGTTTTTCCTTCCATCCCTCTCCGTGTAGAATTTAAATCTCCCAGGGTAGCGCCCGTTTCACGGGGCTGTAAAATGTTCTGCTTTTGACTTCGTTGTTTCATAAGTAAATACAAAGTATAAATAAAAATTCTGCATGTGGAGATGGGGACGGAGGACTGAAGCTGCTGAAGGGACACATCCGCTGGCTTTCCTCCCCTCAGTTTGCAGTGAGGGTCACTGCTGAAGACCAGGGTCTTGGAAAAGGTGGAGGGAAGACGCTGCAAAATCATGGGGGATAAAACGAGAGCAGTGAGGAGACCCCACCCTCATGAGACACGAAGCAGGTCGTCCTAGGAGCTGTTTCCACTTTTGTCGGCTGCGGGTTAAAACGGTGGTTCTCACGGGGAACTTGTCAGAAATGTGCTGTGTCAGGCCCCAGGGGCAGGCCCAGGAATCTGAATTTTAACAAAAGTTCCTGGCGCTGCTGCTGACCCCTTGTCAGCACCACGGGGCTAACGGACAGCAGCCCTCCCCCTCCTGAAAGATGGGGCTTTGGGCTTTGCCTGGAGTCTGTGTTGGATCCTGGCTACAATGTGTGGATCGAGTGGGTTCCCCTGTCTTGCTGCCTTCCTGTGGTTTCCATGACGTTAGTTAAGATGTTCAGCGGGGTTAGGGTGCTGGGGACAGTGCACTCCAAGGGCGCGTCACTCATGATGGTTATGATAACAGAGCTGGCACCTTTTTATGTAATTACAGTCCGTACTTATTATTTTCTACTTAGCTAGATCTATACTCCAAGTCAATGTAGGACATAATTTGGGAATACTGTGTTCGTATAATGCATATGTGTGTATTCACCCACATTCAGTACCTATGCAGACAATACTTTATCATAACGTGGTGTACCAGATTTTTAATCAAAGCATCCCTTTGTCAGGGTGCAAAACTAATTGCGTTGTTGTGTGTTGGGGGTCAAAGTTGTTGTAATAAAACATCCATCTTGGAGCTTTTTAGAGGAACCTGTTTAAAAAGGTTAAAGTGGGTAATTATCACACCCTAATTTACAACTACTTGGCAATAAGAGTTGCTTTTCAATGAACCATTTATTCATGATCCGCTGCTCCACACTGCAGGATTCTTCTTGACTAGGTTAGGAAATGTAATTAATAAATGATAGGATTATTTATGGTTCATGGTGCCAGATTGGGAAATACAATGATATACAGAATGAGCTAAAAATGATTCTTGCAAGCAGCCAGCACACTTTAATCCATGGATTGAATTGTCATATCACTTGATATAATGAAGTGTATTCTGGATGGAATTCATGGGACGTTTCTGCGTGCTGACCTTCCTCCTTTGGCGGCTGAGGGAAAGCAGTCATGGTCCTTCCAAAACGGAGTTGAAGTACAACATGTCCATCTTGGTCTGGGTATGTCTAGATGGGTTTTGGGGGAGTGGGGTGGTAAGGGACGTTCATATGATTGCCTGTAACAGGAGTTCTCTCTACATGGTGGCTTCCAAACATACAGTAGGACTCAGAATCATCACAAGAAAATAAATCTGATGTCCTCAACAAATGTGACTTCATGTGATCAAATCAAAACACGTTCAGCCTGTGCTACTAGGTTTTTACAAAGGTGACTTGTTTTTGCATAAAGACAGACGTTTGTAATGTTTGTTTTCCAAGCCTGTCATGACTCTGGACAGAGGACGCATTTAGTAAACAGCACGTGCCTTTGAACACGGAGCCCAGGGCGCCCGCCCGTCTCAGGCGGGCTCTGGAAGCGGGGTCTGCACACCCGCCAGCGGCCAGGGCCGATGCAGGGCCTGCCCGGGGGGGACCGTGACCACGGCTGTGACCTGACTTTAGGGGCTCTTGTCGGACCCCACGGTGCCCTGTGCTCGAGGATGTGCCGTCCGTGCTCCCCACGACGGGGTCACGGCTGCCCTTCCAGTCCCAGACGAGGACTTCCGGCCCCCAGTTAACGCGGAGTGTCTGGGGCGGCACAGTTTGTGTGGGTCAGACGCCGCCCTGGGATCCAGCTGGGGACACAGCACAACGTGCCTCATCCGGGAGCCGCTTGCAGCGCTAAGCGCTTCCTGCACTTCTGCTGTGCCACCCGCACGCTACCCCAGGGGAGAGGCCTGTGTTGTTTATGTTTATAGTTTGTCAGCAGTCGTAAGGTGGGGGGAAGGGCCGGGACTGCGAAGGAGAAGCAGCCGCAGCGCAAGTGGTGCCCCCGCAGACGCCGCCCGGGCGGGGCCCACGGGAGGGCGCCTTGGCCTGCGGAGGGGCTGATGGGAAGGTGCCCGAGTGCCGACGGGAGGGCGCCGCGGGGGCCGATGGGAAGGCACTGCGGGCCTCGGAGCGGCTGATGGAATGGCGCCTCAGGGACAGGTGGGAAGACGTCGCACCTGCCTTGGGAAGGGCTTCGTGCAGGTGGATGGTTCTCAGCCTTTTTGGACCAGCCCTTCCCCGCTCCTTACAAAGGGCTTGGATGGCCCTCCTCCACCTGCATTGGGTAGAATAGTGCCTTCCCCGCACTCATGTCCATCAGGACCCTGTGTGACTGCTTGGAAACAGGCTTTGCACGTGCAGTGAGTTGAGTTGAAGTCATGCTGGTGGCCCTGACCCGATGACAGGTGTCCTTATCAGTAGAGGGACGTTTTCCTGACGTCCCGCCGAGTGTTGGAAAGTCACTCAAGGATGGGGCGGCACTGCCTCGGGCGGGACTCTGAGGATGCCCAGGACAGTCCGCATCCCTGTCTCTATCGCAGAGGCCACGGCAGGCTCACCGTGGCGGTCAGACCAGCGCGCTCGCCTCCCAGCGCTCCCGAGCTTCACCGGCTTCCCTGGGAACCACCGGCCTAGGTACCGTCGACGGCTCCTGGATGCACTCAGGCCCCGTCTGCTTGGGCAGAATGCGCGGGAGGGTGGCGGGCACGCCATGGCTTCCTTTTGTTTCGGGCACAACTTCACATTCCTTTGTCAGGTACAGGTGGTGGTAGGCGACTGTGCAGCCTAAACGTGGGAGCGTTTTCCTGGCTCCGAAAAGGCCTGCTCAGGCCGGGCAAGGGACTGCCCAGAGCGCCAGGCACGGCCTCTCCGTAGACGGGGCTCCTGAGATGCATCCGTGGAACTTGGGGTATTGGCCTGTGTAGGGTTAGGTTACTGCCTGAGTTTTAAATTGATTCTTGCAAAATCCTGTTCTGAGAGGAGAGTCCAGGCACGTATACATTTTTCTCCAGTTGGTCTGGGTACGGTCTGGGTAGGAGGCCGAAGAGCAGGCGCATTGAACGGGGAGTCAGCTTCTCAGAAGCACCACCCGCCACGTGCTGAGGCTCCCCAGTGGGACACACGGTGCCTTTATGGGTTTTCTGATCTTTACAGTGAGCTAGAGTATGACTGTCATCTCCTTTTCCCAGTTGAAGCTGAGACACAGAAGTTAAATATTTACCAATTCAAGGCTCAGAATTTCTAAGTATTTAAGACAGTACCTGTGCTTGGCTACCATGCCATTTCCACGGTGCTGCAGAATTTTCTGGCTCCTTTCTTGTGCTTCACAAACAAAGCTATTCTGCTCTGACAGAGCTAAGAAGCACAGGTGCTTTTATGTCAGAAAAAGTTACACTTAATTTCAAATTGTTCAGGTATCAATTGTACAGTTTGTGAATTAGACATAGATTTCATTCCTTCCTGACTTGTCAGTATTTTCCCCAGTTTATTCATTAGCAACTTTACCCAAATAGGAACAGCAGCTGGAGAAATAAAATTAGAGTAGTTAATGACATTATCTTTTAAAGTTCTGGTGAAATGGTTGACGGATGATGAAGCATACATTTGATAAAAATGGATGACTGGGATTTGATTTAGCCGTGCCCTTCCTGTTCTTAGAGAATTGATGGTTTAGATGTCCTAAGTACTATTTTATGTAATGAAATAACTTGCAGCTTTTTTGTGAGAGCAAGATTTCTTTACCCCAAAGTCTATCATGACGGCTTTTGAGCTTCACTTAATGTTTTGAAGAATGAAATAGAAGGATCTTTGTTTGGCAGCTTGAGAGTGGAACATCACAGAGATGAAAGTGCTGGAGTTAATCAGGCTGAATAGCACTGACGTTTGCAAGGAGCGATTGCCAGTGAATTAGGATAGGAAAGATGTTCATAAAGTTGAACAGATTCTTCTGTGAATTTAAAGGGAGAAAAAAACTTAAAAGCACAATTAAGTTTTCCTGGAAGTATTTTCCTCCATGGAATAGAATTTCTGCACCTGATTCCAAAATTAGTATATTACAACAGCGCTGTGCACAGAGCATCTCAGATGGGAGTGAGCAGAGGGAACCGTTTGGAAGTCTTTCGATACAGATTTTTTTTCACTGAATTCTTTTTTATAGGTGTAGAAGGGTTATTTGAGTTTCATTTCTGACCCGTCCAACATCCAGTTGTTACTTACGTTTAAAAAAATCTCAGAGAGAGGCGTCTGTCTGGTCACCCCCCAGAGAGCTTCAGTGCTGGGGCGGGAGACTCCATTTCCTCCCACGTTGGCCAGTGCTTTGGTGGAGCCTCTGTCTTGATTTTTTTTTTTTTTTTTTTTTGCGGAACGCGGGCCTCTCACTGCTGTGGCCTCTCCCGTTGCGAAGCGCAGGCTCAGCGGCCATGGCTCACGGGCCCAGCTGCCCCGCGGCGCGTGGGATTCTCCCGGACCGGGGCACGAACCCGCGCCCCCCGCATCGGCAGGCGGACCCCCAACCACTGCGCCACCAGGGAAGCCCCTCTGTCTTGATTTGAATGCTTGTTTTCAGGTAGGAGATTCAAATCTGCCAATTAACGTAGAACACCTGCTTTTTCTCTGATTTTTCAGTAGATTTACATTTTGAAAAGCAAAGCAGGTGCTTGAATTTTGTGGCATTATAATGAAATGGAAAATTGTCAGTGTCACCAAAGTGACTGAAAAATTTCCAAAGCGAAGTTGAATTCATGAAATGTTATGAGGCTATGAGACCAAAGTTCCAAGATGGCTTTAAAGTTGAGATTCAGCCAGGGATCTAGGTGGAAGAATCTGGAGAGACTGAGTCTTATACATTATCACCCTAGGACTTCATGGATTCCCAGAAAGAGTTTGGGGAAAAAAAAGGTGTGTCGGGATGCGATTTTATGTAGTGTGTTTAATACGGCATTTTAAACATACTGTGAATAGCAAGTTGTCAGGAACTCTTAGGAGCGCTATTATATCTGTGCTTCTGGAGCCAGGAGGAGAGATACATGGGAAATTGCAGCAATTACAGTCCCATCTCATTGATTAACGCCGATTGCAAAATAGTCACGAAAATATTGGCATTGCAGCTTCAGTCTCTTTTACCTAATAACGTTCATGCCAATCAAGCCACATTTTTCAAAGGAAAGCATTAAAACCACAGAGGCAGCCCATTCACCATCTCAGCGCATGCACCTTAATGTACGTACGGCAAACACGGGCGCATCTCTCCTGAGCTAAGCTTTTCCCAGTTCCGATATTGAATTTGCAATCACTGTTTCTTAGCTCAATCACAGGACACAGAGATAGTTAACTTTAAAATGCTGCATGTTTTGATATGTAAAAAGGCTGTCAAATTGGATAGTCCTATTACATGTCACATGGCAAATCACTGGAAAGACAAAACCAGAAACCAGATAATTTCTTCCTCAGAAAGAATTAGTTCAGGAATTACGTTTCTATTTATACGTCTTTTCACCGAAAGTGAGAGGTTGTACTTTGGATGAAGTTCCCGAGCGTATGAAAGTTGTTTACATTTCCCAGTCCCACGTTTTATTTTTCTCAGTCATTTCTTTCACAGGAGATCGTCTCGTCCGTGTGTCATGTCGGAACGCTGGCTTCATCTCATCATGTTCTTCACCTTGTCCTATGTCTTGTTCTTATTTGTTCTGTAACTTGTCCATGTCTTTAAGCAGGGACACCTTTCGTCAAAACAAAAACTGTAGATGTCAAATTCAAAGCATTTTGCAAAGGTTTCCTCATTTTTCTTGTTTTTCTGCCCCAGCCCTTGGCCTTGTATTAATGTAAATACAGATTTATGTTGAACGAAGAGTGACGTGTTTGGGAAGATATGAGACCCCTTTCTTCTGGACCTTTAAATGGTAATTGTAGGACCCCATTAGCTCTCTGGAAAGACTCCTGCTGAAGTTGCAAATCTCCTAGATGTGTTTGGTTGGGATGCAGGAAGAATGAACGTTCTTGAAAACATGGTGGTGTCCAGACCTAGAGAAAGCTCATTGAAACCCTCTTATTTACTTTGTTGTTGACTGAAAGCTAAGAAAAGAGTAATTGTGAACAGGATTAAGCCAGTCGTGTAACTGTGAATTCATAAGTTGCCAGTGCCCCCCAAAGAGGTTGGATGTGAATGAAATCAGCAGCCTTCATTTCTTTCTCAGCAGTGACAGCACAAGGAATCCATCCACCAAGCTTTGCCACCAGGGGGGCTCGCAGAAATGCAGAAAGTAAACGACTGGGCTCCCTCCACCCTTCAGCCTACCCCTGGCCCCTTTCCAGCTTGGACAGGTGTTCCCTGCAGCACTGTTCAGGTTCACAGGTGCCAGGAACTGGTTCAGGTTCTTTGCACAGGCTAATCCGACGTTCACAGCAGCCCTGGGAGGGAGATGCTCTGATGCTTCTATTAGGGATGAGCACGCTGAGACTAAGAGAGGGTTAATAGCTCTTTAAGGTCCCACAGCAAGTAAGAGGCAGATCTGGGATTCAGAGCAAGGCAGTGTGGATCCAGCATCCACGGTATACAAGTGAACTGTTGACTGCCATATGTGACGTGTTCTAGGCTGTACATGTCGTCGTCAGTAGTGCTGGAGATACACAGCTTATTAGGATTCAGGGCAAAGTGCTTTCATCAGAGATTAAGTCAAGCAAGTTGAGCTGTTCTGAAAGATTTTGCTGGGTTATAATAAGGTTCGTTTGCAGAATGAGTCTGGTCCAGATAATGAAATAATGTATGTTAGCTGTTCTCAGATGTTTTGGTATCAAGATGCTGTTCACTCCTAAAAATTATTGGGGACTGCAAAAAAGCTTTTGTTTCTGTGGGTTCTATCCACTGATATTGACCATATGATAAATTAAAACAAATATTTAAAATATTTATTAAGTTATTTAAAAATTATAACGATAAACCTATTTCATCAAACAAGAAACATCAGTGAGTAGGGTGGCATTGTTTTACATTTTTGCAAATTTCTTTGATGTCTGGTTTAAGGAAGACAGCTGTATTTTCGTACTTCTTCTGCCTCCAATCTGTTACAGTATGTTGTTTTGGTTGAAATAGACGAAAAAAATCCAGCCTCACACAGCTAGGCATTTGGAAAAAGGAGTATTTTAATAGCCTTCTCAGATATTTTCAGATATTCTTCTTTGATACAACAGCAAAACTCAACAAGCTGAAGTGTTGTAAAGGGTAGTTGCATTGTGGAATCCGAAACCACATCATGAACTTTCCGTGCTCTGTTACGCTAACATCCGTTACTCTTTGAATGGAGTACTCTTCTGCTTTACCCAAGCATGATTTTATAACGTCATGCATTGGTCGTTAGAAAAACAGTGGTTCCCTCAGTTATGTAGATCTTCCGTATGTTCACACATTTCATCATCCAACGCCAAAAGGTCACATTCGTTAAAAGTATCATCAGCCATGTCTTCTGAGACATCTCTAAGTACCGCCGAGGTGGCAGACTCACCAAGGCCAAAACGAATTTTACAAAGTTTGAAGTTTCCTTTGAAAGCTCACATTTTATCCTTGGCAACAGATACCCTCATTGCTTTCCTTGAAGTAACAGGGTTTCTTCTTTGGGCATTTTCGAGACAACATCTGCTGAATACCCAAATCTGAAGAGACACCCTTGGTCTGGGAGTCGTTCCTTCCAGGAAGAAGAGCGGCCGGTGAGCTTACAGTTCCAGCTCTTCCTCAGACACTCCTCACACCTCCGGTGGGGCTGGGAGTGCCAGAAGGACCCGGGCTTCAGGGCTGAGCTCTCATTAGAGTCATACGCTTCACTGCTCAGTACCGTGTGGCTTGAGCATGTCCCACCCAAATTCCTACGTTGAAGCCCTAACCCCCAGAACCTCAGAATGTGACCTTCTTTGGAAATAGGATGATTGCAGGTGGAATCAGTTGAGGTCACACTGGGGGAGGGAGGCCCTAATCCAGTGACTGGTGTCCTTATAATAAAGGGAGTTTGGACACAGAAGAGACCCCAGGAGATGCCGTGGGAAGACTGGACTTGTGCTCCCACAAGCCAGGAGCCACCAGAGGCCTCGGGGAGGGGCACCAGGAGGGACAGAGCCTCCCCACCCCTGCAGAGGGGGCGGCCCTGCCCACACCGCCATCCGGGACTCGTGCCCCCAGGGTGTGAGAGAATGCAGTTGTGTGTTTAAGCGCTCAGCCTGGGGGGTCTTCCTTACGGCAGCCCCAGGGCATTACTGCACACAATGTACTTGTTCATATGGTGATGCGTGATGCTTGACAGTCCTGCAGGTAGAGTCAGCACGGCTAATGTTTGGTTTCGCTTGTGCGCATTTTCACTTCCTTCAGAAACTGTTCTTGCTGGGATGTGCTTACTGGCATAACATGAAAAGTGCTTACCGCATTCACTAGCGATTCTCAACTTTTCCACCTTTGCCTTCTTTAAGAAGTTTTGTTAAAACTTTAAAAAAAATAAACTTCATCAAACTTTTGTATCTTGTCCTGGAGAGAATAAAGCCATCTGATTCCTGAGGTGACTGCCTTCAGGACACGGATTCTTTGAAGTTTAAGGCGGTTTATGGTCATTGTTGCTGGTACCGTCTTCGGTGCTTCCCAGCTTCTGGTTACATACAACTGTGTGGCTGCGTTCGTTCAGGAACAGAGAGAAAGGGGTTGGACGCAGAGCAGGTCTGGGCCTGTGCCCTTTGCACTCCGCCAGCCCCTGCGAGGAGGGAGGAAAGGA
The DNA here is from genome assembly GCF_949987515.2 of Delphinus delphis. Lineage (NCBI taxonomy): Eukaryota > Metazoa > Chordata > Mammalia > Artiodactyla > Delphinidae > Delphinus > Delphinus delphis. The sequence goes on from NC_082700.1 coordinate 76,769,891, forward strand.
GGGAGGAGAGGGCTCCGGCTTCCAGACTGGTTCCTTTGAAAGCTGCACGTGTCCCAAATACAGAAACAGAACCATACTCAGTCTGCAAACATCCTGCTAAGCTTTCTAATGACGTCCCACTGCAAACCCAGGAAAGCCAGAAGGGCCAGCGTAGCTTCGTCTTGGCATGTTGTTCAGGGTTTTTGAGGTTTTTTCTCCTGACTCTGCTCTGCTGCCTGGTATCATAGACAGTCTCTTAGAAGGATGAATCCTGAAAGCCGCTGGCTCACCTGCCAGCCTCCAGGTGCAGTTGCCATTTTGATGCTTCGTCCCTTTCGAGTTGGTGTGGCTGCACTGGCCAGCATTTGGTGGTAGGAGCATTTGGAGGGATCATTAAAGTGATTTGATGCTACTGTACCTTCTGGAGCTACTCAGGGAAACTCTCTGTACAGGAGCTGGAGTGGTTAATTAAAATGTTAATAGGATTTATAGCAGGATTAAAGAGGAAATGCATGCGGGAATTTGGAGTGAAGGGAGAGTAAGAGACTGGGAGCTGTCAGCAGTCCTTGAAGAGGCCGCCCTGAGGAGGGGGACTCGGCCCCTCCCTACGCCCAGGCCTGTGGCTCAGTTTGGCCCACTGAGAAGCGGCTGTAGAAATACCCCAACAGCCTTCCCGCCAGCCCCGTGCACCAGCGGTGCTCCTGTCGGGTCCAGCTGCTAAGCTGCCTGCACGTTCTGCCTCCGTTTCCACCTGAGTTTGAAATGTAAAGCGCTCGCCCTCCATGCCCTGACATTTGTGCGATGCGTGATGTGCTCTCCTGAGAAATAAACATGACGCTCAGCAAACCTGCAGGTGCGCGCTCCTGGCTGCAGCTCAAGATGCCTCAGAACTTACGTAAGTTTCTTTTTTTCTGGGAAACATTTGGTGCTGCTTTGACTTCTGGCATAACTGAGACGACATCTTGATGTGCCTCAACTCCAAGGCCATATTAGGTCACGTGGGTGAAAATGTCACTTGGACCTAATTCAACCACTGATTTAAAACCGTGCTCATCAGAAGGCAGGTCCAAAGCTGACGTGAGCCCTAAATGGAAGGGAGTCTGTCCCTGCGCTCTGTCTGGGGCTAAGGCCGGCCCCCACAGGGCTTCCCCCCTCCCCAGGCACTTGAACGGCTGACCGTAAGGGTACCAACCTGTAGGAACTTGTCCCTCTTCATCAGAGAGCATGGCTCTGACCGTTGAGAATCCAGGATAAGGTGCATCAGAATGTGCTCGTCTGGGAGTTTGAAACGGCTCTTGGGGTTATGTTTGTTGGTGAAGTGAGTCGCCATCCCCCAAAGGCTGTGCTGCTCACCCCGATGGCCCAGGGGCCAGCTCTGAAGGCAGCAGGGAGAGGCGTTAAGTCGGGAGCGCCAGGACGCTCGCCTCTGAGCGACAGAAAAAGTGCAGCGCAGCGTCGGAGCTGGCGTCTGTCCGGTGCGGACACGTTGTAGCCGCGTGCTCCGGGAAGTCTTCTGTCCCAGCTCCCTCATTTTGAATATGGGGGTAACGGCACACGTTCCACCCCCGCCACCTTCACAGGGTCGTCGTACGAACAGTGAAGGATGAGTAGAAAGAGGCTGTGTGTTGTGTGGTTGGGTGGGTTTGGGGAGGTCCACCCTTGGACTTCACCCACAGTGGGTGTTCATTGATATAGTGATCCGATCCATGCCCCACACACCCACCTCTCCGTGTGACTCCATCTCTCTGCCTGGGTCACCTGACAGCGGTGATGGGAGGCCACAGTCTACTCAAGTTCTCCATGGCTGTGGGACTTCCGCAGATGTTCCCCAGAACCGCCACCCTCTTCTGTCCAGACCCACATGTGCAGTTGTCCCCAGCCTGAAATCCCTTTTCTGGTCGGAGAGTCAGGCGACGTCTTTAACGCTGAGAACTCTGTCTTCGTGTTGCTTAGAGATGCATTGGCTCAGTCAGCGTGGACCTCCTCGGGCGCGTCACCTGCTTGTAGCCTCTTCCCCAGGGACCCTCCAAGAGAGCCTCCTCCCCGTTCCTTCCCTGCCCTCCCTTCGCTCCTCTGAGGTCTTCAGACTGGCCTTGACCTGGAGCCTCCCTTCTGCACTGGTGCCTTGGCCCCGTGCAGCTCACAGCTCACATGAGTCCATGAAAGAAATGCCATCCCACCAGGTTCCTCCCGAGGCAGTTCCTCCATCACAGTCTCTGCTAGTCAGGGCTCTTGTATTGCAAGTAACAAAACCAAATCCGGCTAGCTTAAGCAGAAAAGGATTTTTATCTTGGACTGAATCAAAGGGAAGAGTCAGGAACTGGCTTCTGGTAGAGACAGAAGCCGTAGCCGCTCTGGGGGCGTGAGGGGGCAGAAGCGGACGCTCCTGCAGCTGCTGCTGGAGGGATCCGTGGCCCCTTCTGGTTGCTGCCTGCTTCCAGTCGCCACACCCTGCCCAGAGCCCGGAGTCCTGCGGGAGAGGACTGGAATGACCCGGGCTTGACAGGTGTCCAACCCTGGCCAGCGGACAGGCGTCCCCTTGATTTTCGGTGACTTGGTGACTTTCTGAGCCCGTGGCAGGGGGAGGATCTGGAAAAGTCTGAGGTCTCAGTCTTAGATTGCTTTGGGTGTGGAGACGGAGGATGGAGAGAGAGCAGCCGGTGTAGTGGATGGGGCGGGGTGGGGGGACGATGAGAAAGTGTTGAGTTGGGGTGGAACGTCCAGGTGGGAAGACCAGGGAGCAGTCAGCCTGGAGACCGCGAGGGGTTCTGGGCACGTGGGCATCGTGTTCGAGGGTGGCTGACCTAGAGAAAATGGACAGGATTGTACAGGGAAAGGAAACAGGATGAGGTAGAACTCTGGGAGGGCGCTGACACTGCCCTGGACAGAGGAGAAGTAGAGTGGGTGAAGGTCGGAGAGAGTTACTAGGAGGAATGAGTGGTGGCAGCCGACCTACCAGTGCTCCCAGGAGGTCACGCGCACCGCCCTGCCTTGGCCCTTCATCGCCCCTACCCGTCCTCTCCCGCTATCCCATCAGGTTACAGGCATTTCTCAGGTCTTTGGCTGGAACCAGTTTAGGAGTAATTCAGTAGCAGATGTCTTTGATGGAAGCTCGTGGAAATAGCTACCGTTTTTGTAAAAATTAAATACTGACTTTGGAGAAAGGCAAAATTCTCCCCCCTTCCCTAGTGATTTTGGCACAGGCTTTTAGAGCTGCTTCTTGCCACCTTTGCTGTGGCGGGGCACACACATCACATTGTTTCACAAGCCGCGTTGCCTAAAGAAACTGTACAGTCTGTTCCACAGAGGGGAAGGGCTGAAAGGAGACTGATCATGACATATTCAAGGTTATCCTGGCCAGCGCCCCAGGTGCCACAGCCGTGGAAGTATAAAAAAATTGTCACTGATGTGTCTTCCCATCTCTGAAGAAATACGTAACTAACGTGACGAATCGCCTGCACTATCCTTTATCCCTTTTTTCTGTGCGTGATAAAAGGGTAACGATCGTGGCCACTGCACCCCTCGGTGGCTCTGTGCCTCCTCACTGGCTGTTCAGCCGGGTTTCTTCAGTTCTGCCCGTGTGGACCGGGGACTTCTGTGCCTAGTGAGTGAGCATAAAAGCCCTATGGTGCGTTCGGCCATCTTGACATTGTCGTTTGAGATTTTTTTTAATTAAAAGTCTGCCTCGGAGTATGTCAAGTACTCCTGTATTTTTGCCATTCTTCTTATCTCTATGGCAACGGAAATATCTCAACATTTACATGGACATCATATTCTTTGCTAATGTACTATCTGAACTGTGTGTATGCTGGGAAAGGGGGCTGGCAGAGGCTGCTTCTGCTGGCTGGGATGCTGGAGTTGCCAAGACAACCAGGGGGCCCAAAGATGTCCTCACTGGGAGCATTAAATGGAAGCTTTAAATTAATTCACCCTCGTGTGTTTTTTGTAGCTTACGTTGTTAATTGAAATAATAGGAATGACGTTCCACGTACATTCAAAGCACCCGTCCTATGAAAATTGTCTGTGCTATTTACTTAAGTACACTCATCTCTCAGGTAAATCTAGCGTGAAATAGGGAAATGGAAGACACTTAGCAGCGCACTGCTGCGTATTGACTTGTAGGGGCGGGGGAAGTGGCTTTTCTTATGTCAGGCTTGAAATACTGGCGATAAATTTTTTATTTTAACTTCATTGGTTTCCGCTGTCTCCTCTGCCGGCTCCGAACCCGAGGAGTGCTGCAGGCTGTCCCATCTGGGCGCTTGGTTAAGGAGAGCCGCGTTTGCTGTCCCACTGGAGCGTCTGGGCAGACGAAGGCACGGCCGAGCCCGCTCTGTCTGCCCGGCTCTGGAAGCCGGGGCTGCCCCGTGCTGGGGACTTGATGACCTGTGCAGCCCGGCCTCGCCGCTGCCTCGCCGGCTCACCTCTTCTCAGGACTCTTCTAGTGGAGCAAAGCGTAACTTTGGGATCCTCGCTGATTTTCCCTCTGAAATGAAAGCCGTGGGGCTCAGTGCCGAGCACTTGAGGACGGAGAGTTTTCTCATCCACGTAAACAAGGAAACCGAGGCCCAGGGTTGCTTGACATACTTTGCCTCAGAAGAATATTTTATTTGCAACTACGGATTAGATTTAGAAGCTGAGTATACACAGTTCGGAGTCGAGAGGGAGGAATAAAAGCGTACGTTTACGTGCTCCACGTTTTAAGATCACCACCAGCTGTAGAAACAGGGTTAACTGGCAGGCGTCGACCAAAAGCGAGCTGACACTGAGAGTCACCGGCAAGAACTCGGCCACCTTCCATGAAATTCCCTTTTCGTTTAATTCTCCTCCTTCAGGAATGGTGAATACATTTGCCATCATTGCCTAGTAATGGCTTTCAAGTGTCTGATCGCCAGAGTAGGAAGCCAGACAAGGGAGGAAGCCCAGGGCAGGCGCGCACCCACCCGACGGAGTGCCGGGGAGACGGGCCAGGCGAGCCCCCGGGGCACCTGCAGGCTCGCCAGGCCTCAGGCTTTGAGAGGAGCGGGGAGGGGAGATGAGACATTAGCAAGACCGTGAACTTCAAACGTTTCTACTTCCTATCTTTGTATGAGACCAGTTTGCACACACGTGAGCGAACTTATATCTTTTCCTTTCTTTAATCCCTTGCTTCTAGTGTGATCAGATTTGGGAATATAATCCAGTTATCAACATCTCTAAGTATAGAACCAAACGCAAACAAGGGACAAAACAACTCATGGCGAGTGAGCAAGTGTGCAGAACTCTCTGCTTCATTTGGAGTGGAATTCCGCTTTTCCTGGATGTATTAGTAACACTATTTTAGAATGTAAAATATGTCAGGTAGTAGTCATACCCGGGGAGAGTGTCTCGGTCATCATTGTTAATTGTGATTACAGAGTAAGAGCCAGCAGGGCGGGAGGGAGGACGTAGACCTGGGGGCTTCGAGGTCGGCAGCCTGCAGACCCTCCCGCGGCCCTGCACCCCTGAGCTTGCGCCCCACTCTAAGTCAGCCTGGGTGGTGGGCTCCCTGTGAGATTCCACTGGCAAAGCTGAGCTCCCCCCTTGCGTCTGCCGGGTGCAGCTCAGCCCCAGCCGTAGAGCCCCTGGCTGCTGTGGCAGGGGGCGGCAGCAGGGCAGCCGGGGTGCTGCAGAGGGTTCTGCTCCGAAGTGATTAAGCTCCAGGCTTCTGGGGGTCGGGAATTACTCTGATGGTTGTCTGACTGCTGATTTTAAAGGCGTTACCAGGAGGGCTTTTCAAATGATGACTTCTCCTTTACAGCGGCAATACCCACTGTCTTGTCCCGCTTTGGACTAGACAGGGAGCTGACCTAAGCGTGGTTCAGGCAAACTCACCAATGAAGAGTCCTGAGTGCTGCTGCTTTAAGGGGGGCACATTTGATTGTACTGGGGGTGTGACTTTCACTACTGCGGTCTAGCTTTTCTTCATAGTTCAGAAAATAATTGTAAAATATTACTTTGTTTGAGGAGATAAGATATTCTCCCCAATTTAAAACTTTTCTCCTTCCTTTTAAAAGAATTAATAAGTCATTGTGGCCATACTGAAAGTAATTAATTGACTTAATTTAATTAACTTCAATGAAATGGCAATTTTAGGCAGATTTGCCGCCAGAAATAATTAAATAATAAAAGAAAACCCCACCTTATATTATGGGTAACATACATGAGCGAGTCACTCACACTCATAGCATCATTATCGCTGCTAAGGACAGCACTCTTCAGCTCTCCTCCGAAAAATTTAAAAGTTTGAATGTCAACATGTGGCTGGTTTTAAAACAAGAATGCATTGCTAAGCATACCTTTGACTGCATCCACACCTGATAGTTCCTTGTTATACTGGTTTGTGCATTTTCAAAAAGAAAAAGTCCAGGAGATCAGGTGGAACTTCTCAGGAGGGTGATTCTTACTGTTTAAGAAAATATAATCATCGGACTGTAGGCTGCATGAATGATTCAAATCGGAAACGGGATTGTGAATTGAAAACTAATTTGGGGGGATATTTTAAAGTAAATAGTTGGGAACTAGGAATAATCAGAGAGGATGCATCCCGTACAGGTACGAAACTCCTCCTCCAGAAGCTCTGCTCCGCTCGGAGAGGTCACCCACATTTACATGGCTCCGTCTGCGTCCAGCACGTGACCAGCCAGGGTCTGTGCGCGTGTGGGTGCAAGGAGGGCCCTCCAGCCACGTTTCTGTGACAAGTGATGAATCATGAGAGACCGCAAGGGAATTAAGTGTAGGCTTCACACAAGTCATCTTTCATTTTCCTTCTTGAATGTGCTAAGTTCATTATTGCCTCACCGTGATTTTCCCCATACCCTTGTATATTTAATTTCCTCTTTAATAGACAGACTGTCATGGGAGGTTATGCAAGCATTATTATTCAAAGGAATGCTTATACCCCTCAGATAAATATCATAGAGAATTATGGGTGGGAGTATATTTAGTACATACACAGCTGAGAGAAATGCCTGTGTGCTCTCAGCTAAATGCATGCATGTTTGAATGACACGATAGCGATCACCAGTTCCTCCTTGGCGTTCTGGAATTAGGATCCATAGAAAGGCAAATTAATATTTCAACCTGTGTATAACTTAGAGAATCCCTAATATGCATAACAAAGAGAGGTGGCTGTGGGCCGTGCCGGGGGTAAGATGATATCGTAAATGGATTTACCTGGGGAGGCACCCAGGGCCCGAGGGGCAGCGGTGATGCCTCCGCACTGAAGATAATTCCATTATTATTAGGACTCTGACCTCCCGTGGCTCCTGGTGGGCACCATATATAGAACGTGAAACAGAACTACTTAGGATCTTGGCGAGCTCAGAAATCAAGGCTGCAGACAGGGTGCAGGAGCTGAGACTAACTGGCTAATTGTCAAGCATGCATACGTGCGTATGTTGTTTCTTCTCAAGCCAAAGGTGGTAGCTGAGAAACGGAATAAGCCGATGGGGTTCCTGCAGGGCAGCAGGCGGTCCTGTCTCCGTGACTTGCAAGGCGTTAGAAGTGGCTTCAGGCGGGGTGGTCCTGTCAGAACAAGGTCCCAGCATCTGCACCGCTGCTCTCCTCTTCACTCGGCTTTCCGCCCTTGGTCTCATCCAGCACAATTTCCTATCTACCCTGGAGGAGTTCAAGGTGAGGCTCTAAGTTCAAATCCAGCACTTAAATCCTGCGAGCTGTAGTGAACTTAGTCCAGGACGCCCCACTATGAAGAATGCAGCGACGCAGCATTCGACATGACGCCCTTCAGCTGCCCAAAGAATGTATTTGTCCTTGTCTCTTCCTTTTCCTCAGCAGGAAAACAAGAATCGAGAAGCAGTTGGTACCAGCATGTGCCTCACAGGAGACCAAGTAATAGGGACTACCTCAGTGCGCCCACCTGTAGGAAAAGGACAAAGTTAGGGCTACTGAATGCAGGCAAGACGCCTCGCTGCGTTCTTTAAGAGCGGAGAGTCCAAGTCAGTTGTGGTGGTTTACCCCTGGGTTGCGTCGTCCTAGCAGCCAAGGTAGTCGTACTTCAGGCCAGCCACAATCCCAGTTCAGCCATTTTGGAATGGTGGGACTGGCCCAAACTTTAGAAACTACCAAGTGCATCCCTTTATTTCCTAAGTAACTGGAGTCCTAGAAAGCTGGCGTTCCCTGCCCGGGATTCCCTGTGAGGTCACGGCGGGACAGGGGCCCTCTAATTTGGTGTCTACGTGGGCAGACCTCCTGGAAGCCACTTAACATCGCTAAACCAGTCCCTTCTGGATTAGCAGCCCTGCGTCCTTGAAAATTTCCCATGGTATCATCTCTTCCTTCTAATTTTTAATCAGTAACAATTTGAACATTATGTGTGGCATGTAAATATATAATATATGCTACAACGCAATATGTGATATATAAAGATATAATATCTAGTCTTTAATAACTACCTGTAGGTTCCAGAAACTATGTGAGATTCTTTAAGACAGTGTCTTATATAATCCTCAGAAAAATCCTCCCAGGTAACTATTATTGCTTATATTTTAAAACGTGAGGAGAGGGGGCCTCACCAAGGTTAAACATCTGACCTTGACAAGGATAAGAAGTCGTAACAGAAACGTGCCCATGCTTTGGTCTGTCAGTGTCTGATTCCAGGCTGCTGTTAATGACGTTGACCTTTCCTACTCCTGCCTTCTCTGAACTTGGATTGAAACTTAGGTGCCCTCCTAAGGCTTTGAGTAAGGAGAGGTCCCGGGGAACAGCGTCTCTCCTGTCTCGCCCAGTGTTCACCTTTTGAGCCCTGACGCGTGAGCCCGGATCACTGACTGCCCCTCTCCCGGCCCTGATCCCCCCACTGATCTCACTGAATGCTTCCAGATCCACGCTCCGCGAGACTAAGGGCCACGCATAGAGGATCAGGGTTTGCACTGTAATCAAATAAAACTTACCCACCACACGTGAATGCCCCACGCAGCAGTCGTTTTGCATACGGGAGTTAGCATAAACGGGAAGCTAAATGTAAATGTAAGCTAAAGGTGGACGACAGTGATGAGTTTACTGCGACAGAGCCAGAGCCTTCTCCCATTTTCCTCTCCTTTATTCGCGTCCATAAGCAGCACCGACCTGACGGTTTCCCCTAAGTTCCCTATGACGTACTCCTCGCCGTCTGGGCGCCCCCGCCTCCCCGTCCCCTCCCTCCCTCCGTCTCCGTCGCCCACACCACAGCCTGGAAGGCAAGCTTCAGGATCCCTCTGTGTCCGCACTCCCGCAGCACCGAGACTTGCCCTTTTCTCAGCCCCTCACCTGGGGGGTCCTTCCAGGGGTCCCTTCGCCCCGTCCAGGTCCTGATGTCCTGGAGCAGAAGGAAGGAGAGAACACGGGCCAGCAGAGGGGCCGGGTCCTGGGTCTGTGCCTGACCCCTCCCTGGGGATCCCTGGTCAGGCTGGGGGGCACCGTGGAGGGCAGGGCGGCCCAGGACCCACGAGTCTAAAGGGAGCAGTCGCGTCAGCTCACCTTGTAAATCGTGAGACACCGCTGAGCCCCTTGGAGGAGATAACCATCTTCGACTGTATTTATTCATTCAACCGCGGTTTACTGAGCATTGATGACTCGACACTGTTTTGTGTTCCTGAGAAGAAAAGTCTGAAGTGGCTCTTCGAAGAGCTGAAAGAGGGCTGAATCATTTGTTTGGCCTCAGAATATCCTTTGCTGGGGCTTAGACTCCACAGGAGATGGAAACTGAGTGAAAGGCCCCTGCGTGGTCAGGAGCCACAAAGCAAGAGAGTCCTCATTTGGCGTGTGAGTCTAGGGTTTGCGGTTTGCGCTGAGCTGAGGCTCAGGGAATGACAGTGATGAGAGCCAGGCCAGGATGCTCACCTCGATACAGTCTGGTCCCGCGGGCTGCTGAGGGTCTTCTGTACCCTGTGCGCGTCCTTGGCGCGATCTTGTTGCCTCATGGTCTCTGGAGGGCAGGTCCGCTGTCAGCGTCGACTGCATTGCAGGCAGGAACAGAAACATGAGGATGTGCTGACCGAGGCGCCCCCGAAAGCTTCCCTGGACGTACCCCCAGCAGCTGCCCTGCAGCCCACGGCCAGAGCCCTGCTGTGTGGCAGCCCTGGGGAGGCTGCGGGTGGAGCAGCTGCCCTGCAGCCCACGGCCAGAGCCCTCCTGTGTGACACCCTGGGGAGGCTGCGGGTGGAGCAACTGCCCTGCAGCCCACGGGCCAGAGCCCTGCTGTGTGGCAGCCCTGGGGAGACTGCGGGTGAGCAACTGCCCTGCAGCCCACTGGCCAGAGCCCTCCTGTGTGACACCCTGGGGAGGCTGCGGGTGGAGCAGCTGCCCTGCAGCCCACGGGCCAGAGCCCTGCTGTGTGGCAGCCCTGGGGAGGCTGCGGGTGGAGCTTTTGCTGGGTACATGGCCACCAGATAAGCCGGTTTAGTTAGTGAGGGAAAGGGGAGAATGTTCTTCCACAGGTGACGCTGCACTGGGTGAGGAAGGGTCTTTGGAAGTTGACTCAGGAGAGAGAAGGATGGCAGAAGGCAGTGCGCTGATCCATCTGCATTGTAGGTGTCGATATTGTAGACGTCGGGTGGCCCCTGTGGGCTGGGGTGCAGGGCGAGGGCTTAGCTTGAGGCTGGGCTTGTTCACCAGGTGCCTGTTATGTTCTAGAAGCTGCACTTTATACACAGTAACTATATCCATTTAATCACTGTAACTGGGAGGCAGTGTAGTATAGTGGTTATGGGTGTGGGTCCTAGACTTAGAAAGACTTGGATTAAAATTCTCTAAGTTCCTCAGTGTTGGAATGGGAGGTTACAGACAAGCAGGCGAGGTGCTAGAATGGTCCATGTGATGAGGGACTAGAGTTGGAGATGTCAGTGTAAACTCACCTTGAACTTACATAGATACGGGTGGTTACCTACAGAAGTCTCGTAGCTGTGGCGCATACACAGGTTAGTTTCTCTGTCAGCTTAGCGGGCCTAGGAGCAGTGCCGTGAAGCACGCTAGTGCCTAGATCGTGGCTTGTAATTCCAGTCTCCAGTTACAGGAACTAGTTCTCCTAAGAGAAGGGCTGATGCCAAGACTGAGAGCTTGCCTAAGAAACACACAAGATGAGCTAGCAGGTAAGGACTGCCCACAAACCCCACACAAGGACGCCGGGGTGTCACAGGGACGCAGGGTCACTGAAGAGCTTCCAGTGTCAAAGCTGGAACATTCTGAGCAACAGAATAAGTACAGTCGCATTGGATTGCAGCTCAAAGCACAGAATACATATTCTCAAGTCCTTATGGATAGAGGTAAGTGGTCGACTGCATCAGTACACAAGTGCGGAGGAGAGGCAGGTCTCCCACGCAGACTTCCAAGTAATGTGTGTAGCTGCTACCCCCGCAAGGAGGTGGGGCATAGCGCCCACTTCTGAAGTGTGGGCTGCACGGAGCACGGTATGGGATTGTGGAGGGCTGAGTCACCGTGCCGTGCGAGACCCGACAGACACTCCTCCCCCAGGGGATGGAGGCCAAGATCCAGAGTCATGGTGGACAGTGGGCACCCCAGGCTAACCGTGACGTCCTGGGGCGTCCTGCAAATAGCCGACCAGTCCCTCTCAAACTGCCCAGGTCGCTAAAACAGGGTGGGCGTCAGAGGCCGTCACAGCCGAGAGGACCCTGAGGAGACCTGGTGACTAAGTGTCATGTGGTGTCAGGATGGGACCCTCTAACAGAATAAGGACGTCAGGTAAAAACGAAGGCAATGTGAATAAAGTGTGGACTGTGGTTAATGATGTAGTGGTATTGGCTTACTAATTGTAATAGGTGTCCCGTACAGTATAAGGTGTGAAGAGTAGGAGAGCCGCGGTGCAGGGCATGTGTTAATTCTGTGCTCTTTTCACACTTTTTTCTGTAAATCTAAGACCTGGTGCTGCCTCCTCCCTTGTGGTCTTGGGACGTGGTTTCCTTTGCTGCGCGGCACTTCCTTGTGTGTAGACGGCCTCATCACCACGCCCGTGTAGGCTTGAGAGAGACGGGAAAAGCTAGCACGGTGCCCGGCGGGTTGCAGTTATGCCCTGCCAGCCTGCAGAGTTGGAATTCCTAGCCCACTTCTACGGCTGGTGCGCCAGTGGGTGTGTCCAGTTCAACCCGTGGAGGGACCATGTGACTTGGGGAACAGAGGGGTCACCCGAACGGGCGTGACCTCGAAGGGGCCCTTCACCTCCTCTTCGTTGTGGTTTGAAGGTGTTGAGGAGTCTGACGTCGGCAGACCAAGAAAGTGCAGAGGGAGTTTGAGGAATCTGTCACCTCCCATTTCCTCACGTGAGCTGCCCTCCATCACGAGAATGGAAAGTCTACACGGGCTCCTCAGAAACCAACCCCCCGAACCCATCCCCTGTTTTCTCTTTACACGTCCAGGTGCGAGGCTACACCTCACTCCTTGCCACGTAAATGCACGGAGTGCCTTGTCGTGTTAGGGTCATGCCAGGATCTCGGCATTCGTGTGGCCCCAGCCTCCGTTCAGCCTCCCCTCACGAAGGGGGAACTGAGGCCCTGGAGGTTGGGTCATTTGCTCAGATTCGTACAGACACCTGGTGACAGCTCCTCCTAACTTGCTGCTCTCGTCCTCAGAATATTATGCTGCCGTCTTGTGCTACTGTTTTCTTTCCTAAGAAGCATTCCACTTCTCTCCAGTTAGAGGAAGGGAAGTAGAAACCAGGGACAATCTCAGGAAGGTTTTGTGGAGCTGATGTCTGTAGAGATTGGGTTTGGGAGGGTGTCTGGGAGGTTGCAGGAAATCCTACCGAAGAGAACGTTCTGGACTGAAGTGTTAGAATCGTGTGTACGGCACTGACCACTGTGAGTGGGCTTGGGGAAGTGGCTGGGAGGGGTGGGAGGGGCGGGAGCGCAGTGTGTGGTCTCCGTGGTCTGTGAAGGATGGGGCCTGCCGTTGCCTGCGGAGCTCTGCAGAGACGCTGCCGGGTGACAGAGCAGTTGTTCTCTTCTGCAGATGGTACGTCTACTCGTGACGTCACGGCAGGACTTCTTCAGATGCGGGGCATGAATGGGCAAAGACACCCTGAGTAATATCCTCAGATGCAGGACAGACCCGGTGACTGCGGGCGCTCCTGCTACAAACTGCTGTCCCCCAGGCGTCACCGTCGTGCCGTCGCGTCAGTTCTCTTGGGAATGGAAGCTCCTTGGGGCTGGCTGCGGGCAGCCTTCGGTGGCCCCGGTCCTGAGGACATGAGGTGTCCTGGTGGCAGCACCTGGCCCCGCAGCTCGCCCTCCACACGGCAGCATGTGGCTCTTCCTCTCTGTGTTGTGTCCTCCAGATCTGTGACCCCTCCTTTAGGGGTGCAAGGCTGCCGCAGATGGGAGAAGGGGCTCCTGAAGGATCAAATGAGGCGAAACTCTGGACATGTGTGACTGCTTTTAGACGGATGGATGGGTAGATGGGTGGACAGATGGCCAGGTGATAGATGGATAGATATGCATGCGAATTGTTCCCTGCCTCAGCCGTCTGATAGAAATCCACGTGGCTCTGTTGCCATGTCCCCTGCTGCCCTGCTGTGCGCTCATCTCAGAATGTAAGTTCTGGACGCGAGGGTCGTGGTCACTCTGACTGGCCTCTGCACCAAAGTTCCATTCCCAGCAGGAGGCCACAGGATTCTGCAGGAACCTGGAGCCTGTGCAGGAGGGACGGACTGACTTGCACAAACACGCACTTGCTCGCATTCCGGCTCAGACTCGCACACGCATCTCACGCTCGCGCTCCCACATTACAGCCCGGGAGAACCCGGAAGAGCAGGGAGGCTTGTGCTCTCGGGACTCAGGTGAGGAAGCTGAGGCCCGGGTTGCCTTCACTGAAGGAGTCAGGTCATGAGAGCCTGCTCTTTGGGGTGAGCTGAGGAAACTCCGTTCTTTGTCAATGCTCCCCAATTCCAGGGAACCTTGAGATCCCTCCCGCGTGGGCGAGGACCGCTGCGGGCTGGAAAGTCATCGATACCACTGAGCAGCGGCTCAGGAAGGCACAGGGTCAGGTAGGTGAGGGGCTCTTTGCTGAGTGGCCACCGCGGGGGGTCAGCCTGGGGTGCACGACCAGAGGTGGAGTGTGGATGCCTGTGGGACGGATGCTTATCTGAAGAGCTGACATCAGGGCCGCGGGCGCCTCCCATTGACTCGGCTTAATCCACCGGCGTCCAGGGGGAGCTGAAGGCCCGTTCGCTGCCGTGCTTTTTTGTGCATTAGTGTCCATTTTAAGGTAACGGGTGTCTATCGGTGTCAGCATGTCTGCAGCCAATTCATTCAGCCCGCTGCTTCTTCCCAGTAATCGGAATCGCTGGGCTGTCCAGTGCCACGTGCTATTAAGTGCCCTTTTGACCACCACGAACAGCGTTCACAGGAGGACATGAGGGAAAGTGACATGTAGTGTCTCATAGCTGCAAACTGACAGGCAGTATCGCTTATGAGAGCAAAAGATTTTTATAGGAGGACTTTTTAAAAAGAGCACTTATATTTAGTATTACATATATTTTAGGATTTATATTAAGTATTAATGTATTGTAGGTTATGTATTAAGGATTATATATTAAGTATTAGACACAGAATGTATTTTGTAAAAGACCTCATAAAAATAAAGGATGACTGTGCAGTAAATTTTTAGTTGTTTCTTTAAAGTTTTACAAGTAGTTAGAAGAAATCATATATGTGAAGTGATTGGTTGCATTTGGAAGAACATCCATCAGCCAACAGGGTAGAGAGATGCGGTCAAGATAGAGGCTGTACGCTTCCCCAGAGGATGGGAGGGCGGCGCATCTGAGCTGAGACGGACCAGATGAAGACGAAGCCACGGGCACCGCACGAGTCACCCCTGCCTTCACGATCCTTTGTAGAGAGGAAACCTTCTGCACCGGGACTTCAGGAGCTCACGGAGCCCTGGAGCCTCTGGACTTCCAGGTCCTGCCCGGCTGCCTAGTCCCACAGGCCATGTGGCTCAGTGCCTCCATAGATGCTCTGGGTGCAGGGACCACTAGCTGCTCAGAAACCCACGAGGATGTTCATAAATCTATGAAGAATTCTGGAAAAAAAAAAAAAGCGATGAGTGACTCTAAAATAGGAAAAGAAAACTACAAAACTGAAATTTAAACTTTTTAATGAAATGTTTTAAAAACACGTCAAGTTCTTTAATGGTTAAATTTAGTTTTCATTAACACTGTATTACCTTTGGAAATAATTTAGAAGCTAGCTTTTCTTACACAAGAATCCCTGAGTGTGCACAATAACTGCCCAGACAGCAGAGCCAGTTGCTGATCAAGGGAGTTATTTGTTGCCCAGTGAAACAACAGTAGCACAAAGGAGCATTTGCATCGGGCTCATTTCGTGTGAGGCACGTTTCTACCTCCAAAGGCATGTTAGTTAATTTACTCGTCATGATAACCGGTGATAAGAGCACTGTTGTTATTTCTGTTTTATAAATGAGACAGAGACATGTTAAGTAACTTCTTGTAGGTCACACAGAACTGGGGTTTTAGCATAGCCCTTAACTACCGTTCCATGCCTTCTCTTAGAGGAACAATTAGAAAATACTTCTAAAGACTTTATAACAAAACATTAGGTTAGATGTGGGATGTTCGGGCACGTGTGTCTTTGAGATTGCCTGGGGTGCGGTCTTTAAAAGTGAGGGTGTCCAGAGCCTGCAGACGTGTCCCCTGGCTTTAATGACGGTCAGGTGGGAAAGCGCCTTGGCTCCATGGGCCCCAGGCTTTGCTGGCTGGAAGGAGTTCCGGCCTGGGAGTGGTGGGCCCATTCCACCAGTGGAGCGACAGACGAGGGGTCCTCTTGGTCAGGGTGACCTTCCTTAGCTCCTCATGGAATTAGAATTGCATCTTCTCTGAATATGCAACCTGTGAATGAATTGGGGTTGTTCCTATTTGTCATTTTATTAGCAACTCATTATAGCCATTTCTTTGGGATTAAAAAGAGAAGAAAAAAGGAAGGTAAGAAAAGGAGCAAGCTAATGGTTTACCCTGAATGCTGCAGCAATTTACGGGGGGCTGAATGAAATGACAGAATTGCCATAATGTTAGATTTAACACATTTTATTTTAGCAATGTGATTATCTGATCATATCTCCAAGTGCAGCCAGCATTACAAAAGTAATTTTTATAATTGTGGAGTCATTCACTCTCAGATGGTTCAGAATGACTTTTAAGATCATATTACCAAATTTTCAGCTTTAAAACAACTTTATCCTGTCATGAACGTAACTACAGCAATATGAACAAAACTGGAATTTCTCATGCACATGGCGAGACAGAGAATTAAAGTCCTTTGTGCTTTGAGAGCATGACTTGTCACGTTGCCTTTTCCTATTAAATGTGTTTGCCAATATTTGTTTTTTTCCCTCCCGCCTTGAGCACCGAGGATTTCCCCATGTCACTCTGTCCTTCTCCCCCCACACTTCCGCCAGAATTTAGACAGGGCGGGGGGAGGTGACCATAACATACCCTCTGGGGAGCAAGGGGTCACATCTGCGGAGTGCTGGGTGGTGTGGTAGGTCCCCGGGATGGGCTTCCCGCTGGGTCTGTGGCGTCAGCTGTAGGTGAGCACGTGTTTTCATGAACAGAGATCAAATATAATCCCCAGCTCCTCATACACTAGTTTCTTTCCTCAGTCACTCGTAGTAACCCTTAATTAGTAGCACTCGTTACAGACACACCCAGGGCACTCCTTTGCACTGAGAGGCCCTTAAGCTGAGAAGGACCATCGGTGCGGGAAGGGGGCCCCAGGTATGACTGCTGCCACCTGGTCCCTCTGCCTCAAAATCGTGCGCGAGTGTGTTCATATGTCTGTGAGCCTGTTTCTGTTTTGTAGAGAGGTTCACTTGTGTCATAGTTTAGATCCCACATAGAAGCGATGTCCTATGGTATTGTCCTTCCCTGTCTGACTTGCTTCACTCAGTGTGATCATCTCTAGTTGCATCCATGCTGCTGCAAGCGGCGTTAGTACAGCAGAGACGGGCGCGACGTCGTAAATCAACGGCATCTCAATTAAGAAAAGAAAAGAAAATTTAAAAAGTTGTGCACGGCCTGATGCAACTATTGGTCCTGGCTTTCAGGGCAGCTTCTTGAGAAAATAATGCAAAATTCTGGAGATTAAAAAAAGTTTTAGAAGACAGCGACAGGTTGCCAGTGAGCTTCATCTCGCTGCTCCTGCGGTGTTCCCTGTCTTGCCACCTGCCCAGGGGAGAAGCTGTGTCCTCTTCCTGACTCTGGCCAGCCACGTGTGCCCTCCAGGCCTCCGTTGCGTCAACGGCCCAGGGGTGTGACAGCCTCCTCCCACAGGGGCTGTCACAGAACTGTAGTCGACAGTTGGCGGGGTGCCCGGGATGATGACAATTTAATAAACGTTGGGCGCGTCCTGCTCTAGGTATTCCGGCACAGCTTGGTGATGGCAGGTGGCCTAAGGGGAAGAGTGAACCGTCTGTTTCGGACTTTGCTCTAGAAGATTCTGTTACTGGACAACCCTCTAGGTCCCCCACCAGATCCCGTGGTTCCTCCAGGCCAGCCCTTTCCTGACCTGGGGTTGAGATGCCAGAGGACAGACTCGGCGACGGGGGACCACGGGCCTCCACTTGGGACTTGGGAAGCTGTCGCCGCCGACACAGCCTGTGGGACCCATCCCCCAGTGGAGAAGGCACGCGGACGCGGACAGAGCTCACGGCCTCGTCCCCTCGGACCTTGACCTGTTAATTTTTACTACGGTCGTTTCTTGAGTGTCCGTTCATTGAACTCTCATCACAGACAGAGCGCCCACGTGCCCAGCCGAGGGCCCAGACGCCGTCACACGAAGGCATGGTCTCTGCCCTCATTTCAGTTGGCTGCTTCTTTCCAACTAAAAGTAAAACGTTTAAACCAAGCAACGATTTGTTTTCTAATCCAGATGTACACTTCTGGACTGGGTCTGTGCTTGCCGTTTCTGCCTCTGGTTTTCCAAATCTGTAAAGCTGGGGCGTGTTCAGCATGACAGTGAGGGATGTTGGCTAAGAGGGGGGAGACAACACATGTGCCGTGCTGGTCTCGGTGCTTGGGTGGGCGCCGGTAAGCACAGAGTGACCGGAGACAGAGCGTGCTGGGCGTGACTAAGTGAAAAGCACACGGGCTTTTGACCATCTCTGCCCTTTAGAGGAACATCATGATGGCCAATTCTTTTTTTTTTTTTAATTTTATTGAAGTATAGTTGATTTACGATGTTATGTTCATTTCTCCTGTATAGTAAAGTGATTCAGTTATACATATATATCCTTTTTCATATTCTTTTCCATTATGGTTGATCACAAGATTTTGAATAGAGTTCCCTGTGCTCTACAGTAGGACCTTGTTGTTTATCCATTCTTTATATAATAGTTTGCATCTGCTCATCCCAAACCCCCAGTCCATCCCTCCCCCACCTCCTCCCACTTTTTATTGCCATTTCTTGAGGCTATATTTTTAGTGAGCTCCTTAGGATTTCAACTTGTAGAAATGCTTCCATAATTTCATAAATCAAATTTAATGATACCTTTTAACCAGCCCCCCAAGTGCCAGGTGGTCTCCATAAGATGACAAATAACATAAAAGAATAAAATAATCAGCTGGAGAAAACTTGCAGAGCATCAGGTAAAAAAATTTTGTTGTCAACCCTATTTTATTGTGTTTCTGAACGCACTAGAGAGTTGTTTTGCTTCGTTGCCAATTTATCTTTGGTCTTAGAGATGAAGACACCCAGGTTTTATTCCTCATCTGAAGTTAGTGTTACAGACGTCGTAGTGAT
Organism: Delphinus delphis; assembly: GCF_949987515.2. Classification (NCBI taxonomy): domain Eukaryota; kingdom Metazoa; phylum Chordata; class Mammalia; order Artiodactyla; family Delphinidae; genus Delphinus; species Delphinus delphis. The sequence continues at coordinate 76,788,649 of NC_082700.1, forward strand.
CTTAGTGATACTAAGAGCAGCCGTCCTCTGTGAGTCTCTACTGTAGACGGAGAACTTCTGATAACGGGATTTTATAAGCAGTCATTTTTAGCCCCATCAACAGAGGAAGGAGACGAGGTGCTGAGAGCTTAAGTAAGAACTGGTGCCAGGCCCGCAGCTCACGACAGAGGAGCCGGACGCCGTGGACCTGGGAAAAGCGCCTCCACCTCCAGGGGCCTCCATGCTCTCTGTTCTAGACCCAGGTGTACGCCAGAGAGTTTCCAGTCTCTAAGTGCTGGGTCTGTGTAGGCAGGACAATCTGCATAACAATAACCCAGAGCCAGAAAGAGGCCTGTGATAAAGCGACTGAGAAAAACTCACAGATTAAAGTCAACACAGCAAAGTACTAAAACTGTGACTTTTGATTGTTATATTGTTTTATTATTATAAGATGCTTGATTATAACAATTCAAAAGAACATGCTCATACTATATTAAAAATATTAAAATGTATGAGAGTAAAAACTATGGTGTAAAGTAAATCTTGTGTAATTCTCCTAAATGGAACGTGGTGCCAAGGATCAGGTTTCGTTAGTGTTGTTTTTTATAAATTTATTTATTTATTTATGTTTGTCTTCTTTGGGTCTTTGTTGCTGTGCGCGGCTTTCTGTAGCTGCGGCGAGCGGGGGCTACTCTTCGTTGTGGTGCACGTGCTTCTCCTGTTGTGGAGCGTGGACTCTAGGCGTGCAGGCTTCAGTAGTTGTGGCACGCGGGCTCAGTAGTTGTGGTGCATGGGCTCAGTAGTTGTGGCTCGCGGGCTGTAGAGCGCAGGCTCAGTAGTTGCGGTGCACGGGCTTAGTTGCTCCGTGGCATGTGGAATCTTCCTGGACCAGGGATTGAACCCGTGTCCCCTGCATTGGCAGGCGGATTCTTAACCACTGCGCCACCAGGGAAGCCCTTCGTTAGTGTTTTTATTGTTCTTTTTTTTTTTTTAATGAAATAACTAAAGGAAAAAATGGCTTCCTTCAGATTTATAAAAGAAATTGAATTCAAGCCTGACAGCAAAGTCATTGTTTCTTGGTAATCTTTAGTGTCAATATACTGTAAGACAAAAGGACCTGAATTGGTTAAATGGGCACCCCCCGCATACCCCCAGCCCCTGCATATGGCGCCCGTGTGACATTTTTGCACATCCTGAAACGTGGAGGTGGAAGCATCATTTCACTCCTCTCTCTGGGTGTCCAGCAGTGACTGATATAAATATTTTATCAGGCAAGCCTGCAGGTTTCTGAAGATTGTATGTCTTATCAAGTTAACCCTTATAATTACGTTGTCTTCTGCAGCTATAGGATCTCTTTTAATTTTGCTGTTCTTTGGTAAATATCGAACCATAAGAAAGATGTACAGCCGTAAGCCAAGACGTGCAAACAACTCCTGGCGTGACGTGGGGGTGAAGGGGCCCCCAATCCAGGGCTCTGCACAAGCCCCCTCTTCGAGGAGAGGCCCAATGAGGCCAGAAAGTACTCTCCATCCTTCCTGCCCCCTGACCAGTCTTCTGTCTCTCTGCTCGGGTTTGGACCCGCCTCCCTCCTCCGTTTTGCAAGGGAACTTTCCTGCTGCAATCACACCCCCCAAGAGGGGCCGGGGCGTTGGGGCAGGGAAGCTCGGGCTTGGCTGGACTCCCCTCCTGCGCGCCCCTCCCCCGCCGGGGCACTGGTTTCTTCCTGTCATCGTTTTGTGTTCTGCTCCGTGGCCCCGTGGGCACAGCCATCAGAGCACCGGATGCTTGACCCTTTGGGGCAAACGCTCGGCTGTCCTGCATGGGGCAGGAGGGAGCCCCTTATGGCCCCCGAGTGTGCACGGGGAGGGGCAGTCAGAGGTCACCCCGCGTCCTTGATGTGCCCCGCCGCCCGCGCCGGCCTGTCTCTCCTCTCCACCCGTGCCCGCGGAGCCCAGCCCCATACACGGCGCCTTTGAAGCTAATGGAAGCTAATGGAGCTGCTCCTTGGATGTGCCTGGCGGGGACCCTTCCTTCTCCACCGTGGGCACTTCTCTGTCTCTCTCTCCCTTCCTGCCTATCTCATCCTGATCACTCGCGCTCAAAGGTAATTACATCTCTCACACCCCCTGTACACATGGCCCCGAACGGGTCTCTGGAGAAATGTTATGAGCCGAACAACATGGCAGGCAGTGAGCTCGAAAGCCACCATCCGTGTTGAATTCTGAGCGGTAGGAGGTGTAAAACAGGACATGTCCGTGGAATTGTGCAGCAGTGGGAGGGACGCTCTCTCCTGCCTGACTTTCATGAGGGTGCTTTCTGCCAGCCCTGTCTTGAGCCATGTCCTGTGAATGGTGATGATGGGACTTTGGTCCTGGGGTCCCCTGGGCAAGCCAGCTGGTTCAGTCTTGCAGTGTAGGACCCCCTGGACCTGAGGGGGACTGGTGGTCAGTCCAGCTGGAGTCGGTCGGCTCTGAGCACTCACCAGCATCCCGACCAAGGGCTCACCCCAAGGGAGGTACAGTCAAGGGCTGCAGAGGGTCGAGGACAAGGCCACCGACAGAGGTGGGAACTTCTGAGCAGGTGTGGCGACCATCAAATGGACTGCATCATAGCCCCATACACTTGAAAGCAGTCTCTTCGGAAAGGAGGCAGCAGATAAACGCAAATGAGCTGGGGACACAGGAAGCACTGTGTCACCTCTAGAGAGAGTGCTGGTCTGGGGGTGGGAGGGCTCCTCTCCCCTGTGGGGTTACCCTCAGGACAGGGTGCAGGGCGGGGTGTGGGCTGCGCTAGTGCACATCCTGATGAAGGAGCAGGGAGATGCCGGCAGGCCGGGGTGGCAGCACCCTGTGTTCCCTTGGGCCACGTCAGCAGCACCCTTGTGGCACTGGCCCCCAGGTGGACCCCAGCCTCAGTGGCTTCATGGGGTCCTGAGTCCATCTGGTAGTTTTGATGTTGGCAGCAACAGGTGAATGGCTGCTAAAGAAGATAAAAATGGCAAACGTCGGGGGCAGGTGAGGAAAAAGCCACGAGGACGCCTGGGACAGACCGCCTCCCTAGATCCCCCCGCCCAGACTCTCTGTGTCTCTGACTTTCTCTCTCTCTCTCTTTTTTTGTTACTAGAATTTAGGACTTTTACCTTGTCCCAAAGTGCCTGAAGCAGAGAGCGTGATAAAACATCTTGCTTTCTCTTGTAGTCCCCCCCCAAGCAAAAGCAAAAACAAAAACAATGTGTTGGAAAAAAATTAGTTTTGCACATGGGATTTTGTACAATATAAATTCAAAGCCTACACATGAGGGTTAGCTGTGTTGCACGTTCTGGGACATTTCCCTTCCCATACGCATCTTAGAATAAGCCTATATATGTCCACAAAAAAACTTTTCTGTGACTTACGCAGCAGTCACATTAAACCTATAGGTTTGTTTGGGGAGAACTGACATCTTTACTATGTTGAGTATTCTAATGCGTGAACACAGTGTGTGTCTCCAATTATTTTGGTCTTTTTCTATTCCTTTCATCAATCATCATTTTGTAATTCTCAGCATACAAGTACGTGTTTGTTTCTTTGGAGCAGTTATAAATGGTATTACATTTCTGATTTTGATTTTTCCTTGTGTATCGTTTGTTTATAGAAATAAAGTTGATTCTTGTATGTTTATATTATATCCTGTGATCTTGCTGAACTCATTTATTAATTCTAGAAGTTTCTGCAGATTACTTAGGACTTCTACATGGACAATCATATTATCTGTGAATATAGGCTGTATTTTCTTTTTTTGTTCAAATCTGTATTCCTTTTTATTTCTCTTTCTTGCCATATTGCACTGGCTGGAACTTCTAGCACTAGGCTTAGTTAGAGTGGTGAGAGCAGACATACTTGCCTTTTCCCCAGACTTCAGGAGAAAATGTTCAGTCTTTCACCATTAAGTGTGATGTTAGCTGTAAGTGTTTTTTGTAGCTGATCTTTACTAGGTTTAGGAAGTTCCCCTTTATTCCTAGTTTGCTAAGAATCATAATTATTAATGGGTATTAGATTTTTTCAGATGCTTTTTCAATACCAATTAATATAAGCTTATGATTTTTCTTCCTTAGTCTGTTGATGTATGGATTACATTGATTTATCTTTGAATATCGAGTCATCGTTGCATACTTGGAATAAACCCAACTTGGTCATGGTGTATTATGCTTTTTGTACATTACTAGATTCAGTTTGCTAAATCTTTTGAGTATTTTACGTTTAAGTTCATGGAAAATATTGGTCTGTAGTTTTCTTTTGTCTTTGGCTGTTTTGGGTGTCAGAATAATACTGGCTTCATAAAATGAGTTGGGAAGTACTGTGTCCTCTGCTATTTTCCAGAGGAGATTTTGTAAATGTGATGTTAATTCTCTAAATGTTTGTAAATTCTCCAGTGAAATCATCTGGGCATGGAGATTTCTTTTTCTGGAGCTTTTAAATTACAAATTCAACTTTTTATGGGTTGTGTGAGGCTACATATTTTTTCATTTTTGGAAAGCAGGAGGCCGGTACTATGACAGCTTCTTGGGTAAGAAGTACAGGGCTGGAGGGGAGGGAAAGGAATAAGTGGAGATAATTCAGGTCACTATCGTCACGATCCTGAGATTTCCCACTTATAAAATGGTCCATTTGTTGGCTACGGCGCGTAATGCAAAAGTTCATCTTTATTTTTATACCTAATATTCCTGAGACATTTCTGGCATGATTTTGATAAACTTTACTATTTCCTATTTCTCTTTCTCTTTTTTAAAATTTATGACCTTTACAATATAGAAATACTTCTGGTCTTAACCTAGTTTTCACTCTCCTTTTCTCTCTATTATATTTAGAATGCGTTTCCAGAGTCAGTTTATTTTCTTGAGTTTGTTACAGAAGAAGCAAGCACCTGCCCAGGTAACTAATGGAAGCTGAGAATCTGTTCCCGGGATGGCCCTCCCTTCGCAAAGTACAGTTTTTAAAAGATTTCATGCTCCGCGGGCTCCTCTGTCAGTGTCAGTGGAGAAAGTGTCACCGGGCTGAGAATGTAACTTATGTTGCTGTTTCAAACACACCTGTGGGAAATATAAGCACATACGGATACTTTCTGCATCTGTATCTGCGATTACTGCAGTGTGGCCTTTGGCAAACTGGTTTTCCCTTTGGGACCTAGAAGAATACTTGCTACCAGGTAATGTTTATAAAGGGCTGGCAAATGCATTATTTTAAAAATACAGTTTTTGGGGCTTCCCTGGTGGCGCAGTGGTTGGGAGTCCGCCTGCCGATGCAGGGGACACGGGCTTGTGCCCCGGTCCGGGAAGATCCCACATGCCGCGGTGTGGCTGGGCCCGTGAGCCATGGCCGTTGAGCCTGTGCGTCTGGAGCCGTGGCTCCGCAACGGGAGAGGCCACAACAGTGAGAGGCCCACATACCGCAAAAATAAATAAATAAAAATAAAAAATACAGTTTTTTTTTTTCATTAAGCTGGGAACGAGATGTAAATTATGTCAGCAAGGCCTTTTGAAACAATAATTTGTCTTTAGGAAAAATGTCTTGCAAATGTTCCCAATGTATCTTTTAAAATGAAAAACAAATGCCCAAAAGACCACTTGTCTGATGGCCCATGATGACGAAATGGGAGAGTGATTTGCGCTTGGAGCGTGTGATGCACACACAGAAGATTGTAGAGCGAGGGGCCCTCTTGGCTTGGTTTTTGTCTGTAGGGACAGGAAGGTAACCTACTTCCTATCTGGTAACCCACCCACCCAGCACAGCCAAGGCTGGGACTGCTGGTCCCCCCATCTGGAATCATCCCACAAAAACCCTCCTGTTGTTTAGAAGTGCATTATTGTCAGTAAATAAACGCTGTCATCTCAGGGTTTAGGATGTTAAGCGAGAGGGATATTGCATTAATCACTTGCATCCCAAAGCAGGTCTTGTTTCCCGGAAAGCAGGATAAATAGCATATTTGCTATTGCTGTATAAATCGCTGTATAAATCGCAAATTCATATTCTATTGATGTATAGCTTCGGACCGCTATTTATTTTACCTTCAAAAAGTGTGAAACACTCCTGATCTTTTTATTTCTTCGGGGATGAACAATTACAGCATCAAGAGACGTTTAAATAATGCTTAATTTTTAATGCAAGAGAACGAGACAGATGGAAGTGTTCTGCCCAGACTTCAGATCAGGTTTCTGGTTTTTAAGCTTAACGTGCATGTCGGCCTATTAAGTGGCGTTCTTTTATTTGCTATGTTCTCCATCCCTGTCAGACGCCATTTCCATTGATGTTTTGTATTGTTTGCATGTTAGCGCATCTCCTATTAAAATACGGGTGCTGAAGGGGAAAATAATTACATTTATGGCTTTGTACTCTGAGTTTCCAATTTAAAGGTCTGTTAAAAACTAACTCACGCTGTGGTACGTACATGGCCATTATCTGTTTAAATTAGCTTATCAGCACAAAGTTTCTCCTTTCTCGATTTTCCTGGAGAGGAGGAAAGCTGACGACTGACCTCTCCACTCAGTTCAGACACAACTTTGGATTAATCGTCACAGCAAAACCCTCTTGACCCAGTGGTCACATCACTAGCCAATTCATGATGATAATTTCTACATAACTTTTTAATACTCAGACTTCTTTAGGACAGCTGGACAGGAGTGACATCCTGAGCCTTCAGGCAAGCAGGAGGAATTTTTGAGCGACTGGCCCCGAGGCTCTGGTGGGCCTGCTCTTACAGCCGTCCACCTGGAGGATCCACGGGACTGATGCTCAGAGCAGCCTGTGGGGAGATCAGACCAGGGGCTGAAACCCCGGGTCAGTCCTGAAGATGGTGGGAAAAGGAGGCCAGTATTTTGGGGTGTCACAGCTCTAAATACACATTCTATCTACTGGCTGAGTCTAGGCTCATGAGATGAAAGAGAAAGAGTTTAAAACGACGGACTTGCAGATATACCAATGTGAGATTCAACCCTGGTTCTCCTGCTTTAGAAGTTTTACTTGGGATGATTTCCTGTCACTTTTTGAGTCCATTTCCTCAGTTTTAAAATGTGGGAACTACTAGTTTTGTTTAAATAATTTCACACCTTTTCTGTCTGGGAAAACTTTTTTCCCATAAATGGAACAGACTAAGTCTGAGGTAACCCACGATGCCTTCCTGTTGCTCTAAATTCTCTCTGACCCTTCCACTCGTATGTAATACCTTGTGGTTTAAGCATGATGTAGAAAGGAAACCATGGAAAAAGTGTGGACAGTAGCGTCAGCTTCTCATGATTAGAGAGAGTACGTGTAACCCCGTTTGCTGGTTTATTGGTGGCGCTAATGACGTAGTAGGCTTCATGTCCCCTGTAACATAGTGGGTTCAGACAGCAACCTTCTGGACGTGTCTGGGGCCAGGTGGATTTAGAGTCCTGAATCCATCATCTTGGGCTGGTCCTTGTGCCTCAGAGTTTTTATTTGTCAAACAGGGATAAAAATACCTACCCTGAGAGTTTTGTTAAGAATTCTAGGTGTTTTCTGTAACAAGCCAGCCAGCGTTAGGAGCCTGCCTCCTGCCTGAGGTATTGAGGAATTTGCTACGTGATGCTGTCTTCATAGCACCCCTAGGAGGTACAGTTGTTGTTGTTGGCTTTCCCTGGACACCCAGGAAGATGGGGCTCCCCCGCCACTGCCATGTAAATGGCTCTTGTTGAGTTGACCCAGCCAGCGTTTTCCCTCAGGAACTTCCTTTAAAGCCGGGTCCCCATCCCTGGCCTTGTGTCCGAAGCGTTCAGTAGTGATAATTTCTAGAAACCTTCGTCACTGATGACAAGATGGATTCAGTCGGGACCCAGGTATCAGCAGTGACCCAAATCCTTCCTAATTAATTGCAGCTTCTTTACGGTTGATCTACTGTAGTGTAGGAAGTGGCTGGATTCAAAACAACTGAAAACCTCTTGCAAACCAAAAATAATTGTAAAAAATTTTTAAAAATCACTGTCTTCAAGGAAGGCCATCACTTTAAATATACATCTCTCAGAAAGATTATCTGATGATACAGTTTTAAGCTCTATAGAGGAAGCAGTATTCAGTATGCGTTAGGAGGAGAAAGATACGTGCACAAATGCCTTCACTTTTCTCCAGAGACGTTAATATCTTCAGAAGCCACATGCCCAGCCTGAGGAGCAGCATAAAAGAGGTCAACGGGGGAGACAGCCCGACTCAACCTTTTTTCTGGCTGTGCAACCCAGGACAGCGCAACCTGCGATCTGGTCTTTCAAAGCTTAAGGCTCCATATCTGTAAAGTGGGATGGTGCCACCGACACCTCGGATTTCGAGAATTAAGTGAAACAACATATATAAATACACGTAAATCACGTGGGTCCAACCTTGGCACAGCGTGGGTGTTTAAGAACTGCTCCCTTCTGGTCCCGTGATTGTGGGGAGAAAGCAAAAGCATTTCGTTTGTTCAATGTTCTATTAACACATTTCTGACCTGGGGTTTTGCAATCCTGTACGCATACCCTCCAAGGCGTCTTTCATCTCCAGAATCCCCATGCACTACAAACCTAGCACATGAAGATAACCCACCGTGATTCACAGGGACCACTAATCCACTCCTGGAGCACGACCACCCCTGGGTAAAAAGATCAACAAATATTTATCAGCTACATAACGCCGCGACTAAATTCAATGGAGTCCTTTTATAGGATTTCCCAAAGGACGGAGATAAGAAAGCTGTGGGTGATGGCGCTGTTACACCTGTGTGTGTTTATCCAGGTCTTTAGAAGATCAATACTGTAATCAGGGAGTCAAATATTAGGCAATTATAAGACTTCAGAGACTAGATGATGAATTCAGTCCCTTTTTCTCCAGTTGGGTGATGCATTTAAATCAGAAACAATCATCTTGCCCCCAAAGGGAGTGGTGCTCCCTTGTGGACCGTGAAAGCACAGGCTGAGGATCCTCTGCCTTCTGTTTGTTTGTGTATTTTTCAAAATAAGCGATGCATCTTCTCCAGTAAACCCTGGGTGTTAATCAAAAGACAGGAACGGCTCGTCAGCTCCGCGCTTGCACTCGGCTAATTGCATTAAAATTCCTGCGTGCGCAGCGGACGGCACAGCCGCCTGGAGCGTACAGTCAGTCCCGGCTCCTCTCCCTCTCATATCCTGCTGTCTGTTTGCCTGAGGTTCTGAGCCGTGTTCAACTCTGAGAGATCTCCAGACCTCGGAGCGTGCACAGTCCTGTCCGAGAGTCATCGGACTTCCAGGAAATCCACTTGGCTAGATGTGTGTGACCTTCACTTTGTCTTCATTGAGCTGCCCAGTCGGCAGAGCCTTGATTTCTCAATATTTGAAATAGGATTGACAGCTGATCCCCTCTATGCCTGGAGAGTCTCGGTGAGGCACACCTGAGCGTAGCGGCCAGGAGCCAGTCGATTGCCAAGAGAGGCGTCTGGCCCTTTAGAGACCGGCCCCGAGGGTCTGCACACGGAAGAGCCGCAGCAGAGCCGCTGCTGTTTCACATTTGGGCTTCTCTGGATCCACCATTTCCCAGAGGGGAGGCTTTTAAAGGGAAGGCTGATGAGGAGGAGAGCAGACCTTCAAAGACGAAGGCACTGAATCCCCAGCAGCAAGGCCCCGCGAAGCACGTAGTAGGTCCTCACAGTGAATGGCTGGACGGTTAAAGAGACGGGGCGGGAAGGGCAGGCAGGTGATGGCAGGGAGAAGGGAAGGGCCCCCGAGACAGGGTGTGAGGGACAGGAGGTGTGTGCCTGGGAAGTTATGCTTCGGAGAGACGGGGAGCATCAGAGTCAGAAAAATACGGGATGTGGTTTATCGTCACTGAGGACGTATATTATGTGTCAGGAGCTGTGCTGAGCAATTGGCATGCAGGTCTCAGGACCTTCCCAAGAAGCCTGTGCACAGATTGTCCAGACGTCACAGGGGCAGAAGTCCCAGCCAGGCGGGTCGGCGCCGCCCTTGTGCTCCTCACGGCTCTGGTTTTGTCGACATCCGGGTTGGCAAGCTTCTCCTGTAAAGAGCTAGGCAGTAGATGTTTTAACTCTGTGGGTCCTACAGTCTCTGTCACAGCTACCCTTGCAGCTTAAAAGCGTCCACAGACAATATGTAAATGAATGGCCAGGGCGAGGTACCAGAAAACTTTATTTACAAAACAGACAGTGGGCCAGATGTGGCTTAGCAGCCTAGCTTGCTGAGGCCCCGTTTACATCAAAGTGGGCAGCTTCACTGGGGGGACAAAGGCCAATAAGTGTGGAGAGGGGGGTAGACGGAAGGGGTGTAGGAGACGTCAGAGCATGTTTGGGAGGCAGAGGAGAAGGGATTGACGCTGGTCGCTGCAGCTGGTCGTGATGGCGGTGGTTCTTACCGTGGTTTAATTGTATAATCGTTTCTGCTTCTAACAAATGTTCACACACTTTAAAAATATAAGTTAGATCAGTCGGTGTCCTCAACTGGAATCCCTTCCTTCCTAAGTGCCACTGCCCCGCACCTCCTTGTCAGTGACCCCTCCCTTCCTGTGGACATGCTCAGCTGAGTTCCAGGAGGCGCTGGACCCTGCATGAGAGGCAGTCTGAGTAGCTGAGTTTATAAAGCATGTATTTCTCATCTCAGTCCTTTCATTAGCGCCAATCGGTTTTGGAAGGGAGTTGATGTCTTTTTATGTGTCCTACAAAAAATATCAAATGCAAGCATGGATGAATTTTCAGCTAGTGAAAGTCACCTTGATTTAATAATTTGTACATGTATTTTCTGTTTGTTACAAGTGCTCTGCTACAAGTAGATCATTTTATTATAATTCATTTTTGTTGACAGTAAAACACCTTGGAACTAAAACACGGAGGTGGCGCATTAGAACAAACTTGAACTTTCAGTTGCAAAGCACTGATCTGCGTTAACAGTTCAAAGAAAAATACAGAAAATGCTGCCTCTTGTCCAACAAGAAAACAATCCAAGGACACAGCTGTTGATGTGCCCGAGAGTGAGACGGGCTCGTCGTGTTTTGTGCCCAGCGAGGGGCACTCCAGAAGCATCACCCTCATTTGCTTTGTCTTCCCTCTTCTGCTTCGTCAACAGCTTGCCTCACTGCGCATTAGCCATACCAAGGAAAATGTCTGCTTGTCCTGATTAAAGTACCCCTTTGACAAAGCCTCCTGCTTCCTAATTGTTTCACCTCTGCCCACGTGACACATCAGGAAAAATTCGTCCTGTTCATCGTTTAAGTGTTTCTCTTGAATCTTAGGATATTAGCATCATCAGGACCTGTGGGGCTGGCCATCTGGCTCGTCTCTAAGTCATATTACAGCCACAAGAGAGCTTTAGTGAGGTCTGGGGGCATTCTCAGAAACGGGTGTGCTTAAACCCCAAATGCCTGGGTATGCTCTTGGAATGCAAATACAAAAGCAGAATGTTGTAATTACCAGAGAGACACCAGGGTGTTTATCCCAGAAACAAGATCTTCCCCAAAGTTTAGCAACCTGTTTATTCTCATTTCTGCTTTCACTGCCTGAGTTGCATGAAATCGGTGGTGGTCCCTTCAAGTACTAGAAAACATTATTTTAAAATGGTCAACCAGGAAGCCAGATACCCTGGAACACGCGAGTCCCAGTTTTCATCAGTGATGAAAATACTTTGGGTTAAGTCAGTCTTTGGGGAGAAGAAAACCCACATCAGTTTTTTTCTAAGCACAGGGCCCCAGGTTGAGGTCATCAGACCTAGCATCCTTGTGTTGTATAACAATGAAGCCACCGCCTGCGTTAAGGCCCTTCTCAGTAGTGGAGCAGGGGTTGGCCAACGACAGCCTGGGGCCAGAGCTGGCTCACGCCCATTTTTGATTGGTGGTTTTTACATTTGTAAATGGATGGAAAGCAAATTAAAAGAAGAATGGTGCTTCATGGCACATGAAAATTATATGAGATTCAAATCTCAGTGTCCTTAAATAAAATGTGACTGGCACACGGCCACACGTCATTTCCATATGGTTGCTCTGGGGCTGCAGGGGCAGAGTTGAGTAATGGCCTGCAAAGCCCAAAATATTTACTGTCCGTCCCTTTAGAGAAGAAGCTTCTGACGCCTTCACTGGAGGTCACTCCTGGTGCCTTGCTTGCCTTTGCTCGCTTACGTTATCTGCTCTGAATATCTACTAGGTTCTGTTTAGGTACCCGGCACTGTGGTTCTGAAACATTTCCAATAGGCTCTCAACCCATAGTGTGGGGAGCTTCAAAATGCAACAAAGACATAAACACCGATGGATGAATAAAAATACACAGTGGTTGACTGCTTGACGTTAAAAGACCCGAGCCCAGCAGGCAAACCAGTCCCAGTTTCAAATCACAGGTCATTCTCCTGAACACAATGCATTTCATCAAAGATTTAGGAACCCTGCTTGCTCCAGGCTCAGCGGCCACAGGGCCCAGGCTCAGGCCCTGGACAAACAATGCATTCTGCTTCCCTTCTCGGGCCTCTGTGTCGGGGGGGATCTGAGCTTTCAGGGAGCGCCTCCCTCTGTGCAGGCAGGTTTATCAGCGCGTGGGTGGGTGTGGGCAGGGCCAGTGCTAATCGGAAACCCAACGCACACTTGTTTTTCTACTGTTCGGCCCTAAGTTTCCGGAATCTATCATTTATACGGGTTATGTAATAAGAGCCAATCGGCTCTGTGAAAACAAGCTCTTGAAAGGCAGAAAGTGTAGTTTTTTAAAAGGGAGCGAGTGCATGTCAGGTTGTAAAATTGAGGTTTCTCCCCTTTCCCACCAGCTGGCTGGCTCTCCGGTAATTGAGTCTGAAGGTTGGGTGCTGGTGCTCGGAATTGCCCTTGGAGCTTGTCGTCCTTTTCCGGTCTCCTCAGAGCCTCAGGACTGGGTTATTGACATGTAATGAGATCAGCCTGTCACTACATCAATGCGGGTGTAAACATTGCGGAGCAGGCAGCTGATCCTAACACGGTCTCCGCTGGGATGCCAGTGGCTTTGTCAACACGCCAGGTGAAGGCTGGATCTCTCGTCCGACGCCTGCGGCCAACAGTTGCGGGAGCTGTGACGTCGCTGGTGGAAATCTGGCATCTCAAGCTTCCTTTTTGACATTCTGACTATTGTATAACTGTCAGCATCGAAGGGCACCAGTGACAGTAAAATAAATAAGGCAGGGACAAGTACAAGCATCGTGCTTTTCCCCCCCAGGCATCCCCCTCTCCCCCGCCTCCTGGGTCGTTTCCAGAAAGAAGTAAAGCCGAGCGTAAAGCGCCTGAAACTCCCGTTGGCGTTTTGGCTTTTCCACTCCCTGACTTTTAATTAACGTGAATTAGTTCGGGGGAAAGAAGCTTAGTTTCTTATTCTGAGACAACAATCTTATTCTGCGATGCTGGCCGATAACAGTGTAACTGGCCAGCCGACAGGTGGGCAGGTATTGCTGGTAGTGCTGGTAGGTGAAGCTTTGGCAGAGGTAGAGACTCGCTTACAGATCGTCCCCGCCTGTTGTTTGTGAGCGTGGGCGTTTGCGGAGTGCTGGACACTGAGCTTTGCGTCTGCGTCCACCGCCTCGTTTATTCCCGAATGCCTCTTTGAAGTAAGGGCTTTAACCAGCCCCAGTGTACTGTGAAGAAGCTGTGCTGAGAGGTTTGTTGTCTTGCTAAATGTGCCACAGTTTGGAATCCAGGTGGAGTTCACATCTGTCTGTCGTATCACCTATGCTCATAGCCCTTGCTTTAAATGGTGATGGAAGGGTTTTCATCCTTTGTATTGATAATCATCTGCATTAGGAATTATAGCAATGGCGGCAGCTCAGGAGAGGATGGTCCTAGGAGGTCCGGCAGGTGGTCCAGGCTCAAAGCAAGAACACCCAGGTCCCAGCGCGTTGCCTTCCAGGTGGCTCTGTTTACTGTGGGACAGAGTGCAGGGCCCTGGGCTCTGGGGGCTGAGGATGGAGGGGAGGGCTGGTGTCCCTCTGCCCCAGTGACTCTCCGTGTGCTCAGGGAGGACTTGGTCACCGGAGGGAGGCTAGCGGAATGGAGAGGCCAGTCTTCCGTGGCCCCACTCTTCCCGTCAGACGCATCTGGCTCTGTTCTGCCTAGTCTAAGGAGTTGGTCTTGAGCTATCTAAAGCCTTCCCCGCCGAAGCCATAACAGAACAGGGGAGTGTAGCAGGTAGAAGAGGAGGTCCTCTCGGGAAAATAAGTATTTTTAATGGTGTTGGCCAGCGTGGCCAGGGGAGGCCGAGGGCTTCTGGGCGTCTCCGACGAGCCTCAGAGCCACGCGAACTTCAGTTTCCCTGGCTGCGAAATGGCGAGGGCTCCTGCCTCGTGCATGCCCTCCCTTGAGATAACTGCTCACTGATGTGTTCCATTTCATTACTGAGGGGCCTTTGAAGGTGACAGAAATGCTTTAAAATGTCACATCCGTCAATAAGGCACATGACATTTGGTGGACGGAACAAATAGTACATCTTCTCCTTCTTATGGTGAAGGTGCATTATATTTTATTTCATTTTCGGCAACTAAAAAAACGCTGGAGAAAAGGAGTATGTGTTTGCAGTTCAAAAATAAGCGACAAAAAGCAGGCCATGGAAAGCAGCTCTGCTGCCTAAAGGCAACTGCTGGGACCAGCTTCTGTAAATACTTCCAGGAATGATCTCTGCATCCATAAGTGTATACTGTATGTATACCCAGCCGTCTACAATTGTGCACATATCATATATGTACGGTGTTATAGATGTATAATTTATATATTCAATTCTTTATGACTACATCTAAGCGTGTCTCTTAAAGATAAATTCTAAATACTGTTTTTCACCTTACACGAGCTCTCTTAGAGGTGATTTCTTACCAGCACGCATGGTTACCTGACGTTGTCTTACCTCGCCCACAGCTAAGGTTAGTCTGGTCTGCACCATAGGCCCACACCTTTGTACCGTTTTCCAACGCTCTCGTACAAGGCTGAGTGACCACTGCCCAGGTCCCCAGGTGACCTGCCACCCGCAGCTGGCTGCCTGGCCCTGGGCGGCTCTGGCTGTGCCACCCGGGAGGTCTGTACTGGCACCGCCCCTGGCGGCCCTGCTCTTACAGCCTGTCCCCTTCCCGTGCCTCCCCAGGCCAATGTGGGAGGCCACTCCGGGCCACAGAGCTGCCACAAAACGAGCAGATGCATGGGGCCTGCCCCACGCCCAGGTTCTCCCAGGGTCACCTTGTGTGGTCGTTTGTGGGAAGGGCAGCCTCTGTAGGACCACCTTAAATCTACGTAGCATCACCCTGGGGACGCCTCCTTCTTTTTACCGGCTGTCATGTATCTCACGCTGTGGCTCCCCCCTGAATGCATTTAAGCTGCACGTGCTTACGGCATTTACTACTACACAGAGCACTGCAGTAAACCTCTTTGCAGCACGTACTCGTGTAGAGTGAATTGCTAGAAGCGGATCAAAGGTGTGAGCATCTTCATTTCGGAGAGAGGGTTACTCACTCCCTCCACCCCTATTTGTTTTCATCAGTGTTTGACGACTGGGTCTCTGTGGGCCTAGACTTTGTAATGCAGTGCCGCCCAGAGTGGGAGCTCGGAGCCGCTGCGGCTCGAGACACAGGCAGGTGGACAGGCCAAGGGCCACTGCTCCGGGGGGAGCCCTCGGAGGGGGTTTTCGGTGATGGAATGGATGTCTAGGATCCCAAGCCCCGACTTCCCAGGGTCCAGGCTGCTTCCCCTGCCCCTGCCGGACGCGGGAGCATCCCCTCAAACAAGCCTGGGCAGCGGAGGGCGATCCTCCTGAGAATCGGGAGCTGGAGGCCGTGGCCGGACAGTGGAGCGGCTGAGAAGCTTGTCCCACCCCGTCCCCGCCACTGCCTCTGTTTCTGCTGTGAGCTGGTCTCAGGGTCAGGATATTAATGAAGAGAAAGCTTCAACTGGGCATTGGCGTTCTTATCCAGACCTTCAGAGAAAGCAAAGAGAAGAAGGTAAAGAAGCTGCCTTCCAATCAGGAAAGCAGCCTGACGGGGGTAGAACTTGTGGTAACAAGTAAAAGGCGATTAGTTACAGTTAATAGTTACCAGTGGTGAGCAGTTACGGTGTTTCTGTGACACAGAATATATGCTTAGGCTCCTCAAAAGCTTATGCGTAGATTTATCATAGAACCCAGCAGCCCTGCTTCTAGCTGTGTCCCCCCAGTAATAGGGATTAAGTGCCTGGGCACGTGCGCAATTCAGGTCCACGCACGTTCACAGCAGTGCTCTGTACAGGGGCCCCAGCCACCGACGGATGATGGATAAGCGACACGTGGTCCATCCATCCATCCAATGGGATGTTACTCAGCCTCAGAGAGGAATGAAGCACTGACACCTGCCACCACGCGGGTGAACCTTGAGGACATGTTGCAGCACGAAAGCAGCCAGACACACAATCCACGTCATCTGTGATCCCACGCCTGTGAGATGTCCAGAAAAGCAAGTCCATAGAGACAGAAGGTAGGCTGATGGTCGTGTGGGGCGGGAGGGCTGGGGAGTGGAGGAATGGGGAGCACTGCTCCACGGGCGCGGGGTTCCCTTTCGGGGCTTTGGAATTGGGTGGAAGAGGTGGCCGCGCAGCGTTGGAAATATGCTAAATGCCGCCACATCGTTCACTTTAAGATGGTTCGGGTTACGTTATACAGGTTTCACTTCAGGAAAAAGTTTTAAGCGGTGCCTAAAAGGCACAGTACAAGGAAAGATAGTTTCCTGTTTCCTGTTCTGTTAGCAGAGACGTGCAAATGACATCTTTGACTGTGGCTCTCCTGGCTTCTAGTGCTCGAGTTACAGCTGGCTGTGCTCAGACCTTAGGCCCTGTGCTGACCTTGACTTTGGGTCAAAGCCAAAGTCTTGCTCTGCTTTTGGGTAGGTTTTCTCCTCACCGAGATTTAGATCAGACACTCCCTGGTGGGGGCGGTATGTGATTCTGGTTTAAGTGGCAATACTGATCCTTTAGGAGAGCTTAGTATCTTACATATCGATAATTTATTTTATGAGAAAAAATATGAAGCTTCCTCTAGGTTTAAAAGAAGTCGATCACTAGGTTTTTTGGTGTCTCTGAAGTCCGAAATCTAGGCACGACTCTGTCCCAGGCCGGTTCGGTCTGCTCCAGCCCCTCCCCACATGAAGGGAACGGTGATATTTCATGCACTGAGGTGTCTGCTGAATTTCCATCTCAGAGAGATTCTGGGCAGGTCCTGGGTCCCTGTGATGGATTTCTAAGCGCTTCCTGCTTCACAGAAGCTTCTGTGTTCCCTCCACGGGTTCTCCCTCTGGCTGCACCCAAACCGGACCCTCTGCTGTTCCTCACCGTGACTCCTGCACCTGCCTCAGGCCCCTGGCAAATCCCGGTGGGAGTCGGTGACTGGTTTCCAAGAGGACAGGCTGCACGCAGCCCTGAGGGCCCAGTAAGATGAACGCAGTCCTTGCTCCCGAGGAGTCCCTGGCCTTGGACGGACGCAGCAAACGCTCAGACGGTACACAAATGCTCATAATCTGGCGCTCAGTGGAATTCATCCCACAGGGACATACAGGGAACGCACAGCAGGCTGCAGGAATTGGAGACCGTTTTCACAAGAGGGATTTTTTTTTTTTGAGTCCATTTCAGTTTTTTTTTTTTTTTTACATCTTTATTGGAGTATAATTGCTTTACAATGGTGTGTTAGTTTCTGCTTTATAACAAAGTGAATCAGTTATACATATACATATGTTCCCATATCTCTTCCCTCTTGCGTCTCCCTCCCTCCCACCCTCCCTATCCCACCCCTCTAGGTGGTCACAAAGCATCGAGCTGATCTCCCTGTGCTATGCGGCTGCTTCCCACTAGCTATCTATTTTACGTTTGGTAGTGTGTATATGTCCATGCCACTCTCTCGCTTTGTCACAGCTTACCCTTCCCCCTCCCCATATCCTCAAGTCCATTCTCTAGTAGGTCTGTGTCTTTATTCCCGTCTTACCCCTAGGTTCTTCATGACCTTTTTTTCTTAGATTCCATATTTATGTGTTAGCATACGGTATTTGTTTTTCTCTTTCTGACTTACTTCACCCTGTATGACAGACTCTAGGTCTATCCACCTCATTACAAATAGCTCAATTTCGTTTCTTTTTATGGCTGAGTAATATTCCATTGTATATATGTGCCACATCTTCTTTATCCATTCATCTGTTGATGGACACTTAGGTTGCTTCCATGTCCTGCCTATTGTAAATAGAGCTGCAGTGAACATTTTGGTACGTGACTCTTTTTGAATTATGGTTTTCTCAGGGTATATGCCCAGTAGTGGGATTGCTGGGTCGTATAGTAGTTCTATTTGTAGTTTTTTAAGGAACCTCCATACTGTTCTCCACAGTGGCTGTATCAATTTACATTCCCACCAACAGTGCAAGAGGGTTCCCTTTTCTCCACACCCTCTCCAGCATTTATTGTTTCTAGATTTTTTGATGATGGCCATTCTGACCGGTGTGAGATGACATCTCATTGTAGTTTTGATTTGCATTTCTCTAACGATTAGGGATTTAAATTGTAGGTGGTTTGGAAGGTTGGGTAGAATTTACTTTGCATTTTAATGTAGTACCCGGTATTATTTTATATAACAAAACTAGACACAGCTATTACCCCAAATCAGGCAATACAGACAAGTAAAAAAAAATAGACTAAAAACAGTTGTACCTGACTAACCAAGACAAAACTGGTGGCACGGTGGCATGCGTCTTTCCAGAAAGCCCCCCCCTGCGATGCACACTGACTTAGTCGTGCATATTGTCTAGTCGTGAGCTGCGTAGTGTGTGCCAGGCACTATACTCAGGGTGTGTGTGTACATAGAGACAGAGAAAGAGAGAGACACAGAACCATAACATTCATGGAGTTGTACAATCCGCTCTTTTCTCCTAATAGCATATTGATTTTTTCCCATGTAAACAAATGTGTTTCTACAGCATCATGTTAAATGACCATGAACTATTCCATTAAGCAGCTGTATAACAGTTACTGACACAGGCCCTCCTGGAGGGTTTTCCAGTTTTGCTAGGAACTCAGACTGGTTCCTAACACCCTGGTTCTAACCATTTTGCACATTCTTCGTGATTTCCTCTGAATCAGTTCTCAGAACCTTTCCGTCAGTGGCGTGTACGTGTTAGAGGTCTTTTCCACCTGCCTCTGGGTGGCCTCCTGCAGCGCACGGATTTATGCTCTGACCAGCAGGGTGGTCTGGTGACGTGGTGCCTGTTGCCCTGTGAGCTCCTTAAGAATGTTTGTTTTTGTTAGTTTTATAGGTGAAAATTCACCACCTGTTTATATTTAGTTGATTATTACATTTCATGTGCTACCTAGCTATTTTGCCCCTCCTTCCCCCCACCTCCTTCCCCCCCCCGCCTCCTTCCCCCCTGCCTCCTTCCCCCCACCTCCTTGCCCCCCCACCTCCTTCCCCCCCGCCTCCTTCCCCCCCGCCTCCTTCCCCCCCTGCCTCCTTCTCCCCCTGCCTCCTTCCCCGCCCCCCCGCCTCCTTCCCCCCCCCCCCCCCCCGCTTCCCCGCCTCTCCCTCCCTCTTCCTCCCCACCCACCCCCTTCTCTCTTTCTTCCTCCTCTTCTTCTTTGAATTGCCTTTTCACACTTTTGGCCATTTCTTCTGTTGTTTTTATCATTCATTTATAGAAACTCTTCATTTATTAAAGATATTAGTCTTTGTCTTAAATGCTGGAAACATGTTTGCAGATGGATGTCCCTGGGACTGGCAGAGAGAAAGGGAGGCATCTTCTAAGCAAAACGCACGGGAGGAGCAGAGGTTCAGAAGTGGAGGTGCTGAGGCTGGTGGTGGCTGCAGGAGAGGCCCTGGGGATGGGCACCGGCGGGTCAGAGGACCTGTGGTTGGAGGACGTCTGAACAGAGGCTGAGGCTGGAGCACAGAGGCCTCAGAGGGCAGGCTCAGAACTCTGAGCAGAAACTCTGAAATGCCCCTGAACAAGTTAAAGGGGTGTGTGTCTGGTTGACTAGAGGCCAGAAGGCTATTATATCCTTAATATAATCCTGATGTCTTTCGTCTGTGGGAGTGGAGGGGCTTCTGGTGTGAGACTGGCAGAAGTGCGAACCAGCTTAGAAACTAGGCTTCTGGCTTCTCTCAGCTGTGGGGACGCGAGTTACTTGAGACTGACCTTGACTGTAAGTGACTTTCACTGGGTTAGGACAGCACTCGGTCAGCAGTAACTTTCCAGATTTCACCGTGCTTGGTACTGCGGGGAAATCCTAAGTTCGGGAGATGTTTCCAGCCTCTGGGGAGAAAGGGTGGGGATAGATCAAGCCCATCAGACGATGATATCCCGTAAGATGCGATGGCTCCAAAGGAGAAGAGTCACGTTTGGTTGGAAGCAAAACAGACTAAAAAGGCTTCAGTCGGCGCTGACGCTGGAGCTGCAGAATCCCTTCCCACCTTTGCCCCCAGCCTTTGCCTGCAGGTCAGTGTTCTTCTGCTCCCAGCTCATATCTGGCCCCGACACCTGTGACGCTGCCACAGCAGGTGAGACCCCGAGGCCGCAGGCGTTTGTCTTTCTGGATGATGTCCTGTGAGGCAAAGCTTAGGGTGTGGGAATAGTAAAGGGTTTCAGAAAGGGTCACCCTTTCAGGTGAGTGCAGTGTGTTTTGCAAGCCGACTGCAGCCCTGATGGGCTCCAGGAGATCGATGTATCACTCGACCTCACTGACTCTAATCACCTCACCTGTCATGTCACCCTCAGTACCGTGTGGCTTGAAAATGTCCCACCAAAATTCCCACGTTGGAGCCCTAACCCCCAGAACCTCAGAACGTGACCTTCTTTGGAAATAGGATGATTGCAGGTGGAATCAGTTGAGGTCATAGTGGGGGAGGGAGGCCCTAATCCAGTGACTGGTGTCCTTATAAAAGGGGAGTTTGGACACAGAAGAGACCCCAGGAGACGTCGTGAGAAGACTGGACTCGTGCTGCCCCAAGCCACGAGCCACCAGAGGCCTCGGGGAGGCTGGGACAGACCCTCCCCACCCTGCCCACACCGCCATCCGGGACTCGTGCCCCCAGGGCTGTGTCTGTTGTGGTGTCACTTTGTCACGGTGCCCACGAGACACTGACCCTCACACGTACCTGGGAAGGTGTGGGGAGGGGGGCTGGGTGGCCGCACGTGCGTCTGGAAGGCCCCGGCTCCCTGCAGCCCGCCCCCTTCATCTCCCGCGTCCCCGTCTGGTGTTGTGGGCTGACAAGAGCATTGTTCTGTTTCGCCTTCTCAGCTGTTACAAGAGGAAAAGCTACGCCGATGAAGAATACGTCATTTCAGTTTTTTCCCCTTTCTGTGAAGTTACAAGGCAAACAGGTCATTGTCTATTCTCGACACTTCTTCCTGCACTTGCACTATGCAAATCCCCCGAACCCAAAGAAGACCTCTTGGAAAACACGCCACGATTTGTGGCAGGGAGGGTCAGACTGTTTGAACATGACTCATGGTTAGTTTACGGTGCTTCTAACGGAGGCTCCGTCTGTAGCAATGCTTTAGTCTCTAGAGGGAAGAGTTAGAGGGGAGTTGGCTCCCTCGGAGCTGTGGGCTTGCACATTAGCCTGATGAGTGCTTGTCGGGACGACAGCAGAACCCCGGGACGCCTCATTGTTTCATCAGTGTGTAATTGCAAGTTGATGAAGCGCTTCCACCCTGCAGACGCCTGGCTGCACGAGGGCTGTGGCCTTTCCACGGCACCGCAGCAAGGTCGGGTGCCCAGGGCACGTCCCTGTGCTTTGGGACACCACCGCTGTCCTTGGGAGGTTGCAAACACTAACCTGAAGGGGGCCGACCTGGACGCCCCCGCCCGTGGGGACAGGGCTTTTCTTCCTCCCCAGGCCTGCGGAGGGATCCCTGACTTCCATGCCCGAGACCCCGGCCTATGGGCGAGCAGCAGGTGGTCCCGACAGTGTGCGTGGACGCTGCCGAGTTGGACATCTCCGGGGCCCCTGCATGTGCCGCCGTCCCACTGAGTCCATGTCATGGTCACTGCGAGGGAAGAAGCAAGAGAGGGCTCCGTGGAGCCCAGGTGGACGGTCCACCTCCATGGTCCCAACGTGGGAGTGCCCAACGGCCCGGCTAGGAGCCTGAACTTGGGGGAAGGTGGCTAAGATAAGACAAGCGTACACTGCTCTTGTCACTCCACCCAGTGTCCTGGGCCCCAGCAGGACCACTCCTTTCCCGTTTGAAGAAAATTATTTAAAAGTAAGAACTATATCTACAGGCACCTTGGAGGTACTGCAGGTTCGGTTCCAGACCACCACAATAAAGCAAATATTGCAATTAGAGTCACGTGGACTTTTGGATTCGCAGCAAATATAAAAGTTATGCTTATGTTACCCTGTAGTTTATTAAGTGTGCAATAACATTATGTCTAAAAAGCAATGTATGTGCCTTCATTACAAAATACTTTATTGCTGAAAAATGCTGACCATCATCGGCGCCTTCAGTAGTAACATCAGAGATCACTGATCACAGACGACCTTACAAATATAATGATGACGAGAAGTCTGAAATATTGCGAGAATTACCAAAATGTGACGTAGAGACACGAAGTGAGCAAGTGCTGTTAGAAAAAAATGGGCCAATAGACTTGCTCGACGTAGGGTTGCCCCATACCATCAGTTTGTGAAAAATGCAGTATCTGCAAGCACAGTAAAACGAGGTGTGCTGGTATTTGGCTTGGCACAGTTTGTTCTAAGAGGGTGAACATGCTCAGTTCTCCATCTCGTGTACGTCCGAGGACGCCATCACGTGGCAGCGGGGACTGCGGGGTGCGAGGGGTTCCATCGCAGCACCACCTGATACAGCCCCTGAGGTCCTGCACGTGCCCCGCACTCTGTTCAGTGTGACCGTGGATTCACGCAGATGCTCGACCGACAGGAAAGGGGGGTGTGCGTGTGTGGTGTAAATCAGTGAGGTTGGGGGATAAACCTGACCCAGAGGGGAAGAAATAAGTGCATGAATGAATAATGTCCTTATTTTATATCCTGACACCCTTGGCAGTTATAAAGAAGAATTGATAGAAGAACGCAGTGCTTTGTTTGATGAAACTTTCTGGCATTTCCAAATTCAGAGACTTGGAATTGTGCAGGACGTTTGTGTCCTTGGTCTCCACGTGCATAGTCTAACACTTCACTGAATCTCCTAATTTTAGAATCTTGGAATAGTTCTAAAGTGGTAGCTTTGGCAACTTCAAAGTCTTATTATAAGGGCAACAAAGGAAATTAGCATGTATATATTAGCATGATTTTTTAATCAGCCTTGAAGAGAAACCAATCTTGCTATTTTGAAAACTCAGCAGCAAACAAGGAGCATTTATCAGTATTATTGAAGAGAAGAATTATCTGTCATTTTACCTTGTAGCACAATTAAATAAAGAATCTTGGTGAGTATACTATTACAGCTGTGTAGTAAGATTTATATTAAGAATTTTACTATTTATAAAATATACTGTCTTGTAAAATGTTTCTTGTTTCATTTTATGGAAAACACAAAAACCTCTTACAGCAATAAAGCATCTCTTAGTATCTTATAAAAACATATTAAAACCATACCTGCGGCTATGCCAGCGGGGTGGGTTTCCTCTGAATTTCTGGATATTAGCATATTAGTGATTGAAAAAGCTATTATTTTCCCTCAAGGGAAAATCTCTTGGCTGCAAATCCTCTTACGAGCAAAATTTGAAAAGATATGTATTTAAAATAAATCTTCACTTTACTTTTGGAAGCAAGTGTAAGTGTGACAACAGTTGAAAATCTGCCGGGATTTGCCCCCTTGGAAGCAAAGGGGACTCGAGCCCAGGGGCAGAAGCATCTCCGGCTGCTCCTGGGCCGTGCTGAGCTTGGGTTTTCATTTCCTCCTCAAGCTGGAAGCATCTGTATGTTATATTTTCCACAGTTTTGTTTAAATGTTATTTCATAGGATCTCACTTCTGTTGCTACGGTTTGATTAACTTTCACTAGAAAGAAAAAAGCAAAATGGCCTAATGTTGGTTAAGTGCCAACTGGGTGCTGACGTTCGGCGCCGTGTATTAAGGGGTCAGTGGGGAGGGTGGATTTGGGTGCTGGTCACTTCCTGATCGCCACGAGCGCCGCACGTCTTCCTAAACCCAAACGCCGGAGAATCTTGCCGACATCGCCTTATGCTTTGCTGGTATTTGACTAACAGCCACCATATTGCAAACTGGGCTTTGCTTGTGGCGAAAATGTGAAGAAAAGACGTCGTGACGGAGTCCACTGTAAACACAGGAGCAGGGTCCCAGCTGTGGTCTCACAGGAGGCCTCTGCCCCCAGCGCCTCCTCTGCCGTCTCCGATCACCGGCTCTGGACCAGCTCGGATGGCCGGGTGGTCGGTCCTGCAGCCAAAGTGCGTGCGTGGCTGAGCCGGTGGGGTCCCTGCCCGCGTCTGGGGCTCTGAGCTGGGACGCACCCAACACACCTCCGGCCTTGCACTTCCTCCCCCGGCTGCTGTGGGAAAGGCACCCAGAGGGTGCGCGAAGGAAGCAGATAGACCCGCGGGGACGGGACCGACCGTCTTCCTGGCGGTCTGATAGGGCCGTGCGCGTCGCTGGGCGAGGCCGAGGATGGAGTGCAGGGGCCCCGCTCAGGGGTCCGCGTCTCCTGAGAGTTGCACGGGCCATTTGTTGAGCACCTGCTGTGTGCCGGGACCATAGGGGCGTTCTGTGATTCTGTGTGCGCCGCTCGCTGGGGCTCCACGACTGCCCCGCCGGCGCTGAAGCTGCCACTGTGTGGGGGAGGAGAGCGACAGCCATGCGGCTATTGGGCATCACAGCCCGTCCTAGGCCTGAGCCACTGTAGACCCCATGCTGCAGCCTGTGGGTGTCGGGGCAGATCTGAGGGGGTCTGTTCTTTCATCCCAGAGGACCGTCTGCCAGGGAGGGTTGTAACAGAGCCACCTGCCTCCAACTGGAGAGAGACAGAGGGAGAGACTCAGAGACAGACAGAGACACAGAGACACAGAAAGAGACAGCGAGAGACAGTGACACAGAGAGAGACACAGAGACAGAGATACGGAGACGGAGACACAGAGAGACAGAGACACAGAGACAGAGAGACACACAGAGAGAAAGAGACAGAGACACAGAAAGACAGAGACAGAGAGAGAGACAGAGACAGACAGGGACACAGAGACAGAGACACAGAGAGAGATGAGAGAGACAGAGAGAGACACAGAGACAGAGACAGATAGAGATACAGAGAGATACAGAGACAGAGAGACAGAGACACAGAGAGAAACAGAGACAGACAGAGACAGGCATTTTCCACGGCTGCTGAATTTCCTCACAGCGAAGGCACTAATCCTTGGCAGATGACTGTGACTTTTCTTCTATAAATAAGAGTCAGGCTCTTGCATCTGGAAAGGTTTTTGTGGCCCTGCCTTGAGGTTGGGCACAGGGTCTCAAACGGCCATTCTGGGGCTGAGATTCTGAGGGCCTGCAGATAACTAGAGAACATAATTCCTGTTTATTTCCACCTGTGGATATTAGCCTGAGTCTATTTAAAATGCATACATTTGGTTACATAAAATCAAGTTACAGAAAATCACCTCTCTTTTCCTCGGCCAAGTCAGCATCTTTCTTTCTCGACTTCTCTGCAGGACAGCATTGGATGAGGCCAGGGCTGTGGGATGGAGTAGGGGTGGGGGGAGCTCCAGAGACAGGCGCCCACGGAGCGGGTGGTCAGGGAATCACGGGAGTGCAGGCAGAGTCTCCGGCTTCCTTCACGGGAGCTGCTCTGAGACACCACACAGCCTCCGTGTGGCCCTAGGGCTGCACACAGGGTCAGGTGAGATGTCGGCGTGGTGCCCCTTCCCTCTTAGGAGAAAGGCCGTCGGGTCGAGTTTTAGGGTGTTTATAATAGTTTAAGCTTAAGGAATCTGAAAGTCTTCCTAAGGAGGAAGAAAGATACTTTTTCGTTTGTTTCTCACGTTCTAAAATTCTACTGAGAAAATGTGCCGATTTTAACCTTGAAAAATACTTTCGATGATGCCCTGGACTTTTTTGGGGCAAATATATTAAATCTCTGCTGCGTATAGGGGGCCTTGAAGCAGCAGCACCTGCCATCACTGTTGTGCGGTAATGGGGGTGGGTGTGCAGAGCTTTGGGGATCGCAGGTGTCATCTGAGTGCATGACCGTGACAAACGTTTCGGGTGGCGTGAAGAACCAACCCTTCCTATGGCGACAGGCTTTCGTGGAAGTCCAGGCTCTGTGGCACCAGGAATGCCCCTGGCAGGGACCTTGGCACAGAACACGGTGGGAGGGATGCCCCAAGGGACAGCAGAAATCCGGGGATCACACAGGACATCTCAGCCCTGGGACCTCAGCTCCGCATGAGACACTGTCAACATCCAGCCTCGTTCCTCAGCCCATGGCTAGACCAGTGTCTTGTCACCTAAATTTTGAACCTGTCTTTTAACTGTAAGTTGTAAAAGATTTGGAAGACCCGCTGGGAACCAGCTGTTAACCATAAACCTGGATTTCTCCCTGTTCCAGCCCCAGAGGATGAGGTGGAGGGACGATCCCTTCCCCGACTCACGGGCGAGTCCTGTCTGACGGTGGAGGCAGGGGCGTGTGGGGAGGATGGTACACGGCTCGTGGGTCACTATCTGGGTGCAGCAGGGCTTCTCCCCGCACCCGTCTCCCCGTGAAACGCCACCGCCCCTCGGGCCCACGGGACAGGCTGAGTTGGAGGCCAGGGAGGTGTAAACCTTCACAAACACATTTCACACCATGATGTGTGTGGCCTGGGTGTTGACCACCCCGCGTAACGTCCCTGGTACTGAAGATAATTGTGATGGTTCCTGCGAACACTTGGTCGAGCTTTGAAAGGGCTTCCACGTCTCAGCCCACGCTGGACCTAACGCAGCGGAGGCTCGATTGCTTGTCAGGGAGGAGCCGGGGCTCCCGGCAGCCGAGAGTGGCCCGGGTCCTGAGTGTCGGGCACTGTGACCCCTGGCAGTGTCGCCTGCGTCAGGCCCAGGGAGGTCGGCCTCCGAGCACTAGCTGGACACAGGCCTCCCCGGGCCTGATCCAAGGGGCACAGTTCTGTAACGGGGGCAAAACGTGGGTTTGGGGCGGTTGTGGGGCTGGAGACGCAGTGTCTGTCATCCGTTCCTCCCTTCCTTCCTCGGCCAGTGTGGTTGGTAAGACCCTTCCTCTTTTTAGACCTTGCCTTGTGGCTTCAGATGCCACAGTGGACACAGGAAAGGGAGCAGTGTGCAGTTAGCAGAGGAGACAGAAAGCGTACAAAGAAGAATGCCTGGCCAGTGAGGACAGACGCATCGGGTGCCAGGAGCTCGCAGCCGCCCTCCAGGGAGGGGTGGTGAGGCAGGGTCCGGAGGCAGGGGTGGCGCGCAGCCTGGCCGGGGAGCAGCGGGTGTGGGGCCGATCCCGCCCGGACCCCTGTCCCGAACGGCCCCGGGGTTCCGTGCGGAAGCTGCTTTGGGGGGGTTGGCAGGTGACGTCTTAATCAAACATGCATCCCTGTACGTTAAGGGGGCAGACAGGGTGCCCCGGGGGCCAGGCAAGGGCTCAGTGGGCCAGACCAGGGAGAAAGACAGGTGGGATTTGGGAGCGAAGGCAGGAGAGGCAGGGCCAGGGGCCGGGGCTAAAGGGTGAGGACTCGTCACCGGCTTCCGAGCGCGCAAGAGGTAACGGCCCCTCTGTGGGCAGAGACGACGGAGCAAGGACAGATTGGGGTTCACTGGGGGGACAAGTTTGTCCTGAGGTTCTGGTGGAACATTCCAGACGGGTGTCCAGCGTGCAAGGGAAGGTCAGGGGAGAGCGCAGGTGTGGGCTGCGGCGAGCAGGCGTGGCTGCTGGGCGGACCGACCCAGGTCTCAGAGGGTCATTTCCCACCTGCACGTGTCTGCTGGGGGCCTTCCCGACGGGCACCTCTCCTGGGCATCCTTCTCCAAACGGAGGCCCGGGCACCGACCTGGATCCTTCCCTCTGTGATGCTGCCATCTCTTCTGGACTCCCGGGGTCCTTCCAGCCACAGTGCAGGTAGAACGGCCGTCTGGAGAGGCCTCCGGGAGACCTCTTGGGCCCAGTGGTCCCGCGTCCCAGCCCAGCTGCGGGGAGGCGAGGGACGTAGCTCAGCTGCCTGTTTGGAGGAGGACGGGCTTGGTGAGCTTCCGGTCTCTTCGCCACACGTGGGAATGGTGACGAACCCAAGGGGATTCGGCACAACCACCACCGTGTACGGCACAGACAGAGGAGGAAGACGCGGAAGTTCCGGAAAGGCCCTAAATGGGACCAAGTTCATGAGGAAGGGCACCGAAGGGCAGCCATGGAGGCCAGAGGCAATGCCGCGCTGAGGTCAAGGTCACACCCACCAGGGAGAAAGGAAAGCTTTCACAAAAGGGAAGGCTCCTGCGGCTTTTGACCTGGCTCGTGAGGTGAAGCTACCCATTCATTTGCTTCTTTTGTTTACCTTCGCCGTCCGTGTGGACTAAATAGAGCAAGTTAGAAAAGTGTTCTTACGTACCCCCAGCTTTCAAGCTCTCAGCTTGCCTAATTACAAGGGACAGAAGCTGAAATTTCATCTGCGCTTTGTCAACTTAAAGGGGCCAGGATTGGAAGTAACTGGAGCTGTGATTTGCACTTCGATAACTGAAGTGAAGTAAATTGATGGTTCCGAACGGGAAAAATGACCAGGTCTGTTCCTACAGACCTTGAATGTTATCCAGGGGGGACCTCACAGCAAATGGAACAAAAACAGAACCGGCTGTTCTTTAACGTATATTTTAACACCTGTAAGAGATGGTGGAAACTGGCCTTACTATATCGGCAGCTTGCTCTAAATTTGTGCCACTGATATTTGTCCATTTTGAGCAAAGAGCTGGGCTTTTACCATCTTAAGGGACAGAATTCTGTACGAGGGCATTTCTAATAAGGACGGGCGGATAGGAGGGCATCTGCAGCGCTGGCCCAAGGGTCCAGTCCATCTGCACAAAGTGCTGGGCAGACGGCGGCATGTTCCTTAAAATCTACCAGCTCCCGGGCGTGTTTCGATCATCACTCACAGCACATTGCGTAGCAGTTCCTGGTTCATTTCTCCCTCTGTCCCCCCGCGGTGCTGCACCCTCAGTACACATGTGGCACACAGTAGGTACACAATAAATGGCGGATCACTGGAAGAATGTATTGAACTGTTTTATTGGGGTCTCTCACCGCCCTGCCGTGGTGAAGTAGGACAGTGGTGTCCCCATCTCCACCCGGGGGTGATAGGAATGCAGGGTGACTTGCCACAGTGGGATGAACCAAAGCTGTGACTTGGACTTGGGACTCGCTGACTCTGGCTAGTGTCCTTCCACCTGCTCGGAAGCATCAGTCGCTCCGAGCACAACAGGCTCTTTAGACCTGCTTGTTCCAGCCTATTGGAATCATCTCGTTATTATACCTCAATTTTAGTTTGACCACAAATATTATATGACTTGGTGTGGATTTTACGAAGTCAGAGGTTAAATGGTGAGTTTTATAAGATGAGTGTTTGGTCTTAATCTTTCTTCACCCTGTGGAGGGGCGTGGTGATAAATGAGCACATTAAAAATAACCAAGGGGTCTTAATTTGCTTTACTGTTGCGGGGTTTGAAAACCTTACATCACTCTCGGCTGTCACCAGCCCCCCAGCCTCATACTCCGGGGTGCAGGTTAAGGGGCTGCTGTAAGGAAGCTGGAATCCTTCTCCCCTCAGGTCACCTTCCAGAGAGAAACGCCACTGTGGGGGACATTCATGGTCTCTACACAGAGTGTAGAGTTTACTGTTCTCAGGAGTTGACGGTCCTGGCTTCCGCCCGCGGTCCCAGTGAACTTACTAACAGCGCTTCCTTGTGCTCCCCGAATGACGTGTGGCGTCACTGGAGTAGCCCTACTGGGAGCTGACACCTCCGAGCCCTAACGAGCACTCAGGACCTAACTGTACCGTCACCATGTCGCCAAGAGGAGCTCCAGTTTTGTGCCTTCTGAAGGCACAGATTCTGGGGCTGCTGCCGGGGTTCGGATAGGGCGCTGTCCCGCATGGCTGTGGACCTTGGGGGAGCCATTTATGCCCTTAAGCCCCAGTCCTTTCCTCTGTGCCCGAGGACACAGGATGGAAACAGCCCCTGGAGGTTGGAAGAAGGAAGAAGGGCTTAGGGTTTGTAGAGCGCTTAGAACTGTTTGAGGTACAGAGAACAACATTTGGGAGATGAATTGTTCGTGTTCCATTCTGCAGATGAGGAAACTGAGGCTCAGAGGAGGGATTTTCCACAGCCTATAAGTGGCAGAACCATAATCCCACATGTATGTATTAAGTTTGACATTTGTGTTGCATTCAGATAAGGAATAAATATATTTGGTGGGATACTGAAGGAAAAAGAGCAAACCCTTTTGCATGGCGAGTTAATTACTTGAAATTATCTCACTGAAAATATAAGGGAATTGAGGCCCAAAGAAATAAAATAACTTGATGAATTTCTGATGACTGATTAGTTGAAAAGCCAGCACTGGAACCCAAATGTCTTGTTTCCTACTCTAGTTTTAATTTGACTGTAATTCTTCCAATTCACTAAAGGAGAAAGCTTAATTTTAACACTAGCAATACCAGGTGTTAATACTCAGAGACAGGTAGGAAAGCCCTAGAATTCCCTGTTATCACCACCCTGCCCCCACCCCCATCAAAGATTGAAGAGCAAGTGAACACTCTGAGCTATTAAGCAGGGCATAGGCTTGGGTTCCGAATAGCTTAGTCTCTGATCATTTATATCTTCATTTGTACAAAAAATTAATATCAATACAGGTCCTATTAGGCTGGGTGGTATATTGAAAGTGATGTATAAGCTCTGTTACCTTTCTTTTTATCTTTTTATTTTTCTTCAGTAAATATTTTGAAGTCATTCCACATGCAAAATAACGCATGAGGGCTAGAGATATAAGGAATTATTACATAGAATCCCCATCTTTCAGGCATCTACTATTTTGGGGGGAGATACAGAAAAATAAACAGGAGAAAATTAACCAAAAGGCAGACTCTTAATCTGGTTTAGAAGATGGCGTTACTGATGGTAAGGGGGAAGTGCAATCGGAGGGGGAGGAGGCCGTCTGAGACCACGAGTCATTCCACATCATAAGCCTGGGCTGCACACTGAGTCTGTAAAAGTCTTTTCTTGCCCGCTTAGGACAAGTCTGGGGTTTTCTTTCACACGTGAGAAGAAGCCTTGCCTTTGAAATGGCTGCCAGAGAACTGCAAAACTGCTTTGAGCAGTGAGAGCACAAAATTAAATATGTTTTTTAAAAACAGAAAAAAATAACATTTTATTTGAACAAATCTCATTACGTTGGGATATAATAAATAAGACTCACTGAGCATTTGCTATATACTAGGTGCTATTTGTTATAGGGGTTAAAACTAATTTCAGCCTTACAGGAAATTTATAGGTTAGGTGGTATGATTATCTTCGTTTCATAGACAAAGGACCTGAAGTTCAGAGAAGTTAAGTAACTTCTCCAGGGGGGCACAGGTGCCCAGTGACAGAGCTGAGGTTTGGACTGAGGCTGGCTGGGTCCAGCCTCCTCTCCATCACAGATCGGCTGCTGCTCTTCTGTAAAGACTGAGTAGAATCCAGGCCGTCGGCGTCAGGGCCTTGAGCTCAGTGTTTCTCTGCGTTCCTCGGAACCTGGGTCCAACAGCTTTTTCAATGAGACGTGGAGTTTTACAAACCTAGAAAATAGCCCTTGTGTAAAGGGCCCCTGCATTGGTGTCCTGGGGCTGCCATCACCAAGTACCACAGACGGGGCGGCTAAGCCACAGAGTTTCATCCTCCCACCGTCTGGCAGTCAAGCCTCCGGCCAGAAGCCCGAGTTCAAGGTGCCGGCAGGGCCGTACTCACTCAGAGGCTCCGGGAGAGGAGCCTTCCTGTCTCTTGCAGCTTCTGGGGCCCCGAGTGTCCCCTCGCCTGCAGACGCGTCCCTCCCGTCCCTGCCTCGGTTCTCACGTGGCCTCCTTCTCTCGCGGTCCCCTCTCTTGTGTCCACATTCCCCTCTCCTATAAGGGCACCGGTCGTATTGGATTCGGGGACTGTCCTGCTCCAGTGTGATCTCATCTTTACTGATGACATCTTCAATGACCCTGATCCTAAATAAGGTCACAGTCTGAGGTCCTAGGGGAAGGGCTTCCACCTGTCTTTTGGGGGCACGACTCGACCCATTAGAGCATCCATGAAGGAAAAGCATAAGCTCAGAGAAAGTGATACTCGGAAGAATCTAGAACCACGAGGCTCAGGCTGTGACCACTCAGCACAGGCGCCTGGCAGACGAGACTGGACGCCGGCCAAAAGGAATGGGCACCGTCCGTGGGCTCCTGACCAGGGCCCCCGGTCAGGCCCTGGCCAGGCTGAGCCTGCCTGAGGGTGACCCTGGCCAGCTCCGCCGATGCCTTGCAGTTGGATTTCGCTTGACCAGAGGCTGGACACATCCAGTGTTGACCGAGGGACCGGGGGCTTGGGTGGAGTGCCAAGACCTCCTGTGACATAGACACAGCTCGTGTCTGTCACATGGGTAGGAGTGTCCGAGGCCCGGGACAGGGAAGGTCCGCCTGCACAAGGGTGGGAAGGCCCCTCCTCCATCAGGGATCCCCTGGTGATTCCGGGTTGTGGCCTTAAGGAGCTCCCGTCTCTCCAGCTGAACCTGTAAATGCCGGGCAGACCGCTGCTGTCCTCAGGGATGGAGAGGAAAGTTGTGGGGGCTGCAGCCGTGTCCCGCGTCCTGGAACCAGTGGGTAGGGTCACGCACCGGGGTTCCAGGCTCTGGCGTTGAGAAGGAAGGACGCGTAATTAGTGCAAACCCAAGGCTGTGAAGTCCTCTGCGTTCTTAAGCTGTAGCATCCCGGTCACGGAACATGTGTTCTTCATGATTATTTAAATCTCCCACCGAGATCCCCTCAGCGGTGGAAGGTGCCTCCTTAATGCCTCTTGTGGTGGGGAAGGGCCGACAGCCCCTCGCACCCAGTTGACCCCTCTGGACCCGGCGCTCTCTGGCTTTCTCCACTTTGTCTGAGCTGAGAGCCTCGCTTTCTCTTTGTAGAGAAGTTTTCTTGGGGCTTTCCTGGTGGCGCAGTGGGTAAGAATCCACCTGCCAATGCAGGGGACACAGGTTCGAGCCCTGGTCCGGGAAGATCCCACATGCCACGGAGCAACTGAGCCCGTGAGCCACAACTACTGAGCCTGCGCTCTAGAGCTGTGAGCCACAACTGCTGAGCCTGTGTGCCACAATTACTGAAGCCCGTGCACCTAGAGCCCATGCTCCACACAACAGAAGCCACGGCAATGAGAAGCCCGCGTATCGCAACGAGGAGTAGCCCCCACTCGCCGCAACTAGAGAGAGTCCATGCACAGCAGTGAAGACCCAATGCAGCCAAAAAAAAAAAAAAAAAAAGTTTTCTTTTCCCTCGATGTCTTTAACTTAAAAACAAAAATCAAAGAGTTGCAGGATTCCCATCGGGACACGTTACGCAGGAGGAAATTATTCCCATTAGAACCCAGTGAATTTCACATGTATCTAGAAGTGCTTTTATAATAAAAAATAAATGTTCTATAAGTGATGGTACCGGGGGAATATCACAACCCTGACATGTCTAGTCGATTTGGGCTCAGAAGTCAGTTTCCCTGCCTCCGCTTTATTTTTCGTCTTCCTAAGTCACCACCTCTTACAGCACAGCTTCGTTTCACAGCATCTAATACCTGATGGGTGTTGTTGAAAATCACAACATATTTGTGCCTTAAATATGGCTTCATTTAGATTCCTGGTAGGTCCAGGGTGGTTGCATGTGTACTGTGAGGGGCTCTGCCCTTCCTCGGGCACCCAGGGTGTGGGACACAGAGGGTGTGGACGGGTCCCCAGAGACGTTGGCACGGGGCTTGCCTCTCGCCCTGCTGCGGGCGGACGTGGTCTCTACCCCGAGAGGTGACAGCTGAGAGACGATGGAAAAAATCATCGCTGCACGAAGAGAGTAAGGCCCAGGGTCTCGAGCACACTTAGTGTGAAGAGTAGGATGAAACATTCAGACCAGGGGCACTGAACGTTAGAGAAGAGGGGCAGCCAGTCCAGGGGGGACCAGGTCTCAGGTGCCAGCACGTGGGGTCTGCTCTATTTTGGAACTCATGGTGGGATGCAGACAAGAATACAGCTGGGTGTGTCATCCACTGGGAGTTAAAATACCCCAAACACAGAGACGAGACCTGAGAGTCAGGCTGTCTCCGTTGTGTGCAGATGGAGCTATGAAATAAAATCCAAGCCTCCCCCCACCCCCTGCCCCAATTTTGGCGTTCCTCTTTTGTGCGTACACACACTGACACACAGACACACACACACACTGACACACACTGATACGCACAGATGCACAGACACGACACACACTGACACACAGATGCACACACACACTGCCACACACATGCACAGACACACACGACACACACACACCGACACACGCACTGACACACACACACACAGTGACACACACACACAGTAAACAATACTTCATTTGTGTGTCTTTGCAAAGTTCACAGCGTTCAGGTGGGAAAAGTCTTTACACACAAACATTTGGAGTCTTTGTCTCTGTAGGTTTATTTTGTCTTGGGGCAGGTAAGAGTTCCAGGGGAGAAGGGCCGGGAGGCTTGTGGCTCCGGGAACTGTCCCAGCCTCTTAAAAGTGAAGCACTCTTTATGTTAATTAGAGAAAAAAAATGTTTGGTTTCTATTTTTTTATTGGGATCAAGCAATTTCTTTTCGATTGCTCGAACTCTCCCTGCTGGATTTAATGGGAGAACATTATTTATAGACTTAAGCATCGTTCCATGCTCGTGGCTGTGAGCCGTGCAGGATCCAGCATTCTAAAGGCAGACGCCCCCCACGCCCGCGGGGACTTCCGCTGTTCCCTCTCCTTTCTCTCCGTGCCGCGAGGGCCAGAGCGGATTTCGGTTCACATGACAGTGTAGTGTTAACTAGGTGACATATGGGTGGGGGACATTCCTGCCTGTCCACTGCCGCCAGGCGTCGGTGGGGGGGGGGGGCGTTTCCATAGAGATAAGAAGCGAGAGTGCTGGTGCCACCTCATTGGTATGCATCCCCAGTTCAGGTTCATTGTGCTTGTGCTAATGACAGGGTTGTCTCAGTAATAAGGATGGTGCACTGGAGAAATTTGCTGCCTTGGTATATTTTTCCCTGGCAGCAAACTACTTAGAGACTGTAGTCAGTAAGAAGAGTGACTGGCAGGCTGAAGAGGCTGCCGCGCAGCATATGGGGGAAGGCTGGTGCTCTGTGCCACGTGCATATGCTGCCATTAAACTCCAGCTTTGCGCTTTGTGTGTTCCTGGGCTCGTGCCAGGGAGCCCACCTGCTGCAAGAATACTTGTAAAGCCCAACTCAAAAGTGATTGAAAAGCTACTAGAATAAACTGTAATAACACAGTGCTTCACAGATGGGACATAATTGCAAGCTAAAGTGTACAGCCTCTGCAGTAATGAAAACACGAGCCATTAAATTAAAATCATAAGGGAAAAAACGATAAAAGTCTGTTGATTTTTTTCTAGTTTTATTGCAAAAACTTCAATTTCCCTGCCCTCATTAATCAAATACCATAAAACTATAGCGTGGCTTTGTTCTGGTGGAGGTTCAGGCAGTTAGAATCATGAATGTTGATGAAAATGATGTAACTTTTGTTATTTACTTTCTCGGGTAACTTAAGCCCTCTGTAAGGAGAGCCGCCCGATTCTGACACACATCCATCAATTTGCAGGTTGAAGGGGGCTTCGGGCTTTGCCCTGAGAGTTACGGGGTGGTTTGTCGAAGTTTATCCAAGGCCAGGGCAGCATGAGAGCGGAACTTTGGGCTTTTTGCTCAGTACTGGTACGTGTGCAAAGTGAATCCTTTCTCCCTAGCCAGCCCGCTCTTTTTTCTTAAATATGAGTTATTTCCCATTTTTTTGTGGGGAGGGGGGGCAGGTGGAATGTAATCACAGGCACTGCTTGAGTGCCGTGCCCGAGGCTGGGATTGGCGGTGGCCGGCGGGATGGAGCCGCTAGGCTGACATGTAATTAGCGGGCGGGCGGCATGAGGGAGGCCGGAGCTGAATGGGCCGGGGCTGGGCCGGAGGGCTCTCCAGGGCTGTCTGTGCCGAGGGGGCCCCCGGCGCCATTGTCTGTCCTTTCTGTGGGTGGGCCCAGTGAGGAGAAAGAAACATTTGTGTCACCGTCATCACCCAAGTAAACAGCCTTTAAAAGACTTTCTTTTTTTCATTTTTAATTATGCATTTCTTTGGCATTCCTCATGGTGAAGTGGAAGAATTCCCATCTATTAAAAAAAAAAAAAACAGCAACAGTGGGATAAATATGTTTTCAATGTACAGACAGAGACAGGTGTACGGTCTCGTGGCATCTTAAGCGAGTTTACAGAGGGACAGCACCGAAGTTTGGAAATGCGTGTCTTCCCTCCCTTCCCCACCCCTGGAAGGAGGTGGGCTCGTTTCCCCGGGTCTGCGTTTCCCTCGCTCCAGGGTCTCCTGGTCACTAGGGGTGCTGCTGAGTCACTCTCGAGCGCGGCCCCTTGCTGAGCAAGCGTGGCCTCAGCTACTGGGCTCCGGAGAGGCGCCGCGGCCACGGGAAGCCTCACGGCCATTTGGTGGCAGGTTCGGAAACTAATCAAGAGAAAGTGCGTCACTGCTGGGCCCCTGGCTGAGGCCGGCACGGGGGAGGAACGGGGTGGACAGAACGTGACCGTTTCACTGCTCCTCGCAGGTTGTTTGCTGTGGGCGAGGCTGTCGCAGACGTGGGCTGGGCGCGGGTCTGTTTCAGGATGCGTCCGCGGCTGCCGGATGGGTAGCTCTGCTGGGAGGGGCCTCCGGCTGCCCTGGGATGGGCTGTCCCTTTCGGAGGGACCTGTGATCTGCGGCCAGCAGCCTGTACTCACAGTACGGGCGGCTCGCAGCCCTGCAGACGTTCTTACTGCTGTCGCCCTGTTACCCCTGCGTGTCTGCCACTTCTGCCCTGCCGGGACCCTTCCAGACCCACCTGCGGTATTCGTGTCCTGGGCGCTGAAGTGCCTCTCACCCTGCCGGTTCCCTGACTTTTACCAAATTTCCTCGAGAACGGCCTGTTAAAGAGAGGGGTGCCCCCAGATGGCTGCCGGGTCCGATGTCCCACGGGGCTGGCCCATCCCCTGTGAGTGGCCCTGGGAGGCATCCGGAAGGCAGGGGTGGCCTGGAGAAGGACAAATTGGATGAAACGCGAGGAAGGAGCTTTGGTCTAACCTGAACTTAGGAGGAGACGTTAGCCTCCCTGGGCTGTATTGCCTGTGAACAGAGCTGTTGTGAGCCACGCAGCCGCGATCAGCCGGGGGCGGGGCAGGTGCATCCTTCTGCCTCCCTCGTGGGGCTGGGCTCTAGCCCCTGACCCCTGCCCTCTGCTCCAGACAGAAATGTGGCCAAATCGGCCCCTTGAGATGCTGAAGGCAGGTGCCCTGTGCAGGCATGAAGGGAGAACGGTGTTCATGTTGATGCTGTCTTCTCCCTGAGCTAAACCACCCATCATGACAAGAGCACGGAGGTGTCTGCTCCGGCCTGGATACCGTGGCTGGACGACACGTGTTCCTCTCTGGAATTCGGGAGAACTCCTTGAAAGCCGGTGCGCGGCTTCTGAATCAACACACTTGTAATCAAATTTATTTATTCAGTTTGAGGAAAGGCACTGAGCGGTCCATGGCAAATGAGGAATTTTAGAATACCTGGAACCACAGGAGCCTAGATTAGTTTCTCCATCATGCAGCCTGCCTAACTGTTGTCTGTGGGCACCTGGATCTGAAATTCCAGCAAAGAGCCAGGCTCAGAGGAGGCTATGCGGAGACTCAGGAAGTTATCCACGGAAGAAAGCAGGCTCTGCTCAGAGTAGCTGCTTGAGCTGCTGAACATCCTTCCACGCTTTAGAAGTATTTCTTAAGCATTCCTTTTATGAGTGTGCTTCTCTCATTTAAAAAAATACGGTTGACCCTTAAACAACATGGCTTTGAACTGCATGGGTCCATTTACATGCAAATTCTTTTCAATAAGTGTATTGGAAATTTTTTTGCAGATTTTGTGACAGTTTGAAAAGAACTCACGGGTGAACCATGCGACCCAGAAATATTGAGAAAATTAAGAAATTTTAGGTACGGCTTGAATGCATAAAATTTTATATCTACATATAACACACAAAATATATGTTAATTGATTACGTTATGGGTAAGGCCTCTGGTCAACGGTAGGTTATAAGTATTTAGGTTTTGGGGGAGTCAGAAGTTACAGGCAGATTTCTGACTGCGTTGGGGGGTCAGCACCCCTACCCCGTGTTGTTCAAGGGTCGACTGTATTTGTGGATGGGGCTTGGGGGCACATTAGCACCGTCCCACGAGACCGTCCTCGCACCCCGTAGGGTTGGCGGTGCACATTTGGGGCCTAATGAAAGCAAGGAAGTTGTCACCTTGGTAAACATTCCTGCTTTGGTGACAAATGGCTGCTTTCTCGGTGCTGGCCCCTGCTTCTTCATTCTTTCTTATCCCTAAGCCCAAGCCCGCGAGGTGCTCAGTACGTTTCCGCCACCTAACAGGGCAGCTGACGTGGAAGCAGTTTGTGGTGGTAGGACCCTTGCGCCCTTCTCATCACGGGGCACCATCTTTTTGGGGATGGATTTGTTGGCTTTCAAACTGGGCCAGTTGTTTCCTCTCTACCTGAGTACGATGTTTTTTTTTTTAAAAAAAAAAAGGTTCCTTTTGTAGTATTGATAGAATACTTCCAGGAAGGATTAGAGGTAACAAAATACAAGTGGAAGTTATTTAAAAGAAGGAATAAGTGGTCACGTCATAGGTCTTTGTAAAGAATCTCCAGGAGTCACAGATTTGGGTTCTTGCTATGCCGTTTTACTAGCTTTGCCAACTTGCGATCTCATGGCAACAAAGGGACTGGGAAGATAGCTGCTTCGACGTCTTAGAAGGTTAGAGCTGGCAGGTGTAGCCCATTCCCCAGGTCTAGTGGTGCATCAAACCCAACACCTCATGTGTCCATAAAAAATATGCCTACTCCCTGCCTCTCAGGGCCCAGAACTATGGAAGATACTTCATACGACACAGTTATCCTCGTCTCGGATGGTTGGGGCCACACACCTGTAGCCGGGCTGTGCGTCAGATGTTGCTCTTTCAAAGGACCCGGCTGTGCTTTGCCACAAAAGTCAACATCCACCGCCCCCTTTGGAGCCTCTCAGCTGTCGCTTAATGCCCTCCCGCGCGTCAGGCTTTGCCTGTTTTCTTCTCCCCTGTGTGCAGCCCTCCTGAGTCCAGGTTCACCCACCCGTCCTGGAAGTGTCCTGCAGGTGGGTGAGGGAACTTCCTTTGCTCGTTGTTGAGCCTCAGCTTCGCGTGACCAAAGGGCTGGTGCCAGTGTGTGTTCAGCCCCTGGAAGGTTCTGCGTGAACCAGTGTCCTTACGGGGTGAATTCAGAGATAATCTGTACGGCTCTGCTTGGACCCTGGGGGGTGAACTTGAGGGAAACTCATCTGAGGAGCCCTGTTGGGGTCCCCTGAGGTGTTAACCCGTGTTCAGCACCCATGGCCGCCCTTATTTATGGCCGACCCCTCCTGCCTGGGGGGCAGTCGTGGCTCCTCTCAGCACAAGGCATGGTGTCTGCCTGCCTGAGAGCGTGTTGGCTACAGTGGGTCCAAATAAATCATTAAGTTCCGCCCCACCCTGTGTGACCCACCTGATGGCAGTGGTCAGTCCAGACAGCCGCAGGGCCTGGGGGTCCCTACCAGTACGGCCAGTGGCCCACTGCCACTGTGAGGGGAGGGCCGCCCCACTGATGCATCAGGTTGTGGAGCACTGACCCCTCCCCACCCTCCAGAGTTCTAACAATTTACTAGAAAAGTGCAGAGAGAAAGAAGCTCTGAGCCCAGATGACCCAACTCTACTGCCAGCTTAGCAGTTAGTGGAGCAGAGGAGTGGAAGGTGCTGGCATCTCAGTGAATTTTATTTAAGAAGCCACCACTTGCCTGGGCTTCATCCCTTGATGGACCAAACTGTGACCCCAGCAAGTGTAGCACCGGGTTCCCTTCTCAGAAGTGTGTGTGTGGGAGTGTGAGCGCCTGCACGTGCACACCTGCTGACGCTAGGATCACAGGTTTCTGGGATATTACGACACACCAAAGCAGCGTTAGCCGGATTCCTTATGAAATGACGCAAAGGTCTTCCTGTGCATCCCAGCAGCCAATGCGTCGCTCGCTAGGTGGAGATCCGCACGCAGGACTGGGCTGAAGTGCAGGTTAAGAGACACCTCGGGCAGCCCCGTGGGGAGCTCGGGGTGCAATGGCCCTTCCAAGATTTCTCAGATTCAGGCCTGGGAAAGGTCAGGAGGTGCAGGGGTGTAACCTGGGGTGGCTGGAACAAAGTACTGAAAACCAGGAGGCAGAAAAGCACAGAAATTTATTGTCTAACAGCTCTGGAGACCAAAGTTCTGAGGTCAAGGCGACGGCCCGGCTGTGGTCCCTCTGAAACCTGTAGGGGAGGGTCTTTCCCACACCTTCTGGCTTCTGGAGCTCTGTGGCTTGTAGGAGCATTTCTTCAACATCTCTTGGTCACATGGCTGTCTTCTCTCTGTGTCTGTGTCTCCTCGTACGAGGACACCAGCCATCTTGGATCAGGGCCCCCATCCCCCTCCCATATAACCTCATCTTAACTAACTGCATCTCCAAAGACCCTGTTTGCAAACAAGGTCATATTCTGAGGTTCCTGTTGTCATAAATTTGGGGGAGAGTATTCCACCTACTGCAGAGGGATGGCCTCCTCTGGCCGAGACGATTCTGGAGGGGGTCTTAGCTGTGAGCCGTCGGCCTTCCCTGGGCTGGGAGACAAGGCGGGGTCCCAGGGGAGGACATTGTCCTCCACGCTGCCCTGCCCCATCCCCAGGTGCTCTCACCGGGAGCTCTTCCCTGGGCTTGTGGCGGAAGGTGAGGTTAGGGTGAAGTTTTGCACACGGGGGTGATAACGTTCAATTTCAACTTCGTGCTCTGGTTCTTGAAGGGGGATCTGCACCGCTGCCTGTCTCCTGGCCTGCTAACCTCACTCCTTCCTCTGGCTGTTGCCTCGGCACCCGCTGGACTTGCCCACGTCCCAGACGCCACTTTTCCCCTTCTCCAGCACAGGTTCTTACTAACTGTCCTCACAGCCGTGGCCTCCCCTGTCCTGAGGTTGGAAGGGACGTTGCAGGAAAGAGGGTCTTAGCACTGGCAGAGTGAGGGTGAGCGCATCTGAGGACGGAATGGGAGCAGCATGGCTGCGTCCAGGCCGCGGCGGAGGCAGGCTACTGCAAGGCCCGTCCACGCACACCTGTCACCTGGGGCCGCAGGGGCGAGGACTCGCCACGGTCCTTGAAGGCTTGTACGCCACGAGACGAGTGTAAGACGGTGCGCTTGGTGGCCTGGGCTCAAGTCCTCATAAAATAGTGCACCAGGGATGAATGCCGAGCTGGCGGGCCACATCCTCCTGGGGATCCCAGAGGCGTGCCCCCCCGCCCGGCATGGCCCTCGGGAATTCACAAGACGAGGGGCGCGCTGCGGTGAAAAGTGTTCGCCTCAAATTCACGTTCTCCGGAACCTCAGAATGCAACCTTATCAGGAGACAGCGTCCTTGCAGATGTACTCGTCAAGGTCAGACGAGGTCATGGTGGGGAAGGGTGGGCGCTTCATCCAGTGGGCTCAAGGCCCTTCTGAGAGGAGGAGAGGAGGCGCCGTGTGCAGCGGGGAGATGCCGGGTGGCGAGAGGCTTAGGCGTGGAGCCAGGGAAGGGGCACCAGCTCCCGGGCACCGGGAACTGGGAGGGGGCGCTGCCCCGCCGGCCCCTGCAGCTCGGCCTCTGCCCTGCGAATGGCGAGCGTCCCTTCCTGTGGCTCCGAGGCAGCCCGGGGCGTGGACACAGCGGGTCCAGCCGGTTCCAAGGGGCCCAGGGGGCGGAGCTCCGGGTGGAGGAGGGGCCCATGAGGGCCGAGTGATGTCTAGGCTGCGGCCGGGCCGCGCGGAGGCCAGACCGTGGTGGCTGAGCCCTGCCTGCCAGCAGACGTCACCGGAGTTCCGGCACCTCTCTCCCCGCCCGGCGGTGGGCGCCAGCCTTGCACGGTTCCAGTGGGCAGAGATGCAGTTTCTTATTTTTTCTTGGCTACAGTCAGGCTTCC
Source organism: Delphinus delphis (assembly GCF_949987515.2). NCBI lineage: Eukaryota > Metazoa > Chordata > Mammalia > Artiodactyla > Delphinidae > Delphinus > Delphinus delphis. Next base: position 76,830,849 of record NC_082700.1, read on the forward strand.
AACCAGGCTGAGCCGTCCGCCCCATGCTGACTGGAGCCCGGGAGCGCGTGCGCGGAGTGAGTCGCCGCCGGGCGGCGCTTTATTTGGGCGTTGAGGCCTGGGGCGCGGAGGCCCCTCTTTCTGCAGCAAGACACATGTCTGAATGTGAAATGTCATTACAGCCTCATTCCTCCGGTGCTGCTTCTTTTTAGAATAACAAAAACACATCAGTGGTGAGTTTCAGTGTTATTTTTAATAAAAGAAAACCCTTTAATTTACATATATTTAAGGCTAAGTAAATGAAAATGCACTATGTTACCACTGTTCTAGGGAATAATGAGCCCACAGGGTTCAGAAGAGCGTTTACTTTTCAAACCCTGCACGCCCCCAGCTCAGGCCAGCCGCTGGGACAGGTCAGGGGCAGGGGCCACGCGCCTGCGTTGTGAGCTGGGCCGGCAATGTCCCCAAGGGAGGCTTGGGGACAAATGGATTTGACGTCAAGCCTCGGCCCCAAACCTGGTTACCCAGGGCGCGCCCTGTAGGTGCGCGGAGCCCATTTCCCGGCAGGTAGGCCCAGGGGTAACCCTATGGCGTGCACCTCCCTCTCCCAAGAGCCGGGCCGGTGGCACTGCCCCTCTGATGCCCACACAGCGCCAGCCAGGAAAACGAAAGTGCACAAACACACCCATGTGCACACAACATGAACATGCACTCAGATGCACACACACTTCACTTCCTGCATTTTATTACAAGAAACATGTCCTCGGGATCACTGAAAACCAACGTCTCCAGACCTTCGCAGGAGCCTGGCATTTTCCGTCCTCCTAAGGGTCCCCAGAGAGGCCGCGCTGGAGGCTCAGGTCGCCTCCAAGTTACGTAGGGTCCGAAGTCCTGCCCCGAGGAAGGTCAGCTGGTGGCGTTGTCACTGTGAGTCCTTCATCGCCAAACACCTGCGCTGACGCCAGTGGTGGCCAAGCCGCCTCCTCCAGGAAGACGCGTCCTTATCCACCTAAATGAAGAGGTAAACTGAAGCAAGTGCAGACAACCGAAAGTGAGTCTGTATGGAACTAGCACAGGAATTGGCAATTACGGAAATGCACATGCAGCCACCGCAGGTGAGGCCTTGAGGGCTTGGGGCAGAGTCCAAACGGCAAGTCCGGTGGCTTGAGGACGGGAGAGAGTCTTGGCGGACGGTCGCTGGTCAGGAGGTGGGTTTTGGTTTTCCGTAAATCGGGCGTTTGGGGAGCTCAGTCTCTCCCTTCTTAGGCCTCCTTTCCATGTGGGTGCAGGTGTGAGGTTCTTTGTTTCACGTCCCTGGTTCCATTTTAAGCTAAACTCCTTTCGGGTTCTCTACCTCGAGGGCGCATTTGGGTCTGGGAGGCCCCGGGTTCTCTGCCCCTCATGCCCCGAGGCCAGGCTGGACCAGAGGAGGGAGCCACCAGCTCGCAGGCCCCAGTGCGCCCCCGTCCCGCCCAGGACCCTCCCCTGACAAGTTCCAGACGCGCCCGCCGCGGAGGAGGCTGCGGCCTTGCTCATGAGAGCTGTGACGTGGGCCTTGCAGCATCCTTCACAGCCCTGGAGCCCAGTGGGCAGGGCGGTGGGGGGATGGAGCCAGCCACCTGCAGGCCCAGGAGTGCTGCAGGAGACCCAGCAGAGCTGCAGCCAAGGCGCAGTCCCCTGGCCTTTCTGTGACATTTACGCCCTGGGCAAGGACACGCTCTTTTCTCTCTGTTTCTCCAGTTAATCGGGTGACTTGAAAAGAAGCCAGATAAGTGCATTGTTTGCCTGACAGCAAACACCCTGATGACACTGTCTGGGGAGACGGGAGGGAAACACTCCTTTTCTGAGTGGTGGGGTCTTTAGGGAGGCCTTGTGTCACCCCGCGCTTCTAGGTTAATGACCACAGAAAACCTGGGAATGGGGAGCTATAATTTTTCTCCAGAAAGTACAGCTATTTTGACGCCCATGAAGGAGCTTCAAAGGACCCCGTTTTGCAGCTCAGTAGCATCCTAATTTTCCTAGAAGGGCTCTCTGTGCTCCTACTCGAAGGACACGTCCTGTGCATTTGATTAAGTTCGGCCAGCAAGTTATGAGCTGGACTCGTGAAACCCATTCCCACCTCGCAGTGGCCCGTTGATCGTCAGTGAAGACGCAGGTGTGTCCCCTGGAGCGTCTTGCGGGGCGCCTGCCTATGTGCGTGGCCTCCCTGGTGCGGCTCATTTCTGTCTGGGAAATCCTAAGCCGGCATTTGTTTACCAAACAGCACAGGGTTACCATCAACGTTATGGAAAGGAGCGCCCTTCAGGGAACTGGCTGGGCGGTCGTGTTTCAGCCCGTTATTAAGAACCCATGTGAACCTCGTGGTGTTTAAAAAGGGAACCAGGGAAACAGTCAGTCTGCACTGAGAAACCAGAGAAGGGCTAGTGTTCCTGTTGAAATTTCCCATGAAGGACACACTGCTTTCATGGTGGTGACATCTCTCTGTTTCCTCTTGTTTTTAAACTGGAAAAGTGATTCCTTTTAGAGCCTGGTTCCGGAGCAGTTCTCCTGCTGGGCCAGACTGTTCTGGGGGTGGGGGGCTGACATGCCCCGAGCCTGCATCCACGGGTTCCCTCGCTTTGTCTCAGGAACGCCTGCCCTGAGAGTTTGTTGACGGATGGCCTTTGGCACAGTGTTCAAAATCTTCTGCCGCTCAGAGCGGGTGGGGAAAGGTATGTTCGAACCTTCCTGTCCCTCCCTTCTCACCCTGTTTAGGTGCAGGCTGCCCAGGCGGGTCCTTACGGGAGGTGGAGAGGGTGCGGAGGCGCCAGAGCAGCAGCTGAAGGCTCGGAAGGGTGATGCCGAGCCAGAAGGACGTACCTTCCTGTCAAATCCTGGGTCCTCTGTGCGGGAGGGGCCTCGAGCTGGTGGGAGAGGAAGACCTGGGCTGTGAAGAAAGAGAGCGTCCACTTTCCCGGTCTGCGGGGCAGCAGGGTGGGGCATCGTGATGCACACAAACACCGCTCCTTCAGGAAGCTCTCCGCTGTCTCTGTATCTTTAGTCCAACGTCTGTGATTATGCAAGTGGTGGCCGTGTCTCTGTGGACAGCTAGCTCCGTGAGGGGGCCGCGCTTTCCTTGTCGGGGGTTCCCCGGGAGAACACAGGACCGGCCCACAGCACCGCTCGGGGAAGCATGGCTCATGGTCAGTGTGGTTTGGCCCAGGTGCCACCTGGCCACGTTCCCCAAGGCCCAAGGCCAATGCCAGAATGTCCTGTGAGGATCCCACCCTGAATGTTTTGCAGGTCGAAGCAGGTGACTTATCAGGATGGTTTTGTTTGATCATTAAGGAAATCACCTCAGTAGGGCTTTGTGGGGCTGTTTTCCAAACTGAAGGCAAAGCTATCGGCTAAACTCATTCCTTAGGTTACAGAAAGCTGGCATTTGGGAATGAGCGATGCGGGTTAGGTGCAGAACCCCCCAGCTTCCCTTGGCGGGGAAATCGTCACTGTCAGAAGCATGATAGCAACTGTCAAAAGTGCATGAAATCAGCTCTGCAGATGGTGAAACAGAAGTCACAGTTCCCTTTGTTCTGTGACAGGGTGAACATTTCAAATTTTTCATCAAAGAGGAAATGGAATTCCAACACTTCCACATCCAAATAAACGGGGCCCGTTCCCCCTCTCGCTTCTTACAACCAGCAGTGAGTCGTGTAGAGCAGATCAATCCTTCTAACCCAAGAGGACAAACTGGCGGACGCTGGTACCTCCTCACCAAATATGCTTTGTTTGCAGTAAAATCTGAAACCATGGGTTGGGCCAAAGGCGCATTTTCGGACGTGACCCCAGGCCCAGCCTCCGCGTTCCGGGCCCCGGCCCAGCTCCTGCACGCAGTTGAGGGTCTCCTTGCAGAGAAGAGGCTCGCAGAGACCTGCTTTGTCTTCACCGCTCCCTCGTCCTGTGTCCCGGCCTGTGACAGACCCACCCTGGTGGCTTCGGCTCCGGGTCCCATGCGCTCCCCTGCCCTCAGCGGTCCTGTCTGGGGAGCTGCCTGCGTCCCAGGTGGGAAGAGCGAGGGAGGAGCAGGACAGAGGACGCAGCGGGCCCCTCAGAAACTCCCCTTCTCGGGGCAGCCTTGCCTGAGTGTGTGGAGCCGTTTCATTGTCGTCAACTGGCTCTGAAGGTCCGGAGGGTGTGACTGTGTGTCAGGAGCTCGCAGAAACCCTGTTCTGGCGGTGGGATGGCGGGAGGCGTCTTCCTGTCTCTGCTCAGACTAAACGCCACGTGGAAGAGTGAGCAGGGCCCCAGTTCTTGGCGGGGTGAGGATGCGCCGGGGCGGACGGGCACGGCCCTGCTGTCCTCTCTCTCCGCTGACCGGCTGCCCCGGACGGGGAAGGATGGGCCCAAGGACTGGGATTGCTGGGTCGTATGGCAGCTCTGTTTGTAGTTTTTTAAGGACCCTCCGGACTGTTCTCCATAGCGGCCAGCAGTGCGGGAGGGCTCCCTTTTCTCCACACCCTCTCCAGCATTTGTTACTTGTTGTCTTTTGGATAATAGCTGCTCTGACAGGTGTGAGGTGATAGCTCATTGTGGTTTTGATTTACATTTCCCTGATGACGAGTGATGTTGAGCATCTTTTCAGCTATCCGTTGGCCGTTAGTATGTCTTCTTTGGAAAAATGTCTGTTCAGGTCTTCTGCCCACTTTTTAATCAGATTGCTTGTTTTCTTTATATTGAGTTATATGAGTTCTTATGCTAAGTGAAATAAGTCAGACAGAGAAAGACAAACCCTGTATGTTTTCACTTATATGTGGACTCTAAAAGACGAAACAGATGAACAAATATAACAGAACAGAAATACAGATACAGAGAACATTCTAGCGGTTGCCAGAGGGCTGGGGGGGTGAGGGGAAGGGTGAAATAGCTGAGGGGGATTAAGAGGTGGAAAATACCGGTTATAAAATAAGTAAGCCATGGGGATGTAATATATAGTACAGGAAAAATAGTCAATAATATAATAACTTTCTATGGTGCATAATCTATAAAAATATTGAGTCAATCATTGTGCTGTACACCCGAAAGTCATATAATATTGTGAGTCAACTGTACTTCAGTTTTAAAAAAGACTATTGAAAAAGGGCAGCTTTGAAATTTACATACCCATATCCAGACAGGGGTTTTCCTCCAGCTGAAGGAGGTAAGGCATCAGTCACAGTGTGCTTTTAATTCATGTAAGAAAGTAAGCTTGTCTGATATATTCTGTAGATCGTCATGTTAAGGGATCCAGATAAATACACTGTTGAGGTCCTGTGTACATTTTCCAAATAAATATGGTGGAAGAGCGGCTCCGTGTCGCACCTGTCTGGTCAGCCTTGAGTATAAACAAAGTCGCCATGCACATTTCTCTGGCTGTACGTGCCTTAGACTTTAATTCCAAATGCTTGAAACCCAACCAAAACTAACTTGAGCAAAACAGGGGCTGTCCTCAGGTGATCGTCCTCCGCGTGCGTCTGTGTCCTGATCTTCTCTTCTTCTAAGGACGCTAGTCAGGCTAGATCAGGGCCACCCACGTGGCCTCATTTTAACTAAATCACCTCTTTAAAATTCCATCTGGGGCTTCCCTGGTGGCGCAGTGGTTGAGAGTCCGCCTGCCCATGCCGGGGACACGGGTTCGTGCCCCGGTCCGAGAGGATCCCACATCCCACGGAGCGGCTGGGCCCGTGAGTCGTGACCGCTGAGCCTGCGCGTCCGGAGCCTGTGCTCCGCAACGGGAGAGGCCGCAACAGTGAGAAGCCCACATACCGCAAAAAAAAAAAAAAGCCCATCTGCAAATGCAGTCCCGTTCTGAGTCCTGGGGGGGTTAGGGCTTCAACACATCGACTTGGGGGGATAAAGTTCAGCCCATAGCAGCAGCCTTTCCGGTCCTTGTCCTGCACACATGAATGCAGGAAAAGGAATGCTCTTGTCCCCAAATGGGTGGCCAGGTGTATTTTGCAGTGAAGCTCAGAGCCAATACCATCAGGAATCTGAGTTCAGCCTCCTCGTGAGTTTAGTAGGTCTTTGTCAGCCAGGTTTTAGGAATAAGAGCAATACTTCCCAGTTTTAAATATCTAAAAATAACCTCTGTGTTATCGTTTTCTTTTTAGGTTTTCTATACATTTTTTCATAATTTAAAAGCATGGTAAGAAAGTAAAATTGTTGAATGCTTTTAAATCGAGAAACTGAAAAAATGAAACTGAAACTGAAAAACTGTGGAGGCCTGGTCGTTTAAAATCGACATGCGCCTTCCCGAGAGTGCTTTTCGTGGGCGTGTGCACGTGCTCCAGAGAGAATGCTGTCTCGGGTGGACCCCCCGCTTCTGGGTGGTGGGACGGGATCGCGGTGGCCTTGCTCTGACACACACCTGTCATCAACCTTCGGTGGATTTCGGGCATGGAAACCTTTCCCGCAGTTAAGGTGCACTGAGAGGATTAATCTGCTTCTTGTAATCTTGTCAGAAACGGGATACTGTAATCCAGCGGTTGGCTGAAGCCCAGCGGCATCCCGCCTGGCCGGGCCGGTGGAGGTGCCGTGCCTTGTCATCTGCTTTCCTGAGCCCTCTGTACCTGCCGCGGGGTGGACGGCAGGTGAGGGCGTGATCGATTCTCAGCCGCTCACAGGGCCTTGAGGTAGCTTCTGTTGTTGGCTGGCTGAGGCTGGCATATGTTGGGAGTGAAAGAAAACCCAGTCAGGATTCTGTTCTCCTAAAACCTGTTGGGCAGGCAGCCTCCGCCACAGGATGAGGCGGTGCCTGGGGAGGCGGCCGCTACCTGGCGCGTCATCGCGACATGTCTTCACCTTAGACTGTCCCACCTCTGCCTCCAGACAGGTTCTGGGAGACGTCTGGTAAGCTTGAGTATGGTGCGTTCCCTACAAGGACTTGGGGCTCCGGGGATATTTATGAAGCAGAATTTCTGTTGACTTCGATCCTTTTGGGTGGTTAAGTGCTAATAAAATGAGACTAAGCTGGCTTACGTGTCTCCCAGCTGGCGTTCTGAGCCCGCCAACAACGGACGAGCGTCAGATATTAATCCCCCCCGGTGTCCTTCCCACTCTGGGCGCTGTCACCCGAGCACCATGCCGGATGGGCGAGTGTGTGCTGAGGGTCTTCTCGCCTGGCCTTCCTCGTTGGTGACCTCATTTCCTCTTTGCCACCGGCCTCAATTCACAGAAGACCCGTAGACTCGGAGTTTTAGTAAGTGCCCAGGCTGGACAGGCTCCACGTGGTGGGACGGGATGGAGAACCACCCATCCTTTCCCGGAAGCGTCCCCGGGAGCGGAGTGTGAGTCGAGCTGGGCCGTCCTGGGACTGTGCAGCTTTACCGTGACTCTCTCACAGAGCATGACGTTGGCTTTGTCTGCCAAGCAAGCTAATTAGCCATCAGTGTATGGGCTTCTCTCCGAAGGAGGATAGTTTAGAACGTTTTCCCTAAAAGAGTCGCCAGGCTTGGGTTCCTGGGAAAACAGATTTTGGGACCAGGTTTTGCATGTGGGAAGTTTACTGGGAATTCTCCCGAAAACAGCCTCCGTGAGGGGTGGCGGGGCAGGGCTGGGTAGAGGGAGGAGCTGAGGTCAATGAGGCCCCAGCCAGCCCTAGGGTGGGGCTCTGGGCAACAAACGAAAACAAAGTTACGAACACGCTATTTCCAGAGGGCCTGTATCAGATAAATAGAGAGCACAGATAGGTAGGTAACCGTCTGTGTGCACGTCTGCGACACGTCCACTGGAAGCGTTTGCACGTGTTTACGAGCTGAACCACCCCGAGCACGAGTCGCTGATGTGACTCAGGCACTCTCCTCTCCCCCTGCCGGCTCTGCTCTGTTCCACTTTCCTTACACAGATTTTCACGTCTAAACTGACGAAAGCCGGGGATTCTGCTAATTATACACACCACGTCCCGCACTCACACCCCTGGTGTTCGATGAGCATCACACAATAACAAAATAGCCAAAGAAGCCACAAAGAAAACATCGTCTCTAACAGGAAGTGGACATTCTGCCAGCCCTGCTTTGTCCACACGCTGACGAGTCAAGCCGGGGAGAGAGGGAACAGGCCTGGGAGCCTGTGATTACCAAAATGCTCGCCCCTGCTGCCCCACCCAACCCCTGCCTGTGCTTAGCCGAGCCCCTGTTTGCAGCGCTTTGCTGCCCCAAATCTGTCACTCAGCCTTACTCAAAAGGCCACTCAAAATCCCGCATCCTCTAGGAAACTTACCCATTTGGTTAAAAGCTGTATTTTTGAACCAGGATTCTAGGTACAAGCTAACAGATTTAGCTATATCATTATACTTATATGTACAGTCTTCCAAATAAAAATGTACCCAGCTTCACACTGAGATCACTTGTTAAGTATAAAGTTGCGTGACATGTCATTCTCTTGGGTAATTCCCAGCAGTTCAGAGGCACTTCTGCAGTGCTTCTCTCGTTGATCAGGAGCTCTACTTTCGACAGAGTAAGTGGCAAGGGGAAATGATTAGGACGGTTTACAAAGACAGAGCAACTGCAAAAGAAGCAGTGTGCTTGAAAAAACGTTTGCCAGGACCTAAAACCAGGTAAGATACACGCTAACATCGGGACGAGGAGGTCTACGTGGCGTCAGGTCGGGAATGAGGGCAGTGGATGGGGAAACCCAGCTTGGGTAAAAGGTTATGGAGAAATGGACCGGAAGACATTCTGTTGTTATGTTGAGGAAGGGCCGTGACCTTCCACTGCGAGGGTCAGCCTCACCCCTCCCACACCCACCCAGCCTGTGATGCTGTGAGGCTCTGGGCCACAAGCAATGGAACCCGTGACCAGTGTGACCGGCGTGGATGGTGAGCCCTGCATCACCGTGAAGAGGAACGGGTGTGCCCCTCACGCCTCACCCCTCCTAAGCGGCTCCCGTAAGGCTTGCCACGTGCTACACTGACGCCACCTGAGCTCCCATGCGCACTGGCACACGGGAGTGGGAAGTATACACTAATTAATAGCTTACAGAGGTGAAGTCAGCATTCCCTGAATCCCTTCTGAGGAGGGCAGCTGTGCAGTCACTGCAGCCGCCTCTTGGAAAGCACTCACAACGTGTCGTAGGAACTGCCGTAAGGCTCAAGGCTGTAACGCACTCTAAGCCTCTGTGGCCTCACGATGGATATTCAGTTTTCTCGTAAAATCCAGCACATACTGTAATTAGTTCCTCAGACCCTTTCAAAATGGACCTGCTGCCCTTCTGGGGTAACAGTGCCATACGGAAAGGAGAGTATCCCAACATTTAGAGGAATCAGGGTCAAAGCAGCACGGATATCCAGAGACACAAAGCATCGTCAGGGCCCCCGTTGGGGCAGGCACTGAATGGGGCCCACCCGTCCCGCTCACCTTAGGACCACTGGGCCACAGACCTGCCCGACGGTAATTTGCCCAATTCCTACGTGTACACCTGGACTGGATACACTCCGTAAATCTGGAACGGACGTAGGTGGTTTCCTAGACTGTGGGGTGAGAGCTATCAGCGTGGAGAGGGTTGGGGGAAGCCTCAAACTCCCCGCATAAATTAGCCAATCAAAGACAGTATTGCTCTGCAGGACCTAAAGGATGCGAGGGTGTCTCCCCTTAACTCCTCAGTTCGTCCTTACAAAACCTCGAGGGAGCCCGAGGGCCGCAGGCTCAGCTGAGCAGCTGTGTGCCCGGCATGGCAACCCCACCGGGAAAGGCTCCTGGGCGTCGGGAACTTTGGAGACAGACACTGACCTGGAAAGAGCCCTGTCCACCCCCGACCAGAAGGAGGACCAGACGCGGCTCAGGGTCTCCTGGGGTGGACACACGATGCCTCTGCAGCAGTCACTCCCTGCGCTCTGCCAGGGGGTCCCCTGGGACATGGACTGTCCAGGTCCTCCTCAGAACCCACACCGGTCCACCGTATCGAGGCCATCAGACTGCAGGAGCCCTAACTGAAGGCCACGCTGAGACACACGCTCTCCGGAGGATGGGAAATAAGCCCCAGGAGCCGGCACTTCTAGGGCTGGGATGTGCCCTCCAAAGGGAAGGATGTTTGGTTTTGATTTAGCGTGAATGTGCATGAGGTCTGCAACGTGAGCAAGCAGGCAAGTTCCCGCGGATGGTGTCAATCCCGCAGATTTTGGTCCGGGAGGGGCCCGAGGCTGTGTTTCCAGCAAGCTCGCGGGAGATGCTCGTGCTGCGGGAACCACGCCTTGAGCCGTCAGGCTCTGGGCCCTCGATGCGTGAAGTCTGAGGACCGTCGGTCCCTGAGGCCCTGCTGGGTCAGAGCCAGACACCGTCCTGGTTGCAGGGCGGAGCCGCCACTTGGCCTGGCCCAGCTGGGCTCCCGCTACAGGCAGCCCCCCTCCGGCTCCCCCCAGCCTCGGCCTGAGGCCGCCAGAGCCAGCGCACCTTCCCGGCAGCTTTCCAGAAGGAGACCCTGGGGCATGGGTTCATGTGTGGGCTGTTCATTCGGGAGGATGTTGAGGGGTTGCACACTGAGCCCTCTCTCTCCTAAGGTCTCCGCAGAGGAGACTCACCAGCCTCCCAATTAACAAATCAGAAGATGCTTTCCTTCACTAAATCTTTTCCTGGTCGGTCTCCATCCTGCCTCCCAAGTAGCCCCGAAGCCCACTCCTCTGAACCTTCTCCACCACCGCCTGTTCTGGGTGTGGCCACCCAACTGGCCCCCATGCCGCTCTCTGCCCGGTCCTCAGCCCATGGGTCCCCTCCGGAAAATGCACATTTACCGCCCTTCCCTGGGGAAGTGTCTGGTGGTTCCTCCTTATCCTTGGGTCAGACTCTAAGTCTTCTTTGTGGCTGAGGAGGCTGTGTCATCGGGGTCCCCTCCTCGAACCTCAGGTCACACCTCTCACCCTCTGCCCAGGAGTCATCACTGACTGTGGGACCAAAATGGTGAAACTGTAGAGGTTAACAACCTGTAGTATTAGGATGGGGATGACTGCCACGTGTCGATTTCCTACTAGGCAGCAGGCACGGAGCTGGGTGCTTGGTAAGTGAAGGTGGAAGGAATGGGCAGATAAATTAACAAATGTTTGTTGGAAGGACTATGGCCTCTGATCAGAGTGCTCATATGTTGGGGCAGAAGCTTCGTTAAAGAGAGTCTGGCCAACGCCGTCAACCCTCTTGGCCTCCTGGGTCCCACCTCTCGGGCAGGCGGGGGGGACCCTACCCAGGGGCAGCAGAAGCCAACAGCAGCCGACTGCCCCCTCTGCTCGCACACCAAGTTCAGCCTTTTCCTGGTAAAAACGATTTTTCTCAGTACTATTTATCCTTGTCATATTCTGTTCGTTTAAAATTTATGTTCCTCAATCTTCATCTCACCTCTTCTAATGTTTTTTCACTTACATCTAGTGGGTTTTAGACTTTTATCTTCCCTCTCCCTCATCTTTCTGAGTTTTTTATCTCAATGGTTTTTGGATTTAGCTTTTATTTAAATATCATCAGTCATGTCTTATTTCCGATATTACTTCCTTTTAGAGGAGCAGAGCCCACATGGGGCGGCTGGCAAGGGCTCTGGCGATCAGACAGTTCAAACACAAACCTTCTCCGCATGAAGTTCGTAAAGGTGTTATCCTGTGTTTTCTCCCAAATGAAAAAAAAAAAAACCCTGTCACATGTAGGGTACTAACTTGTTGTTTTTGTATGTGAAGTGAGGTAGGGAGTCCACTTCTTGGTTTCTGTGGATGACCAGTGGGGCCATTCTTTCCTTGCTCATCTGCAAGGCCAACACTGTCAGAAATCAGGTTTCCCATGCGCGTGGACCTGTTTCTAGCATCTATACTGTGCTTCACTTGTTTGTCAGTCCTCAGGCCAGCACCACACTGTCCTGATTACTGAAACTACATAGCAAGTCCCTGTATCTGGTTTATGGTTTTCCCACTTTAAGCTGTTAGTATGATAATTATAGCAATATGGGTTTTAATGTTTTTTAATGCAAAAGTAACCTTGAAGTCCTTCCCTGTGGACATGGATTTTATTTGATAATGATTTTGTTAGTATTTTTGCATTTGTGTATATGTGTGTTTTTGTTCTTGTGTAAGGTTGGCCTGTCGTCTTTTTTTGTATTATCTGTGATTCTGATAACTAGCCCAATAAAATGAGTTGAAGGAATGTTTATTCTTTCTACATTCTCTGGAAGGGTTGCGTGATGGAATTATACAGTGATTGGTAGAACTCATCTGTAAAACCATCCAAATTTTCTTTGTAGATAGATTTTAGAATATTGATTCAAGGCATTTAAAGGTTTCAGGATCATTCAGTCCTATTGGGGTCAGTTTGGATAACTTGTTTTACATAGGAATTTGTTTTTTTCACATTTTTTCCAAATTATTCAGCCCGGATGTGTTCTAGTACTCTTTGATATTTAAATTTTTGTTGTATATACATAGTTACTTACTTTTTCATTTATGCTATGTATATTTTATTTTCACTCGTTTTACCTTTATATTCTTCTGAGATTTGTTAACTTGATTAATCTTTTTCAAAGAACCAAGTTTTGGCTTTGTTTACCCTTTCTCCCATACCTTTATTTTCACCTGCATTACATTTTGTTCATTATTGTTTCCCTTCTTTTGCTTTGTTGAGTTTGTTCTGCTGTTCTTGCACGTTATTAATTTCCAGCCTTTTAAAATTTTCTAATATAATTTAAGACTATAAATTTGCCTCTTATCATGACCTTGGCTGCATCTCACAATTACTGATACCTAATATTTTTAATAGGTATTTTCTAACTTCCATAATGATTACTATTTTGATCCATGAGGCTTTTTTCTTCTTCCAGTTGTACTGAGCTATAATTGACATATAGCACTGTGTAAGTTTAAGGTGTACAGCGTAATGATTTGACATCATAAAATGATCACGAAGTCTTTGAAACTGTACTTTTTTACTTCACAAACGTACGAATTTGTTTAGAAAATCATTTGGTTATTGATTTTGAACTTAATATATTTGTTGGATCTAAAATGCTACACAAGAAGTATTCAAATTTCAGAAATGTTAAAATGTGGGAAAATGGCAACAGTAATTATAAGAAGTCCCTGATTGTAAGACACATCCTAATTTAGAGATACTAAAAACTGAAAAAGAAAACTGCGTTTTAGAAACTAAAATTTTGTTGCAGTCAGAAACTCTGTCTGTGTAATATCAACTTATTAAAATATGGTGCAATTTACTTTATTTCCTAGTATGTGGTCAGTATTTGTAAATGTTTCTTGAGAGTTTAAAAAAGTATTTAATTCTCTTTCTATTATGTTCCTATTATATGAGCCTCTTTCGTAGTGTTATTCAAGTATTTTATATCCTTACTGAATTTTGTCTATATGGTTTATTGATTATTTACAGAAGGAATTTAAAAAATCTACTTCTGTCATGCTAGATTTCTCAAAATTTCCTTATAATTCCATCTATTTTTGTTTTATATGTTTTGACTTTGTTATTAGGAACAAAAATGCTTAGAATTGTTATATTTTCCTGTTGAATTGAGCCCTTTATGCCTTTTATCAATATGTAGTAACCTTTTATTTTAATGTCTCTTGTAATGCCTTTGGCCTTAAATTATTTTTGTTTTCAACTTATACTAATATATTACTACCAGCGTTCTTTGGCTATTTGTTTAGAACATATTTTTCCTTTTTTGTTTTTGATTTGTAACTGTCTATGCTCTTATATTTTAGATGTATCTCTCATAACCAACATATAGCTGGGATTTTTAAATTCCGCATTATGATCTTAACTTTTTAATTAGAAAGTTTTATTATTAGTATTTATTACGGTTAGTGATATACTGAAATTCCTTTCCACTATTTTATTTCATGCTTTCTATTTGTCCTACCTTTCTGAGGCTTCTTTTTTCTTTCTATTCTTACATCCTTTTAAATTAATTGAATTTTTTTCTTCCCTCCCATCTTATTCTCCAACTCAGTTTGGAAGTAATACATTCTATTTCTATGATATTGTTGATTACCCTGAAATATTAATAATCCGTAAGCTATTTGACTTGACAAAGTCGACAGCTAATATTTTACCCTCTTTAAAGATGATACAAGAAACTTAGAGTGCTTTTATTATAAATTATATGTTGCAGTTGTTCTCTTAATTCTATCTTGTTATTTTTAGTCACACAAATTATATGTTACTGTTTTCCACAGCTAATGTTTGTTTAGACTAATCCACATATTTACTATTTTCTTTGATAAACATTCTATGTATCTCAGAACTTTTTTTCTAGGATCCTTCTCTCTTCCTAGACTTCTCCTTATGAAAGTGCCTCTAATGAGGGTCAATCATGGGATTTTTGAAATATCTTTATTTCATCATCATTTTCAAAAAATACACTGAACTGATTTATCATTTCAAGTCAGCATTTATTTTTTCCCCTGGCATTTTAGATATTATGCCACTGACTTCTGGTTTCCCCTATTACTGTTGAGAAGTCAGCTGTATTTCTAAATCTTGTTTCCTTTTAGAGAATCTATTCTTTTCCTCCAATTTAAAAAGGTCTCTCTTTTTATTTGTATTCATCAGTGTCATTAGGATGTGTCTAAGTGTGAATTATTTTTAAATACCTTTCTTGGGGTTTATGGACATCCTAAATATGAAGAGTCATGTCCTTTAAAAATATTAGGAAAATTTTAACCATTCTTTTTTCAAGTATTGTGTTTCTTCCATTCTGTTTTCCTTCTAGAATTCTGATTAGAAACGTATTCTGTTTTCTCATATTATGCCACACCTGTTAAATGCTATTCTCTATTTCCCTTCTCTTTCCTTTCTCTCTTTGCTCCATTTTGGGTACATGTTTGACAATGAGGTCTATCTTCCAATCATAAATTCTCTCTTTAGCTGTATCTAGTCTGCCGTATAACTTTTCTATTAGAGTTTCTATTTTTAATTATTAGATCTTTCATTTTTTTAAAAGTTGGATCCTCAGGCCACCACTCTACATATAGTCAAGAAAGATTTTAGCTTTTGTTGTATACTTCACTCATTGCTAAATTCACTATCATCTGTGAAAAGCACATTAGGAAAAATAAAATGGCTCTTTGATATCATGGACCTTTCCTTAAGCCTTGACTCTTGGACAGAAATTGGTTAGGGCACATGTCACATCAGCTCAACTAGAAACCCTTATTTACTGATGTTTAAACCAAACTTGTGCACTAATACTCCTTTGAGTTGTGGCCAATTTGTCAGATTAGGGAGGAATCCCAGTGGGAAAAAACAAAACTGTGCTATAGATCCTTTCTCATTTAGATGATTAGTTAATGACCGAATACTAGTTTAAGATGAGGTAGGTGACCCCCTCCACAGCAGACAGGATAGGAACATAAAAGTTCTCCTGTGGGCTCTCATGTGATATCTGACCCCAACTGATGTGAAGCTACTTATGATCTTTATACCACTGGGAATGAATATTCGTACACTTTACTGCAGAAATACTAATATGCTTCACTATGGTTTGCTCTCAGCATGTTAAATAAGATACAGTATTTGGTAGAATTTCCTTTCTAAAATATGAAAAGTTATTGATTCTGAAAAACAACTGGCCTTGGGGATTTTAGATAAGAGATTGCGGCCCCGTAATACTTATGCCATTGTGTTCTGGTAAGGATTAAACAACATAAAGTATAGTTTTTTGCACACTGCTTGGTTTAGAGTAAACCCTCAATAAACCGTAATTCTGTGGCTGTTGTTACTGGATCATTTCAGATACCCCTCTGATTGCCATGCTTCCTAAAGTGGTCCTGGGGACGAGGGGGCAGGAAATGTGGAGCTAGGCGTCTGAATACTTATGTGATGTCTTGCATTTCACATATGTCAGAGTGCAAAGGACAGGAGCTTTTAGAAACTCATTAGGCACTGATGTAGGGTGGAGCCAGCAGGACTGAGAGCTTACATCTAAATTACTCAGCAGGGGAGGGAGAGGAATAGGAATGTAGAACAAGGTGCTTAAGAAATCAAATTAATTAATACAAACTTCTAGGGCCCTTCCCAGGTCCTTAGAAGGGGCTGTGCAAGAGGAAGGCCTGAAGTCTCTGCTTCAATGGCTTCTTGCTGGACGTGACCCCTGCCCCCCCCCCCCCCCCGCCCTGCCCCCAGATGCTGCTTTGAGCACCTGTGCAAACCGTCCTTTCTGGGCATCCCACTGGGTTGGGCCATGCAGAGTCTGCGCTGTGGCTGGTGGCCGCGCCTTTGCTTAGTCCCCAGAGAGTCTCAGCCGAAAGCACCAGAGGAGGTTTATGCAGCCCCGGGCCCTCAGCCCCCTTCACCTCCACTCAGTCTGGAAGGAATGGGTGTCTCTTCCAGGCAAAATCTAGCAGGCTAGAAATCCAGCTCTGGGACACACGCTGCTTTCTGAGTACACCTGTGGGCCCCCTCGTGGTTGATAATTAAGAATAGTCTTGATAAAGGAAGAGCGGATGCCCTACGAGTGAGGAGGGAGGGGGCCGAGCCCAGGGCGGGGCCTCACTGATCAAAGCGAGACTTTAGGCGCCTGAGGTGGGGGACCAGCCTGCATGCCCCGTGGTCCAGAATAAGCTGGAGTCTCAGGAGGGCGAGGGGGTCCCGCTGACCTGTTCACGGCTGATCCCCAGCCCCGCCCCAGGCCCGGCCCAGAGCAGACCTGACCCGATGTCTGCTGAGTGACAGAGTCGGAGGACTGAGCTCTGAGGAGGCAGGAAGGTGAGCAGAGCTGTGATTTGCAGGCTGAAGCCAGAGGGAGTTGGAGGGAAAATGGAGATGAGTCCTCCCTCCCTCGAAGAGAATGGGTGCTGCCAGGAGTGTGTGTGGAGTAGATCCCAAGCAGCTCACCTGAGGAAGGTAGGGAATCCCTCACCCCACCCCGCCCCCGGCAGCCGGCAGCCAGCAAGGGCGAGAACGCAGTCCTGAACCTGCCCCCCAGGGCGAGACCGTTCCCAGCCTGACCTGTTGCATCTCCGTCAGTGACAGAGGGGATGCAGCACCTGGAAAGGTTCGAACCGGTGTGAAAAGCAGCCGAGACAGTGCCAAGGAGAAGTAGCACTGATGGACCAGCCCTGGGCTTTCAAGAACAGGTCTAAAGTTGTGTAAGGCTTGAGTGTAATCGATGAAAAATCAACATGCAGTTCCTTACGTGGGGTAACAGGCTCTGCGACCACCACGAGTGACACAGTTAAATGTGAAGATTTTTTAAAGTGTCTATAGCAATTTGTATCCTTTTTAAAGTGAGAGGAAAAATTACTTTGTGAAGTAAGCACGTTAAATTATAGAAGCATAAAATGCAGTCTGTTATTCAGCAACAAAACAAAAATATTAAACACATCTCAATAGGTGGGAAGAATATGATCTCTAAGAATTCAGACGCAGGGGGTGATATCTCCTTTCTATTGAATAAATGGTGAAGGAACTGAAATGATGTTTACACAAAATGTTTACACGGAAATAAGAACATTTAAATGTGTGGTGGAAAGCCATGAGAGAGGGATTACTTTCAAATCATTAAACTAGCAAACATGGAAAAATAGATACAAGTATGAGAGGCTGGATTAGACAAGCCCAGCAGAACGACTGCTGGTCGCTGAGTAAATACAGGGACTATTTCCTGAGGAGACAGCCGTGAAAAGATCTTTCGGGGGGCCCACTCTGGGGTTAGGTAAAAGGAAACTGCAGCTGCAGTGATGCACGCGGAACATGAGAGCTGTTCACCCTCCGCCGTAGGTGTTTCTTGACCCAGAGAAGCTAGAGGAAGGTCAGGCCGGTGCGCGCAGTGGCTCCGGAACAAGGTCTGTGTCGAACTCACTGCCCACTTCCAAGGCGCGCGCCTTCAATTGTTTCCTTTCTCCACTGCGCCCAAAGCGTTTCTTTCACAACTCCACGGTGATGCTCTCATTTCCTGGAGTAACGTCCACCGACCACATGCTATGGGCCGCTTTGCTGAGTGGGATCAGACACAGCATCTGGAACAAGAGAGAACATGGGATAACCAGAGATAACCAGACAGGTGGAGCCCAAGGTGCCCACCGCCAGGCCCTGAAATTAAGCTGAGAGGAAAAAGGGCTTCCAGTTTGATTCTCTGTGTTCGGATTCTCAACATAAGGAATGACTTGACATGCTGGGTCCTGGGCCCCAAGTGCTTCATTTGGAGATGCTTCCTCACCATTTGGTTTTTAAAAAATTATATTGCATGTGATTGCTCTAATTGAAAAAATAAATGCATGCTGATTGGAGGAAAAGTGAATTTTTTAAGTAGAGATCATACTGTACGAGAAATTGTATATCCTGCATTTTCACTTAGCATTGCATCATGAGAATTTTCCCATATCATGAAAAACTTTTCTAAAATGATTTTTGAATATTATGCAGTGGTCCCTTATAAATGCATAGTTATTTAAGTTGACTTATTTGAAAATATTTTCCTCTTGATGAACATTTAGGTTTTTATTCTCCAAGTTTGATGTAGAAAATTACAATTTAAGTCCTTGGTCAAAATCTTAGTGTTTATTTCTGATTCTTTTCTTAGGGGACAAAAATCATGAAATACAGTTGCCGGCTTAAACATTTACGAGGCACCTGAGACACTTTGAAAATCTGCACTCCAGAAATGGACACGCCCATCAGTAAGGTATGGGAATGACTTCTGATTCCTAGCTACACTTGACAATCTGAGTATTGTTATTTCTTTTTAAATCTTTGCCCTTTTGACCACGAAACAATGGCATCTAGTTTTAAGATGTATTCTTTTGGTCATTAGTGAGGATAAAGAGTTTTCATATGGTGACTGGCTGTTTATTGGTCTGCCTTTCTGAATTGCCTGTTTGTATTCATAGTCTATTCTTCTTTGGAGATACTGGTTTTTCCTATTGATTTGCAAGTGCTTTTTACTTAGTGAGGTATTTAATAGACTTTTGGGTATTGTATATGTTCTAAATATTTCCCCCAATTTGTCATTTGCCTTTGTGCATTTTTTAACAGTGAAAGGATATGAAAAATTTAGGTTGTCAAATCCATCAAAATTTTCCTTAGTGTTTCTATTTTGATGCTATGTTTACAAAATCTGTCTTCACACCATATAGCTATGCATATAAAATGTTCCTTCTCTGGTTCTCTTCTGGCTTTGTTGTTGCAGTAACTCTGTAGTTTATTTAGATGCTGATGTGAGTACAAGTGTCAACATTTATTTTTTTATTACTAATAGTGAAGCAATTATTTTGGAAGATTTTATTTAATAATTCTTTCTCCACTGATTTAAAATGCACTCTTACCTCACATTAAGGACTGAAACATAATTTGGTTCTATTTCTGCTTTTTCGTCTATATCATTGGACTGTTTATCTCGTCTATGGCGGCTGTATGCTACTGGCATTAGTGTCGTCTTATGTACTATGTTTTAACATGTAGCAGTGCTTCAGCTCTTTATTTTCCTCTTTAATGATCTTTATTTTCCTTGCCCACTTATACTTTCTTACGAACTTTAATATAATTTAGTTAAAATTTGGAAAACTATGTTGTTGGAATTTCTTTCAATTTATTAAATAACTTGGGGGGGGAATTGACAGTTTTATAATACGTGTTACGGCTTTCCTTGCTAGGAACATTAGATGCTTCATATTGTATTTATATCTGTTCCCTCAGGAAATATTTGTTTGATAAAGATACATGTTTCATCATATTTATTTTATTGTCTTTTATGTTGTATGGTTATTCTGAACAGTTTTTTTATTATTGTCAATATATAGGAATTATATTAATTTTTGCATATGTGTTTTGCCACTAGTTGTCTAAGTAGATACTGAAGTTTACGTTACTTGGCAATTTACTATTATTTTTTGAGAGAGTGGTGGAGGAGAAAATCTTACTATGTGAAAATAATGATAATTTTGCCTCTTCCTAATTTCCCCAATTTCCAGACACTGGTGAATAATAGGAATGCAAGGGCCATCCCAGTTTGGCCTGTGCAAAGCATCACTGAGACAATACAGTCTATGGAGCCCCCATTTTGAATTCACATCCCTGGTGAGGTTTTAAAATAATATCTATGTTTGGTTCCCACTGATCACCATTTAATCTCCAAGTCAAGCATTTCTCATTCTCAGCATTTCCTTTTGCATTTCTCTATCTCTAAAGAAATTACGTATTTTTACCCCTACCGGTTCGAAAAATATAAACTTAGGTTTTTTTTCTTTCTTCAGTGGCTACCGTTAGTGTTTCTAAGACCTGAGTTCAATCTATTGTCCTCTAATTATCAATGTCAAAAATTAACTCTCAGCTCTGAAGGATGGGGAACTTATCTCTCCTCCCCGCCCCTGAAATAATTTCTAAACATTTTAATGGAATCTGGGATTTTTAAAGCCCGATGGTAATGATAATGAAGACGATAATTTATAATACTTTGTTTTCCAAGGATATTTTGATTTTTACTTTTAATTTCAGAATCGTATTTACAGTTGTGTAGATTTAGTTCTGTGGTTATATCGGGAGGTCCCCATGCTGAGTTCTGTGTTCATGTCCCCATTGGGCTCCCTGTGTCGTACACACCTTGTTCAGGGAGATTGGGAAGGTGGTTTTCTTCCTGAATTCTTCGTACCTGAGAAATGGTCTTGCTGCTTTTTTGCACATGAAATCGACTTGCGTGGAGTGGGCCTCCTTAGCTTAGCCCTGTGCGCCCGCGGAATGCGGGGCCCATGTGTCCCTGTCCTTTGGGGCCACAGTGACGACGCTGAGGACAGCTTGCGCTTTCCTTATTTATCTGTATTTTTACCCTCAACACCTAAAAGATTGTAGGATTATTTTTCTCTGTGCTTGAAATGTAATCCACAAGTGCATGTGTAGGAGTATGTCTGTTTCCTTTATTTTTTTCCCCGAATACTTCATAAGCTTTTGTGAAATTTCAGTTCTCGGAAGGTGCACGCTTCATGTTTTTATCCTTCGCGCACATAATGTTGTTTCTCTTTTAAAATCTATTCGGTCTTTAATTTGCACTCAGGAAAGTGTCTCAAGCTTGCCTTCCAAACTGTGAACGAAGTTTCTGTTTTGTCAGTTGGGCTCGCTCTTGCTTTAATGAAGGTTTAAATTCTGCTGCTTCACCTTGGTTTCTCTGTAACCCTCCCTATTCCCCACCCCCAACCCTTGCGTTCCTGCCTGATTCTTACCTGGGGCCGTTGATGGTGTTCTTGGTCTTCGCTCCGTTTTCCTTTCCCTGGTGCCCATGGAGTGTATGTTTCACGCATCATCACAGGGAGCACAGAGCAAGCCCTTGTGGGGACTTGGTTCTCCGCTGTGGAGGCCGCCCGTTCGTCTGCCTTTCTCTCCGTCTGGGACAGATTTCTCTGCTATGGGAGGACAGCTCCACAGACTCCCTACCGCTTTCTTTTCTCATTGCTCATCTTGATCAAGAAGGGAGACCCAGCAATCCCACTACTGGGCATATACCCTGAGAAAACCATAATTCAAAAAGAGTCATGTACCAGAATGTTCATTGCAGCTCTATTTACAATAGCCCGGACATGGAAGCAACCTAAGTGTCCATCATCGGATGAATGGATAAAGAAGATGTGGCACATATATACAATGGAATATTACTCAGCCATAAAAAGAAACGAAATTGAGCTATTTGTAATGAGGTGGATAGACCTAGAGTCTGTCATACAGAGTGAAGTAAGTCAGAAAGAGAAAGACAAATACCGTATGCTAACACATATATATGGAATTTAAGAAAAAAAATGTCATGAAGAACCTAGGGGTAAGACGGGAATAAAGACACAGACCTACTAGAGAATGGACTTGAGGATATGGGGAGGGGGAAGGGTAAGCTGTGACAAAGCGAGAGAGAGGCATTGACATAGATACACTACCAAACGTAAGGTAGATAGCTAGTGGGAAGCAGCCGCATAGCACAGGGAGATCAGCTTGGTGCTTTGTGACCGCCTGGTGGGGTGGGATAGGGAGGGTGGGAGGGAGGGAGACGCAAGAGGGAAGAGATATGGGGACATATTTATATGTATAACTGATTCACTTTGTTATAAAGCAGAAACTAACACACCATTGTAAAGCAATTAAACTCCAATAAAGATGTAAAAAAAAAAAAAAAATTACCCGACAGGGCTGTTTAGAGGATTAAATAAAAAGATGCACGTTCGTGGCAAAAAAAAAAAAGAAGGAGACCAGGAGCCTGGAGGTCTCGCCCCCTCTTCCTGTCCCCTTTGGGACTGTCACAGCACTTCCCCTCTTCCAGGGGCTGGTGGACGCCTGGCTGGTGTTGCCTGTCTGGGCTGCAGAAAGGTGACCTGTTCTTCCAGTAAATACACAGAGAAGCATGTATTTGTGGACACTTTCAAGAGTAAAGTCCATTTTTCTTCCCTTTTCTAACACTATGCATGAAAAATTCACCCCCTGAAATACACAGTTCTTCTTCTTCCCCCTTCTTTCTATGACAGTTTTTTTTCATTCCAAACTGTGTTGCAGTTTTGGTCACCACAGCCCCAAAATGGCTGCAGAGACCTGCCCTAGACGCTGCTCAAGGATCCGGCCCCATCTGCAATGCAGGAGAAGGCAATTCGTATGTCTTCCTGACTTGTAAAACAGAATTTTTGACTATTGGAAACATTTACAGACTTTTATTTGTCTTCTTGACATGCATGGTACCATCATAATTGTCATAATTAATTCAAAAGGAAAAAGTGTTAGAAGGATGTTTCGTGAGGTCAGCCACGCACAGGGCATTCTGAATCTTGCTTGGTCCTGGGGCTCTGTTTGTGATTTCTATTTCCCTGTGTGTTTAGAGAGTTATTCTAGTCTTTCTAGTATTCTTGCGTGGAGTGTGGCCGTATCTCGAAAGGGCAGTGAGAAAGAGAGAGGGCTGTGGGTGGGGCTGGATGAATAGCACTAAGAAGGGTTTACTGGGTGTTCAGGGACAGTCCTTATTGTTCTGTTAGCTGAGAACCACGTGAAGAAAACAGTAGGAGTATCACACGTGGCGTAACCTTTTCTGTAGCAGAGCCTTACTTAGTCTGGAAATCCCTGACGCTCCCAGAGGACGAGTTTGTCCCTTGGTTTAGGACTGGGACGGGTCCCTGGTAGTTGAAAGCCCCTGACCGCCCTGAAGGCAGGGTTTCAGGAAGCTGGAGGTGAGCGTGACCGCGAGCCTGGGCACCAAGTCCATTGTTTTCCCTAAATCAGCAGCTCTCCCCGGAGCACTTCGCACAGTGCTGGCACGTGGCAGGTGCCCAGAGCTGGTGGCTGTGGTGACAGTCATGTGTGCGGTTCACCAGGACGGGGGCTGGCCGTCCTCGGGCCCGGTGTCCGGGCCGCCTTCCGGGCGCGTGGATCCTACGATGCTGTCACTGCTGGGTCAGAGGTTCACCAGGCCCCTGTCAAGCTGCTGCTCTACCCCAGGCTGGGGTGGGGTGGGGGGTGAGGGGTGCAGAGCCCCTGGCCTTGCTCGTGGACCACGGCGAGTGAGAATGAAAGCTTCCTGGCTCGCTGCTCAGAGACGCTCTCCTCGGGTTCCGTGGCTCCTGCCTTTCCTCCGTGCTGTACAGGAACATCGTCGAGATGCTTTTCACCAAGTCGGCGGCGATACAGACGGCAGCCCAAGTCGCTTCTCAGAGGTGGATCCCTACTTGTGCTGTCAGTCGGCGTGGTGGGCAGAAGGGCCCCCAGAGCGCCCTCCCCCTGGTCCCTGGGACACGTGGACCCCGTCAGCTACGGGCGATGCACATGAGGGTCCCCCGCGTCCTTTAGATGAGCTCTCGTCCCAGCACATGCTTCGTGTCAGCCCCTGGTTTGACTTGTTTACTTACGTCTGCTGGGGAGCCTGTGCTTTTCTCCGTTTCTGTTTGGTTGTTGCTGTTCTGGTCTGAGGACTACTTACTGCGTGCCTGGCCCATCCTAGATGCTTTACTCGCAATCTCAGTGAATTCTCACAGCAACTCGCCTTAACGTAGAAGGGGAGTCTTCCTGCACGGTTCTGTGCTGACCCCTCTGTGTTTCCTCGGCTCCTACTTATGGAGTAGTTGGAAGGTAGAGACTTCCAGTTTCTGGGAGAGAGTAAGTTCCCTGGAAGCCGTGGTGGCCCTGCCCCTCTGCGGGACACGCACCTTGGTGTGCAGACAGGAGCGCGCAGTGGGGTCCCGGCGTGGCGGCGTGCGGGGTTGGACAAGCAGTGACCCGCCCTCTGGCTTCTTGGCCGCGAGAGTTCCCGCCAGGGCCATCGTGAGCCCTTGGGTGCCCTGTGCCGCCTCCACACAGCCAGCCAGGCTGTGGGCAGGGGTGCCTTCCCTCTCTGACCCTCCTGCCACCAGAGTGGGACTGCCCTCCAGAAGGAGTCTGCTCAGGGCCCAGGGATGCCACGGCCGCAGTCCTCCGTTCTCCTGCCGTCCAGCCTCCCCTGGGGCGGGGCCCGCACGGCCAGAGCCATGCGAGTCCAGGGTCCAGGCGCCCTGCCTGTCCCGCGGCACTCAGGGCAAACCTTAGCACACGAGCTGCGATTCAGGCCCTGACAAGCTGGGCAGAGAACTCGGAGAGACGACGGAGGAACAGCAAGGAACACTTACAACCAGTAAGTAATTTCAAAGGGCGGGTGTGTTGGTGGTGGAGTGATAACGACGTTCTGGTGCACGCTTCCCATGCCTGGAACTTTCTCCTGCCAACCTCTGGCTTCTCGCCATCTGGGGTCATGTCATCTCCTTTTGGAGGCCACTCACCCTGTGTGACAATGAATATCTGAGTTTCAGGCAGGAAGGCCAGCAACTCTCTTTCCTCATCCAACTGCTAACGTATGGAACAGTTATTTACCAAGTGTCTGTTACGTGACAAACAGGATGCCATGTGTTCTTTTGACAACAGGAAACCATTTAAAGTTGAAAAGCAGGGGCATTTGGAGGAGATTTTCTTTTTTAGGAAGACCGCGTTGGCTGCTATGTAGGGGATGAAGGGCGGGGTAGTGCGGTGCAGATAGACAGACGAGAGGAGGTGACCACAGAGGAGCAAGCCGGAGATGAGGGCTTGAGCCCAGCAGCAGCAGAGACGGCAGAGGATGGACACACCGCGACCCGCCCCAGCTGGACATGGCCCTTCCCGAGCACCCTCACTCCCCCACGTCCATCCAAGAGTTCATTTGGGGACCTCCTTGCATGGACAGCTGAGGTTAGAAAGACCTAGAGCCAAGATGAGGGGTCAGGCACGCTTTTTGGCTGGGTTTCTGAGGAAATCGCTGGAGGGTTGGGTTTAGAGAAAAGATCCCAGTGAGCAGGGTGAGAGGAGAGACAGTCTTGGCTGCCGGGGGGCTCGTGAAAAGGAGGCCCAGGTCAGGCCCGGTGAAAAGCCCCGCTGACGTCCATTGCAGGGCAGGGCATTTGTCCTTCCATTCGCGGCTCCCCCTTGCATCCCTGGGCCACTCCGACGGTGCCTGGAACGTTGTGCACGGAGTCCTGTCCGCTCTGCCGTGCCTCCCGCAGAGCAGGTGGTCAGTCACTGCCCAGTGAACTCTTTTCTGTCTCGGTGCTTTCACTTCTGCTGGGCCCCCTCCCAGGGGGCTGCACCTTCACCAACACGAACTGGGCTCGACTTCGTGGTTCAGTTCAGCGCCGTCTTCCCTAGGAAGCGTTCGCGGCACCCCGGCCCCACCAGCAGCTCTCCCTGTGCTCTCGTGGCGCCGGCCTGTCTGCGGTGTTGCTCCTGAACCGCACCTACCACCCAGCCACTGTAAGGCATTGGAGGCAGGGAGTGCGGCCGTAGGCATGTCCACGTCCCCAGCAGCAGACGCCCGCGCGCACGTGCTGGGGGCTCGGTGAGGGGTGAGCTAAAGTTTGGAGAATCAGAGAAATGGCGCTGAGCCCAATTTATCCTGTGGGGGGTTGCAGAGCACGGCCCCAGGTCCCTTGCATTTGGCCACGCATGCCCTGTGGCAGTGAAATTTGGCCAGTCTCCTCATCAGGAGCTAGGGGCTACTTCCCCACCCTTGGCTTCTCGGCTGGCTCGTGACCTCCTTTGACAGGGAAAAGGTGGTGGACAGGACAAATCACAGCTTCCGGGGCTATGCCCTAAGAGGCCTCGCAGCTTCTTTTTTTTTTAAACAGACTTGGTTTTATTTATTTTTATTTATTTAATTTATTTATTTTTGACTGCGTTGGGTCTCCGTTGCTGCGCGCGGGCTTTCTCTAGTTGCGGTGAGCGGGCGCTGCTCTTCGTTGTGGTGTGTGGGCTTCTCACGGCGGTGGCCTCTCTTGTTGCGGAGCACGGGCTCTAGGCACGCAGGCTTCAGTAGTTGTGGCACGCGGGCTTCAGTAGTTGTGGCTCGCGGGCTCTAGAGCTCAGACTCAGTAGTTGTGGCTCAGGGGCTCAGTAGTTGTGGCTCGCAGGCTCTAGAGCACAGGCTCCGTAGTTGTGGCGCACGGGCTTAGTTGCTCCGCGGCATGTGGGATCTTCGCGGACCAGGGCTCGAACCCGTGTCCCCTGCAGTGGCAGGTGGACTCTTAACCACTGCGCCACCAGGGAAGCCCCAGCCTCGCAGCTTCTTTCTTCATCCTCCTGATGTACCTCCTGAGGCCCCCGTGAGGAGGCGGTCTGGCCTGCTAGAGGACGCATCACCACAAGGACGAGAGCTGAGGCGGCTCAGCCCACAGCCATTGCCGACCACCAGATGCCATCAGTCTGGCCAGCCCTCCGGCTGGACACGGCCATGTGAGGGACCCCAGGGCAGGCCAGCCCAGACCCCGCAGCCCACCCACATTATGGAAAATAATAGGTTCTTCTCAGTCACTAAGTTTTGGGGATGGGTTGTTATGTAGCAAACCCGAACGGACACAGCTGTCTTGACCCTGAGGAGGAGAATGACCCCGATGAGTTGATGAACTCGACCATGGGAGCTTCCTGTAAATGGCGGGAAGAGGACATTGCCGACTTTCTGGTAGCCTCCCTCCCGCCAGCTGAGGCTCACAGCTCCGCCAGGGCACAGCTGGACCAGAAGCCTACGGCTTGGGGCCACGTGTCTCCCAGGATGACGCCGGCTGCAGGTGAGGCGGTGCTTCAGGTGAGGCGTGTTGCTGACAGCTGCTGGGGGCTCCGTGGTCGACTCGGCACTGTGCAGAACTGGCCAGGGACGGGGGCTCAGGGAGGCACCCACCTGCCGGATGCGGCAGCCCCCTGCAGCCTGGGGTGTCCTCCCACTCAGAGGTGAGGCCTGCACGCCATGGGTGCAGGCTGACCAGTTTGGCTGGGGGAGGAGGGTGTGTGTTGCCTGCTCTTCCCCCTCGGCCCCGCCCACGGGTTCAGGCAGGTCCCGAGAGAGACCGCGGTTCTCTACTCAGAAGCATCTCATGTCGTTAAAGCCAGTTAATGAGCTGGTGAGATTAGCAGCGGCTGCCAGTGATTCGAAGGTTCATTTCCACCGGCAAATGCTTAGGAGCATGTGAGGCGCAGTGCTCACTCAGAGGCCAGAGGATGGATGAGGGCCTGGGGGGTTCAGGCCCTGTTAGCGGAGAGCTCACCTGTTCTGCTCAGTCAGTCCCATCGTATGAAAAATGGAGATAAGTACGTGTAAGTTGTAAAACGTGTCCGAGTGTATATGTGTTGGCGCAGAGTGGCCTTTTCCAGAACAGATTAGGTTCTGACTCGTGGCTGCGCCTGACTCTGGAGCCCAAAGGTTCAGAAGAGTCCAGTGCGATGCATGAGCTAAAGGACTAAGTCAAAGGTCAGAGGTCACAGGAAATTCCAGGAACTTGAGACTCAAGGGTGCGGGAAACCAGGTCCCCAAGCAGCCAGGTTGAGGCTGCTGAGGAGGGCAGCGCGCTTTTATGGGAAAAAGGTACGCACTCGGCTCAGCTACTGGCCTGGGAACCGGGGGCAGAAGACAAAGGCCCTTCTGCCTAGTGTGCTGCTGGGGTCTGGTTAGGGCTGGAGGGTTCCAGAGTAAACCAGTTCTAGGGTAAACGAGAACGCCTGGCCACATGTCATCAGTTGGGGCGCCCACTGGGTCTGCCGCCTGGTGCCAGGACACCAACTTATAGGATGAGGGCCCAGGGCTCGCCAGGGCGCGGGTGCCCACGGCTGAGGTCCGCCAGACCAGCGAGGAAATCCTTCAGGCTGAGAGGGACAGCTGACTTTGGAAAACCCCTTGCCCTCCCTCTTCGGGGGGCCCAGTAGGGGGGGCCTTGCTGGGCGGGGCGTGGTGTTCTCTCTCCCCGCCCACCCGCGGTCAGAGTTGCCTCTCCCAGCTGGGGGCCGGCCTGCCTGCTGGCAGGTGAGGCCACCTGCTCTCGGCTGCCTTTTCTCTGTGTCTCGGGGCAGCGGGGCTGGTCCCTTAGTGCCGGCCGACTCCCACGAGCCCTCTTCTGATTCCTCCCTGTAAACGTTTCCCGGGGCTGCTGTGACAGTGACCACTGACGGGGACTCCCACGGCAGGGAGGTGGTGTGCCGCAGCCTGGAGGCCCAGAGCCGCGCGTCAGCCAGGGGCTCCTTCCTCTCTTCTCCAGCTTCTGTGCTGCCGACGATCCTTGGTGTCCTGGGCTCCATCCCTGCCTCTGTCTCCACACGGCCTCTCTGTGTGTCTGGCCTCCTCTCCTCGTAAGGGCAGCAGCCACACTGGATCAGGAGCCCGTCCTCCTCCAGGGTGACCTCATCTTAACTAATCACGTTGGCATCAACCCTATCTCCGAATGAGATCATGCTCGCAGGTACTAGGAGGGACGCTAGCCACCCCAGAACACTTGATAAATGTTCTTTCCAGGCTGCTGCTTCAGTCCAGTGAGCATAAGGGCCCCCCCGGGACTGGCTGCTGCCCTGTGACGTAGGCCGGGCGGGTGGGGGGCCGGACGCAGGAGGTAAGGGTGGTGAGCGCGCACCCACTCTGTCCTCACTTCTTGCCGTTGCTCCCCAGCACCTCCGTCAGAGCTGTGCTCAGCTCCCCTCCGACTGCTTCCAGTCCTGAATCTACAAGCTTCTCCCTTAACTGCACGTTCTCCTGCTGCCACTCTGGCCATACGGTGTCAATCAATGAGAGTGCCCATTGGAAGTAGTATTTTCTTACTGACCAGTATTTTCTACCGAGATGAACCAACTACTTAGAGCGGGGAGTACGTAGGTGGGGAGAAGCGAACTCCCAAGGTCTGCGTCTCCCACAGGCAACAGCTAGCCCCCAGGTTTGCAGCAGCAGTAGCTAAGGCAACTAAATTGCTCAACCAGAGAAGCCACCAAACGTCAGGATTAACACAGTAACGGTTTGTTGCTGGTGGGGCAGCTCTCCAGGTGGGGAGTCAAGGATTCAGGCCCTTTCTGTCTTGGGCTCCACTGTCCTCCACATGTTGTTTCTAAGGCCTGGGACATGGTCTACACCCCAGCCAACCAGAAAGGGGACAGAGAGCTTGGGAGGTGCAAGTCACTTCTTTCGTGTTCTGCTGTACCTGCTGACACGGTGCTAAACAGCGCAGATGGAGCCCTGCCCTCATGGAGCTTGTAGTCTTCCTGGGTTTGTGTCAGTTTGGTTTCCAGCTAGGATTTCTATACCCAGCCCAAATCTCAATCAAGACGGACGCTCAATTCAATGTATTCTTCCTCGATAGCTCCTACATCTTCTCTTTGCCACCTGCCTCCAGAACTACCACAGCAGCCTCCCAGCCGACCCTGCCCCTTGTGTGGACTGTCTTCCACCCCTGCACCACGTTACCCACAGAACGATTCTGGTAAACAGTACATCAGATTGTGGTGTGGCTTCACAGACAGTCATCTTCCAGTGCTTCCTGCGTGAGTCCGAATCCCTTACGTAGAACGCGAGATGCTCTGAATCAGGCCTCTGTCACTTTCTCCATCCCTGCCCCTCAACCCACCCCCCTCAGCCCTCTCTTCCTGACCTGTGCACATCATGCCTGTTCCCACCAAACCACGTGAAGTGTCCTGGACGTGCCCGTCGTTCCTTATCTCTGTGTCCTTGAAGAGAACATGGCTTTTTCCTCTTACCCTCTTGGTGAACTCCCATGAATTGTTTACTTTTATTTTAGCTTTATTTTTTTATCAAATATTAAACACACATACAGTTAAAAGCTAAGTCATCCTCCAGTATGTGCACAAAGCCCAGAGGTCTCTTGTCCCCATTTATCTGTCCTCGGAGACAGCCACTTTCAACCCTTCTCTGGTTCTTCTGGTATTTAGCTCCACATCTCTCAGTAAAAGTGCTTAGATTGCCACTTCCTGAGATTTCAATTTTAGGCATTTGTTTGTTGAGTTCCTACCGTGAAGAAGTGAATTAGCTTTCCTTCAGCATATGGTATCCTCTCAGTGTTATAGTACAAATTTATTTTAGATGTTTTTACAGCATATAACTATGCTTTAACTATGTTATACATAGTTATAACATATATATAGTTATACATTGTATAACTATGTTATACAGCATATAACTATGTTTTATGCTGTATAGATGTTTTTACCTTTAGATGTTTTTACAGCATATAACTATGTACATTTCATTCAAAGTTGAAAACTGCAGTACATCATGATTGCTTTTCCTTTCCTGCACGAGTTAACAACTGTCTTTTTACAACCCAAATTCTTCCTAATTATCCAAATCCCTCAATTCTCGCAGGTATGCCCGATATTTCATCATTTTCATCCTGTTGGAGAATCTCTTGTTGAGGCTCTAACCTCTCCTAATCTGGACTTGTTTCCAGTTTCTCCTGTGGCACGGGACCCCCTGGGATGCCACCTTGTCATCATCTGGAGGTTCCCTTTGCCTTCCTCTCATGCTGAATCCCTTGTTTCCTGGACCTCTTGTTTTCCTCTGTCCTGATTTACTCCCTCTTTTTGTTGGAGCACTTCCTGCAGTAGATTTCTGATAAAGTGTATGTGAGAGGTAAATTTTTTACAACCTATATGTCTGCAAATAATCTTTATTTATACTCGTTTTTGATTTGAGATTTTGGCTTGATGTAGGCATCCCGGCTGGAAATGGTTTTCATCCGGGATTCTGAAGGCGTGTGTCTACTGTGGTCCAGCTTCCTTGGTTGCTGTTGAGAGGCTGATGTTGCTCTGACGCTTGTTCCTTCTCTGCTCTGTTCTGGAACTCCGTGATGCTGCCCTGGGACACAGGCCTTTCTCATCCATTGTCCTGGGTACCTGGTGGGCTTCTGCGATTTGGAGACTCATGCCCTGGGAATTTCCTGTAATTATTTGCAATAATTTTCTTTGTTGCCTCTTTCTAAAACTCCTTCTGTTTGGACATGGGCCTCCTGGACTAATGCTGTAATGTTCAGTTCTTTCCTTCCTATTTTGTTTCATTGTGTTTTCACTCTACTTTCTGGAAGGCTTATTGCATTTGATAATCCAGTCTCACGAGCTTTTCATTTCTGACATCATATATTTAATTTCAGTTTTTGTGCTCTGAATGATCCCCTTTGTATAACTTTGCAGTTCTTATTTTGTCAATGGAATATCTTTTCTTACCTCTCTAAAGATATTAAAGTTTCCATAAAGTTTGTTTCTTCTTGTATGGTCTTTGGTTTGTGGAAATGAATGCTTTCCTGCTTGTCCAATGGTTTTAATCTCTGTATCTCACATCAGAGCCTCTGCACGTATGTCTGATAATCCTCGGCTCTGGGTCATTCTTAAGACGGAGGCACTACAGGCCGATCGGAAGCTGCAGGTGCGTGTGGGGTGGGGTGGATGATTATGGGATTCAGTGTAGGGAGGGAACTATGCCTTGAATTCAGGAGGGAACTGTGCCTTTAAGTTGGGAAATGTTAACATTAGTATCACTAGCCTAGGTCTTTTTTTGCTGCCCACTCATGTGGCCTACCCTCCTGTCTCGACCGTAAAAGGCTGGACAGCTCGCCTTCTGAGACCCTACAGGGGTGGGAGCTGGGGGTGTCAATGTTTGCTTATTTCCCTGTCTTGAGTGTGGCTTCCCTACATACAGCTGTACTGCGGTCTCCTGCTTTGCTCGCTCCAGAGGATATGGCTTCCCCCCAGCCTGTCCCCTTCTAAAGGAGACTTTCAACCAATCTGCCTGTTTTTTTAAATATTTTTATTTATTTATTTATTTATTTATCAGTTGGGTCTTCATTGTAGTGCACAGGATTCTCATTGCGGTGGCTTCTCTCGTTATGGAGCACGGGCTCTAGGCGCACGGGCTTCAGTAGTTGTGGCACGCGGGCTCAGTAGTTGTGGCTCGCAGGCTCTAGAGCCCAAGCTCAGTAGTTGTGGTGCATGGGCTTAGTTGCTCCGCAGCATGCGGGATCTTCCTGGACCAGGACTCGAACCCATTTCCACTGCACTGGCAGGCGGATTCTTAACCACTGCACCACTAGGGAATTCCCAATCTGCCTGTTTTTATCCCTGTTTGGTTCACAGCTTTCACAGTTTCCTGGGCGGTTCTGTCCTAATAATGCTGGTTACTCTTCAACCCCCCACGCTGGCTGAGGTGCGGCCTTCCCAAATCTTTCACTTCAGTTCCAATCATCCATCTACCTTCCAGCTCCCAGGATTGTGTTACTGCTCTCACCTCTCCTTTCCTTCCTCTCCTTGTGGGTTTATACCTTTAAAAGAAATCCTGAACTATCTTTTTGGTGGGGATTCAGAGCACGAATCAGTCTGCTGTCCTCACGAGGGAAAAGCACAAGCTCACCTTCCCTTCAGTACCTTCCCTAATCTCTGTCCAACCGCCTGGCACAGCTGACCACTGCCTCCGTTGTTTGGGTCACTCCTCGACCTTAATCGCACCGTCTAGGTTGTGTCTCCAGCTGCATAAGGTGTTCCTTGAAAGCAAGGACTGGGTCTTAGATTATTCACCTCCAGCCCTTGCCACAGTGCCTGGCGTTCAGTCATTCGCTGACTTATCAAACGTTTGTAGAAGGATGTTCTGGACACAAATGGTGGGAACACAGAGATGAGCAGGACGTGGCTTCTGGCATTGGGAGGCTGACCTCAGTGTTGCAGGGTAGGGGGTAAAAGCGACGTGAAACACGTGATTCAAACAGCCTTATGTGTATGTGACTCTATCATAGGCATAATGTACACATACACATATTAAAAATGTGCAATGCTCTATGTAATTTATATGACAAATGCCGTTCTTTCAAAATATGTCCAAAAGCACAGGAGCTAATATGTGCAACCTATGCTCCACTGTCATATTTATTAATGTGACACCATCCTATTAAATGTGAAGGAATTGTTTTCTGAATCTGAAATGTGTGTGTGTGTATGTGTGTGTGCACATGTGAAATACCTATTTATTGCTCATTAATTCACTGAGCAGACCTTGCCAGCAGATGGGAACAATGGGGAAGTAAATTTGTCTCTTTGAGGTTTTTTCTCTATTTTTAAATTGTGAGCTGCATGTAAGAGTCATGTCTGATTCACTCTTTTCCCCCACAACGCCCAGTAAATAGTTTTCTCAGGGTGCACAGTACAAGGAAAGGACTTAATAAATATTTAATAAATGGATAGGTGGATGAGTAGATGGGTGGATGGATGGGTAGGTGGGTGAGTGGATGGATGGGTGAATGATGGATGGATGGACAGACAGCCTTTAATTTTACTAATGATCTCAACGTATGGACAGCTTTATGAAAATTAAGTGACATGATGTGCTAGAAAACACTTGGAAAACCCTAAAATTAAATGCATGAATGAAAACATTACTGTTGGGCTTATATTCTTGTTTTTTTGCGGTACGCGGGCCTCTCACTGTTGTGGCCTCTCCCGTTGTGGGGCACAGGCTCTGGACGTGCAGGCGCAGCGGCCATGGCTCACGGGCCCAGCCGCTCCACGGCATGTGGGATCTTCCCGGACCGGGGCACGAACTCGCGTCCCCTGCATCGGCAGGCGGACTCTCAACCACTGCGCCACCAGGGAAGCCCGGGCTTATATTCTTCATACTGTGTCTCTTCTCAAGACATCATGAAGTGTCCATTAGATCTTGGTACCAGTGAATGTCGGTTGTTGTCCATGTGGCCTGCCAAAGTAGACAGATGGTCCAATGACCCTTGTCTGCTATTTGTGCTTTTCTCTTTCTTCTGGACCTTAGGACATGAAATGAGAAAAGGGACAAATGCCCTTTGTATCTTAAAGTGCTAAAGATAATCAGAAAGAGAGTGCTTCAGAAAAATCAGAATTTTACTTATCAACCATTTGTATCCAATTCTCTATGTCTGATGTTTTCAGTTTAGTGTAGCTTCAAGATTCCTTTTTTAAAAAAAAAAAAGAAAGAAAAAAGAAAAGAAAAAAAAAAGAAATCGTGAGAAACCGTAGGGAATTTTGAGTGTTTAGACTATGGGCTTGAATTTACTATATTTCACTCGTTGGGGGAAAGAGAGTGAAGAGCTTTATTATTCTTCCTGTCCCCAAGATCTGGAACAGTGATTCTCAATGGTTTTCAACTTGGGGGGGGGTGTTCTCCCCAGGGGGCAATTTGGCATGGTTTGGAGAAATTTTTGATTGTCGCTACTGCGAGGAGAGGATGGCAACCCTGGCATCTGGTGGAGAGAGACCAGGGATGCTGCTAAGGACGTTACAGCCCACAGGACAGACCCATGCAGCAAAGAATGATATGGCCCAAAATATCAATAGTGAGAAACCCAGGTCTAGATGCAATGGAAACAGCAAAGGACTTAAAGGATCATGGATCATTGAAAAGGAAGGAAGATTTTGACGAGACGGTTGCACACAGAGCACCTCTCTCAAGGATACCCAAAGACTTATGTACCCTCCCTCCTCCAAATCAATGAAAAAACTGGTCTAGGATTTTGTGCTCATTTTTCTTAATAATTGATTTATCTACTAAATCACATAACCTAATAAGGCAAAGCAGAAATGCCTTCTTGCTGGAATAAAATATCAAGTCCATTAAAAGCTAATTTGGGGAAGAAAAAAGCGAGAACAACATTTCTAATAATCTTTTGTAAGGATGAGAAAAGCCAGATTATTTGGCTTTGGAGATCAGAATTTTTAAAAACTTTTATGTATTTATTTTTTGGCAGCGCTGTGCGGCATGCGGGATCTTAGTTCCCTGACCAGGGATCAAACCCATGCCCCCTGCAGTGGAAGTGCGGAGTCTTAACCACTGGACCACCAGGGAAGCCCCACAATTTTTTTTTTTAATCTAGCATTTGTCTGAGCACACCTTCCTCTCTAGTTAGAGAAATCTGCCTTAACTTCTAAGATACAACCTCCTTCAGAATCACCATGGTACTTCATCCAAGAATTTGACTGAAATCTTGGATCCTTGTTTAGGAGGAAAAAATAACCAAATTTTACCAAAAATCTAAAGTACTAAATAAAACGATTTGTGGAGGAAAAGCCTCAATGAAGTCGTTGGATGGAGAAAAGAAAGGGGTGTTGCTTTAATTGGCTTTTTAATGATTCTGTATTTCTCTCTTTTGGCTTTTTTTTTTTTTTTTTTTTGAGGAGAAAAAACCCTTAAAACAGAAAGGTTAATCTAACTATACATTTTAAGCTTTTAAGGCTCCATTACAGGACTTATTATGCTAAAAGAAACATACCTGGCATATTGCAGCTTCTAAGTGTATCAGCAACGCCTGTAATGATTCACTTAAAACACCGTGGTCAGAATTCTTTCACGTTATTTCTATGTAAATTGAGTGCTTCACAATTACTATAATATGTGTGAAATTCCACTTATTATTTCTTTTAACATAGAAACTTTTATCACTTAACTCACTGGACAGAATATTTGAGCCATTTGCAATCATTAGCGCATTTCTCTTTGGTCAAACCCTCACGGGATTATACTTTGGGAAAGACAGTGAATTATATTCATTGCAAGAAAACAGCAATTTTAAATATATAAGGGGCACCAGGAAACTTTTCATTTTAGTGCAAATTCAATATTATATCTTACTTCTTTTTACAGCAGGGGAAGCTTTTATCTTTAAGCAATTTATAAAACCCAGCGTGTAATAGGAGGGAGGCTCACAGCGCAGATCAGTCTGACAGATAAGTAGAGACCGGGGTCAGGGTGGAGGCGGGGCCTTGCCGGGATTCAAGGCAACCGCTTGTTCCTGGGGGAGCTTTTGCTCATGGTCCTGGTGGAGGTCCAGCACGGTTGCACTGCCTTCTTCCTAGTTCCTGCACGGACTGCGTCCCGATGCCCCTGCCCCAGTCACCATCAGCCCGCCCTTTCCCCGGACACCCGAGTGCCCCGGTGAACTTTGGGGACCAGCTGGCTAGTGATGGGTCCTCCCTATGGAGAACGTGGGATTTTTCCAAACAGATTTGGGGAAGAAACACAAAATCAGAAAAAGAGGGGCGTTATTATCTCTTGAGCTGATGTCATTTTGGGTCGAGGGACTCTGCTTGGAAATCTGACACTTTAAACAAACGCTCCAGGTATGGCCTGGTGTGTGTGGAAGCACCCTCTCTGCCTGAGTCATTTGAGATGCTCTCTAGGGAGGAGAAACAGCAGCTAAGTGGAGATTTGCATATATGCCCCTGAATTTTACGACAAAGTGTATATACGTTTGTGTTTAATAAAGGATGGAGAAAATTAAAATCAGACCTTGATTAACTGCTAATTATGTAAACATCTAAATTATTGGGCAAGGTTTTTTTTTTTAATTGTACCATTTTAAAATGAGGCAGTTTTTAAGTGACATGACATAATATTTATTTCCCACATTTTATTCTCCGAACATTAACTAACAAAGACAACTTGAGAACTTTCAGTGGAAGCCCTTATATATGGAATAAAAATTAAGTGATTTTTATTTGGACTTTTTTTCAACTATATCCGTTAAAGGGAAGATAGTTTACATTCCCCCAGAAAATTGAAAACACAATGGTTGTCATTTTTCTATTAATGTAATGTTACTTCACATTTTGATAATAATCTTTTTAGGCGTACATAGGAAATTTGAAATACGCTGTGTAATATACAGACCCATGGTTATCTGCGTGTTTGTGTGTGTGTGTGTGTGTGTGTGTGTGTGTGTGAATGGTTGGCAAACTGTGCTTTGGTTTCATCTGGAAGTTATCTTGCATAGACTTAACATTGGAACTGTATTAACGCTATAATATTAATATTTGAACATATAATGAGCCTCATCATTAACTGTGCCCTACAGAAAGATGATTTTGGTTTTTAAATAAAAGATGGAGACTGAAATTCAAGTTCATTTCAGGTTCAGATGAAAAACAGGTAAAAAAAAAATGCAGGCAGGCCAACCAGGCAGGCTGCACCTCTGTGCTCAAGAAGCAAACCGTTGTCAAACCAACTGGTTCTCCCAGGTCAGCACGAGCGAACCCAGCCACATGGACTGGGCACACTCGGTCATGGAATTGCTGGTCGTTTAGCCTCACGAGGAAGGACACACACATACACGCATGCACACATGCATATATGTACGGCATAATCTGGGCGTATGTTGCAAATGACTGAAAGAGACAGCAGCCACCAAGTACAGGATAAAGGATCGTCACCCTGGGGTAGACTAAATAAAATTCATGAAGATCACATATCCGCTCTCACTTTGCTCTCCAGTAGAAATGCGTGCATTCCAGACACTGAGACCCTGTGCAGTCTTCTGAATAGATGCAGACACCCTAAAAGAACTAAGGACAGAAACGTGGAAGATGGGCAGTGCCCTCTTTGGGTTGAATTATCAAGAAGAGACTATTTTATAAATTTTAAACTGTTAATCTATTCATAGCTAAAGCGGAGGAAAACCCAGTACGTTTTTTATTCTTTTCTTTTAGCCCGCATATTTTCAAAGACCTCCTATAGTTAACATTATAATATAGTTAGTTGCTACAAATAATCGGGGTGATTATAGGAAAACTGTCAGTGTCGGCTCAAGGTCTGAAAAGGCTGCAGCAAATGGCTTTTCTCTTTGCCATGGAGACTGGGCTCTGTTTTTCCGGTTACTCTGGAAACCGGAGCCTTACTGTTGTTAGTCCTTTTCAGTTACTTGAGCTATTAAACCCTCTGGTTGAGACAAAAGGAGGGAGGTATGCAGACACTTCCTCGGAAAGAAAGCCTCCAGGCCCAAGAGGAGCAGACCCCAGGCTGCGGACGACGGTGTCTGTTTGCTGCACGTTTTATCAGGGAGGCGGCCTGCCGCACTCTTGCCCGTGGACGCTGCCTCCAGATGTTAGAATTTGTCGTCAGATGGCTGCAGCGCGCCCTCACCTCCTCCTCCTTCCCCGGGAGACCTGCCTGCTTCTAACACCCCGAGTTCTCTGGGTACATACCCCACATTTCAGTATGAACGGGGGTAGGGGACTCAGAATGCAACAGTTCAGAATCTCTGGGCACAATGGCGTTTCTTTTTAATGCAAATGCACGTTTAGAGACTGTGTGCATTTTTGTTTTGTTTTAAGAAATCAGACCCCCCAAATCAGTAATAGTCTCTCCATCCTATTAAGAGATCAAATAATAACCCAAGAAGGTGTACACCATGTGTTATCAAATATTTTACAGAGCAGGGAAAAAGCAATTTGGAAGCTGGAGTCATAAGGAGAATCCTGGCTTACAGGCAAGCTACATGGGTCCCTTCCTTTCTTCTTCGTCGTCTTCTTCTTTTTTTTTCTTCCGTTTTCCTCCAACCAGGAATGCTTTCTCACCTTCCGTAATAGGTTATTATTGCCAGCTTTTACGTTCATCTCACTTTTTGGTTAAAGTGTTCTCAAGGAAAAGGAATCCTCCCTGGAAGAGACAGAAGCCTAAGTAGACCACAAATAACCTGCTTCTGGATGGAGCCGTACATTCCGGCCTAAATGTGGTCATACTAAGTAGCAAAAACAGCGCAGGCCCGGTGGAGATAAGCCACTTTCAGTGGCTAAGTATTCAGTTATTTTTCATTTGAACTATTAAATGTGTCACCCCAAACCCCCATTACTATTTTCTCTCCATCCTGCGCATTACTAAGGGTTAGGTCCTGGCAGCAGAATTAAAACTGTCACACTTGCTTTTAAAAGTAACAACCAAATTAATAACGATGGATATTTGTTAACAGGAAGCAGCATTAAGAAGAAGGAAAAAAAGAGAAAGAAGCGCTTTCTTTTTCAATCTACTCCCTGACTGCTGTTCAGTGGTTTCAGTTATTTTACCTCCAAATGGCAAGGAGGCTGCTGCCCTTCCTCCACATGTGATGGCCTTCATATTAGACCGAAGCGGGTTTGAGGACCTCATAACCACACACACAGGCACAGGAGCCTTTCTGCCTCTCAGTCCTGGCAGATTAAAAACTGCAATAACATAAACAAAGTTCACACCTAAGTGAACATTGCAGAGCCCATCCCTGGGGTCCCCACCCAGGTCAGTAATTCTCATGGTCGGTAACGGCTTCGTCCGACTCTGCCCTGACGTTACTAGGATTTTCAAAGCATCTAAAATACAGGACTCAAGATGGCACAGAAGGTGATATCATTTTTCACGGTCCTGCCATATTTTCAATCTAAGTCACACTGATTTGTCTGTGAACAGAAATTACATGGCAGATGGATAGAGGCTTACCAGTCGGAATTCAGCTCGTGTTTAAAGAGGATTCCGAGCCCCAAGATATACCATTAACAGTTTACTAAACATCACGACACTAGCTGTGGTTTTGGAAAAACACAAGTGTAAGGGGATTCGTAGAGCCCCACGCCCACTAATGTACATTGCCATTTATCCTGTGGATGACAGCATTCTTCACTCATTCGTTCAGTTTTTCCAGAGATATTTATTTAGCACCTACTGTGTGCTAGGTCCCATTTCTGGTGCTAGGAAGAGTTTCCTGAGCAAAGGCGTGCACATCTTCTGGGATTGCCCTGTTCAGGTGCGGTCCGATAACTGAGCTGCCTTCTCCACCCCTCTTAAAGGGGGGGTGGAGGTCCCTCCCTGATTAACATAGCACACACAACGATGGAGTGGAAATTATTTCGACCCAGGAAGATCGGGCTTGTTATATATTCCTCTTCTCTTCCAGCTCTCTCTGACCAATCGGGATAGGAGAATCCCATCGGCTGTGCGGGCTGCCTTTTTTCAGTCACTCGTTAAGTTGCAGTGTTTGTGTAGCTCTGTTCCTTTTGCTGATGTCTGTGCTTTATTTAGTGCAGATCAGTGGGTGAAGTGTACCTTGGGGCTCACGGCTCGTTCTGCACGTTTCACCTTTGATATTTTACCAGACACCAGCCTTCTGGGTATCCCCTTTGTTCTGGGCTTGTTATTAAAATTGTTATTGAATTTCGGCTATTAGTAAATTAGTATTTTCTGTAACTTTGTCAAAGTGCATTGTTTCCCTAAGTGAATCTGGTGGCTGCTTCAGAGTGCATATAAATTCTTAATTTGAATTTTCTGTTATTGTTTGAAAATGGTTATGCAGTATGTATGTCCTTTGTGTAATGTCAGACATAACTCTAGGGGTTTATATATTAAAGGCTGCCGTCTTTTATAAATTGCTATTTAAAAGTGAATTATTGCTCCTTTGAAACTAGAGTTTTCCAAACAGTAGCTTGTCATATCAGCCTGAATGCCAGATTCATGCTATAATTTTCCATCAAATTCTGCTTTCCTTTAAGAGTAATTGCGTGGATTTGTATATGCTCAGGAATGCCTAGATTGCCGTGGTTATCCTTGGGAGCCAAATTCTGTTCAGACCTCACTTACTCGGTAATTCTTTCCTTGATTACTCCAGCTAAAAGTGAGCTTTTTCTACTTGATTCAGAACAGTTATTGCCTATGAAGCTAATCTGACAGTTAAGACTATTGAGTCCTGTAATATTTCTACTGTGGTGGTACCACGATATTCTCTAAATTTCACTGTAATTTCATTTTCTATTAATTTATGTCTCATCTCTCCCAGTAGACCATTAACTCCTTGAGAGCAAAGATTACATTTTAAACGTCTAAGGATCTCCTTCCACACCTAACCCTGCTCGCCATTCCCAGTGCATGACAACCTGCCCTGCTCAAAATATTTCCCTTGGTTTGAAGTGAGTGGTCACTACCTGCTGGCGTGCATGTCTGAACTGAAATCATTTCTGATTTGTGAGGACAAGGGGTTGGGATTCCAGCCTACCCTTTTCTCCCTGGAGGCGTCAAAGCAAGTCACGTGCACTAGCATTTTGTTCCCTGTGAAACTGAGGTGTTGCTTCTCTTGTGTCCGGTCCGAGTATGCCTGCTACCTGATGAAGAGACTGGTAGCAGGCAGGCTCGCTAGTGCCACGTGCTTGAGGAGAGACTGAGAAACACCGGGGACCCTGGGGTGGAGGGCGGGAGGAAGGCCAGGTGAGCCCGGTGGGTGCCCTGCAGTGTGAGGGAGACCAAGGTGTGAGTGTCCCTTTGGGGGGTCGTGGACTGCCCCCTTCCCCTTTCCCACTCCCATCATGCTTTGCTGACACTGATGTTGAGTAGGACATTCTCCCACATCTGTGTGACCTACTGTACTCTGGTACCCTGCTATACCTGCTGTACTGCTATACCTGTGTCGTGGAGATAACGCATGGTGTGGGAAGCCTAGCCCGCAGCACAAAGGTGCTGGTTTGTAACAGGCAAAGAAATGGCCGATTTTGAAGAGCTCTGATTTCAGTTGCATCTTTTTTTTTTTTTTTTAATACATTTATTTATTTAGTTTTGGCTGTGTTGGGTCTTCGTTGCTGCGCGCGGGCTTTCTCTAGTTATGACGAGCGGGGGCTACTCTTCAATGCAGTGCGTGGACTTCTCATTGCGGTGGCTTCTCGTGTTGCAGAGCGCGGGCTCTAGGTGCGCGGGCTTCAGTAGTTGTGGCACACGGGCTCAGTAGTTGTGGCGCACGGGCTTAGTTGCTCCACAGCGTGTGGGATCTTCCCGGACCAGGGCTCGAACCCGTGTCCCTTGCATTGGCAGGCGGATTCTTAATCACTGAGCCAGCAGGGAAGCCCCCCTCAGTTGCATCTTAAATAATATTATGCTCTCTGGGACAACAAGGCTTTTCAGAAAATATAGACACAGGTTATGGAGATTTTCTTTTTACTCATTACATTTTTTTTTTTTTCCTGGTACGCGGGCCTCTCACCGTTGTGGCCTCTCCCGTTGTGGAGCACAGGCTCCGGACGCACAGGCTCAGCGGCCATGGCTCACGGGCCCAGCCGCTCCGCGGCATGTGGGATCTTCCCGGACCGGGGCACGAACCCGCGTCCCCTGCATCTGCAGGCGGACTCTCAACCACTGAGCCACCAGGGAGGCCCTACTCATTACATTTTTAATAGAATCTCTTATTTTCTCCTGGCTTTATAACTCGTGCAGAATATATCAAAAACATACAGAAGTGAATGAACACATGTGGAAGCCGCAGATGTGCAGGATTACTCTGTATATTTTTATGCAGAGGACATTTTACGCCAGGACAGACCGTAAACAAGCCTTTCCTTCTCTCTACTCTGTATCTGAGTTGCTTCAGGGCCAGAAGCTGTGTGCATTCATAGGTTGGTGAATCTAGTAGTTTATTCATTTGTCTGTTTGAGCCTTAGACCATCCGTCGGGCAGGCTTTCTGGAGGGAGGGTCGCCTTGATGATTTTGTAAATACTCTGTTTATGTACATTTTATTTATTTGTGGAAAGTACACAGTTTTCCAAGGGCCTCTTTTAGGTCAGAAATAGTGGAAAACACTGATGAGAAGTGTCCATTAAGGTTAAAAAGAAAATTCCCAAATGCAGCGTTATCCTGTGCACGCTGAGATGTGTGGACTGATACCACTAGACTTCCGCAATGTCTTAACACGCTCTGAGTACCTGTAGAGAGTTTCTACTGTGCGGGAAATCTAGACTTTGATCCTGAAACATTCCTCGTGGCTCTGACTTTTCCGCGCACTGATGCCTCTGGACTTCCTTCTCCTAAGTTTGGATGCTGCACTTCATCAGACACGCCTGTGTGCGTGTGCACACGCTCACGAAAGAGAAAAGGAAGCAAAGGAAGGCGCTGGCAGCTTGCACTGAGCGGGGGGCTGCCGATCGGTTGAATCTCTAGACAGCATTCGTGGTCCCAGAGTTTTAAGGGCGGGGCCGTGTCTGCACAGCAGCATGCGAGTCTAGCTGCCGCGGTGAGAGCAGAGGTGGCCGTGGGTGCAGGGAAACACACCTGCTTTCGGAGTCCGTGGGCTCCCACTCAGAGAGATGCGACAGCTCCAAGATTCCTCCCCATGATTAAAAAATAAGGGAAGAGGAGGAGGCTAGGTGTGGTCTAAACAAAGCCCGGGCGATGGAGATGTTTCAATTATAGTTATTTCATGTAGCGGGCAGCCACAGCTCTCCACACGATGCTTTGAGAAGGACGAAGAGTCTCCCTGTGTTTACACTTTTTATTACTATATAGGATTAGGTCTGTTGCACACACAGAAGAGGAAGTCATTTTATTTTACACAAATCAGCTACTTAAAGTAAATTGAGATATATAGAATTTACCAATGAAATGAGTGATTTGATGTGAATAAAAGAGGTGGTGTGTTGTAAATCGACACTGACAGCCAAATGGGGAAAATTGACAGAGCGCTGTAATCACTCCCAACATCCACTGAAGTTATTGATCCAGAACCTCTATAATCCCCTTCACATAACACAAGCAATTTCATATAATACCTGTAATAACGGTGCATTCAAACTCAAGTAGCCATCTGAAGCATTGTATCTAATGGCGGAGCCGGCCGCTGCTGAGTAAGTGCAGCAGAAAACGCCCGTGCTTCCTCCCTTTCATAGGTAACAGCCTCCGATAAGAGCGAGTTTCGAAGATAAACCGTTCCTAATGCCAAAGAAAATGAGCTATTAATTGCTGGCTTGCTACATATGTTGTCAAAGTGAGAGCGGTGGTCGCAACCCGGAGAGAAGGAAACTGGATTTGGGGGTTGATAAACTTCTTAGGTTATCCACACGCCCGCTATCTGATGTTAATTACAACAGAGGGAAGACAGCTGACAGGCATTTAGCTGCTGGGTCATTACATCCTTCCCAGGTGTTTTTCCCATGAAATGTCCCTCCAGTTTTACGAGCTCCTTCTCGCACTGATGGATTATTCTGCAGCCTTATCAAAGCGTTGCCAGCTCCTCATTAATATATAGCGTGAGCGGCGCTGTTCTATATATCATTGTCTTCCTCTTGGGGAGGGCTAATCTGTCAGGCATTATCAGCCGGTCGGCAGAAGGTAGGCAATCAGACCTGACGGCAGAGAATCATGGGAGATCAGGGGAGGTTAAATGAGGCTGACAGTTGTGATAATGATGATTATACTATAAATTAAGATATGATGATAAAGGAGAATAAAAGACACAATCTGAAGCAATATTTGGTTTAACATGTCTCTCTTTTTCGTTACCGTTAAATGGCCATAACATTTATCACACCGAAGAAGAATGGACGTTTAACTACCATGATAAAATGGGACAGCATCAGATTGAAAACCCAACAAGTTGTGATTACAGTGCCAGGCACTTTTCCACTGGTTGAGGCAAAAAAAAACGGGAGATAGAGCATATGTTATAATCACTCATGCATTATTCTGCAGAATGAAAAGAAAATAGATCTATTTTAGAAATGTCTTTCAGCCTTCTCGATGGAAAACCAAAGGAAACGGTTAACATATTCTTCTGCTTCCCAGATCATTTTTATCAATGAAACAATAGGAAGTTAAGTGACGGCCCTCCCATCGGGCCTTCTCCCCCAAATGTATGTTTATTAGAAGCTGATTCAGAGGCTGCGTGAGGGAGGTCTGGGAATGTCTCACTCCCCGCTGAATTCTGAAATAAAGGCAGCTCAAATCAACCGAATAGTTCCCGTGTGTGGCTTTTCAGAGGAGGCATTTACAGGCTGCAATAAAACAAAAGTGAGGCACAATTTGCTTTCAGAAATTTAGGAGTAGGACATCTGACGTAGTGGACTGGTCATTAAATTGCCTTTACTGACGGATTTC
Organism: Delphinus delphis; assembly: GCF_949987515.2. NCBI lineage: Eukaryota > Metazoa > Chordata > Mammalia > Artiodactyla > Delphinidae > Delphinus > Delphinus delphis. The sequence continues at coordinate 76,875,676 of NC_082700.1, forward strand.
TTTGGGGACAGAGGCCTTAACATTTGAAACCTAAAAGAAATTTTGACAGCCCCACGGAAAAACATTTTTAAAGGAGGCTCTGTGTCCCTCCACGCGCTCACGTGGTGACCGGCATAGTTTCTGACCTGCAAGCTCCTCCTTAACATGTACCACCACCGTCACCCAAGTGTCTGTGTTTCACACCACTTACACCGTACAAATGCCTTACACATCTGTACACGTGCGCAAGTTGACAGATAACGTAACGTATAAATTCCACTGTTCGATCTGCATCCACAGAAGGAAAACGTGTTTTCTGATCTTGTTTTCGCGTTTCTGGTAGAATCGGGGATGGAGAAAAAAGAAACCCCTCAATCCTCATTTGCCTTCTTCGATAGTTTCTCTTTCAGCTGGGAAAGAAAGAATGTAGAGTTGAAAAGAATCCCACTTTGCCCTTTTCTTGTGTTTAAATTTCAGAAGACGGGAGGTTGGGACGATAAAAGTTTAATGCTTCAGCTGTATCTGGTGTTGACTGTGCACAAGGCTCTCGGGCTGGGATTCGTGGTTTTTTTTTTTTGCAAGTGATATTCGTCCGTTTAAATCAGGTTTGTCAACCTCAGTCCTGTTGACGTTTGTAACCAATAACTCCTGGCTGAGGGCAGGGCTGTCCTGTGCATTGTAGGGTGCTGGCTTCTAGCAGCCCGTCACCCCATGTGACAACTCAAACTGTCTCCAGGTGTTGCCAGATGTCCCCGGGGGGTAAAGCCACACCCAACTGAGAGCGGTTGATCTAAACCAACGCCCGGAGCACAGGGCTGACCTGACGGTAACGCCCGTTTCTCCTCGCCGTCTTCCCAGTGCGTTCTGGGTCTCCCTCCCACGGTGGGTGATTCGGTGGGAATCAGCCAGCAGTATTTTTGTAGCGTGTAGACCACACGTTGGAACAACCTCTTCAGGATATGGTTGTAAGCCGACGTGTGGTCAGTGCACTTTAAAACAGCGTACTTATTAATCGACTGCTAGCGTGTACCAGCAGAATGGACACTGTACGTGTTCCTTTCTCTGGATGTGAAAGGAAGTTCCAGGGCTTGGTCTATAAACCTGTTGGTCTGTTCTGGAAATGCGTAGGTAGGTTCCGTGCTCTGGCATTGACCTTTACCCTCAGAGGGGACTCCAGGAAGCACCGCGGGCACGGTAAGGCGTTTGAAAGAAGTGTTTATGGTACATGCGCTGGCTGTAACGTACAACCACGTTGAGCGTGCACCTCACAGAGCGGTGTAGTAACTTTTCATCGTGTAGCTACGCATGGTACACAGAAATCACGCGAAGGTCGGTTTGCTTGGGAAGGTGTTACGGCTTCACAATCAAGTCTCACCGTCTCCAGAGGATGGGGACCGTGCCGGCCGTTTATCCTCCCGTGGTCAGGCCTGCTCGACCTTCTCATCGAACAGGCTGAGCGGCCGGCTTCCTGCTCTACCGACCTTGCGCGATCTCGCCCAGCAGATCCAGGCCTCTGTCCAACGATCCTCCAGACGTACGCTCTGCTCCATGGCACCCTTCCTGCAGGATACAGGGCGAGTCTAGTGGGGCCGGGAGCCTGGGAGCTGCTCGCCCGTGGGCCTTTCGGGGGTGTTGGAGCACGGCCTCCAGTCCGAGTGCAGCCCTCCGTGGCCTGTGCCCCTGACCTCGCAGCCCATGCCGGCATGCACGCGGGTGGTAGGCCGTGATCTGCAGAGCCCTTACCGCGTGCATGATGAAAGCCAAAAGAGCCCCCTTGTTTCTGGTGAAAGCAGCTGTAGACGGAACCGGCCCGATGCGAACCCTCAGGGGCCACTTACAGGGAGGTCGTGTACTTTATCATCTAGCCGTTGGCTCTGACTTTGGCGCGTGAGCTGCAGCTGGAGAATAACCTTGTTCCTTAGTCCATTTTATTAACTTTGTTTTGTTGGCTCGAGCCTAGCGCTGTATTAGGCCCCGAATAATCACAGCTTCCCAGGTAGCTCCAGGAGTGGGAACGAGAGGCGTTCTTCAGGGGCTGCGCTGCTGCAGAAATGATCTGTACCCTCGGGCTGATTGTCCCCGACAGAAAATGAGAGCCAGGAACATTGAATGCAAAGTAATGTGTTCTGTACAATTACAGGATTAATAATTTTATTCCATTACCGTGTGGGGAGACAGGACATCGGCCCGCAGATCTGCAATTCTAGTGTATTTCTAAGCGTCCTGTTAAGAGAGTGAGCAAGGGTTAGGAAACTTAATTATGCTATAACTAGATAGAAATTGCCAAGTGATAAAAAGAAACACCAAGACAGATTCCGCAGGAAATTACAGCTCTAATAATATAGCATAATGCCTACTTCTATACAATTACTGGAGAGACTCTGAATGGTGCAGAATAACAGGCTTGGGTTTCCAGTAACGACAAAAAAAGCCCACTGAAAATGACATTTTGCATCTCGCTGTAAATATTTTTTTTCAGAAAAATAAATAGCGTCATTATTCAATGATCAAAAATCTTATCCTCGTGCCAGACCAGGTGCTGTGACCACACTGACATTTTGAAATGGTGAGGGAGAGTCATTTCCATTTGCAAATAAGTTTCTGGTGTTGTACTTGAAATTAAAAAATTTGTCTACCCCCACTCAGTTTTTCAGAAAGAAAAAACACCCCGGTGGGTGGGGCTGCACGGGTGGCGTGTAGCTGGGCGCACGCGTGGTCTCGGGCTCACGTGGGGGAACAGGGCACCCTTCTCAGAAGCCGCGGAGGAGGGCTGGAAGACGACCGCTAAGATTAATGAACAGGGACGCCTGGCAGTTCTTCCGCGTCTGCAGAAACGAGGGAGGGAGAACTTTCCAGAGATCACGCGGCGAAGCCTGGAATGGAGCAGTCAGGCTTTGCGCTGTGACCCGCTGGTTTAAATCCCGGAGCCTAGCCCTCCGCATGTGGCCCAAGACCCCGTTGTTTGTGCCTGGTCCTTTCTCCCCCCTTCTTACTGCCCAGGGGAGCCCCGGGTTTCATTTCGTATTCTGAGGACGCGGATTAATCAGCCAGCTCCCTACCCAGAGATGGCCGTTCTGCCCGGAAGTCTGCATATCTGCATATTCCTGTCCTTCCCTGGATTTAATTTCCTACAGGAGCTGATATTAATCACCCTGTTTAAACAGAGGGGATTTGGGGTCTATACAAATACGACATTTTTTTTCCCATGGAACTTGCAGAATATTTTTCTTTCGCTCTTTCCTTTTCAATTTAAAGGGACAATGGCCTTACTGGCTTAATCCTCAATAGTTGCTCTCGTTGTATTTTATTTTTACTTGACTGTTGGTGATTGGGACAGTAGCCTTGGACCCAGATTCAACTTCTTAGACTTGGGAAATGTGTTCAGGAGATTGGGAAATGGAACGGCATTTTGACAACGGCGGCCCGTCTGTCCGGGAGATGTCCTCCTACCTCTCAGGTGACAGCACAGAAGAATTCCCAGGCCGGAGCCACGGCATCTTCTAAGTAGCCCTCTTGGCTTCTCCCGGCTTATCACGTGCAGGCAAGTGAGATTCAGCAGCTGTCGGTGCCACTGCTAGGAGTGTGTGGCACATTTTACTGCGGCCGCCAGCAGCTCAGCGGTGGCCCAGGCAGGACAGGAGGTGGACGATCACCGGGCTCCGGGAAGGATGTGGTGTGCCCGGCCGCGGCGGCTGGGAGGGGAGACACGCGTCCCTGACGGACTAGATGCACCCCTGCCATTAACCGGAAGCCACCACCAGGTTTTGTGGAGATCACACCCTGGCCTCTGCTGGCCGCGGAAGCTAATTTGGATGGGCACTTTTTCCGCGGGGCCTCGTGCAATGGCCCCGAGGATGGGGGGTGTGGGTAGGTAGCAGGGAAATGTTGGAAAAGTCGAGTTCCCAGGCTAAAGACGCTACGGAGAGCCTGGGTGCCTCCGCTGTCCCTCACACTGGGATTTGCTGGAGCGGATCTCCCCTGAAGAGAAACAGGGCGGTGGGGCCCATGGATCGGCCCTGCAGGGTCCAACCCTCCTGATTTCCTGACCCCGAACACTTTTGCTGCTGCGACCAGCAGTGTGCGTGGGGCGAAGTACCTCTGAGATCGAGAGGAAGTTCCCCGGGAGTGGGCCTTCCTGATTTCAGCTGGGTCCAACAGGGCGCTCAAAAATCAGACACCTGTGACTCGAAGTGATGCCCCGTGGGCGATACGGCTCGCTAATTAAAGCACAAACAAGGGCAAAATGTTAGTTTTTTTCTTGCTCAGCTAAAATAAATTGGTGAGTTTCTCGCATTCGATGTTTCCTCCTGAAACCCGTGTATGCCGCTCACTTGAAGACAGGATCTGGTTTTGGAGCGGAGGATCCATGAGATGCTGGGGGCGGGAGGAGAGCTTGAGCGGGTGCGGAACGCAAAGACCTGCCGTCTCGAGGAGAGGTTAGCAGTGTGTGTGTCACACTTTCTCAGCACCGGGGCTGCTGTATTTTCTTTCATTGTAAATCACGAGGGTGTCACCCCAGGCAAAGAGCGGCTTAGATTGTTTATCTGTCTGTGCTAATAGCATTTTATTTGAAGTCTTAAAAGTCCCAAGTGGCTTAAAAGGGCACTATTACATGACTTCACATTTTATTGCAGAACGACTGGGTCCAGCCTCATTCGCTTTGCTTTGAAGTCTTACTCCTCCTTGGTTGTCAGATCCACACGTCCTTTCCAATTTAAACTTTGAGCAGAATCCCCTTGAAACAAGCCCCTTTCTTCTGCAGGGAAGAAGGAGCATTTAATAACTCGTAAAAATGTAGTTTTCAAGATAGTATGTGGCTGTCACTGGTGTGGTACATCTTACTGGTTGGTTTATTGCCAAAATGTTTGAAAAAGAGAGTAACAACGTAAATTATACTTTCCTTATTAATGGAGCAGACCTGACTGAAGGGTTATGGGTATTTACTTTCTGCTAAATTATTTGAAAGAAAGAAAATCTTCATTACTCACCCCCCATCCTGACATATATACATACACAGTAAAAACGTTAGAAAGTCGCACAGTCCTTGGAATAATCAGTAAGTTCATTCTCAAGAAAAAGTGCATCCCAATGTCGGCGTATCTTCAACTTCAAGCAGAGTTTCAAGCTGTGGAGAAGTGCAGGCCCTCAAGACAAAATGTCATCAGGAAAGGTTGGTGAGGTGATAAGGTGACGTCGACGCCACCAACCCCAAGACCAAACCGTTACCTGATGTCACGGGAGTTGTGTCCGCCTCCTGAGCGAGGGGAGTCTCTCCTGAGCCCCCAGAGGTGCTGCCCCATCGCGTGAGGCCACAGATAGAAAACTCCTGGGATGACGGAGCAGAAATGGCGCAGAAAACTTAAAGGGAACTCGCTCACAATAGGTTACAGACCAAAAACTTAGCTGGCTGGATCTTACGTGTGTGTTCGTGCGTGTGTGTGGTGTGTACGCACATACCTGTGTGTGTATGTGTGGTGTGTGTGCGTGTCTGTGTGCATGTGTGTGTGTGTCTTTAGGATTAAAATCATGTACGCAATCTCCTGGGTGACAACTTTTGGAAAAACTTCCCGTGATCTTCAGCTGGGCCCTCGATGAGAACACCCACCAAGGGAGACTTCTCTACGTACGTCTGGTAACTGGGGCCTTTCTGGGATGCGTCCCGCTGTCCCCAGCAGGGCTGGTGCTCCCTGGAACCACGTGATGTGGCGTCACAGCCATGACGTCACGGGGAATGGACTCCCAATCTCCTTACCGAGGACTCTGTGTTGGTTTTCTCAGTGGAGCTGGTCAGTGGAATCCGACCCTCAGTGGAGTTGTGGTGTCGGGACCACGCCCGAGCCTATGGGGCCTTTTTGGAGCCCTGGTGTCCTGGAGACAGAGCCTGATATGGGGGACGCCCACACCTGGGGGTCCGCTGCCCTCACCCAGCACTTTCGTAGGGTCCTCAAGTGCCTAGCGCAGCGGGATACAGACAAGAGGGGTGGTCCCGTCTGGAGCTGCCCCAGCCCGGGGGAGAGCAGGACCCCCAGGGAATCGATTGTCGCCGAGCTCCCGAGGCGCCAGGTTCAGATGCGGCCTCCAGCCGGGTCAGCACAGCACTGCCAGGCCGCACCGCTGGTGACCACAGCTTACCGTGCCCTTCCTCTGGGCCAGCCCCGCTGCTCAGGCTTGGCATGGAGTGACCTCACTTAACCTCACAGAAGCGCTCCTTCTTGGAGAAAGAGGCTGGAGCCCGGGCCATATAGGTGATTTCCTGAATTTGCCAGAAAGTGGCAGAGCGTTGATTCAAACACAGGCCCGTGACTCTGGAGTCCTGCGTCTTCCCCATGACCCTTTTCCCTCTTGATTTTATTTTGCCTTGAAAATTAAAGCACACGCGGGGAAGTAAGATCTTTGGGAGGAAACCTGATGGGTGCTCTTTGCAAATTTTCACATGACTGACCCTCTTGCCTGGGAGGCCACTGTAAACCCTCTGCACCCCGGCCTCTCCGTTTGTGAGGCCAAAATAAAGGTGACCCCTTCCCCACAGTGAGGAGAACGAGAGCAAAACCTTTTCAAGTGATTCTGGTAGCGCGTGCACAGTCGGCGTCCTGTAACCCTTCCAGGGGAGTGAGCGCCCTGCTCCGTGTCAGGAAATCCAGGGTGGCAAAGCGACGTAGAGACACACAGAGCTGTGTTTTCCCTTTATTTCCCTTTTCTGCCCTGCGATTCTGTTTATTTTATCCAGAAGTCATGAGAGAGCCCGATGTACAGATCCTGGTGTAGAGGAGGCACCTGTCAGGAGAAAGGTAAGTGACGGTAAATGTCAGATACTAAATCCTATCTGGTTATTACCCAGCATATTAGCGAAGTAAGTAGCTTAACAATTACAGCTGTGATTGACTAGGTGGGAACCAAAATCCTAAACATCAACCGCCGGAAGGGGTAATTATAACACATTAGCACCTGCTTAGACAAGACTGACAGCGCCGCGTAACACCTGCCCAACCTCACTTTCCTACTTTTCATGTATTTTCCCCCTTTGAATGGCGTAACGTAAGCTTTCCTCAAGGATAACAATAACCCGGCATCTATGTTATTCATTCGCATTATTACGGCTGCTTGTTCTCCGTGGTCACGCTTTCCTGCCGACATGTGTGCCATTGAATGAGGAGCGTAGAAACGGGCTACCAGGGGCCAGACAGGCGCAGTCACGGCACATTTCTGACAAAACCTTCCAGTCGCTCGGCGTGTTGGAAAGGCGTAGGGTGCCGGTTGGGTCTGTAAGAACATTTACATCCACTAAAGTGAGATTGGAATCTGAATGATCGCGTCGTAATCCCGCAATTACAGCCCTGCAGCCGCACTGGCATCCCACGAAGACAGTGTCTTACCTGGAACTCGGGTGAGCAGGGTGTGTTGAGACCAAGGGGCCCTGGAATTCTTCACCTCCCTTCCGTGGAAACTATTTGAGAAGCACATTGCAGAAACCCACCTGTCCTTCTCTAGTTTGGCTTGGCTACGTCTCTGTGGAACTAAAGGTCCATAGCTCTTGCCTGTACGTTAGAACGGGGGCGGGGGGGGGGGTAGAAATTCAGTTTAATGACCCCCTCAGCAGTCGTTCTTCATTGTTTAATGCGAACTGTGTTGTTACTTAATATCCTCACTTTCTCTTCTTAGGACAGGGGCCTGGGGTAGATTCTTCCTGCCTGACAATTCCATAATCATGTGGTAAACCCTTTGATTTATCTGGGCACATCCATGTATTAACTCCCATCAGACAGGTGGGCAGATGGGAGAAGAGGACAGAACTGAACAGGTAACAGGTAAAGTTTTCTCAGAGGTACACGTATCTACTCATTAACTTTCAGTTATGTATCCATACATGTCTTCATCCTCATCACTTACAGATTCTTGCATTTTACAAGCATTTATTGAGCACCTACTGTGTGCCAGGCCCTCTGCGTAGCTACACAGGCATCATGTGGATGAGACACAGCACGTGGCATCCCAGATTTTGGACTCTCTTGACCTAAACGCACTCTGATTGGCTCACTGTGGTCCAGGCCCCGGGTGGGGTCTTTGGGGTCTAGCTATGATAAAGACAGATGTGGTCCCTGTCTCTGTGAAGTTTACCCCATAAGAGGAAAGGCAGTCATTGAACAGGTAAATACAAACGTGGCCAGTATTTCTTGGGGCAGGGAGAGGGGCTGTGGACCCCTGGAGCTAAGATCCCTAGCTTAATCTGGGCAGTCAGGAATCTCGACCTTGAAAAAGTGATAATTTGACCGAACCCTAAAAGATAAGAATAGTTATTTCCCTCACTAAATTAGCTTCCAAAACCTGAATTTTTAAAAACTCGTATTAATCAAATAAATTAACTTTATAGCAATGGCTAAGTTTGTATCCTAATACCCAGGCCCTGTAATTATGAATAAAATTCTATAAGAAAATAGGCTGTCTTTACAAACGTAAAAATGAGTCCATGTTAAAACGGAACCTTGCGCTGCATCTCTTCTCTTCTTGAAACGGTGCCGTTTTATTGAAGGAACAAGCCTGGTGAATGACTAAAGGAAAGATTTAGTGCGCGGAGGCTAATAATAACCTTACGTTAGGACAGCATCTGTAAAATAAGTTCTTGACAATCTGAGGGCATAGTTTTTGCTGGCATGATAACTCAAGAGCGCATGTGGATTCCTAGGTCAGTCCTGATAAAAAAACAAGCAAGTGGCCTTTTGATTGGCGGGTCGCCAAGAATTCTGATGGATGCCGTTGCCCACATGCCCGGGGCCATCCAGGATCGCTCTGGGGTAGGGAATCTCTCCAGGGAGAGCTCTAAGGAAATCCTGCCCCCCAGGCTCCCTCCTGACTAGGACAGTCTCTGGCAACCTGATCAGTTTTGCATCTCCACTGTTTTGCCTTTTTCATAAAGTAACATAATAGAATCTTACAATGCTGTAGCCTTTTGAGACTGACTTCTCTAACTTAGCAAACTTATTGCAAGATCTGTCCATTAGTAGCATGAATCAACAACTGTTTGCTCTTTCCTATTTCTGCTCTGAACATTCCTGCAAAGCTACTATAAAATTCACGTACAGTTGCAGGGGATTGGTTTTTTTTTCTTTGTTTTTGCGAGAACATAAGTTTTGAGTTCACTTGGGTAGATACCTAGAAGTGGGTTTGCTTCGTAAGGAGCTACCAAACTGTCTTCAGAAAGTGTCTGGACACATTCCCACCAGCGATAAATGAGTGTGTCTGTTTCTCTGCATCCTTTTGCCAACATGTGGTATTGCTCCTTTTTAAAATTTTATTCATTTGTTTTTAATCTTAGCCATTCTAATTGGTGTGCAGTTACTGGTACCTTGTTGTGGTTTCAATTTTCATTTCCTTAATGACTAATGATGTTGAGCATCTTTCATAAGCCTATGTACCATCAGTACATCTTCTTTGGTAAAGTATCTGATCAGATGTTGAGCATCTTTTCATAAGCCTATGTACCATCAGTACATCTTCTTTGGTAAAGTATCTGATCAGATGTTGAGCATCTTTTCATAAGCCTATGTACCATCAATACATCTTCTTTGGTAAAGTATCTGATCAGATGTTGAGCATCTTTCATAAGCCTGTGTACCATCAATGCATCTTCCTTGGTAAAGTATCTGATCAGATGTTGAGCATCTTTCATAAGCCTGTGTACCATCAGTACATCTTCTTTGGTAAAGTATCTGATCAGACATTTTGCCAGTTTTTTATTGGGTTGTTTGTGGTTTTTACTGTTGAGTTTTAAATGTTCTTTATATAGTCTAGATAGAAGTCTTTTATCAGATAATGATTTACAAATATTTTCTGCCAGGTTTATGGCTTTTCATTCTCCTAACAGTACTTTTCACAGAAGACAAAAGTTTATTTTGATGAAGGACAGTTTATCAAATTTTTTTATGACATGCTTTTGGTGTCATATCTAGAATCACATCACCAAACCCAGGGTCAAACAGGCTTTCTTCTAAAAGTTTTATAGTTTTACAGTTTACATTTAGGCATATGATCTGCTCTTAGTTAAATTTTTGGATAAAGTATGAAGTATGTGTCAAGGTTTATTTATTTACTTATATAGGTGTGTATAATAGTTCTAGTTTGTTTGGGTTTTTTTAATCCTTTCTCCATTGATGTTGCCATTTTGTCCAAAATCAGGTGACTGTATTTTTGCGGGCCTCTTTCTGAGCTTTATCCTGACCTGTTGATCTGTGCGTCCATTCTTTTTGCCTCTATCGTGATTAATACCACGAATTTGAGTAATGTGAGGGCTTCCTTGTCAGCACTGTCTTGGCTATTCTAGTTCCTATGCCTTTCCGTATAAATTTTAGAATCAGCTTGTCAATATCTATTAAAAACCTTGCTGAGATTTTGACTGAGATTATTATAGATCAAATTCTAGAGAATTGGCATCTTGGCAACAATGAGTATTCTATTTCGTGAGCACAGTATGTCTCTCTATTAATTTGTATCTTCTTTGATTTCTGTCACTGGCATTTTGTTGCTTTTAGCATACAGATCCTGCACGTATTTTGTTAGCTTTATACTTAAGCGCTTTATGGTTTGGTATTTTTTTATGGTAAATTCTAATTGTTCATATTCAAGAGCTCGGCTGAGCTGAAAGCCGAGCTGCCAGATGTCAGAACAACTGATTAAGAAAACAAGCCAAGTGGTAAAGGCACCTGTCAACCTTCCGTCACCTACTGTGGCAGTGTGAGCCGGAGGAAGCGCGGTGCCCACGCTCCATTTAGCCCACAGGATGGTACCCGCTGGGGTCAGGTGGACCAGTGTAGACATGGGGTCATCTCAGTGCTGAGGGAGCCCTGAACAAAAAGCTCCTGTGTTTTATTGAACTCAGGGGCTTGGGGGAGGCAGAGGGGGGAAGGGCTGGGAGTGGAAGAGTAGTGAGTACTGAGTCAGGGAGGAGAAAAAGTGTCCTGGGGATTTCCCACTCCTCCCCAACGAGGAGAGCTAGGCAGTGGCACCTGAGGAAGGCCCCAGGTAAAGAGGGGTGCCTGGGCTGGGAATGTGGATGTTCACAGGAGCATGGCTGGCCAGGGGCCTGGGTCCTTGGTGCAGTCCCCTTGGAGACCGTGATGCATGGGCTGTGCCCCAAGTCTGGGGTGGGGGGCCTGTCCCCTGTGAGGTCCGCGGTAGAGCCTTTGTGATTGCCGTGGTCGGGCCTGCCGTATTACACGTAGGGTCTGGGCCAGAAGCTGGGCTCCTCAGCTGGTATGCGGGAGCACAGGGTGTCTTTGCTATTTTGTAGCCTCTGACCTTGCTCTACTCGCTTACGGGGCTAGGAGCTTCTTTGAAGATTTTTTTTTTCTACATAGATAATCACGTCATCTGCAGATAGAAACAGTTTTATTTCACCCTTTCAGATCTGCAGATCATTTACTTCTTTTTCTTCCCCTGTTACACCGTGTAGAGTCCCCAGCGTGATGAACACGAGCGCTAAGTGTGGACCTGCTTAACATGTTCCCAGCCTCAGGGGGAAGAAGCCGGTGCCTCATGGTTCAGTGTGATGTCAGCTGGAGGGTGACTGGAGACACCCTTTATTAGGTTAAGGAAGCTCACTTCTGTTGCTTCTTTGCTGAGACGTCAGATCCGGAATGGACACTGAATTTTGTTCAGTGCTTTTTCTGCCTCTGTCGAGATGATCATATAAATTTCCATTTCTAGTCTCTTAATGTGGTGAATTATATGGGTTGACTTTCAAATGTGGAACTATCCTTGAATTCCTGGAGTGTTTATACGTCACTGGGTTGTATTTACTGAGTGCTTTCTACTTTTTATGTCTGTGTTTCTTTCTTTTTTTCTTCCTTTACTGCATTCTCTTGGGTTAATTGGGCATTTTTTTGTGAGTCCATTTAATCTTTTATACCTCTTAGGAAAAATTTTAGTAGTTGCCCTAGAGTTTAAAATAAAATATAAATATCAAATATGTATTTAAGGGTCTAGTCCAGCCTTAAATAATTTTATACCCACTTTTGTGGCATGTAAGGCCCTTGCAACAAAATATTACCAACTCCTCCTTCCCTTCCTATGTGCTATTTTGTCGTAACCTCCACTTTTATAAATACTATCAACACACAATACATGTGCTACTATTTTTTCTTTAAACCAGGGGTCAGCAAAGTTTTTCTTTAATTTAAAGGCCCAGATATTAAATATTTTAGGCTTTACAGTCTCTGTCATATCTATTTCAACTACTCAGTTCTGCCACTGGGGCACAAAAACCTGCCTGGGTGACAGGCAAACGAATGGGTGTAGCTGGCTTTGTAGTAAAACAAAAACAGATAGTAGGTCAGATTTGACCAACTGGATAGAGTTGCCCCACCTCCACTTCAGACCGTTTACCTTTCATATAAAGCAAAAAATGAATTCCAGCTGACTTTCACGTATTCTCTTTCCAGAGCTTTTTAACGTCTTTGTGCAGACCCAAGTTTGAGTCTGATATCGCCTTTTGTTTTGGGGGTTTTTTTTGGTGGAACTGCTGCTGACACTGAATTCCCTCAGTTTTGGTTCTTTCCTGAGAATGTCTTATTTCTTCTTTAGTTTTAAAATATGGTTTCTTTGGGTATAGAATTCAGGGTCAGTAGTTTTTCTCCTTCTACAGTTTAAAGGTGTGATTCCATTGTCTTCTGGCTTCCTTGGTTTCTGTGTCCCTGTGCATGTAATGTGTCTCCTTTCTCTAGCTGCCTTCGAGATTTTCTTTGTTTCTTGTGTTCAGTAGTTTAATGTAATATCCTAAGTGAATGTTTTTGTTTTGTTTTGTATTTATCCTATTTGGTGTTCTCTTTGCTTCTCAGATCTGTGGTTTGGTATCTGTCATTAATTTTCGAGAATTCTTGACCGATATTACTTCACATATTCCTTCTGCCCCATCCTCTGTCTTCTCCTTTGGTTTTGCAGTTGTGCATGTTTTGAATGTTAATGCGGTCCCACAGCTCTTGGATGTTTGTTTCTTTGATGATGTTATTTTATTTATCCTATACTTTTCCTCTTTGTATTTCAACTTGGGTAATTTCTGCTGATTTACCTTCAGGTTTATTGAGTCTTCAGTGCTTGTGCTGAATCCACTGGTGAGCCTTCCAAGGGCATTCTCATCTCTGTAACGGTGGATTTTTTATTTCTAGCGTTTCCAGGTGGTTTTTTCTTATGCTTTGTCTCTCTCCTGAAGTTCCCATTTGATCTTACATGTGACCCACTTTTTCTATTAGAGCCTTTAACATACTAATTATAGTTATTTTAAATTCCCTGACAGATAGTTCCAACAACTGTTTCATATCTGAGTCTGGTTTTGACGCTTGGTCTCTCTTGGGAGTGTGTTGGTTTTCCTTGCTTTTCTCGTACGCCTCCCAATTTTTTCATGACAGCTACATACGTGTGTCAGTCAGCAGAGAGTGAGATGAGTGGCTTTTGTGCCTGGACGCGGGCATGCCTTTCTTCCTCCTGAATCTGTGGTGTGAGCTTTCCATTGGTCTAGTTAGCAGTTGGGTGGGTTTCTGATCTTCCATGGCTATAGCTGCCCTCAGTGAACTGCAGGCTTCAATTCCTGCAGAGATCACTTAGGGGAGGGGAGGGTCCGCTGCGCGATGCCTATTTGATTCTTCATTTTCAGTCTTCCCTGGACGCTGACCCGGAGAGGGTGTCTCGCCTGCCCTTGCTCCTTTCCTGTCCCTCTCCCAGCAGGATTCTCGGAATTCTGCTGTTATTTGTTACTTGAAGCTCCTTGGCCTGGTGGTGGGGCTGGGGGACAGCGGCGGGGGGGGGGGGGGGGGCGGGGGCGGGTGGGGTGGTGGTGGTGGTGGTTTCTGTCTTCTGCGTCTGGGGGTGTGGCTTTCTCAGTTCCCCTGCCCCTCCCAGGCAGCAGTCCTGGACTCAGAACTGAAATTTGAAACCCAGGAGTAGGTTGTTTGGACCACCCCTCCCCACTCAACCTCCTTTGCCAGCGAGAGTGGTGAGCGTCCCCGTGCACGGAGGCCAGCAGACCACGGTTTCGTTCTCTGATGGGGATGGAGGGAAGACTCAGGTGGGGTTTCTGGCCCTTGCTCCCCAGTGGCTGCTGTCTTCTTCCTTGCAGCTTCACCACATGGGCTACTTCTTGGGCTCTTTCGAATTATTTCCACGAGCCTTTGGTAGAGTTAGCAGGGAAAGAACCTGCAAGGGTGTGTAGACTCCCTGAATTTCTGAAGCCCAGGGTTCGCACCGGGCTTCCACCAGCCCCTTACCTCTTGTAGCTGAGCTCCTCCTGGCTGTGTCTTGTCCCATCTACTTGAGGTGGCCCAGCCTGGGCCTCTCTTCTCTCCCTGTAGCACTGGGTCCTCTTAAACCTTGGGCCAGTCATTTGCTCTGTGACCTCAGCTCCCTGGCAGGTTCAAGCAAAGCTGTGACTTTGAAGTTAAGCTGACTATTTCTCATCATAAGGGTGGGACAACATTCCTCCCAGCCCTACCCGTCCTGAGGCGGAAGCCGGAAGCCTCCAGGATCCTCCTTTTAACAGCGCCCGCAGGTGGGTCCGGGCACACTGAATTTGGGGATGTCTCACTCCAGCGGCTTGCGACCTTGTCTGCAGATCAGTTTTGTCGGAATTTGTGGGGGTGAGTCCCAGGCTTCAGGATTTGTAAAGCTCCGCAGGTGGTTCCAACTGCGGCTAAAGTTGGGAACCTGTGATCTGATCCTTCCAGAATCTGTTGCGTATAGTCTGGTCACCATGCCTTCCTCTGTCAGGGGGCCTCTTCTGAGCTGACGGTGGCTGTTTCTTTCTATCCAGCCATAAAATGGAAACACCAGCAGCCTCCTTGTCACTCTTCCCAAAAATGTGCCTCAAAAATGACTCCAACGAGATGAAAAACGGTGTTGATTTCTCTGTTTGGCTGGTGATGCTTAGTTACGCTTGCCAAAGGGACTGCTAATTGGAACCTGGTATTACTGTGTTCTCTAGAAACAGAAATAAAATCAGTCTCATGCAGTCTTCCCAATTCAGTGATATATATATTTTTTTCTTTACTTTCCAATTTCCCAAGCCAGTCTTCTGTTACAAGATTTTTTTTCTTTTCATGCAGGTGCTATTTGGCATTGAACTCTGTCACTATTGCACAAGCACTGTGTTTTGGCATTTGGTTCCCTCATTCCTTTCTTAAGAGCCAACTGCTTTAACTTCATTATTGCCCCAGAAATAGTTAGGTTCCCTGGAACGGCTTGAACTAACTCTTGTCTCTGAAAGGAATGTATTCCATTAAACATCTTCACGTTTCAGACGATGCCACTCCGATATCTACTCTCTCTTTCTGTTCCAACCTACAGTCCGTTGTAAGTGTTTGGACATTCCAAAGGTCAGTCAGCGGTTGTTTTCGGGCTTCTCTCGTTTTCTCCTCTGTGCGTGTCTGGTGAGGAGTACAGGCATCTCGTGTTTCCTCACACTGTCGCCCTGACCTTGCACAACGTGTAAAACCTGTGGGTGTCCTAGAACAGTGCTTCTCAGACATGCGCATGTGTCTGATTCCCCTGAGGGTCTTCTAGATTGCAGAGGGGTCAGGAGGTCGAAGGGGGCCAGGCCTTCCTTTCTCACCAGCTCCCAGGTGGAACATCAGGGTGCTAGAGGAATGAAATAAAACGCACAGAGCCACACTTGACCAGTTTCTAGAACTTTTTGTCCTCTTAATTTTCCAAAAGCCCCAGCCCAGGTTGTAATGTTCAAATTAGTATCGTGTGATTTTCTTTCCTGACCGTATCCTGGAGATTCTCCTGCAGTTCTGTGAGGACAGGCCGAGTGGACACTCAGTGTTTGTCGGCTGAGAATCAGTGACCTGCCAGGGAGGGGAGAGGGCAGAGGAGGTGGGGAGACAGGCAGGGGTCGGCCCCCAGCAGGAACCCCCAGCCTCTCCTGCTTTCTTTCGCAGCGGAGAACCGTCTCTGGGTTGATGTCCTCTGCACAGCCAGCTGGGCAGCTCCTGGCAGGGCTGCAGAGCGTGGTGGGGTGCAGGACAGCCGGCACCCCTCCTCCCTCCTTCCCTCCACTCTGCTCCCGACCCGGCCCTCACTGCGCCCACCCAGCCCCGCCCACAGAGCTAGGACAGTATCTGCGACCTTGCTAGACTGGCCTGAAGAGGCCTCCGAGGGTAGGGCCCCTGAGCCGACCGTCCTTGTAGAATCCCAGCTCTGACTCTCCCTTCCGGGCTGGGTCTTGGGGACCATCCAGGTGCATCTTTTCAGGAGGACCAGGCAGCCCTTCCCGACGCTTCCGGATCTCGAACTGAGTTTAAAGACCGTCTACACCCCAACAGCGATGCCCTGCGAGACCCCACGCTTGTCTCCCCTGTGGCTGTCTTTATGACCCTTAGCAACAGAAAGCCACGTCTGTGTGATGCACGAACTCTCTTCTCCCTCCAAGTACCATATTTCTGGACATTCACTAAAACGAGAAAGTAGATGACACTGTCCTCATCTCCTATTGGATAGAATGGTCTAGAGAAAACTGACCTTCATTCACTAGTATTTTCTTTAAATTTTTTTTCAAAGCAGTTTGTTCTTTACTTGGTTTCACAGCTGTGAGCATGAAGTTATCACCTGAAAATATTGAGCTCCTCCAAGACCACAGTGTGGAAGGGGTGCTGCGTGTACCAACCCAGTTCAACCTTCGCTTATTCATTCGATCAGCACCCACTGGGCCGCGAGGCTCGATGCCAGAAGGAGGATGCCCATGGGAGCTTCCAGTACGATCCCTTCTGTGACCTACGGGGACCCACAGACTCCAGGCGTATGTGCCCACGGAGCTGTGCCAGGGGTCCAGACGAGGTGACCCCAAGGAGGCAGTGAGCAAACGGACCGGGGCAGCCGGAAGTTTCAACGAGGCCCCGGCCGCTGAGGCATCTCGCGCCTCTCGTGAGAAGGCTGTCTTTATCGGGAACGGGCATCACACACTGATAATTTGGAGAAGGGCCAAGAATGTCCATGTCGAGGTGACTCTAGTTCTGCTCTTCTGGCTGGCTTGTGTGCTGTGTGCGCTGGTGAGCGTCTTCACATGGACCCTCTTGCACACCAGCACTGACCCCGCGTGGCCACTCGGGTCATGCCGTCGCGGTGCTGTAACTCCACCCAGTGTGGTTTTATTCACGGTTGACCTATGTCCGTGGTGCAGTTGGCTTCGTGTTCTTTTGCTGTTACATTTTCGTTAGATGTCCATGCAGGATAATGGGCGGTTAATGGTACGATTGGGTAGCTTCCAGGCTCTGAGAAGCTGCTTCCTCTCATCCCCACAGAGCACACAGGCCGCTTCTGCCTTGTGTGCCCCGATGCCGACTTCCTCCTTTCTGGACGTCGGTTCCTCTGTTGCCTCTGCATCCCCCCGGGCTCACATGGGGTGGGTTTACTTGTCTTTGATAGGGCGGCCGCGGTGGATAGGAATTCTGCTGCTATCTTGTTATTGTTTTAGTAATGTTGTTCTTCGAGTTACCTCTTCCCGCACTTGGGCCAAGTACTACACGTGCACTGCTTTAAGGAAGGTGGCTTTACATTAAATGCTAAGAAAGAATCTGATAGTGACCAAGTTACGCATTCTGAAATCAACACTGCAAGAACTTTTCCTCTATCAGCTCAGAAATCCTCCCGAATTTGGGGATGCGGTGTGAGAAGGACACGACCCCTGCAGGTGAAACGGTTGGGAAGGGGTCGCTTTCGAGAAGTGCTGCCCTGGGCCCTTTCTTCCGCTGGTCGAATTATTCAAAACCTGACGTAAAGATGGTGCCTTGCGGTCAGTTTGCCAAATACATTTACAGAAATAATCTCTTCGGGCTACAGTCTTGCAAGTTGGGCAGTTGATGCAGCCCTGCCACGGCCCGGGGTGGCGATCGGGTAGGAGAAGGGAAAAGGTTGTGAGACCACATTTATGGGGACAGCCTGCTGCTGGAGAGGTTGCCTGTTAATAGCAGGCGAGCAGACACTCGGCGGCAGCAGCACGCGAAGGGCCACCTGCGCCTCGATGGCATCTCGCCTTCCCCGCGGCTCCTCGGCGTGGACACTCAGAGGCCCCACCCGGCAGCGGTCCGGCTTCTGGTCGGCAGAGCACTCGCCGTGCCCATGCGTGTATTCAGTGACCACCCTGCCCTGTGATCTCACAGTTGTCAACTGTCTCACTTGAAATAGCTCAGGGTACGCTGCAGGAGAGATTCAGCCACATCCTGCTCTTAAAATATCACTCTTCGGGGCTTCCCTGGTGGCGCAGTGGTTGAGAGTCCGCCTGCCGATGTGGGGGACACGGGTTCGAGCCCCGGTCCGGGAAGATCCCACATGCCGCGGAGCAACTAGCCCCGTGAGCCATGGCCGCTGAGCCTGTGTGTCTGGAGCCTGTGCTCCGCAACAAGAGAGGCCGCGATAGTGAGAGGCCCGCGCACCGTGATGAAGAGTGGCCCCCGCTCGCCGCAACTGGAGAAAGTCCTCGCACAGAAACGAAGACCCAACACAGCCATAAATAAATAAATTAAAAAATTTTTTAAAAGGCAAAATTCCTTTAAAAAATAAAATAAGAATAAAGTATCACTATTCACAGTCAACAAAAGGGAAAACAGATACCTTGGCCTTCATCAAAATTAAACACTTTTGTGCATCAAGGGACTCACTTTCACAGAATGAAAAGACAGCCCCCAGGAGGGGGGGAAATATTTGCAAATCATATGTCGGATAAGGGGTTCATGTTCAGAATACAGCGTTTTACGGTGCCTTGTTTGATTGCCCTTCACAGATACTGCATTTTTACAAATTGAAGGTTTGTGGCAGCCCTGTGTTGTCAGGTGATGGTTAGCATTCTTTAGTAATAAAGTAAGTTAAGGTATGTACACTGTTTTTTTAGACCTAACGTTATTGCACACTTAATAGACTACAGTATAGTGTAGACATCACTTTTGTATGAACGGGGAAACAAAAAAAAAATTCATGTGACTCACTTTATTATGATACTTGATTTATTTCACGGTCTGGAAGTGAGCCCACATCATCTCCAAGGTGTGCCTGTCCCCGAAAGAACTGAAAGTAGGGATGCAGACGAAGAGTGGTACACCAGTGTCTCTGGGAGCATTATTCACAATGGCCAAAAGACAGAAAAAAGTCCATCAACAGATGAACAAATAAAAGCGGTGTGTATATACGTGCAATGGAACATTGCATCCTTAAGAAGGAATAAAATTCCAGCCCACGCTACGACATGGATGACCCTTGAAAATATGATGCTCAGTGAAATAAGCCAGAGACAAAAAGACAGCTGTAGTGTGACTCCACTGACAGGAAGTACCTGGAACGAAAGTGGAATCGTGGTGACCAGGGGCTGGGGGAGGGGGATGGGCCGTGAGTGTTTAATGGGGACGGAGCTTCAGTTTGGGAAGATGGAAAAGTTCTGGAGATGACGCTGGTGACGGTTGCACAGCAACGTGAATGTGCTTCGTGCTGCTGACTGAGCTGTGCGCTTAGAAATGGTGAAGATGTCACCTTTCATGTCGTGTATATTTTGCTACAGCAAAAAATAAGGTGCAGGAGAGTCGGTGCTGAGTGTCAGAGTACCGTGTCCAGCGAGATGTCCATCTCCCGACACGCAAGCCTTTCTCTGGGGTGGCTGTAATTCATCTGTTGTTTTTTTTTTTTTAAAAGGAAGACACAGGATAATGAAGATTCTGAGGTTATTTTGCTCAGATTTTGTTCTCAGATATCCTAAGAGTTGTCTCACACATGGATTATTGCTTTCGGTATGGAAGGCATATAAACTGTGATGGAATCTTGGGTTGGAAGGGACCTCAGGAGGTCACCATCTCATCCCTATCTGCAGATATCCTCCCGCTTAAATTACCCGAGGTGGACGACAATCTCTTCTTATGAAAAAGATCTCTTCATATTCCATTTCAATTTTAAGCATTTCACTGACAGGAGAATATTCCTTATAGATAACCTCAAACAGCCACTCTGTGCAGAAGAACATTCACAGAGCGCCCACGTGACAGTGCCCTGTCTTGGGCGCCATGGGGCCCAGAAGTGAATGGTGACTAGTGAATGAAGTCATACGGGGGGACTCCTGGCGGCCATCTTCTGGTCCACAATACGGGTGAAACGTGAAGACCAGAAACTGCCTCCCTGCCGTCTGCTCCCCAGGTGTGTGATCCCATTTCCTCTCTTGCCTCCGTCCAGGCATCGTTTTCCAAGTGTTCAATACTGCTTTGAGCCCTCCTACGTGAGCCCTAAGCGTTTCCACGGGGCCTTTTGCTGGTGCCTCATACATGAGCGCTGTATTCTGGAAAGGTGCCACGGAGTTTTAAAGTAATGGAATAACTGCCTGTGTTATGCAGCTATTACAGTGGGACTGTACTGTTTCCTATCCACTGCCCCAGAACACTTCTAGAACTTGCCAAATTGACAATTTCGGCTTCCATTGCAGAAGGCCCCTAGTCTGCAGGAGAGATCGGAGGTCAGTGTTATGGCATGATCGGTCTTCAGTCGGGAAACGTCTTCTGCTGAGAGGTATTGCAAATACACCTCTGGTTTATAGACCTCAGCAACTCAAGTTCCTGGCAAATTTCAGTTTTCCATGTTCAGCGTGAACATCTGTCTGTGTTCTTTTATTATCGGTCGCCAACCAAAAACTGTTTATCTGGGACACGCACGGATATTTGGGGCACACGACGGTTTATCAAGTCAGTGTGTCCCTTTATCCATTTGCTCCATTGATAGCTGTTCCCTCGGATCCATTTATCAATTTGCTTAGAAGATTCCCACAGGCGTACTTTGAGGCAGACAAAGCAGGCACTGCCCTCTAGATGAGGAAACTGGGGCCTAGGGGATCCTTTTCCCAAAGAAGCCAAACTCAAACCCACGTCTTGAATCTCCAAATACGTCACATCGTTATAGGGCCAATATGAGTGAGAACTCCAGGTTCAAAATAGGTCAAGGATACAGTCTGACATCCTATGGGGCGAAATGAGACCTGGACCGGCAGAGGAAGAACACCCAGTGTTCCATCCTGGGACTTCTGAGTGTCGTGCCTGTGTGTCTCCTTTACTCGCCCTGGCTAGTCTGCTGGTGCCAACTACTGGAAGGAAATCCAGAGGAGTGGACGTGGATGTAGAGATTAACTTAAATGCCATTATAACGCGCAGCCTCTAGTTGAGCTGTTTAATCTATCATTGTTGTCTGTCACGTTGCTCGAGGATTGAAAGTACTTGCATTACCAGTCCATAAAGCTGGGGCTGCCCCCTGGGCGATAATTGACCACGTTGGTATTTCTATTCACGGGTTTTTATAAAGAAGGTAAAAGTGGGTTGTGTCCAAGTGGAGCATTTGATTGTGTTAATAAACGTGATAATCGGGTTGGACGTCCAACAAAATGCCTCCCACGAGTGGCCTGGTGGCCCAGCCTGCTGGGTGCCTGTAACCATGTAAAACCCAAGGCCATTGTCCCCAAATTGCTGCATTTGTTGTACAGGATTGTTTCCACTGTGCCCACTGGAGTTGTTTGTTCCCAAAGAAAGTTTCACATGAAGAGTCATGTAAGAAAAAACATTTTGCTTCCTTTACCCCTTCCTTCCCTTCTTAAGTCAGTGCTGGAATTTGAGCACAGTGAATCAGGAACTCCCTCAAATTGCAGAGAAAATCCTTTCCAGGCTGGGCTCCTAAGGTCTGCCAATGCGAGCTTGTCCGGTTCTCAGCCATGCAGCCACTGAGACCCATTGGGGGAGACTCATCCTGGTGGGGAAGCCTCTCATCTGGGGGGAGACCCAGCTGGTGAGGAGACCCGGGCCCTGGTGGAGCAAAGCCCCGCTGTCCTGCTTCTGACCAGCTCCAGGGACATTTGCTCAGCTCAGGGCACCTTGACCTCCTTACACGGGGCTCAAACAAACTGCTCGCCGGAGCAGAGGCACTGGGACTTGGGACTGGCCTTGGGGTGGAAGGTGACGGGCAGACGCAGGCATGGATCCGCCTCTGTCACTTCTGCACATTAGTTCTCAGTCCTTCAGCCTCTTTACTCCTCGTGCCCATCTGTGGAAAGAAGTTAGCATTACTCGCCGTGTGGGTTTACGCTGAGTGCTGAGACGGGTCCCACAGGGCAGTCATCTCTCAGGACAACCGCACCAATGCCCAGAATAATTATTCACATGTATAATGTTGTTTGCAACTTTCTTCCTTAGGGGTTGAATCTTGGAGGCCCAGTTCTCAGAGCAGAATACGGCAAAAGTATGTGGTTAAAGTGGGTTATGTGGAAAGAGCTGGGGTCCGTTCTTTGCCCCGACCTCTGGTGGTAGAGTGACCCCATGTGTGTAGATGCCACTGCCTGGTGAAGACCAGCCTTGAGCATTGTGGGGGCGGGGACGGGGGATGGAGGTCAGTGTGTGGCACCCTGGTCACAGGATGGCCAGTGCTCAGGGCTCTCGTCACAAAACGCGGGCAGGTTCGGAGACACCGTTTGCAGCCCAGTAACGTCTTCAATGCAGCAGACGGGATTGCTTGCATCTTCCCGGGGGCCGTTGGCTGCACTGCTCAGAGGCTCCCGAGGGAGAAGTTGTGAGGCCTTTCAGGAGGTGATGGGCGTAATGACCGCCCTGCCCCTTCCCTCTGCCCTCAGTGGCCAGGAGCTGCTGTTACATCCATCTGGTGCTCGGTGGGTTAAAACGCTGTGGTCCCAGCGTGTTCGCTCTGTTTTCAGAATCACGTGGGCAAGCATTCTGCAGCCTCCAGCGTGAGGCCTTTCCCTCCTGTGCGGGGAGCGCAGAACACAGGCCTTTCTGGCAATGGATCTTCTGTCTATTTCTGTGGCTTCCATCACCATGGAATCTCAGGTCCCCGAAGCACGGGCTAAAAACAGAACCCGGGGGCGGGGGGAGCGCCTTTCCTGACTCCATCACTGGGAGCTCTGCTCCTCAGAGAACAAAGCAGGAACAGAAAAGTGACTCCCTCCTTCCGGGGTGTGGGGAGGCCCTGCCCCGCCTTCAGACCTCGGCGCAGGGCCGGCTCTGCGCCTGTCCTAGCCTCCAAGAGGGTGCGCTGGTTCAGGCGGCCGCGGTCAGCACCCTGCTCAGGCCCGGGCGTCTGGGAGCCCCGCACATCCACGTGCACGGGGTGTCGGCCAGGAGCCCAGACGCTGGGCCGGGGCTGGGGTAGCGGGACGCGGTGCATGACGCAGGGCCCGTCCTCAAGGAGAGAGCAGGCCCGTCTGAATGCAGAGCCGCGGGAAGCCAGCGCTGTGATGGGTGCACTGGGGGCACACCTGCGGGCCCCAGAGGCTGAATGGAGAGAGCAGTGTGGGCCGGGCTGGCGCTCTGACCGGTAGAAGTGGCAGGACGCTCTGGGGCGGGGCGGGGCGGGGAGGAAGCGACCAAAAAACAAGGCGGGCGGTAGCTGGTGGTGCCCCGCGGGCCGCAGGTGCGTGCAGCCTTGTGGGCGGGACCCAGGCCTGGTGGGCCGGCCGCCCTCACTCAGGGCCCAGCTGGCCCGCGGACCCTTAAAGGGCTCAGGCCACGTCCCCAGACAGCAGGTAAAGGTGGGGCTGGGTTCTGGAGGTGGCCACAAGCCAGCAGAGCACAGTGGAGCCAAGAAGTCTTCATTCAGAGACGGCACCGACGGGACGCTGCCAGTGTCTCATGTGCAGGGCTTCCGCAGTCGGTCAGCGCTGGGTACAGGCAGAAATGCCCTTTCCATGCTGCGTGGCTCCCATTTAGATTCGTAGTTTAATTTTCTCCCGTGAAGGGGGCCGTCTCTCGGCAGAACTGCACTCCAGACGCTTCATTATTTGCAAAGCATTTTCTCATACGTGCTTGTAGTTGACTCCGTGGGGCACAGCTGGGAGGGTGGGTATTTTAGCTGTTCTCTGACCAGGAGAGAATGGAATCAGGAATCAGCAGACCAGGAATCAGCAAGTGGGGCGGCTGTGGGCGAGCCCGGAGCTGGTGGAGGAAGAGAATGTCGGCACTTCAGGGCTGAGTAAGCTGAGGCAGGTCAAGGTTAAGGTGCCCCGGGCCACCCCGCCCCTCACCCTGCAGGCTCCGCTCTGAGGTCCGCTTCAGGACCCTTGGGACTGTGTGACTGTCCCACCTCTCTCTTTACTCCTTCCGGCCTCCCTGAGGAATTTAGCCAAAATCTTTACCAGCTTGTGGAGGAAGGTGTGATGGGCCGTAAGATCGTTTATACTTTATTGAAACTTTAAAATAGGAGGATTTATTAAGTGAAAGAACCCGGCATCTAGAAATCACATTTCCTCCAAATTTCAGGGGGCTGAGGCCGTTCCTTTTGTTTTCTAAATGCTGTCACATGGCGGCCGATTGCTTCTCCTGTCTGGATGGTAATTTCGGGTTCGGAATCTATGGGAAGCCATACCTCTTGGTGAAAATGTCCTAAGAAGGCGTTTTGTTGATTCTGGTTATAATAACCGTCTGCGTAGACTTTTAGGGTGAAACTTGACTGGCCGAGCCAACCATATGAAGCTTAATTGACCATTAGGGGTTGAATTGTGTCCCCCGATGGCGTTGAAGTTCTAACCTCCCAGTGCCTGTGAGTGCGAGCTTACCTGGAAACGGGGTCTGGGAGGATGAGCCAGTGAATATGCAGTATTAGGGTGGCCCTGGTCCCCTAGGACTGGCGTCCGCATCAAGAAGGAAATCTGAACAGAGACAGACACTCACAGAAGGCAGACGATGTGAAGACACAGGCAGAAAGATGGTCGCCTAAGAGCCAAGGCGTGTCCGGGGCCACCAGGAGCTGGGGAGGGGCCCGGAGCAGTCTCCGTCACAGCCTCCGGGGAGCCCACCCTGCTGACACACCGGTCCTGGCCTCCTGGCCTCCAGACCGTGAGAAAATGCACTTCTGTGGTTTAAAGCTAACAGTTTTAGTACAGCCCTAGGGAACTAATTCACTGACCACTAGATTCAGTGACACAAACCAGGTTGGCACTGAGCCAGCTGACTCCTGGGCCACTGGGAACACTTCACAGACCCTTTGTCGAGAGGGCTCAGGAACGCTTACTTTTAAGAAGTCTCTGATGGAAAGAACGTGCTGTGTTAGGAAAGTGCGGCCTGTCTCTGGGAGAAACGGCCGTGTTTAACTGTGAAGGCTTCGTGGTCCCGCGAGTGTCTCTGGGAAATTCAGGGGTTTTGTCATCAGCGGGAGCACGAGGCAGGTCCCGGGAGCTTCCTGTCAGCGATGACCGAGCTGGCTGCCTTCCCCTCGTCTCTAAACTTCTGGTCTTCCACCGGTTTAGGTGCATCCTGTGGAAGCTTTTCATCAAACCCGGCTGTTTTTCTGCCCTTTCTTCTGGCTCTGTTACGGTGCTCGCCTAGGATCACTTTCAGTTTCATCGCTTGGAAAACCCTGATAATTAGATTTAAATCATAAAATATGCTAATGCATGCAGATAGGAGCAGGATAGAGATTTCAAAGGCAACTTAATGGATTCTTCCCCTTGGCAGAAACAATGCTGAGCCGTGTGGATAATAGCTTATCTGTTCTTAGAGATCCAGGGAGGTTACGTAAGAGCAGCCCCAGACCACCTGGGGCCGAGCTGAAGAGCCTGAGGGCTGGATCACGGCTGCAGTTAACAAGTAATTATCCTGCATTCCAGAAAATGCTCTCTGGACATGCCCCACGCCATGTGCAGGAGCCAAGTCTCATTCCTGCACACGTGAGTGTCTGCTCCCTGGAGGGCACAAGCCCCGTGCTATGGGGCGTCTTGGGGTCTCAGCAGGGTCCTGCCCTCGGGGGGCTACTCCCAGGGAACAAAGACAATGGATGTAGAAATGCCAGCCGTTGGGTTACATACGCGCGACCCCTGCCCACCCTGAGCAAAGGGGCGTGTTGGTGGGGGAGACACAGGACCCACAGAGCAGGCAGTCTTCACCCAGGCGAGCGGACACCAGCCCTGCTGGGGAGCCAGTGGCAAAGCACGGCCTCATGGGAGACGCCTCTGCCCCAGTGTCCCGACCCTAGAAATACGACGGCCTTGGAGGGGAGAGGATGTGCTTCTGAAAAGGCACAGCTAGGAAGGGTCTCTGGAAGGCGCGGCTGGACGGCAGGGCTGGGAAGGGGGCCGGGCGCGCTCGCTGCGTCTTGTGCAAGGCTGGGAAGGGCCTAGAACCTTTGTGGGGGGCAGCGGGGATTTCAGGCCACCAGTCCTTCACGTCTTCTGAAGGTGGGGCTTTACGGAAGCTCGTGCATGGGGCTGAAGCTGAGGAAACTCGGCCCCGTCAGGAGGGCAGCGACCCCAGTGGATGCACGGCCGGCGCAGGATGGGCCAACACTCGGGGTCCTGGGAAGCTCGCTGGTCTAGATCGGCCTCCTGCCCAGAGGGGAGAGGGGGAGCGAGGTGGGCTTTCCAGCCCTGAGAATGGGCCAGTCTCTACACAAAGGGGCTGTGGGGTATAAACAGGTCTAACACCTGTTAGACAAGGAAGGGTATTTGTGAAATTGAAGTTTAAGCTCAAACACCTAACAAGAGTGTGAAGCCTTCCCTGACCCCCATATAAAATCTCATCCCCCTGCAGCCAGCCACCCACAGGCTCCTCCGCCGGTGACGCTCTCTAGCAGACGCTTGGTCTACATCCAACATAGACTATAAAATATTAGAGAATATAGAATACAGAGAAGGAAGCTTTGCTCAGGGCTGGCTCTCGAGTCCTTCCAGTTAGAGCACAGCATCCACGAAGGACGGAGGCTTTGCTTTGCACTCGCGGGGCCCAAGTGCTCAGAACAGAGCCTGCCACGCAGTTCAGGCTCAGTGTGTTTGTGGAAGGAAGGAAGGGAGGAAGGGAGGGAGGGAGGGAGGAAGGAAGGAAGGGAGGGAGGGAGGGAGGAAGGAAGGGAGGAAGGAAGAAAGGAGTGAATGGAGAGAGATTTGGGTTCTGTTGCAGGCCGAGTGCGCATTAGGTAGGGGCCCGCCCAGAGAGAACCACACGGTGGCCGGCCTCCGCTCACATCAAATGGGGTTTCAAGGTCACAGGAACCAGTGCGGGTTGTCTTGTTTCCTGTTTCTTTCTTGCGCGGCTCTGTTTGTGGAGCAGCTCAGCACATGTATGAGAACCATCAGCTGGCTACTAGAGTCCTTTAACGCATCCACATTTAAATCAGCAAATAGAGCCTTAGGGCAGCGAACCTGAGCCCCAGCCCTCGGGGGTTCTGTCCAGACCCCTTTGCTGACCTGTGTTCAGAGTGTCTGACTCCCTATTGTTCAAGACAGAAAAACTTCAGAAAGTCACTTGCACTAATGCAGGGACAGGGGCCTTGTCATTGTTTTTGTTGCTTTAAATCAAGAACTGCTAACAGCATTTTGATGCTCACGTTCTTATTTCTTCTAACTAGACTTTTCTTCTCCTTTCGTGAAGATGATCTGACTTTACCACGTCCTGCGCTCAGCAGGCAGGCAGTGACCGCGAGCTGAACGCGTGCCGACCGAGCGCAAGCCTCCGCCCACCCGCTCCTCGGACACTTGGGGGGGGGGGGCGAGTGGAAGGACGTGCGCACATAACCGCATCCTGGAGCTTAAACCGTTGCCCGTGGCGTCTGTGAAACGCAGCCCCTCATCTTTCTGTTCTGCCCCTTGATCAGTTCACAGTCCCCCAAATCACTTTGTATCCTGCGATAAAACAGAAAAAGGTTTCATGTTCAAGCATCCCTGCGATTGTTTTGAAAGGGCCATTCTGTCTCTCTGTTAAGATTTAATTATCTGTTGCAAATAGCATCTGTGAATGAATGTTGCCCAACTCATTTTGGAATAGAAATGATCAAATATTTGGTAGCCAGAAGCCAAGTGGTGATGGCGACACCAAACACGCAGCGTTCGGCTCTGGCTCGTGGCAGACAAAACAAGATGGTAAATCAGGGGAAGGAAGGGGACGCGCCAGCTGAGACACAGCGGCCATCGCTCGGTGCCCTCACGCACTTTCTATACGCTTCAGCAGCTCTGTCTCGTGGGACGCGTGTGCACACGCACACGCAGTCTGGCCCCTGCAGTCCGACTTCAGTGTCACTTGCTGCTGGAGCTGCGTCTCTCGAGGTTTGCTGCCGCCTCGTCAGGCTTCCCAAACCCAAGTGCACTTGTCTCCATTCTGAGGAAATATTTAAATGTCTCCCCAGCCCTTTGGCACATCTCCTTGGAAAGGATGTCTTTGCACCGCGAGGCTCTACATCATCTGGAAGTTCCGTGCAAGGTCTGATGCCTTTTCCCAGCGGTCCTGCGGGTTTGGAGCTCTCTGACGTTGTTCTCTGGGTGCCGTCTCAGTAAGAGCAGCGACCCTCCTGGCAGGGGCATTCCGCCCCAGTGGTTCCGCCTCCAAGTATGTTTTCTTCCCACGTCCACGTCCACGTCCACGTCCACATCTGCATCAGCAGCTTGTCTGAAGCTAGAAAATGACGGTCAAGAGAATTGAGTTGCTCACCGTTTCAACACCCACATTCAACTCTTCACGGTTCGGAGTGACTGCAGCGTGAATGGTGGTACTCAGACGGGGCCGCGTCGCAAAGGCGAGTCTCCACATTGTTCCAGCGTCTCCTTCAAAGTTCAGGAAACGTTTAGGCGAAGTCAGTTTTTCTCGAGTGAGTTGAAACCCCGGGTTTTCTGCCAAAGGCCTTGCTGGCCCAGCAAGCAAGCGTCATCCTTAGTTTTACTTTCTTAAGCTCCCGTTCACTGTGGTGTTGAACAGTTGGGCTTTCCCTGGCCTGTGGCCCCAGAGCAGACCGTCAGCGGTTTGCACGTGTAGGGTCGAGGTGGAGGGAGGGCTGGGGAGCAGAGGGTCACCAGCTGCCCACGCGGTGGGCATCCCTCAGCTGCTTCCCTCTTGTCTTGCGTGGCTCCGAGCGGCAGAGACCCTGGTCCCAGGAGGCTCCTGGAAGGCGGGGCTCCGGCACTGGCTGGGCACCTTGGAGCGTCCGGGGCTGACTGCAGTTGGAGGAACAGGCTTGAGGGTCTGGGGGCGAGCGGCCCTTCATGGAGCGACGGGCGGCAAGTCCGGCGGCAGACGGTGCCCGCACTCGGTGTCTGCACGGCGCGTCGTGACGGTCCAGGCGGGACGTGGGGGCGGAGAGGCCGTTGTCCCTTGGTGAGCAGGGCCCCTCTGGGGTCCTGGGCAGGGACAAGCAAGGCCGTGTGGTGATGGGACGAGGCCACAGCGCCGGGTGGGCGGGGCTCCGGGCTCTGCATGTGGGAGGTGGGAGCCGATGGATCCCACAGGACCCCTGAGCGTCGAGACTCCGGAGTCATGGGTCTCGGGATGAAACACGGGAAGGTCCTGGGGGGGCCTCCCCCATGGTCCGGCCTCCCAGACCCCTCAGCCTGTGAGGCAGGCAAGGGCCAGCACACAGACACCAGGATAGCACCAGGCTCAGAGGCTGGGCTTCAAGAGGGAGGGGGGACGACCTGCCCCGGGAAGGATGCTGGTCCCCCGACTCGCGGGTCACCGTGGAGGGCGGGGGCCGTCAGGGGGCGGGGAGTTGAGACGGAGGCCTTTGGCCCAGCCCGTGGTCCTGCGGCCGCGCCAGTTACCTGAGGCCGGTCCAGCTCGCGCTTTCCCCTCCCAGCAGGAGATGAAAGCACCTGGTCCCCCAGCCCTGCTCCCCTGAGTGTAGGAAAGCTTCCCCCACAGACGGGAACCAGGGCCGGCTGCCCGGGGAGGAGGGCCTGGGCTCTGTAGGCACCGATTCCCCAAGCTCGTGAGCCCCTCCAGTACTTGGTGTCTGGCCTCCACCGCCCCCCCCCCCCCCGGTCCTGGACCACCTGTTGCAAGCCTGAATCGGGACCTCATTCTGTGTCCTACCCCGTGGGGTGTGACTGAGCTGTACCCTGGCTCTGGGGAGTTCTCGTCGGGGCCGCGCAGGCCCCGAGTCCTCCGGGGGGGCGCCTGACAACCTCCCCTCCCCCCCTCTGTGACGGGGCTCGGCCACCACCCGGCTGGGGGTGTCTCCTCACAGGTCTCCCGACCATGGGCTGGGCCCCTCTGGGACTACACCAGGTGAGGATGACCTGCATATGTAGGACTAGGCATAGTCAGAAGTTTCCAGCACCAGATTAGCTCTTACACTTACCCTTGCCCGTTTCAGGTTTTTTCCCAGGTTAGGACAGAGCAGGGCTGTGCCGGGGAAGGCACCATAGGTCTCACGCCTGAAACACCCCGTAAACATCATTCGAAGCAGAGGACTGGACCTTTGGGTGAATTACTTGGCAAAATCTATTTCACAGTGATTAGTTGCACTGGGGAGCATGAATATGGTGGGTTTTCACTTCTGATATGTACAGATCTTAAAAGAAGGAACTAGCAGTAGATAAGTAAGTGGGAAGGAAAGGAAGGGAGGGAGGGAGGAAGGGAGGGAGGGGCGCCCAGGAGGATGGAAACAGTGACAACTGAGAAATGACAAAGCTGACAGAAAGAAAATGATAAACTGGCAAAAACAAAACGACAAAGCGTCAGAAGCAGATCCAGTTTGGCAACGGTTATGCCGATAGGATGGGCTCCCAGCCCGGTGTAAACGCGGTGGGTCCTTTCTGAGGAAGGAGCCAGTTCCCAGGAGCCGTGTGGCTGTGACCGGGCTTCTGGGTCATAGGTTCCTTCGTGGGCCTGCAGGAGACTTGGTCGTCCTGCTCTCAGGTTTCTGCTGCAGCAGAGTCGCGGATCCCAGGCGGCCGGCCAGCCCCGCCCTTCTCTGAAGGAGCCACGCACAGGAGGCTCGCTTCCCACTCCCCTTGGGCGTCCGTGGGTGTCCGTGCCCCTGCCCGCTCCCCTCTGGGGGAGCCCGGGCCCCTCCAGTGGGAGGGCCGGGACACGGACGCAAATGCCACACCACCAGAGACACATGGGACGAAGATGGCCGCCCCGTCTCTCCGGCATGGGCAGCAGGACCCTCTGCTGCTAAGGGTCAGTACCCCGAAAAGGGCAGGACTTGTGTACAAACTAAATACAGATCAAGGTCCCTCAGTTTCCCAGTGGGGATCTCTCTCAACCTTCTCCTTTCCTCAGCACTCGGGCTCCTGGCCCCGACCCTCTGCCTGCCGACCTGCTCACCCTCTGTTTCCCTTCCTTCATTTCCATGATATGCCGTTGAGAACAGAGGGGTGTGAGCTGAGTGCACGGTGTCCACTGTGGTACCGGCTGGAGTCACGTGTCCTCCAGTATTTTTAGTTACTGATCCCCCTGCTGCCGGATCTGGTGTCTTTAAACCACTGATAACAGTTCTGATCATTATCTCCCACCTCTGGTCCCATTCAAGGCCACCGCATGCCTGTCATTATTTTGGCCACATGCCCTTTCACAATTTATACCCTCATCTCATTCTCTTTCATTTTTCTCTCCTTAATTGCGTTCCCCGCTTCCCCGACTCGGAACCATCCCCTCGAGTGACGCTGACTTTTCACCTCCGTCTTTGTCCGCCGGCCCCATCCAGTGAGTTTCATTACGCGTGTTCTCTCCATCCTGCACATCTTTTCCCTTTGGACTAGACCAGTCCCGCCCGCCCTTCGATCACGGTGGCCCTGGGGCGTCCAGTGAGTCTGTTTGTCCTTCTGCTTGGACCCTGCGTCTGCCCCGCATCATCTGCCTCGAGCGCACAGAGTGACTCTACGTGAATTTTATAATGCGAAGGGCGGGCATCCCAAGTCTAGTCTCTTCTGTTTTCCTCTCTTGCATGTCTTCAAAATAAACCAACAAAAAAGTTTATTAAGCACTATTCTGTGTGATAAAGCACTAAACAAGGTGTCCTAGGAACATCCCAATTGCCCTTTGTTTCCTGCTAGCAGGTGAAGATGGTCAGTTTCCCTAAGACAGCTCTTAGCTTCAGCAAGAATATCGTTGAGCAGATGCCCCAGAGCTTGGCTCCAGTGTGTTGCTGTGTGTGTGCATGTGCCTGTGTGTGTGTGTTTCTGTTTCTCGGAGTGCACCATCTTTACGGGATAGAATACCCCAAGCATTTCTATCTACTAGGAAATAAAAAGGGTCCATGTTCCTTATCTTTCTCATGAAGCCCTAAGTATAAAATAGATTTCCTGATGATTTCTGAGAGCATCACGTTTCAATCTCCCTGGTCTTTCCCTGCAGGATCCGGGGATGGGCGTTGCTTTGGCCCCTCGCAGGCACTCGTTTCCCCATCTTCCGTGTTGACACGATTCTGACTTTCACACTCTCCTTGCTCCTCCTTGGGGAAATGTGTGCATTATCCTCCTCTGCTCCAGCCCCCTTTGTGGATGATGAGAGAAAATATTAATTGTTTTCTTTAGGAATTAATTATCATTGCCATGTTTCAGAGGCCCTATTGTCTCTTGGTGACCTCTGGCTCTATCAGGTTTCATTAAATTGCATAATTTATCTTAATACTTCCTGGAGCCTTCCTCTCATTTCTGAGCCTGGCTTTCTCACCTAATTTTTTTCTTTTTCTGTATGAGATGCTGTTCTCATTCTGCTCTGCCCTGGTACTTTATATCTTGCAGGGATTTCTCTCTAAGCGTTCATCATTTTTACCCTTCCTTCTTCTATGTAATAATAATACTTAGCATCTATATAGTGCTTTTCTTCCTCAAAGTGCTCCCTAAACTTCTGGAGGTTTAATTGTCCTGCCCTTTCAGGCAGTGCTGGATCGGCTGTCAGAGGCCTGGATGCCACATCCGAGGCTCAGGCAGGGCACCCGAGGGCCCCGCAGGCTTCCCCCCGACCTCACCGTTAGTTCCGCATGCAGGGCCCTTCTCCGTGAAGGAATGAGGAGAACCGTGTCCTTCAGAGGCAGCCCTGGAACTTGCTTACACGGTTCACCCCATTAAAGCTGTAATGGATTTCTAAAACCCTCACCCCAGGGCCACCCCTGGGAAACATGACACATCTTATTACATAGAGGAGGATGGGAAACGGGGCCAAACACTTCAACATCCAGCTTGGTTACTGCAGCAGTCAGGCCCACGGGGAAACGAGCTTCCTGGGGGCCCTGCCATGAAGATCGGGGGGCAAGATGTTGGGCGCAGTGATGGCCAACCAACAGTCAGTGGAAACCAGCCTTTTCGGGCCCAGCACTGAAGACTGATCACCTGCGAGCATCTCCTGAGACTTTTTAGAGTCATGATTGCAGATAGAGATGCACTAATAACTTGTCTTAGAAGAAGCAGCAAGGCGACGTCATAGTGAGAAAGGAGGCACGAACCTCGTCATCTGGGGCTCCTTCCGTTCACGCTTTCTCTAGAGAAACTTCAGTTAAAGAAATGGCGCGACGTCTCAGTGGAATCTTACGACGTTTTCCACCCAAAGACTGTCTCACCCGGCCCCCAAAGACCATATTCTCTTTACATTCTGTCTTCAACTCTGTTTCTGTCATTTTTAAGCCTTGAAAATAAGTGTAAGTATGTCACCAAGCTGTGGAGTAAACAACTTCTAGTGGCTGCTCTCACTAACACTTCTTGAGCTACGTTAGGAAAAAAAAACCAATGGCGGATTGAGTAATCCATTAGCTGAGACTCCGATTCGCTGGGAGTTTTATTCCTACGTCGAGTATAATTATATTGATGAGCATGTTGACGACTCTAGGGGTGGCAGGTTCTGAAGAGCCTCTGAATCATTAAAGAAATATTAAATTATATTGAAATTAATTTTATTTGTGAACTGTACCTTCATTCTAACAACTTGGAAAGTAACACTCCAGTTACGGCGCACAAATAACAAGTTTATGAACCGGATTTCTTGTACGCCTGTGGCATACTACGTATGTTTCCGTGTATATTAGAACAAATAAACGACAGGGTAATGCTTTTCTAAGTTAAATATCTAGTTTTTAAAGGCATGTGGCTCTTCCAGGGAAACAGTGATAAAATGGTAACATACGGTGCTCTGGAGTGACTCTTTGTCAGGATAATCATGTCTGGGTGTCGTAATGGTTTTGCAGCCCTGGACAGTCACAGAGTTTGTAGGACCCAAGAACCAGATGAATCAATGCATGTGACCCGCGATTAAATTGCTTATAAAGGTTGTAAATGCACAGCGAAGTTTATTGATTTCCCAGAAAATAATCATGTCTTGACCTTGCCACTGTTCAAATGGGATAAAATCATTATTCCCAGCCGAGGCCATGAGAAAAGCAAGCAGGCTTCCCTCCCTGTCGTGAATTTGCCAAGACTTTACCCCAAGATGCTGAGTGACCCTATGACTTGTTGGACACACGAGGATGATGTTGAGATGTTCTTTTCCACCCGAGTCCCGCCCGGTGGTGACCCCGAGTCCCGCCCGGTGGTGGCCCAAGTTCCTTGGCTCCTGGAGCCTCACCCTGTCTGTCTCCACACGGGACATCTCCTCCCAGCATCTGCGTCCCTGTGTCTCTTCTTTGAGCACACCAGTCATATCAGATGAGGGCCCGCCCAGCTCCAGAGTGACCCCATCTTAACTTGTGACATCTGCAAAGACCCTCTTTCCAAATAGGCTGTGTTCTGAGGTCCGGGGTCAGGACTCCACCTGACTTTTGGGGACACAGTTCAGCCTGCAGTAGCTGTCTCTCCAGTTTCCAGTTGCTAGAATTCGAGGACCCAGATCCAGAATGAGGACCCTTTCTTGGATGACCTTCCTGAGACTCTCTGGCCAACAAGAGAGAGACAAGCTCACTTGCCCTTGACTTGCTTAGAGTTAAAGTTCAGACTCGCTTTTCTTCCCTCCACTGGGAGACCCTGATTCCAGGTGACTGGACACCTGCATCTGAACACAGCTTTACTGCTGCAGCCCTTAGACGGCTTAATAGAACAATATGACCATGGAGACCCTCACGTGGGACCCAGCTAACGCGAGGGTTCCTCCTACAGAGCCGGCGTCCTCAGGGGCGACTCCCTGATACCCCGAGGTCGAGTTGCATCCGCTTAACTGACGTGTGCCTGACTGTCGGGATTTTAAAAATAAGCGCTTGACACTCCTCGCTGAGCCTGTTGTGGTCCCGGCTACACCGCTCACATGACAGATCCAGGGGGTCTAAATTCTCCGTTTTTGGTCTGCGACCAGCTCCGGCCAAGACTTCGTGGCTTGACTTTCCGTGTCTCCCCTCTGTGAACGTGCACCTTGCCACCATGTGCCAGGGTCTCCGTAACGCTTCCACCATCAGCACAGTGGTCAAGGGAGCTCGCTGTGAGGGCCATGAAGCGAACCAGGCTCCTCGGAACAGGGTCTGAGTCACCGTCTCTGTGGTCCCTTAGCCCAGGGGCTTCTCAGAGTGCCATCAGTTACTTCTTGTCACCCTGACTCTCCCGTGTCACATTTATCGAGCAGAATATACATCAGTCCGTACAAGGCTCGTCACTGTCTGCCTGGGGAAGCGACCCCACTCTCTGTGCCTCAGCCTTACAGCCCCTGAGTGGAAGGAACTGGAACACCACCGAGCTTTCCAGCCCAGGTGACGGGACCACAGAAGGTTGCAGGTGCACAGAAGGAGCCCCCAGCCCCTGCAGTGGCCAGGCGGGCCTCAAACAGCTGCAGTGGTGGCTGGGAACCTCAGCTCTTCACCCCAGCCTGCCATCCAAATATTGTCATTTTTATGTGCCAGGGACATGCCAGGGGAGCCCTGGGGCGGAGGCTGTTGGGGTCCCTTTGAGAGAAATGCTTTTCATTTGATTCCAAGCCCGGTTCTTCGAGGCCTGTTCCAGGTTCTGTGCAGTATTGGGTCGCCTTCGTACTTGATCTCCGGGCATCCAGTAAGCATCTGTGTGCAGACCCAGTCCGTGCCAGGTCCTGCTCTAGACAAGGCGACACTGGGGTGTCCAGGACGCTGCCGAGCCCTGCCCTCAGGACAGACAAGGGCCCAGAGAGAGGAGGTTGGAGATGGGGCAGCTCGGGGCCGCTGAGAAGACTGGGGACGCGGCCCAGAGTCGCCCAGCAGGAGCAGGACGTAGTGCTCTCAGTGGGGCAGGCAGGAAGGGCTGCAAGGGCAGCCTTTGACGTGGGACTTGAGGGGTGGAAGAAGCCAGCACGGAAGCCAGCAGGGCAGCGGAGGGCCTCCTCCCGGGCTTTGTAAGCCTGTCAACACTCTCCTGGTTGGAGAAGGACTTGGGGAAACGTATTGAACAGGTTTTCCCTGCGTTGGAGCAAGAAGAGCTGGGGCAGCGAGACCTCTGACACGCACTAAACGCACTGCTCACGCACCTTGGGAAATCCAGGAGCCGCCACGATGCCCCACGCGGTGTATAATCTGCCCGTTTCCTTGGGTCAGGTGCTCATTTCCAGCGTTCCGTCCAAAAGGAAAGCCTTGCTACGTGACTGAGTAAAGGATGTGCTCAGAAGTAGGATTTTGAAATACGGAATTGAGGTCGACAGTGATAATTCATATTTGTGGACAGCTTTTCCTCCTTGCCCTTGGAATATTTCTCAGCAGGGTACGAAAACACGCGTGTTTCACATATCCTCACGGGAACCCTGTACAGGAGGCAAAGTGGCTAATGATAGTAATAGTAAGAAGAACAGCAGCTAAGACTTACTGCATGCTGACAGCGCCAGCCTCGCACATGCGTGAGACCGCGCACACCTATGTGCTTATTAATATATTCCAGGTACAATAACCATAATGTATATACCGTACTGATTAATATGCTATTTACTGACCTCCTACTATGTGCCAGGCCCTGCCTGAGTGCCTGGGGATACAGTACTGAACAAAATAGACAAAACCTCTGCTCTCAGCGTTTACTTAATGGCCTTGAACCCTTACAAGACCCTGGCAAATACTTGCTGTTATTATTGCCGTCACAAGATGAGAATTCAGAGGTGTGGAGACATTACGCAGCTCGTCAAAGCCACACAGGCAGTTAAACGGCAAGGCCAGCGCTGCCCACAGGGGTAACACGGAGTGAGCACCTCCACACGGCAAGGTGAGGAGACGGCTGAACTTCAGTTTCTTCATGATGGCAACACAGGGACAGCTCCTGAGGACACCGGGCCCTGCCTGACCGCACATAGCAGACTAAGATGCTTCCCAGGGGCACAGGGAGTGCAGGTGAAACACCCAGGGGTCCTGTTGCAGGGACACGGCAGGTGCAGGTGAAACACCCAGGGGTCCTGTTGCAGGGACACGGGAGGTGCAGGTGAAACATGCAGGGGTCCTGCTGAAGGAGCACAGGGAGTACAGGTGAAACACCCAGGGGTCCTGCTGCAGGGACACGGGAGGTGCAGGTGAAACACCCAGGGGTCCTGTAGCAGGGACACGGGAAGTGGAGGTGAAACACCCAGGGGTCCTGTTGCAGGGACACGGGAGGTGCAGGTGAAACACCCAGGGGTCCTGCTGCAGGGACACGGGAGGTACAGGTGAAACACCCAGGGGTCCTGTTGCAGGGACACGGGAAGTGGAGGTGAAACACCCAGGGGTCCTGCTGCAGGGACACGGGAGGTGCAGGTGAAACACCCAGGGGTCCTGCTGCAGGGACACGGGAGGTACAGGTGAAACACCCAGGGGTCCTGTTGCAGGGACACGGGAAGTGGAGGTGAAACACCCAGGGGTCCTGCTGCAGGGACACGGGAGGTGCAGGTGAAACACCCAGGGGTCCTGTTGCAGGGACACGGGAGGTGCAGGTGAAACACCCAGGGGTCCTGTTGCAGGGACACGGGAAGTGGAGGTGACCTCCCCCCAGCCTTAGCCCGGACCTTTGTCTTAGCAGTAGCGCTAGATGGCCCAGGCGTCCAGAACAAGCCGCTGGAGGGACAGCCTTGCTCTCCCTAATGCGCTGTCTTGCCTGAAACGACACCCCAGGCTGCAACGCGAGGCGAAGGGAAGGTTTCCTGGGGACTAACCATTTCAGGCCCCAGACAGAAGAGTCAGAGAGCAAACAAAGCCGTGTGTGTCTGTCCAAGCGACGGGCTATCTACCTCCCCTGGGACCGGCGGCCCCTGGCCTGGGAATGTCTTCTTGTGCGACAGTTACAGCCGTTCAGTTTTTCTGTCCTGATTAAACCTGGTAATTGGATACACAGAGAAAACCCCAGCCTCATGTCTCTCAGAGGAATCTCAAGGAATTCTACTCCAGTGAACGGACAGCCGTTCCAGCCACAGACGAGGAGGTGACGTCCTGGGATCCTGACAAGCATGGCGCGCTCTGCCGTCAGAAGTGGGTGGGACCCGGGAGGCCAGCGCAGGTGTTTTCGTACCTTAGGTGGAAGGTGTCCTTGCTGGGGTGGCACTGATGGCGCCCTGGCAGAGTCTTCTCTTTGGCTGCCCCTTTCCTATCCCCCTGTACCGTTAGCACCTACTGGGCACCCGCAAGCTTAGTAGCTACGCCCAGCATATTTATTTCGCTTGCAGTCCCGCAGTCTGGCGGTTTTGGTGGGGTGGGCGGAAGGTCCCTGGTTGTGACTCCCTCTCTCATGGGCTGTGGTCAGCTGTGGTCCGACCTGCTCTCTCCCACGCCTGGAACCTTGGCTGGGACACACGGGCTGACACGGCCTCTCAGCCACCAGCCAGCTGGTCTGGCAGTTCACAAGGATTTGGGCAGAAGGTCAAGGGTGAGGGGAGAAGCACACCAGGGCCTGGGGTCGTTGCCCGGGGGACTGGCTCAGGGTCACTTCTGCCCAGGTCAGAGCTAAGGCCAGTCCACACCCCAGGAGGGGGCCGTGGTTTCCGCCTCTCACTGGGAAGAGCTGCCCCGTCACCCAGCCAAGAGGGGGAGCTTTCAGGGAGGAGCCGGACTGCGGTGGTTTCTGTCAAGCTTCCAGCAGCCTTGTCCCTCCCACCCAGCCATAGTGTGTGCAAATGCAGTCCCTCAGGTGACACCCCTCTCAGACAAGCGCACTCCTGTTACCCTCTTCCTGTTACCTTGACTCTCCTGGGGATGTCTCACCCCATCACACTCTGGTGTCCCTCATAGATGTCCCCCAAACAGGACTCAACTCCAGGTCCACCAGCCTTTTTGCTAAAACCCTTGGAGGCAGGTGTGTTTTAGAGTTCAGAATTTTTAGATTTCAGAGTAATACATCCATATACTGTACGCATACATGTACACACAGCACAGCACCTGGGCAGCATTTTGTAATCAAACACATTAGTCTTTCTACATTAAAATGTATCACTGTTGGGGACTTCCCTGGTGCTCCAGTGGTTAGGACTCCCAGCTTCCACTGCAGGGAGCACGGGTTCGATCCTTGGTCAGGGAAGGAACTGAGATCCCGCATGCCCTGTGGTGTAGCCAAAAATTTTTAAAAAAGGATCACTATTCACACTCAGTGGGTAAAGACTGTAAATAGCCCCACACGGTACAGCCAAGGTCCTGCTGCCCCACGAGCTCGGAGCCCGTCACCTGCCACCCAACGAGCCACAGACAACTGTGACAAAACTTCAGTTTTCAGAATGTCTTGGACCCAGAAGTGCAGATGAGGGATTAGGGAACTATGTACATGTTTCAATGTACATAGTTTAAATTGGAATTAATTGCATTTCAACTAGGTTAAGAATCCATCCCTCATTTTCCCTCATAGTGGTTTCTGTAAGGCAGGAGCCGGGCCGCCTCCTGGCTCCGTCGTCTCCCCTGGACTAAGCAAAGGGCCTGAAACCTAGATACTCAGTAAAGGCTTGAAGAGAAATAAGTCCGCAAACAGCCCGTGTGCAAACTTGTCCCTCGAGGCAGGTTCCCTCCGCATGTGGTTAATTCTTCCTGTTTGATGCCAGTTCTTATTAATTTCATTGTCAGCAGTTGACAGATTCTGACCTGGTCCCGTGTTCTGTTCCCTGCGGGGGGCTTGAAGACCTCTCTGCATGTCCCTGGAAACGTACAGATATCCAGGTAATGACCGTGTTTTACGGGATGTCGCATTTGGAAAGCTAGGCAGGCAGCACAGGGCGCTGTGAGACGCTGGAGACAGGAGCTGGACAGGTCGTTTAATATTCAGATTGCTTACAAAATCAGAAGGTGTGTCAGGGAGAGGCTGGAAGGCTTTGGGCCTTTCCTAGGCTGACTGACTTCCTCACAGTATCAGCGACGGGCTACTCTGCCGTGCTTGCTCTGAGCTTTGCTTTTCCAGATCAGTCGTGCAGAACATTTCCTAGGTGTCCGCGGTGGCATCCACACTGTTCTTGCTTCAGGGGCTCCCAGTCGAGACGAATAAATACATGTAAATTGGTATGATCTGCACGCGATCTGCACGTGGTTTGTGGTGAAAAAGCAGCTTGCACACATTCTGGAACATTTCAGAAGGAGCTCTCCCATCTGCATGAGCTCCTCAGAGATCATTTCACCAAGGAAGTCCCCTCAGAACTGGATTTTAAGGCAGGGAAGGCTTGGGAAGTCTTCCAGGCCGAGAGGAAAGCCTGTGCCGGTGTTTGAACCTGCAGTTTGGCATGTGTGAAACATGGCGTGGTAGTACATGGAGGCAGGAGCTGGACAGGTCGTTTAATATTCAGATTGCATACAAAATCCGAAAAAATAGGTAACGTGCTTAAAGCCGAATAAAAATAATTTGAAAGCAATCTGATATAAATTCAGTACAACTGCTAAGCAGCCTTAATGCTGTAAAAAATGTAAGGTCAAGCCTCCATCCTAACTCATAGTAACAGGCATCCTTGTTGCACCATTACGGAGCCGAGAACCCATCTCTAGCTTCGCATCTGTTAGTTCACGTCATCCTCGCCACAAGTCTAGGAAACCTGTATCACCATCATCCCTGTTCAACAGGCAAGGAAGCTGAGGTCCCAAGAGGCTGAGTTGTTTTCCGAAGGTCACACAGAGAGGAACGACAAGGTCAGGATCTGAACCAGCGTCCTCTGGCTCCAGGACAGACACAGTTCCCCAGCGTGGTGTTAGTGTCTACACCGCATGTGGCCCCCGTAGGAGGACGAGACGTGTGCACAGTCTTAGGTGCAAACGTGATTTAACACCGAAGCAAGAGGGACCCGCGATATGCTGAGGGCGAAGAGGGAGAAGAAAACTGCAGGAAGCATTCGGGAGTGTGTGTGCCGTCTTTTCCCAGGATTGCTATTTTAGAATCATTATCTGTTCTGTTAATGCAGAGAAGTTTTCCCAGGGCCACGTCTGAGGCATAAAAACAATGAATAGATGACATTATGTGAATGAAACTGTACTTTTTCCCATGGCAACATGTGTGTCTGGGTGCATGTGCTCATGTGTGGATTTTGGGGGTGGGGGCGGGTGCTTGTATGTGTGTGTTTCGTTGGAACTTAACAAGAAAATGATCACAGAAAATGGCTCGCCTGGGGGCCGGGGGTGAAAACCATTTGCAGAGCGTGGCGATTTCTCTGATTGTTCTCCGCGTTGCCGAAAGTTGAGCTGTCGTTGGTGAACTGCCACCTGGCAGGTAGGACAGACAGCTATGTCCCAGCCTCCTGGTTCAGTGGCTTGTGCGGCGTCTGTAGTAGGTTAATTAGTGAGAATCTGATACAACAAGAGGCAGCGTGTTTCTTGTTTTGGAGGTGTCACAATTACGTTGTTACTTTAGATCCCAGAATAAGCAGTAAGACGCAGAACTGCACCAGCGTTGCTTAACCCTGTAAGACAAGGAAGCGGCTGTGAACCCAGGGAGCTTGTCCGAGCCCCTGGCCGAGGCCGGGCTGGGTTCACTCAGGGTCACGATGACAGGCGATGTTGGAGGGCGTTACCTAGGAGAAGGGTCCCTCACCTGGCACGTGCGAACCCAAATCTGAGAGTCCGGCGCCCGGCCGAGGGGCTTTTTCCCTATGCATCCCAGTGTCTGCAGTGACATTGGCGCCTAGAAGTCATCCCGGCATGATATGACTGTCTGGGAAATACAGTGAGCCCGGCTGCACCTTCTGAATCCTCACTTCCTGGTGCTCACATGATGAGGGCAGTGATGGGGGCAGGGGGCAGACCCCTGCCTTTGTAGCTAAATTACATTCCTGCTTTCCATCCCTCGAAAGACGGCATGTTTTTCTTTCTTCTCTCTGCTCAGCCCAGGTCACAGATAAGCTTGTCAACCACTTTTCTGCTTTTCCTCAGACACTCATCGACACACAGACACGCGCACAGACATGCACAGTACACAACACACGTCACACCTACACCTGCACACACGCATACACTCAGCGCCGTCTGGGAGGACTTCCTGTGATTACAGAAGTGCTTTCTCTCGTGTGCCGTTCGCTGTGTTACCCACTGGCAAGTGAGCACTTAGAGTGAGCTAGTGAAGCTGAGGGATGGGTTCGTAACCTGGTTGAGTGTAGTTAATTCCAATTTAAGCTGCTGGCTTACGGCTGCCAAGTCGACCAGCCCGGCTCTGGGACAGAAGCCCCGTGAGGATGGACTTTGTTTCCCTCACCTCCTTCCGTCCAGCTTGGGAGCCTGAAGACGTGTTTGTCCACTGAGTGACGGAGGCAGTCAAAGGACAAGGGCTGGGCGACTTTGAGGGCGCCACTGGAACTGCTACCCTAGCTCCCACCATCCGTGCATAGACGTCCCAGGGAGACTCTTCCCAAATGCTGAGCACTGACCGCCTAGAAGAGGGGCCGCCTCCATGGAAGGAATGTTTTAGTTGTTGCTACGGTTGTGTGGGTAGCGGGTTGTAACTCCATCACTCATGAACTTCCCGAAGCCTTTCAGAATCCGTAAGTATTTCTCACCCTTTCAGGCCTTGGGGGAGATGATTTCCTTCATGTGTTCACCCAGAGAAAACGGAGAACGTGGGGTGTCTCGTCTTGCTTGTCATAGGTCCTCCTCCCGTTGTCAGTGTCCGGGAGCCGGGCCAGGCTCCGCGGTGACCTCCGTGCCTCCCCCATGCTTCCTCCATCCCATCAGGTCGCAGCTTCCGCTTGTCCTGAACACCCTCCCACAGCCGTTCTGCTCGGAGTTGGGGGGTGCCCACACCATTCACCCTCTCCAGCCTCCCCAGATTCTTCTTCTGGTTTCAGGGTACCTACTTGGGGTGGCAGCTCAGATGACAGATGTCATTTCCGGTAGAGAGTGGCCGCCGGCGTTGCCAGTGTTGTCACAGGGAAGGAAGGAATTCTGATCTCCTTTGGGGTCAGACGCCATGTGTGTTTGCGGTGGATGCCGTCCCCCAAGCGGCCCAGTGGGGACAGCGGGACATGGTGTGCACCTCACAGCCGTGTGCTGCGGTTACTAAATTTGTGTGAACTGCTGCCCGCACGCAGGGGCCGGCACGTTGTTGTCACTGACCGGCTGCCCCTGCCTCACAGCCCTGCCAGTTCCTTTGAAGCGAAGTTGGGCGGCCCCATGTTCCGAACGAAACCTGCCAGGGGAGCTGGACCGACAGTGCCTCTGTGGCTGCAACGGAGAACAAACGGCCGGCCTCCCTGCACCAGCCTCGGCCCGCGCACTGCTGGCCGCTCAGACAAGAGCACTGAACCCACGTGGCCCGCACACAAGCAGGCCTGTCCCTGGGCCGACCCCCCGGGGCGCACCTGCCAGCCTTGGGCTGCCCTGTTTGCCAGGGCCCCAGGGAGCCTCGTCCCTGGCGGACGCCCGGGAGGTGACACAAGGAAGAGCACCTGCTGCGGGGGCTGCAGGCCTCCAGAGACCTCCCGCGGCCTGGCCTCCAGCGCCACCTCTGCTCCGTGTTTGCGTTCCAGCCCCCCCACCCCCACCCACACTTGCTCCAAGCCCAGCCGAACAAGGAGAGCGATGGGGACCCCGTCCGGGTGTTGTTAGCGCTGTCTGGGCTCACAATGGCCCGGGCCCGGTGATTGGCAGCCAGTTACACGCAGCCTCCCACTGAGCTATTGGTGAGCGTGCTCGCTCTGTGCGATTTTAAGCCGTTCCTGGCCTGAATAGCAATACGGAAGGTCCGGTACATGGAAGAAATAACGGTATTTAAAGCCCTTTACCATCGAAGCTGCACATGGCAGAGGGATTCTGAAGCCGCCTGGAAAGGTCTTCGTTTAAGGTTAGCGAGGCAGGGAGGTGAGGACGGGCTGCTGGTCGTCTCCTCAGTGCATGTTCGGATTTCTTTATGGGCTTGTGTTGGGCCCCTTTTGAATGAAGAAGCTGGAAAGGACCCCGCTCCCGGTCAGACAACACGTGATCATTGGCTAGTCTTTTCTCTTCCTACCCTGAGCACATTCAGGCAGTTTCTAAAAACTTGTCACGGGAGGGGTGATTTGGGGGCAGCTGTGTGACGGCTCGTTCTGCACGTCTTCATCGGAGTGTAAGACAACCCTTGCTTTTAACATCATCTCAGTGTATAGTTGTTTGAAGGTGAATTATCCAGAACGTAAGAAAACATTTTTTTTTCTCATTTAAATAGATTAGGTCTCATCTCTCCGCCTTCAAAACCGACAGGCTTAAACTTCCGAGGGATAGGCATGAGCGGTCAGGGTTGGAATGCCGAGCCGGACTCTACGAAGGCCACCCAAGGCCCCAGAGCTGGGCGGGGGGCCTGGGGACACACAGGGCCTGTCTTCCTACCCTGACCCTCCCCAGCACTACCTTTAGTTTATCCTCTGAAAGGTGAATCCTCCAGTCCGTTCACCACGTGCCTCCACATGGGGTGGAGTCTGGCCACCTGACCTGATTCTGTGGGTGTTGGCCTTGCTCACCTGGTTGAGGTGTGTGGGCCAGGTTTTCCTACTCAAGTGACTTCTTCCGTGTTGCCATCTGTCCTCTTGGGAAGGGGAGTGACGCTCTGGTCCGTGAGGGTGAAGCAGCCGCATGAATTACACAGATTGTTCCACATTCCTCTGCGTGGGAGATCTGTCTCTTCTCCCTAATTTAATAACGTATTCAGTTATTTATTTCTATCACTTGCTGTGATTTCATCCTTTTAAAGAACTACCTCTCATGAATAGTGCTTATGAGGTACACACCACACGCTCTGAAATGATCTTTCGTTCGCTAAGAACAGGCCGGAGTCTAGGGA
The DNA here is from genome assembly GCF_949987515.2 of Delphinus delphis. Lineage (NCBI taxonomy): Eukaryota > Metazoa > Chordata > Mammalia > Artiodactyla > Delphinidae > Delphinus > Delphinus delphis. The sequence continues at coordinate 76,920,449 of NC_082700.1, forward strand.
ATGGTCCTTAACTACAAGTAAATGTACACTGATTTCACTGAGTACCTCCTAGAAGGAAGTGATGGGCATTTAATACCACATGCTCCTCTCCGTAATCTCGTTGTACGGGGCTCGTTCGTTTCTTCACACACACCGTAGAGCTGGTCTTCAGAATATTTTCCTGATATTCACCTTTCACTCTGACGTGTAGTTCACTCACTCATGTTGGGGCTTTACAGTTATGCGAATTAAAGATAAATCTGCAAAACGTTGTACCATTCTACTTGGCAATCCATTTATCCCACCTATTTTAACGAGTTTTCAGTGCTGGGAATGAGGAATGAACGCAACCAACAAGGTGTGTCTCCCCGGGGAGCTCCCACCACAGTCCAGGTGGACCGGCAACCCAGGTACATGCGGGCAAAGAAAGAGACGAGGTCATTTCCACAGGAACAGTGAAAAGACAGCGCTGTGGGCGGGACTTGCGTGCTGACGCGTGTGTGGCTGGGGGTTGGGGGAGGGCGTTTCCGAGACGTGTGTGCCGTCGTGTTCGGTTCAAAGTCATCTCACTCTTGAATCACAGTGGCAGGTATCAATATACAATTTCTTCCTAACGGCAGTTGTATTGTTGCACATAATTTGTGGGTGGAAACAGAGTACAAGTACTGTAGATATCTCCTGCTTATATATAATTAGCAGCTTTCTGGAGTTTACAGACCTACTCCCGACCTTGTAACATGTTATCACATCTCCTCCGCCAACAGTCCTGGGGAGGAGAGACGGGACGATTAAGGAGCACAGGGACCATGGTCAGCTTCACTCCAGAGAGGAGATATTTCCGGACGACAGGCATCGAGTAGCCTGTTCGATGCTCTGAACTCGTGAGTGGTACAAAGCGAAGGAGTCTGAATTTAGATTCCACTGTTGCAAACCCCCTCAGTGGCCAGTACGATTAAAGAGAGCTGACCTTGGTGTTAATGTGGGAAGAGGGCGCCTTTCCCTGTATGAGGCCCCTCTCGATCCCTCACAGGGAAGCAAGTCTAAAAACCCAAATGCAGGGACTTCCCTGGAGGTCCAGTGGTTAAGAATCTGCCTTCCAATGCAGGGGACACGGGTTCGATCCCTGGTTGGGGAACTAAGGTCCCACATGCCGCAGGGAAACTAAGCCCGTGCGCCACAACTGCTGAGCCCGAGCGCCACAACTGCTGAGCCCGAGCGCCACAACTACTGAGCCCGAGCGCCACAACTACCGAGCCCGAGCGCCACAGAGAGAAGCCCGTGCGCCGCAACAAAAAGATCCCACGTGCCACCACTAAGACCCGATGCAGCCAAAAAATAAATAAACAAATAAATAAAATATTTTAAAAAACGCCAAATGCACCCACCCACTCTTTTCCAATCCAGATGACCAGTACCCTACACGAGGCTCTTCAGGTGTTGAGTCCACCGTCAACCAACATGGGTTGATCAGTCAACACATGTCAGCACCACCTGATTTCCATCCTGAACCCCCAGAACCCCCTGAACCCCCAGTTCTGGAGGGACAGAGGTGGATGGGGCAGACCCTCCCTCTGTAGAGCTTAAAGTCTAGCGAGGAAGAGGGACGTTACACAAAGTATCACATTCATGCACTAGTCCAGCCATTCATCCAGCAAGTGCGGATGGACCAGGGCCTGAGAAGGAGGTGCACGGGGCCCAACCTCAGTGAGGTGAGTGTAGGAAAGGCCGTCCTGAGGAAGTGACACTGAGCGTGAGCCATAGGAGGGCTAGAAAGTTCCAGAAAGAGAGAACCACTTGTGGAAGGCTGCTGAGGACTGCAAGTCCAGGCTGGTGGAAGGAGGGAGAAGGACAGTGGCAGGAGACGAGGGGACTGTCCCCCACCCTGATGTGAAGCCAAAGCGCTCTGCTCCTCTGGGCGCTGTGGACTGCAGCTCCCGTCACCGCTGCGCCCCCCGCTCCATTCCCGCTCCTCCAGGGCTGAGTGGGCTCCACCTTTGCTTTGCACCTGCCGTCCCAGTGCCCCGAGCATCCCTGCAGACACCCCCCCGCTCACTCCTCTGCCCTTGCTCAAAGGCATCGCTCAGTGAGAGCCCGCCACCCTGCTTGTCAGGCAACTTGCCCAGGACTCCTGCAGCCTGAGCCGCCTTTCCCCGAATATTTCTCCTCTATCTGATTTCCTTAGTTTTCATTCAGTGCTGGACTTCCCTCTGAATGTTGTCTCTGTTAGGCAGGAGTTTCTCTGTTTTGTTCACAGATGCCACCCTAGTGGCTGGAACAGTGCATGTTTCTCCGTAAATGCTTATGGAAAGTGCAGTGGAGACCCGGTGAGGGGCCTCAGCCAGGAGAGCGACCTGGCAGCCTGTGCCTTATCAAAAGGTCACCGTCTGCAATGTGGTGGATGCCTTGGAGGGGAGCGAGGACTGGGGGCGACCGGGGAGGATGTGACCGGAATCCTGCTGGCTGCTGTCCCTGGAGCCGGCAGAGGGATATGTGGCCATAGTGGGGATACTGGCCGTAGAATGATTTTTCAGGCTTCCGGTGAAAATAGCCCTTGTTTAAAAATTAGGTGAGCTCCGGAGAAGAAGCCCCAGGATCACATTTGAAGGTTCAGCCCCATTACCTACATCAGTACCTAAGCCACACTTACGTGAGTAGAAGCAGGGGGCACTCGAGTGCTGGCTGTGCCCCCTGCCAGCTTCGAGTGAGCCAGAGAAAGGTTAGAAACTCAGCAAGTTGAGTCCACGCTGTATCGCTGAAGGTGGCCCTCAAGGACAAAGCCTGAGAACTCCGCGTGCACCAGAGTCACCCAAAGGATCCAAGCGTCGCTCCAGAAATCAAGCTCCCTCCACTGGAAGATGAGAAGCCCCCAGGCCCTCGGCATAAAGGAGAGGGGGGCTCGGGCTTCCAGGAGGGGACTGACCCCGCTACTCAGAGGTCTGGGGTTCTGGGGGACAGAGTCGATTTCTAGTTCTGAAGGCTTTCTCAGAAGATGGAATGACTTCCTTCACAGGAGTCATGTGGATTTCCTAAGTCCGTTTCACATAAAAATCCCCCCCAGCCCAGCAGTTATGGTCACGCTCTGTCCCTGGGGTCACGGGGAACTGCAGGCCCAGTGAGTTAGTTGTCCTAGAAGGGCAGGTGCTGGCACAGTGGCAGGTTTCTGGAGTCTGTGGGTGGGAGACATAAGCCTGGACGGCCTGTGTGATGGAATCACTGGAGTGTGTGTGCGCGCACGCGTGTGTGTGTGTGTGTGTCGTCTCGAGGGAAACTTCTGAGCTGTACAAAAAATAAGAAGGGACTTGTGGAAACACTTCTGCTGGAAAATTCTTAGATTGTCTGCATGGCTAGGGGCAGACAAATTTCCCCATAGGCAGTGGTTGAGAGGCTCGCACTCAGTGGGACTCCAGCACGGTGTGCGGATGCCTGGGGGGCTCCCAGAGCTAGCAGAGTGTGCACAGATCAGAACCATTTGCACAACAGGTCAGGGCCAGCTTCCCGGGGCTGTGCTGAGAAGGGCCCCACCCGGTCCGATGACTTGCCCTTGGAGTCTTCAAACTCGTGATGATGTTGAAACAAGGGGCCGCACATTTTCATTTCACAGTTGTGCAGCTGGCCCTGACATCAGCACTGAGACAAGGCGGTAGGCAGAGTCCTAGGATGGGGGTCCCTCCCCCTCTCTGATGTACGCACCTTGTGCTCGAGGGTGGGGAAGGAGGAACCAAGGAATGTGATGAGATTATGTCACAGCATAAGGCAAAAGGGACGTGACAGACATGATCAAGGCCCCAAGTGAGTTGACACTGAGTTAATTAAAGAGATTATCTTGCGTGGGCCTGGCCTAATCTTGTGAGCCCTTTTTGAAAGCAGATTTTCTCAGCTGCTCTCAGAGAGAGAAAGCGAACAGCCGTGACGGGAATGGTCTACAGAGGCGCGGCCTCTGGGAGCTGGGAGCAGGCAAGAAGACCTGGACCGTCGCCTTACATCCATGAGAAGCTGAGCTCACCTACAACCTGAGTGACTTGGAAGAGCCCCAACTGACACCTGGACCGCAGCTGCGCAGAGGGTGCTCTCAGCCCTGCCGACTCCCGGCCGTGGGCTCCCTGAGATGGCACACGTGCTCTGATGAGGATGCTCAGCCTGGTAACTTGCTGTGAGCGACAGAAAAGGCGGATGACGTCAGGTCATCCTTGCTCACGTCCGCAGTTTCGCCAACAGCGGGTGAAACCGCTGGGCCGCGGCTGGGAGCAAGGGCAGCGGCGCCCAGCGGTAACCTTGGCTCCTTGAGCACCGCGCACATGCAGGGAAGGAAGCCAGTTCCACTCAAGAACGTTCTGGATAAAGCAGTAAAGAGCTTGCCTCCTATTAGATCTTGACCCTTCGTCCAGGTCTTTTCGGTACCCTGTGGCGAAGCGCGGGGCGGGCGCGAAGCCTGTCTGAAGGGCCACGTCGTCTCCAGGAAGAGCTCAGCTTGCACCCCGAGGCAACCCCTTCTGTTGTGGAGCCTCATCTTTGCCTCAAGGAATGTTTAGTGGAAAAACAGTACTTACTCAGACGTGGGCATTAGGCAGACACTTTCTCAAAACATCACTTCAAAGAAAAGAACTGGCAGTATTTATTGTCAATAAGAAAAATTGAATGTTCAAGTGAAATCAGAATTTTGAAAAACTAATACCCACCACTGTGAGCTTGAAGTGTTCCCGTACTTAAAGACTTTTCTGCTGAGAACCGTGGTGGTATTAACAAACGTGAGTTTTTAAAATATTGTCTAATAAAATTTGCCAGCACTTGGAAGATCTGCACAACTCCAGTGCACCAGTAACATCCAAAAGGCAGTGCTCGAGGTAGAAAATCACACGTTCACAGGGCAAAAGAGACCCACAGATGTTCAAGGAATAGAGCGGAAAGCTTACTGATGCGGCTTCAGATTCCATAACTAACCGTTAAGACACGACCGTGGTGGAATCTGGGTGGAGTAGCGAAGGAGCACATCCACAACTCCCTTAAAAGGCTATTCAGACACTTCTCACTTCTCCAGCAACGCATCTGCTCGAGGCTGAATTTTCTCCACATATTTCAACAAAACAACACACAGCGACAGACCGAATACAGAGATACGAGAGCCCAGCTGTCCTCTTCAGCCAGGACATCAAAGAATTTGCAAGAATGTAGAACAGTGCTACTCTTCTCATGGACTTTTGGGGAAAATATACTATTTTCATAAAAATGTTATTTGTATGAATGTGTATTGGGTTTATTATAGTTATTTTTAAATGGGTTAAAGTAATTAATTAAAGTAAACACTTTCCTGTGTTTAATCTCTAGCATGGTAAATACCAATACATATATCCCACAGAAACAAGAGGTCTTTTTGCTTTTCAGTAATTTTTAATAGCGTAAAGGGGTATGAGAACAGCTGGTGTAATCTGACGTCGTGGTACACAGTGGGGCTGGGGAGGGAGAATGTCATCAATGTGGGTCAGGAAGCCAACTGCCGCGGACTGAACTGTGTCCCCGAAAGGTACGCCCCAGTTCTAACTCCAGTACCTGTGAACGTGACCTTGTTTGGCAGTAGGGTCGTTACAGAGGTAGTCATGACCAGTGTGTTTATAGAAAGGGGAAATTTGGACACAGAGACAGACACACGGAGAAGGAAGATGACATGAAGACACGGAGAAGATGACCCCTGGCTGCTGAGGAGGACCGCCCTCACCTGCGGGTGGAAGAGGCAGGAAACCATCTCCTCCGGACCCTCGGGGGAAGGTGACACCTTGACTGGACTCTGGCCTCCAGGCTGCGAGACAATAAATTTCCATGGTGTGGAGCCACCCAGTTTGTGGTGCTGTGTCACGGCCGCCCCAGGACACTCTGGACACTGCGTGTCCGCTCCCCGCGCAGGACCCACGCGCGTGACCTCACCCTGGCCTCCCGGGAGCCGTGGAATAGGTGGCCTCCGGCATTTTACATATGAGGAAACGGGAGATGAACGGAGTCCATGTTGCGAAGTCCGCGCTTTTCCTCTTCCCCTGCTCTGCCTCCCAGGCTGGACGGCTCTGTTATTCTGCCCCAAACCCACTCCTGCGACACCGCAGTGAGTCCACTCAGGGTTGTCATAGCCCTAAAACCGACTGGGGCTGAAAACATTCCATGTGCTGATGCGGAGTTTATCCTTTCATGGTGGTAATCATACAAATGCGGTAATTATTATTTAATTCTGTTGGCCGAGTACCTCACGGTAAAGTTACTAATTACTATTTTGACTGCCGCACATTGTAAGCGTTTCCAGCCGTTGGTTTTATCAACCAGCTAAGGATGTGAGTCGACAAACACCCGAGGCTGTGCTCCACAGCAGTGGGTGCTGGACGGGGCGCAAGGTGAGCGGAACTGATCTCGTCCAGATTCGAATAAACGCAGGAGAGGCACAGGCACGGTGCCTGCGGGACTCGGCGGACGTGGGGTCCCGTTGGAGAGAACAGGAACAGCGGAGCAGAGGAGGTGACTTCAGCTGTGCCCAAGGCAGCATCTGAAGGTTGCCCAGGACGTTGGCAGAAGCATGGAGGGCGTTCCCCCTGCAGATGCTTGTTCAGGAAAGGGGTGCATCCTGGCTGAGGCCTGCGTACCCGGGGTGAGGGCGATTCTCTTAGTTACCACGGCCCCTCCTCCTAACCTCCACTCCCCAGTCTTAGGAACCTAGACTTCTTGTTTTTTCTTTCTTCCCCCCCCCCGCCCCGAGATAGTCTATCTTCCAGGAAGATTCTGGAAATCTTTCACATTCATGTGTCAATGATTCTTCTCAGGAGAAAGGAAGCTTCATTTTTAACAGGGATGAAGATCTCATGTAAGTCAAAGTGTGGCTCTTTGATGACAGGATCTCAATAATCCGGAAGGAGGTGGGACGGGTCCCTTTTCGTGAAAAGGACCTTCCCGTTGCCCCTGAAATCACACAGTCTGCCCACGGCGGACACGGCTGGACAGAGTCAAGCTCTCCGAGCAGGGCAGCGTCCTCTGCCCCAGTCCGCCTCAGACATGCTTCCTGGGAAACTCGGCCTTTTCAACTTTTATTCTCTACAGTGTAGCCTCAAATAGGCAACTCCGCAAACTCAGGTCTTTGGCACAGGGTGGTAGAAAGCTTAGCCCGGGAGCAGACCCCAGGGGTGTGTGTGCCCTGCCAGGCGGCAGCCACGGCCCTCCAGCTGGTCGCCCAAGTGTCGGGCTCACGTGAGGCCGGGAAGCAGGAGGAGCGGCGGCCTGGTCAGGGAGGTGTGTCACCTTCCACTTCCATTTCAAAACACGTGACCAGATGAAGACTCCAGAAGTTAAACCTTTGTCCACCCGGCTGACAATTTTCAGGTGACTTGATCGGGACGCTGCTTTCAATTGAGCTCCAACAGTCACCTGCACCTCGGGTACTGTTGGGCCCGGGTCCAGGCTCCGGGGACCCCGATACCGCAGAGGCTGCCACCAGCCTGTCTACACAGGCTCAGGGGTGAGCCTCCATTTCCCACCAGGCCACACTTCAGTGAGTGTGTCATGATTATTTCACACGGCCGAAATCGTGGAAATAGGTTGGGGTGGGGGGAACCGTAAGCGGTTGGTGGGAATTGGCGAAGCCAGTGGATGGGTGCATTTTCCCTGTGATCTGTGTTACGTGCACAGAATCAAGCCGTCCTTTTGTGTGGTAACTGAGCTACGCTCCGCGCAGACCAAATATTTCCTCCCGAACAAGTAACTTGCCAGAGATTCGTCAACCTCGGTCACCTGGCGAGCAGGGTGTCCAGCCGGGGGGTTTTCCCAGCCCCTCGTCCCTCTTCATCACCTCACCTTCGGTAACGGGAACCAGTCTCCACGGTCTGAGCTGAAAAGGTGCCTTTGTAGCACGTTGTTTAGCTTCAGACCTAAAAATTCCTTCCCTGCTCGCCGGCGCCGGGTGGTCCCTTATCTGAGGTCTGGAGGAGTTAAATCCTCTAAGTTTACACCCCTAGTGCAGGGCTGTCCCCGCAGATGACAACAGCCTCCTCATCTGGGAGGTGACGCTGGACTTTTTCTCTTGGGCATCTTCTTTGTCCTAAAGACAAGAAAGTGAAACTCAGTCTTCTCCGTCTGGACACTCGGGACGTTTTCCTTGGAAGGCACTGATAGTTTCTTAAAGTTCAGATTCTTAGATGACCTGTCACTTTCAGTGATTTGTTCCAGTTTTGCTGGACACATAATCAGGAATTGGCGCTACATTTGGCGATTATGTTGTCATCTTCAATTGCGGAGAACATTTGTGACAGGTGTGAAAAGGAAGCTGATGGTGCTGTGTTGATCTGTTTGGTCATCTGAGTGAATGGTTTCTTCCCAGATGAGCCCGTCACCATAGAGTTGATTCCAGCCAATTCCTCCCATGCTCTGGTCATCTTTAAAGCTGCCCTTCCACCAGCCGATGGGTGGCGTGAGCATTGGAAGGTAAGGTGGGGCCTCTCCAGCCCTTGGAATGCCTCTTATTACCAAGGTCAACGTTCAAACTGAGAAATGAAAATAAACAGGACTTAGAACTTGTCCCACTGCTCTATTTTCTCAACAACCTGGAAGAAGAATGATGACGTCACCATTTGGAATCCAAGTTAAAATCTAAATTCAAGTTTATCACCAGCCTGCGTGTGTGGTTGCCTTTTTTCCTAGGTCTATGGATCTCAGTTAAAGCTATCACACTGCTGATGGTTGACTTTATCAACGAGTGGCTTGGATTCAGCTCGTCTGGTGTAAGTTGAAAAGCTTGCATTCCTTCACATTTGGCCCAAATAGGCCGTGATGCTGGGTACACCTTGTCTCATAGAATGAGACAAAATTTTCCTATGTGCTTTCAGTATAATCTGATAATCTGGTAAATTCTCCCTCCAATGAGGAATCTGATTTCAGTTGGTATAAAAGAAAATGAAGTGATAAGTGGGTATTCCGAGGCTGTTCTAGGACAGAACAGTGTTTCTTCTCAGACTGACACCGTGGTCCTGCCTAATTTTATCTCCTGAGTCAGGGGTGTCGTTAGAGATTTCAGCCTAGACGCCTTCTCTTTCTAGAGACTCAGAATAAACAAAGATCATCTCATCCTAACGAAGGCTTTTACCGGATGGAAGAAGGTAACATCCAAAAAGAATTGGAAAGCTACTCCTTGGACTTTCCAGATGCATATTTCATGGAGGAGGATGTTTAATTTGCATCAGTTATGCAAAGGGCATAATTCCGTTCTCTCTGAAATGGGAGGCTTTCAGGCCGTTGGGAACAGCACGAGAAAATGCTGGAATAGGGCAGCGTGCTGTGGGCAGGAATGGGAGAAGGGAAAATGTAGGCAAAGGAGCTTGGGCTTTGCATCAGAGGAGCCTCCAATGAGAAAGTGAGGAGAGAGGGTTAGTTACAGGAAAAACCAGATGCGGAACTGTGTGTAGGGCTGTACAGTGTTAGGGGAAGCTTTATGGGGTGGACGTGCATGGCCAGAGGGCTGAGCGGCACCAGGAGCACGGCGGGGATCGTGCCCCCAGCCTGTTGAGCTGCGAAGTGAGAAGTTTCTTGATGGAAGAAGAAGGATCAGTGGGTAACTGTAAGAAATAAAGTGGGGAACCCTCTAGGGTACAAGGGGAAAATGATGCTCTGTCAGGGCCTAGGGCCGAAAAGGAAAGGTGAAGCCGTTGGAAAACACGGAGAGATGTGTGTTCACAGGTAAACCGGAGGACATCGGGAGGCAAGCAGTGGCCGAAGGTGAATGCATGGGCCAGGAGAGAAGGCGTTTCCGTTTGCTGGTTCTGATGCTAACGAACTACTCCCCCTCTTCAGGACACCGAGGGGAACACCAGCTGTCGCATCCAGAGGCCTGGAATGTCGGTTCATTTCTGGTGGGGGTCGGCCCACCCCTCTGCTGCTGAGATCCAGCCCGTCCTCAGAGCCTGACACTGGCCCCTCTTCCCGCTGCGCCTTGGGGCGGGGACCCGGCCCCTCCCCTCTGGTTCTGGGCTGCAGAGACCAGCTGGGGGCTCACAAGCCCTGCCTCTCCCCCAGGGACGCTTGAGACCCTCATGCCCGGACAACGAACGGGCACACGGCGGAAGGGAGGCGCCTACCCTAGCTGCCCGCGTGACCGCTGCTCCGCGAGCTCCCAGGAAACGTCTGATTTAAATGCGGGGTAGGCGTCCGTGCTGCTTGGGCTCACGCTGGCCCTTCCCTCCTGGACACACGGGACAACTGCGTCTCTGCCAGGTGAGGCTTGTTTCAGTAGAAACTCCCAGCAAACATCTCGACCGAAGGATGATGAGAACCAATCATTTGTCTTAGGAAAGGTTCGGTGCTGTGCTGTGACATCCAGCATCGAAAGCCGCAGTGAGTTGAGACCGTTCACCTCACTTTGCAGCATCTCTCGGCCTGGTCGAGGGTAGGGACTTCTGCAGGGCTGCCCTCCCTGTGCTGGCAGCATTCTGGAAGCGCCTACCCTATGCTACCTGTCTGTCAGCCGATATGTACGTCCTCAGTTACAGGGGAAAGGGAGCTGGAGACCCTCCCTGCTCCTCCGTGGGCTTTGGGGAGCGAGGGTCACCAGGGCTGGCTCCGGGGCTGCCCTCTCTGCGGAATGACCATGTCAGGGCGTCCCTCCCCAGCCGTCGCCTCGGCCACGAAACAGATGGAGGTGCTCTCGTAGCTCCCAAGATCCGTGTGTGGAAGGATGAGTGTCCACGAGCTGGAAGGAACCAGAATCTATGATCTTAGTGCTCTGAGCTCTGCAGGCGGGCTGGGGGCTTCTTCAGGGCGCTGATGGGGGCTCTGCAGGCCCTGCGTGGGGTCAGCGGCCTGGGCTGGGCAGCCGTGTCCCTCGCTCTGTCTTCCCGCCAGGTCCAGGCTCTCTGCTCGGGGCCTTCTCACCCTGTGGCTTTTCAGACAGCCTTACTCTGCCAAGCATCCTCTGGGGTCTCTGCATCTTCCATCCTGAAGCACAGCCCCTACGAGAACCCGAGAGAGGACAGCGGTGCCGTAACCAGAGCAGGGAAAGGGCTGGGTGCCCGGAGAGGGGATTTACCCCAGGAAACCCCAGGGCCAGCCCGCCCCTGTCCTTTCCTCTCCACCCTCCCCCTCGGCTGGAGACCCCGCAGGGACGGGCACCCGGGCCCAGCCGCTGCCCCCAGGCGCCCCTGTGGTTCCTTTGTTCCAGGTGCCTCACCGCTGACTCCCGAAAGGGCTGTTTTTCCTCTTCTCTCATTTCTGTTGAAACGTGACACTCAAATTGGAGACGGGAGCAGAGATCAACAAACCCTGTCAGCCCTTGTCAACCCAGGTGTGACAGTACCATCTCGCTAAATTGCCGCTAATCTACCAGGGGCCTCTCCATCCGCAGCCTCCATCGCGCTGTTTGCTCACACTCGGTTAATGCTTTAAATTCCCCTTTCCAAGGCGTCACTGTTTGCCACTTAGTGAGTAAGGAGAGCCGTGAGCACAGCTTCGAGCACACGGTTTTGGGAAGCTGGGAAAAGCTGATTAGCTATTCAGGGAGAATAATCTTATTGAGAGTAGTAAGAGCTGCATACAGAATGCTCTTCCCTTCCCGGGAACAATCTTCTAATGATGTTGTCAAGCTCGCTGTTGAGTTCTTTTCCCTGTGCCATTAAGAAACCGTTTTCTATGTTAAGAAAGAGATTTCCAGATTGTGATGCTGTTTGCTGATTTATTTTTATTGTTTAAAGAATCTGTATGTATTAAACCAAACATTAAAAAATGATTCATGTGCAGCATAATTACTGGAGATGAGGTTCGGGGCCACGGGCGGGAGGTGAGAGAGGAGGGGTGAGGGGGGCCGGTATGGCTGGCGGGGCGGGGGTCAGGGTCCCACGTCGGTGTGACAAGCACAGTTACTGATCGCCGGCAGCTAGAAGGGTCAGGAGCCGGCGGCAGGAGGTGCAGCTGTAGGTTTCCGAGCGAAACAAACATTTCCAGGCAATAGATGTTGCTTGTTAAGAAGGAGACACGAAACGAGATATCTGAATGGTGCCGAAACACTCTCCTGGATGCCAGCTGTCCCTCCTTGAAGGCGGTGAGGAGAGGGTGCCCGTCCTGAGCCGCTCCCTCTGATGTGGCCTGCAGATCCCCCCCTTAAGGTCCCCCTCTGATCTTAGACCCCCTTTCGGCAGGAGATTTGGGGACCCGGGGAGCTAGCTGCAAGCTCTCTGCTTGTCCTTCGCTTGCGGGCGACAGTCTGCACACCGTCTACTACCTGCTAATGTAAATACTAAACAGCGAGGAGCTTTGTTTCGGTCTCCACGTGAACCGGGGCACAAAGAGTAGGTACCAGAAGATTTCCTTGTAACAAGCCCTGTCAAAGGAACAAACTCTGGAGCCGAGGCTGTGTGCGCCCCGGGGGAATAGGCCGCATATCCGGGGCGTCCTCGCCTCTGGGCCCACACTCACTCCTCAGCGCCTGAGCTCCGTCCGCTTCACCACAGCAGGAGTTTGGATTAATTCTGGCAAATCAGGCAGTTAGATAACTTGGGATTAATACGTTTGGGAGCTTTGTTATAACACCTCCTGGTGTGTTTACAAGAGCAGGAGGTGACTGAAGGGACCTCTCTTAGCGTTGGCAAGCTACACGACGAGAGGGCGCCATCAACCTGATGATCACTGAGCAGCCATTAGGCCAGAGTCTGCCGTAGGCATTAGGGAACACATGCAAATAACACTTGCTCTGTATTTTCAAGACGTTTGAAGCTGAACTTCCTAGTCAGCCTCTCCCGCCCAGGCCACCTTGGACAAACGTGTTACCTGTCTGAACCCGGGCCCCACAACCATAAACAAGAGCAACATTTATTTCAGGTTGTTGGAAGGCTGAAAAGAAATTGCCTGGCGTAAGTATGTGCTCAATAAATCGTACATTTTCTTTCATTTACTAGCTCACAACGAACCAACTATTACCACGCTAGTTTCCATTGTGTTTCTTTCTTTCTCTCCTTTTTTCTTTCTTCTTTTTTTTTTTTCTGAATGCACAAAATTTAAAAGACACACAAAAAATACCTCCTGAAAAGTAAGTTCTCTGGTTTGTCAATCTGTGAAGCCCAGCCCCTTCCTCTTTTATGTTTTCAGGGTGGAGCTCAGGAATGGAGCTCACCCCACAATGAACGATGAACCCAGGAAAAAGGGAGGACTCTCCAACAATATGCCATTGTTTGTATAGATTACTTAATCAATTTGCTGTTGATCAACTATTTTCAATATTTTACATCGTGTCTAATGCTGCAATAGATGGCTTTGAGCATACGTATTTTACACGTGACTCAATACATATAAAAGATAAATTTCTTGTAGTGCAATTTGTGGCTCAAAAACCATATGTATTTTTGATAGGAAGTTAACAAATTGCTCTCCGCAGGGTTTGTCCCACTTTTTGATCTTTGCCAACCCGAGAGGGAAACAGTGGTATCTCACTCTAGTTTTAATTTGCATTTCTCTTTTTACGAGCAGTTGGGAGTTTTATGTGCAAGAGGCGTTTGTATTTCATTCTCTCTGTCTGTCTGCCTGTATCTGTGCCATTTATTCTACTAGATTGCTGGTCTTCTGCTTATTGATTTGTAGAAGTTCTTTATCTACTAGACAAATTAGCGCCTTATGAGTTCAAATATTTTGATCCACTCAGTCATTTGTCTTTTCTCTTTGTTCTTATTCCTTTTCGTGATTCAAAATTTTTTTCAAATTTTTTGTGTACGGTGAGGCAAAGATTTCTTAAGCATGACACCAAAAGCGTGATCGATAAAAGAAAAAAGTGATAAATTGAACGTAATCAAAATTAAGAACTTCTGCTCCGGGCACTGTTAAGATGATGGAAAGTCAAGTCCCAGACGGGGAGGACGTATTTGCAAATCATATAAAGGATAAAGGATTTGCATCCAGAATATATAAGAAACTTTTAGAACTCAATTATAAAAAGACAATAACTCAATTTTTAAAAATGGGCAAAAGATGTGAATAGACATTTCACCAAAGAAGAGATATAAATGGCCAATGAGCTTGTGAAAAGACGTACAACACCATTAATCACAGGGCGGTGCAACTCAAAGCCACAGTGAGATACCACTGCACACCCCTGGGGATGCTGTTGTCAGTGACAGGTGTCGGTAAGGTTGTGGAGAAACTGAAATCCCCCCCCCCCAGTTGCTGGTGGGAACGTGAAATGGGGCAGCCACTGTGGAAGACACTTGGGCAGTTGCCTTCAAACGTCAAACAACTTACCATATGACCCAGCCATCCCAGTCCTAGGCGTCCTCTAGGAGGAATGGAAACACCTGTCCTCACAACAACTTGCGCATCATGTGCACAGCAGCTCTGTTTTCTAGCCCAAGTGGAAAAGGACCCAAACGCCCATCAACAGATAAATGGATAAGCGTATTCTGGTGCAGCCGTACAGGAGGGTACTCTTCAGGAATACAAAGGAACAAACCAACAATACGCACAACAATATGGATACGTCTCAGAATAATTCTAGGAGTGAGAGAAACCAGACAGAGTATTTATACTGTGTGGTTCTGATTACACAGCGTTCTGGAAAATGCAGACCACCCTTCGGTGACAGACAGCAGGTCAGCGGTTGCCGGGAGAGGTTGGAGGGGTGGGTGATGAGGGCAGGTGGAGACCCTGGGCGTGACTGGGATCGGTGGGCGTGAATTGTCTTCACCGTGGCGATGGTTTCACAGGTGCACACACATGTTAAGCTGTCAGATCGTACACTTGTTGTATGTGGGTTTATTGCACATAAAATACACTCAACAAACTGTTCAAAAAGTGTTTGTAGGTAGCAGCAATCTTGTCCTTTATGGATCCTGGGTCTCATGACGTTTTTTTTCTCGCTCTGATTTTGAAAAAAGTTCTATGACATTTTCCTCCTAGTCTTTTTTGTAAGACTGGGCAAAGAGATCTTAGGAACGGAATCTCTTATAGTGTCATTTTTCATGTATATAGAATTCCGTCTGGAATTTGTTTGGAATAGTGTGAAGTAGAAATCCAGCTTTTTTTTTTTTTTTCCCAATTAGGCCAACATTATTCATTGTCAAAATTCGTCTTTCTACACTTATTTGAAATGCTGTCTTTATCACATAATAAATCCCGTATACATTTGGTTCTGTTTCTGGACTTTTCTTTTTTGATCCTTTTGTCTATTTTCATACCAATGCCACACTGTTTGATTACTGTAGCTTTCAAAATATGTTTTAATGTTTAACATGGAGAACCTTATGATTTCTTTATTACTTTTAATTTTTAAAAACTCTCTGACTATTCTTGACAGTTTACTTTTCCATGTGAAATTCAGAATCAATATATTTAGTTCAGAAAATCCTGCATGGGCTTTGTTGAAAGGTGGTATTGCATTAAGTGCATTAAATGGTACAGATTATCTCATGGAGAACTGACCACCTTATGCTCTCAGTCTTCCTGTCATCGAATCTACTTACCCTAGAATGCTTTCTGTTTGTCTTATTTTAGGTCCTTCAGTAGTATTTTAATTTTCTTCATATAAATCTTGTACAGTTTTCTTTTTCAACTATATATATATATATATATATATATATATATATATATATATATATATATATATATATATAATTTGAAGACCTAAGCTGCCTTGTGGAAATTTAAAGATACGATGGTTCTATTGGAGAAGTGGCAAAACAATCGCATCAGTTTTTTCTTTTTTATTATTGAAATATAGGTGATTTACAATATTATATTAGTTTCAGGTTTACAGCATAGTGATTCAGTTTACAGATTATAGTCCATTAAAAGTTATTATGATAAAAAAGAGTTATTACAAGATAATGGCTATAATTCCCTGTGCTGTACAATATATCCTTGTTTCTTATCTATTTTATACATAGTAGTTTGTATCTCTTAATCCCATACCCCTAATTTGCCCCTCCCCCTTCCTTCTTCCACTTGGTAACCATTGGTTTGTTTTCTGTATCTGTGAGTATTTTGTTTCGCATATACAGTTGCTTGTATTATTTTTTAGATTCCACATATAAGTGGTATCATACTGTATTTGTCTTTGTCTGACTTACTTCACTAAGTATAATATCCTCTAGGTCCATCCATATTGCTGCAGATGACAATATTTCATTCTTTCTTATGGCTGAGTAATATTCCATTGTATATATGTACCACATCTCCTTTATCCATTAATCTGTTGACGGGCACTTAGGTTGCTTCCATATCTTGGCTATTGTGAATAGAGCTAATGTGAACATTAGGGTGCATGTATCTTTTCAAATTAGTGTTTTTGTTTTTTCCAGATGTATGCCCAGTAGTGGGATTGCTGGGTCGTACGGTATTTCTGTTTGTAGTTTTTTAAGGAACCTCCATACTGTTCTCCATAGTGGCTGTAGCAATTTACATTCCCACCAACAGTGCAGCAGGGTTCCCTTTTCTCCGCTCCCTCTCCAGCATTTATTGTTTGTAGATTTTTTGATGATGGCCATTCTGACTGGTGTGAGGTGATGCCTCATTGTAGTTTTGATTTGCATTTCTCTAATGATTAGTGACGTTGAGCACCTTTTCCTGTGCCTCTTGGCCATCTGTATGTCTTCTTTGGAGAAATGTCTATTCAGGTCTTCTGCCCATTTTTTGGTTGGGCTGTTGGTTTAACACGAGTCAGTCTTGGTTTGGATATCCAGCCCGTTCTTACTAGCCGTGTCACTGAGCCTGTTACTGACCCTCCCTGAGACTCGGCTGCTGTGTGGCCCCAGACCTCACACAGCTCTCTCCAGGCAGAGCCGGCGGGAGGCCTGGGCAGCAGGGGTGCACAGACCCCCGCCGGGGACCAGGGAAGATGGGCGTGGGCACCAGGACCCAGGCGCTCCAGGAAGCCGGCGGCCTCCTCCACGACAGGGCCCCGCCTCCTGCCCCTCCCAAAGTCCTGCTGTACTCCGATTCTTGATTCTGAGTCCCTGGGTGGCTGTCCAGTCCCCAGTGTCCGTCTGAAACCTCAGAGCAGGGCTGTTGGGTGATAAAACTCACACCGGGCCCAAAGGACAGACCCCAGGCCCTTCCCCTGGGCCCCGTTCGCCCCGTTTATTTACGT
Organism: Delphinus delphis; assembly: GCF_949987515.2. Lineage (NCBI taxonomy): Eukaryota > Metazoa > Chordata > Mammalia > Artiodactyla > Delphinidae > Delphinus > Delphinus delphis. The sequence goes on from NC_082700.1 coordinate 76,937,502, forward strand.
GCAGGTGAGGACGCTGGGGGGAGCGCAGGTGCCTGAAGGCTTCGTGGCGCGTGGGGGGGTCGGGGTGCAGCCCCGGCGCTCTCCCCGCAGGGTCCACACCCTCAGGCGCTCCTCATCCGTCGCTGCTACGCGTTTAAAGCAGCGAGTGCAAGGCTGGGGCTGCAGGGGCGCCTTGGGGGTCTGACCTCGGAGACGGGGCTTCTCGGGGGGCGTGGCAGAGGGGCAGGCAGCGAGGGGGAAAGGTCGGGGGTGTGCTCCCCGCATCCACATGGCAAATGCAAAGCTCCCTCGCAACCTTGATGTCACGGCCCGACCGCGGAGGTTTCTCCTGCCGCACTTGTGGTCGGACTGGTTTGGAAGCTATAGGCCGCCCAGTGAAGCGGGCCTTCGCGGTGCTCCAGCCGTCCCCATCCCCCGTGCCTCCCTCTCTGCCCGCCGCCCAGAAAACACACAGAATCCACGTGACTGTCCTCCCCAGCCTGGAGGGACCATGGGTGTGCGTGTCTGTCTCTGGTGAGCTGCTCTCCTTCCTGCACCAGAACCACAGGACTCGGATTTCAACACTGAGAGACCCTGAGAAATCGTGAGTCCCACCTCGTACCTCACAGAGCAGGGGACGCAGCGAAGAGTGAGGGCCACTGCCATGGCGATGTCCCTTCTTCCTGACAAGGTTTGGGAGGCTGTTGTGATGTCCTTCCAGCCTCTCGACGGTTACGCATCACTCCTCCTATGGGGGAGGAGAAGCCAGTGCGAGTGGAGCGGTGATGGGGTGACAGGTGCTGCCGGCGGCCTATCCCTGCACCCCCGCCTGTCTGGATTAAGGCCCACTGAGAGGAGGGAAGCCCTTGCTCGGGGTGGCCCCTCCGGGAAGAGCAGCAGGCTTTGGTGGCTGCATTTGCAGCGATGTCGGAGGACACACCGCCCTTGAGTCCCCCCAGGGCCCCGCGTGGCCATGAAGACCGCCTGTGGGGCGGGATCCTCCCCAGGAGACGCAGGTAATTGGCCGGGGTGACGGCTGAATGATACGGGCTGTTGCCTCCCGCCTCTGTGAAGAGCCACCGACCGCTTTGTGTGCAGACACGTGGCCTTAGGTGCCTTGGGGTTCACCCACCGATGGGGGGACGGGGGGACCGTGCAGGAGAGCGTTGTGCTCCCACCCCGAGCGTCCCAGGACCCACACGAGCGCGTTTTGGTGGAGCAGTTCTGGAGACCTTGGTGCGTGGGGCGGGGCGGGGACGTGGGCGTCCTGACGCCCGGAAGAGCGAAGCCCTGCCCCGGGGTCCCCTCCAGCCGGGCCAGCCCCGCTGGGGCCCACACCGCACCTGTGGCCGTCCGCCAGCTGTGCAGGTGCTTCCCTGCGGGTGAGAGCACGCTGCTTGCGCTAGAACACATGCTTCGTGAGGGTGGGGAGTCTCGTGGGCATCCCTGCAGTCGAGAAGCCTCGCTGGTGTGTGCTGGGAGCTTAATGCAGAGCGAGGGATGAAAACGAGGGAGGGAGGGAGGGAAGCTGCTGGGAGGAAACCAGGCCCGTCTCACGAGGTTGGCGTCCTGGGTGGGGCGGCTGGCGATCACCGGGCTGTCAGCCCACTTCAGAGCCCACGTTCACGGCCCGTGTCCTGGGGCTGCAGCGTGCAATTAGAGTCAGAAGTGCTTTTGCACTAAGGTACGTAATGATTCGTGCTGAGAACGTAATTAAAATATTGTGGTAGTTTAAAAATAATACTCTATTAGGATAATACACCAAAATGGCTACTTCAGACTGAGTGCTTCCTGCTTTGGTGACATTGCGGTGAGCATGGTATATGAAATGCTTTAATCGAAACCGTGACGGTCTACATAAATACATCCCCGTGATGTGCACTGGATTCTGGGTGGATGACGTTTCAAAATCTGTGCTCTCCAGAAGTGTCCGAGGGCAGCGTCCTGAGTTCATTCTGGTTTTTGAAGTGCTGGCACCTGGACGAGGCCAGGCTGCTCTAAATATCGTCTCTGGTCAGTCCACGCGAGGATGGGCTGGACACCCGCCTGGCGACCTGGCCTGTGTCCTTTTGCAGATAACACCGCTTGCAAGTCTGAGACCTGAACGAGGCTCAGAGCCCTGTGCTGCAGGCTGGAGAGGGGTCTCAGGGACCCTCCAGGGCAGGAACCTCACAGCCTCGGAGGAAAGGGGCCCGGGGGTGGGGTGTTGGCACCCAGGCCTCGCCCTCCCTGGACTCCAGCAGGGAGACATGGACACCCTGGGAATCAAGGCTCTGACCGCCTCTCTACTTCTTTGGAGTCTTTTTTAAAGTACATTCTTTAATTGAATATAGTTGATTTACAAGGTGTTCATCTCTGCTGTACAGCAAAGTGACTCAGTTATACGCATACATATCCTTTTTTATACTCTCCTCCGTGCTGGTTTATCCCGGGGTATTGAACAGAGTTCCCTGTGCTCTACGGCAGCGCACAGCCAGCACCAGCTAGAGTCCCGACACGCGCTGAGAACTCACTCTAAGCAGCCCACAAACTCGGGCCGCCTCAGAATTGCCCAGGGGCCATGTTAAGACACGGGATGCTGAGCCCCAGCCCTGCCAGGGTTTCTGACTCAGGGGGTCCGCAGCCCTCACCAGCTCCCCGGTAACGCCCAGGCCAGGTCTGGCCACCATGGAAACCAGAGCTTCTGCAGGGCCACCAGCAAGCACGTCACACCAACGACGCACCCGGGGCTCAGGCAGCCCTGTCTCGGAGTTATCACTGCTGTCCCGCGTGTTAACAAAAAGTAAAACAAAATTAAAAACGAAACCAAACAAGCAGAAAGGCGCAGAGTAGGTTAGGAATCTGCTCGGGTGCACACGCTGAGTGTGACCCGTGGGCCTGAGCGCGGGCAGAGGGATTGACACGGGTCAGAAGTATTAACACTTCCTGGGCCCGAACCACCACCGAGGTGCCTCCTGGGGCTGCCGAAGCCGCCGGCTCAAAGCGGCACAGACCGGGCCGCTTACACATCACAGACCGGTGGCTTCGTCTGTTTCTGGAGCCAGAGTCCAGGCCAGGTGTCTGCAGGGAGCCTGTGCCGGGCCCCTGCCCAGCCCACCTGGAGAGGAATAGGCATTTCCACAAGGAAGCCAGATTTCCCTGCCCAGCACCTGGGCGCTTCCCTTCACGGAGGAATCATCATTTGATGGTGGGACTGGGATGCAGCTGGCACCATCGTACTGTCCCACGGGAGCGGAGGCAGGTGTCTTCTGGGCCCAAGGCCCTCTGCAGGGACGTCACAGGGACAGAGACGGTTGTTTGCGTGCTTCTGCAGGAAACTTCCTCATGATAAGTTGCAAACTCCTTTCTCCCCCGTGGAAGGCCAGTGTTAGCCCCCAGTCTGCTCAGCTCTTGATAGAAAAGTGCCTGAACATTGATCACCTTTATCTGAAGTCACTCATTTATTCCTACTTGTCAGGAAATAATTGCCCGGTGCTTTCTGGAAAGCCAGTGAGACAGAGAGACGGAGGCACAGGTCTGTGCCGGGCCTTGCCCCCTCCCCCTCTGCGTGTACTCGGGCGCGAGCCCAGGGGTCGTGTACGTGCTTTTATACCCGCCTTGTAGGCACCGTCCGTTCTTTTCCAGCTTAAGGCTGTTCTCCGCCTTCGGCTCGTCCTTACCCGACGCGGGCACCGCCGTTGCGCTCCCCTTTCTTGGTTTTGGTTGGGTTTGGTTTTTGCCTTGCATTTGCCTGGTATCTCCACTCATTCCTTTATTTTCAACCTTCCTCTATTGAGCTGTTTGAGGCCGGTCTCCTGCGCACCGAGTCGCCTGGGCGTTGTCCATTGATGCAGCCTGACAGCCCCTGCTTGTGTGAACGTGATCGTCCCTCTCTGGTGACACGCACACCTCTCTCATCTCAGGGCCGTGGGACCCAGAGGACCTCCTGTCTGCTCTCTGCCCCCTCCCCGTCCATACGCAGCCCCTTGGATGGCAGGACTTCACCTACCCCACCCTGGCCCACGGCGCGAACTCCTAGCTTTGTGGATCTGATGCTCTTAGCTCAGGGTACAGAAGGCTGTGCCTGCGGTGGGTCTCTTCAATTTCAAAAATATGTAATTAGCCCCTGTGTTTCTCATTCCTGGATGAACTGTCGCCCTCACTCACACGCACCTGTGTGTGTCTCTCTGCTTGTTTGCCGGCTCATCCCGAGGCCCCTTGCTCGGGGATGTCCCCAGGAAGGCTCCCTGAGTACCTGCAACCATCCTTCCTTCCCCTCGACACCCAGCACCGTGGGATTCTTGGACAGCACGCGTCCCGCACCGTCTGTGATTCTCTCCAGCATCTCCTGGCCTGCCGTGCTCCGGAGGAGGACTTGCTGCCGGTTTGCCGCTTCCTCCTTTGTGATTTATTCTTCACTTCTGAAGGCTTCGGGGTTTGTCTCTTTGTTCTCGTCCCGCAGGCTTTCCCCGGACTCTCCTGGCTGGCTCTTCTCTCTGGAGCTCCCTAGCTCTGCAGACCCTGGTCTCTCCGTGGCTCCCTGCTGATTTATGGGCTGACTCCACAGCCCCCGCCCCGCCCCGGTTCTTCCATTTTCCTCCTGGAACTATCCCTCTTCGGCATCCGTCTACCCCTTGCTCCCTCTGTCCCCCCGTCCCCTGAGCTCTGGGGCATCATGTATTCTCTGTCCACTGGGGCGCGAGTCTGCCTCTCCGCAGCGACCGTGCTCTGGTCCAGTTCAGCCGGGTTTTTTCAGGATGAAATCGGGTGTTTGCTACAAGAGAGATGGACCTGGGGTCATCTAGAGGTTAAACTGCCCTGGACACCGTCCCTCCCTCCATGCGTCTGTGCCCGTCTCCCCGGACCGAGCACCATGGGGGCGGCCTGGGGTCTTCTCTCCATCGTGGGGAGCCTGCACAGCGGGCTCTGGGGGCACCGACTGGAGGGCTGAAGATCTGCTCTTCAGTCCATCACCGGGAAGCTTTCCTTTCGTGGATGGCTGCTCAGTTACTGGCCTTGCCCAGGAGCACAAGACAAGCTGAAAGGAGGCTTCCGGATAGTTCCAGATCCAGCAGAGGAAACGGGGAGGGAGCTGAGCCTGAGAGGCTGGGGGCTGGGAGAGCCGGCCCCATGGCCAAGGCTGGTCCTCAAAGGACAGAGGCCCGAACACAGCCCTGGGGCCCCAGAGGGCAGCAAGAGAGGGGAGAGGGGGCCAGCAGGGGGGCGCAGGGGCACAGGGCACAAACAGGGGTCTGGGCCTGAGGCCGTGGGCCCAGGGTATCGGGAGGATGAGGGGACCCAGCCCCCGGGGAGCCGGCAGCGCAGGGGCCTCTGTGAAGAGGGGCTGGGCTGAGTGCCGGTGAACCTGAGAGCGGGGCATCCGCCCGTGCCCCATGAGGACACCCCACGGGGGTCCATCCGCGTGCGCTGTGCTCCGGCAGGGACCCTCCGGGCGAGGGCCGTGAAGGCGCAGGGCGTCGAGTGGCCGGGATGAAGAGCCGCATTTTTCCAATTCGGCTTTTCCTCCCCAAGGGAGACGGTTTTAGAAGGATTAATGAGCGTAATGACAAATACGTTTGGAAATTAGGGGTGGCATGTCTTTTCTCATCAATTTCTATGCTTTGGGTCATTAAACTTTGAAGTTTTCAATGGAAAGGCACTCGCTCCATTGGAGCCGGGGCCTCGGGGACGTGGCGTCAGGGAAGCAGCCCAGGTCCCTCTTCCAGAGACACCAGGACAGCTGTGTTCTGTCCAGTCTTTGCACATCAGCTTCAAAGTGTCCTTTCTCGAGGAGTGTGTTGCTTCGTCACTTCTCCTTCCGCCCTGGTCTCCGGCCGAGGCCTGTGCCGTGTCCCCAGCCCCGTGGCCCTGGTGTGCCCTGTGCATCAGGAAGGAACGTCTCGATGGACCACGGGGCGGGGAGAGTGTCAGGTTCCCTCTGTGGATGCCCAGAGGACCCACGTGGTCAGTCTAGAGCCTGGAAGGCATCACCCCAGTGCTCCGTGGATGTAACCTCGGGTCCCTGGAATCAGGGCTGCCCAGGCGGGGCCTCCAACCAGCGCTTTCTGAGGTGCATGGCCAGCCCAGAACACGAGGACCTTCCTTTTTCATATCAGGGAGGGAGAGGGGTGTGGCATAGCTCCTCTGGTTTAGCAAAGTCGTATGCACACCTGACAAGTCCTGAATTAAACAGGGGGCTTAACTCATATATTCATATTTACCCACCCTCCACTCTCTCCTTAAGCCTCTGCAAAATGACACAAGCCCACAGGGCAGAAAAATGGGGAAAAGACAGTAGGGACAAAATTTGAGAAGCTGGAAAACAGATGTATGAGGATTAACTGACTTAGCAAACGTGAGGCAGCTGGAAGCCAGGCTGGCAGATGGGGTCCAGGGGCCGAACCAACCCTCGATGTCGAATCGGGTCGGACGGGAGACACCGGTGTGCAAGTGGAGTGCGGGACCGGGTAGGCCAGCGGGGAAGCAGGGGGGGACCCCGTGTCCCCCAGCCCCCTGGAGAAGGCTGAGGCCAGGAAGACACAGGAGGGACAGGTTTCTTATTGCCCGAGATCGTTCACACACGAAGAGTGGTCAGCGTCTCCCGTGACGCAGTGACCCAGAGCTGGGCCTGAAATGCAAACCAGGAAGCCATCCAGAGCTTTCCATGCCGGGGGCGGGGGGGGAATCCCATCTAGCCTGACTGAGGCTTGAATTGGTCTTTTGTGTCAGACAAGGACTCCCCTTCTCTCCTCTCCTGGCTACAGCCTGACCTTGAGCAAACGCAGACAGGCCTGCAGTGGGTGGAGCAGAAGGTGCTGGGACCCAGCAGACCCCCGCGTGAGGAGGCGTGCCTCCCGGGGGACCTGGGGTCCATGGGTCCCCTGGGCCTTCGTCCCTGGCAGCCCGACCTGCCTTGTCCTGGGCCATCCTGCCGGCTCACTGGTGTGTGGCCATTCTCGGGGGTCATGGATGTTACAGGGGCAAAAGGAACCCTAGAAATCATGTGACCTCTTCACGGGGTGGCATCTTTCTTCAAACCAAGCCTAGTGTCCGAAGCCCCTGCCTGAGTTCGCCAATGAGGGGACAAGCCCCGAGGGGCAGGGCCCATCCCAGGCATGTCCCAGCCGCCGGACGTCTCTGGAGAGGACCGTGGGCTCCGGGCACGGGCCCCGCTTCCTGTCTGCGGCCCCGCTTCCTGTCTGCAGTGGGTTTCGGTTTCTTGAGCGTCTGTGTCAGTTTGGGTGCGGACACAAGAGAAAAGCTAGGCCCTCGTCAAAAACAGCACGACAGGAAATGCATATGAAACAGGCGTGGGTGGACTCCCTCCGCCAGGTGGAATACCTCCCCTCCCCCTCCGAGGCCACGTCCTCACGCCGAGCGCCCCCCAGCCCTGATCCTGCGGGTCTCAGGTGGGACCCAGAGAAGCTGCTTTGCTTCTCTTGTGCTCGGGGACAGCGGGCAGGAGTCACAGGTGTCCACACGTTCCTCAGATGCCGGCAGGGCCTTAGCCTGGCTTTTGTCTGCTCACAGTAAACAGAGTTGGAACCTGGGCCTCCCCGCCCCTCGCCATCCACAGGGTCAGAAGGCGGAATCCGTACCCCGGCTTGACCCTCCCGTCTGCGGTTCCCTCTGCATGTGCAGCCTCGGTGCCGTGGCACCTGCGGGCCTCTGGACCTTGGTAAAGCATGTGGTTTTCGATCAGAGCTGGCTGTCCGCACCCAGGGCGCTCACGCGGGCGTCCGCACAAGAGGCCCAGCTCGGTGCTGCCGGGACGCAGCCTCGTCCAGACGTCTACTAGGGTCTGCGGCGGCCATGCCTGGGGGTCAGGATGTGTCACCGTGGAGATGACTCTGAACCTCTCTGCCAGCCAGAGCTTAAAAGAGATGCTCGGTGAAGCCAGTGACCACTCACTCCGGAAACTGACCACACGTGGTCACCGCCGTGCCCGGAAGTTCACGGCCAAGGTTAACACCAAAGCCTCAGCTTTCTGGTCCTGAGAGAGCGGTCACCCATCTTCGGGAGCATTGCAGGGGTGACTCTGGAGCCCGTGAGTGTACAGCGTCCTGCGAGCCAGGTCATCTGGACGCAGCACCCCCCAGGCTCACTCCTGCACTTTTTCTCGGTCCTGGAGCCAAGGTCCCAAGCCCACCTTGGGTCCGAGAGTTAAGGGGCAGAGTTCAAGGCCAGCGCTGGGGACCCGGGAGAAAGTGCGGTGTTGAGAGGTGCAGTTGCCTCACCCACGCAACGTCCTGTCTTTATTCTCTAAGCTGCAGGCTCTTTGTTGCACTCAGAGCAGTGCGGTTTCCTGCGAGGATGAGGGTGGGCCCCACTGCATCGCCTCTGAAGGGGACCACCCAGGAGACACCTTCGCTGTCTGGGGTCACAGGACGCTCCTGGGAGCCCAAGTTTACGAAAGGAAGGACAAACTGGAGCATCTTCTTTCCTTAAAATACGTGTGAAAACGAAGTTCCCATCCGTCAGCGGTGACGGGAATTCCTTGGATTGAATGGTTCCGTTTTCTCTGAGCGAACCTGACATCACACAGCTTATGGCGGCAGAACTAAGGGAAAGCCCAGGTCCTTCTTCACCCCACCACATCCACCGCGTTTTGTATTGCTGTATTTGGGTATGACCGTGACGGTGCGTAAGGTACGGGGTTTTCACACAGGGTCACTTTACATTTAGAATCTGAGATCTTGGAGTTAACGGACATCAGTGAAGTTACGGTGGCACAAAAGAGCACATTTACAAAAATTACTAGAGCGCGTTCTGTTCATAGGCTGTGGCGCAGTGTCGCTCAGCAGCGGTAGTTATCTTTTATTACTAATGAAAACATATTCTCCTAATTGTTCGAAACCATCTAAGGACTGATAAGCATACAATGTAAGTATTTTATAGGTGTAGTTCAATTAATCCCCCAAGAAAACTATCTGTGGGATGCACGTAAACATACGGTTAAATTGTACGTCTTCATTTCTTCCACTCCAATGACTGAGACTGTGGAGAACAGACTGTAAAAACTGCACCAAAGAGCTTTATTCTCTTTTTATCGCCTGTCAAGTTATTGCTGTGACGCCCAGAGTTGGTGGTGAAACATTGCAATCCGATGCTGCTAGCAGTGAAGCGCTGAGTGTGGCTTGCACATTGAGTTTAGGTAATGTACCAGAAAACGTTGCATGAAAACACTAATTTTCTCCATATATATTAGTAGACACATTGGTGTTTACCAATGAGAAGTGAAGATGTTTTTAAACAGTTTGTTAACTTGAAGTCTTGGCCGCGATGCACGTAAATGCTGTCTAGCTGGTGTTAGATCTGGGGGCAGCGGCATCCTTGGGGCTGCGAGTCTTGGCTGCACGGTTCCCGCCCAGCTGGCCCGGCAGCATCCTTGGTCACGTGCGCCCTGGCTCCAGGCTCACTCCCTGTTCACAGTTTCAGAATCGCCGGTGTTCCTGACATCACTCCAGACAGGCACCGCTCCCCTCTTTCCTCTGCTCCATGGAGACTGGGCTTTCCATCCGCTCCTGGAGGAGGACCCGGGGGGTGAATGGCCGCCCGTTCACCCTCGAGCCAGTCATTGCACTGAAGGAGCGGCCGCTTTTATAACGACGTGTGTCATACTGTTGAGCAAAGAGCCGGTTCAGTGTAATTTGTCTGATCTGCAAAAAATAAAATAGAAGTATGCGATACGTTATTATCAGCCTTAGGTGACACTGGCATTCAAACATTCGATTATCTTATTATTGAGCACTGTTTCCAAGAAGGACCTCCGTCTCTTAGCCTTTCTTAAGAAACCTATTCTTAAGGAGTCATTGTTGTCTAAGAGCACGAGGGAAAAAGTAGCATCTCGTGGTTGTTAAAGTGGTTGATCTGAGCACCGTCTGAGAAAAGCTTCTCCTGGCTTTGCCCCGTGGGCTCTGTCCTTAGTACCGTGACGTACCTGGACCCCAGTATTTGGTGGGCTTCATCCTTGTGCCATTTTAAACAAGCCTCATCCACCACACAAAGTATGGAAGAAGGGTCAGAGTCTGAGCGTGTCCTGTGGCTCGCAGGCACGGCTGAGAGCTCATGAGGAGCATGGGCTTGTTTGCAGGAAGTCTGGCAGCTGGCGATGCTGTGCTCGTCTTCCCGCTAAAGGCACGGGGATGCGCCAGGCCGTTGTCTCACCTTGCAAACAGCTACCAAGGTCCAAACGAGCGCAGAGCAACCCAACACGGAAGCGGGGCCCTTTTTGCACTCTAGCACCAGACTAAATCATGCATCAGTTCCACAGCCACATTGAAACGCAGTGGTGCAAGACAGCTGTGGATGGTGGAACGAGATGGCTGCCACGGACGCACGCTGCAGCCAACCAGAGGCAGCGTCTAGTGGGAGGCGGACGCACCCTGCAGCCAACCAGAGGCAGCGTCTAGTGGGAGGGCACCTCTAGTGGGAGCGCCGTCTGCTCTAGACCCAGAGTCCAGGGAATGATGTGGGCCTTCAGGCGGGAGGTTGGAGTTTGCGTCCGTTTCTGCATTTATGTTTATAGCATAATTATTATCACCTCATAGTGACGTTCTGATGACCTCAAGACTAGGACTGACTGGACTGTATTTAAAGGATTTAGACAAAAAGAGAAGAGAAGTATCTTTCAATGTAATTTGGTAAATACGTGTTTATACAGCTTTATTTTAGTATAAGAAAGCTCTGTGTATGGGACGCATTTGGGACATACGTAAAATCCCAAAGAAGTAAATAAAATCACCCCAATCTCACTCCCAGAGAGAACTCTTGTTAACGGGTGGGCGTGAGCCGTCAAAGTAGGCATTGCCATCATAAACATCACATAGATCCTAAAAAGCCTCAGTTCTGCAAAATTTTAAAAACACAAACGGGGTTGGGGCAGACCCCCCAAATCCCTGGCAGCTGGTAACTAGAGCCCTGACGGAAATGGACGGTGTAATCCGAATGCCCCTCCAGGGAGCCCTTGGCAAGATCTGGAGAAATCTGTGGGTGTCGGGACTGGGGATGTCCTGCATCGAGCGGTGGAGGCCCCCACACACACGGGGTGGCCCCATCACCAAGCGTCAGCCGTGCCGGCGTCGAGAAAGCCGGCCCTACCCACTACTCCCGGAGGGCCAGCCGGGCCTTCCCATAATGGCCACTCACTACCCCTCTCCTCATCTGCTCCTTCCTGACTCGGTTATTTCTGCATTTGTTTAGTCACTTCCAAACACACGCTGCACGAGAGCACAGACATGAGTAGGACGCGCCCCGGCCCTGGAGACCGCACGGTCCGGGCAGGGAGGTGATCTCGGCTATACCGACGACATCAGTTCACCTTCTGTCTGTTCATTCATCTAATCTTACAACCGCCCCGAGAGAAAGTCCTATGATAACTTTCACTTCACAGATGCAGAAATCGGTACCTAAACGATCACAGTAGATGAAAGCGGCAACATCAGCCGCGAATAGCTGCAGCGTCACAGCAAGTATCCACTGGGCTCTTTCCACGCCGAGGGCTATGGATAAAGTGGGGAGCGAAACACTAATTGTTTTTAAATAAACACAATTTACTGCGACAATTGGTTATTTTAATCATATATGCAAACTTACAAATAAATTTTTTTATTTTTTTAAAATTTATTTTTATTTATTTTTTTTTTTGCGGTACACGGGCCTCTCACTGTTGTGGCCTCTCCCGTTGCGGAGCACAGGCTCCGGACGCGCAGGCTCAGCGGCCATGGCTCACAGGCCCAGCCGCTCCGCGGCATGTGGGATCCTCCCGGACCGGGGCACGAACCCGTGTCCCCTGCATCGGCAGGCGGACTCTCAACCACTGCGCCACCAGGGAAGCCCCAAAATTTTATTTTTTAAATATGCATCTCAAAATTTTTTTTCAAAAACCTGACTTGTTCTTTCATTTTTTAAAGGATAAAAATATTGCTGATTGCCTTAATGTTGGTCTGTGGCTTCTGAAAAAATATGCATGTGTCATTGTTCCATAGGATAGCCTTTTAAAAGAAACAACATCTAAATTATCAATAAAGAACAGCTAAGTTAAAAACTCTCCCCTAAGGACATCAGCAAATGTAATGAGTTGATTGAGGGGGATTTTGCTTCTCTCACCCCAGTTTTCTAGGGACAGTTTTCATGCTATATCAATGAAAAAGAAAAAAAAATGTACAGAATAAGAATTAAATTTTCGACTTATACAAAGTATTTTCCTGAGTGTAGATGCTACAATTGTGTGGCTATTTGTTTTTTTCTACATAAGTTTTCTTCTGTGGCGGGTTGCTGTGTATGTAGCAATGAAGACACAGAAAAGCCCCTAATCAGTGTTGTCCAGTATGGTCGCCACTAGCCACGTGTGGCTTTTAAAATTTTAAAGTTGGATTGATATGATTCAAACCCAAAGAAAATGAAAACGTGCGTCTTCATTCACACCAGCCACACTTTACGTGCTCGCCAGCCACCAGGACAGCGGCCACGTCGCAGCCGGGCTGACGCACGTTCCGGCACCGCACGCAGTTCTGCTGACGGCGCGTGAGACCCCATGTATCTGATCGTCACCTCGCCACGCAGGCGGGGTCTGCTGCAGTCCCCCACCTCCGTTCAGCCCGCCTTGTGAGTGTAGGAGCACATGGCCGTGTCAAACAAGGTGACATAATTTCTGTGACTGTAAAAATGTTTTTCTTTGATGCCTTGAGAGAGAAGAACCAGATTTCATATGAATATGCTTTCAAATCTGGCTTGAAAAAGTGCTCTGACTCTGAGACCCCATGAACTGTTCAGGGTCCCCAAGACCCCACAGCCCTGTCCCGGGATGAGAGGGAGTTCCCCAGCGGTGTCTGTGGGACCAGGACCGGTACGCAGAGCAGACCCCAGCCCACGACGGGACGGCGTCTGTGCAGGATCCGCCTACATCTGAGCACGGGTGTGACAGCTGCTTAGACCCCAAACCCTCTTCATTCCAGTGAGTCCCAGCCCTGAGGGCCGTCAGAGGCTCCCACAGGTCTAGGCTGTGGTGTGATTGTGCTAGGATGGTACAGAGAATGGAAAGCAAGAAATTGAACGTTTCCTTCAATTACCAGGTTTTCCATCATCAGTTCCCTGCTTTTAGGAAACACCAAGATCAGAGCAAACAATTGACTTGAAATAGTGTGTGTGTGTGTGTGTGTGTGTGTGTGTGTGTTCCTGAGATGTGATTGACATGGAACATTGTGCAAGTTTAAGGTGTACAGTGTGTCGATCTGATACATTTATGTATGACAATGATACCACCACAGTGTTAACTAACTGGTCTCTCAAGCCACGTAGTTGTCCTTTCTTCTTTGTGGTGAGAACATTTACGATCTAGTCTGTTGGCAACTTTGAAGTTCATGGTACGGTACCGCTGATGTAGTCACCCTGCTGTGCGCTAGGTCCCCAGGACTCACTTACCTTCTAGTTGTGACTTTGAACCCTTTGAGCAGCATCTCTCCAGTTCCTCCACCCCCAGCCCCTGGTAACCACCATTGTGTTCTCTGCTGTTATGCCTTCAGTTTTTTAAAATTCCACCTGTAAGTGAGATCATACAGAGTTTGTCTGTCTCTGTCTGGCTTTTCTCACTTGGCACAATGCCCTCGAGGTCCGTCCGTGCTGTTGCAAAGGGCAGGACCGCCTTCTTTCTCATGGCTGCGTAATACTCCCTTCTGGGTGTGAATCCAGAGGAAATGAAAACAAGGTGTCGAAACGATATCTGCTCTCCCATGTCCGCTGCAGCTTTATCCACAGTGGCCAAGATACGGAAACACCCCAAGTGCTGTCAACGGCCATGTGTGTGCTGTGAGGACCGTGTGTGAGAAGTGAGGAATCCCTTCATGCCGCAGCGGGCCAGCTCCCTCAGGGACCTCCCTGTCTCTTGTTTAGCCCACGGGCCTCGGGACCATTGGTTGGCAGCCCCAGAGGGCGGTTACCTGCCGGCCAGCGGGGTCATTCGTCAGCACCGGGGAGAAGTGTCCCCGTCCCCATGGGCCCCGAGCCACGGGGGGCGGAGGGTTCCCTTTACTCCCATGACTTCCTAGATTCTCGCCCGGCAAGTCCCAGGTGGGGGCAGTTCACAGCCAGCGCACACCTGGCACCACGCTGCCCAGTCCGCAGAGCGAGCCGGCACACGCCCTTGGCGGCAGGGCCTCTGAGGGCGGGCGCGCCGTGCATGGCTGCGCCGGGCTGCGCCTCCCTGCAGCTGCTGGCTGACGCCATTTTGCTCTCGCTTTGTTCCTCGCAACCTCTTTGCACTGAACCCCAGGTGCAAGTGAAATGGTCACAAAAGAAGTATCTGGGTTAAATGCGCGCTAAACAGGTTGAAAATTGTTGCTCATTGTCTGCAAGCAGATGCAAGCCTCAAACGAATGCAAAACATCAAGGCAGATGCAGAGGGAGGGCGAGTGGAGGTGGGTCCCAAGTGCTTGCTTCTGAGCGGGCGCTTCGGGCCTCCTCCCGGCTGCCAGTCCGAGGGGCTCGGGGACCAGCTGCCCGACGGACACGGAGAGCCGTGGCCTGAGTGCCGAGGAGCCAGGAAGGACCCACGGCCTCGGGGCATTGGCTCCGTGACAATCTGTAGCTCTCGAATCAGGGGTCTTTGTATTTCCAGCATCTTGGGAAGGCCTGTTAAAGTGAGCCCCAGTTTGTGTCCTGCAGTTTGTGTCCTGGACAACTTCACGTGGTGACCCGGGAGCCTCTCCCGTCCACGCACCGAAGCCCCCGCTCCCGTGCACAGCAGGGTTCCATCCAGGTGGCTCAGCCCATACCTGCGTTCTTTGCTTTTCCCCTGGGTGCACCCTGTGTGTTCTGCAAGTTGCTAACAGCTCACATGTACCTGATGTAGCCCTCAGCCTGGCCTCAGGTACAAACCTGTTGAATATGGTGCTTGGATTCCTCGACGGTAACTTGGTAACAGAACCTGGACCTGTTGTCACCAAGCGATCATGGGAAGTTCTCCTCATCATTATGGCCCCATTAGAGATGGTCCTAACGCGTCTCGTCTGTGCTGGGCATTTCAAAGAGCGCTGGACTCTGACCTCCGTGGGTAGACTCACTCTTTGTACAGACTGGGGACCGAGGCAGGATGCAGTCGGCCGAGGGCGGCCAAGGGCTCAGAGTCCGGCCCGGACCCCCTCTGAAGTCGGCGCAGACAGCTCCACTGACTAAAAGGAGAGGAGAGGCCAGAAGCCCAGTCCTTCCGTTCTCAGTATTTTAGTGTGAAGAAGGCAATGTTTGGGGGAATAAAAGGTAATATTTTACCTTTTAAAATCTGACTTTTGATCAGTTGAAATTATTTTAACTCTGCTCCATAAATGTTTTGCCAAAGGGGCTGAAAATGAGCTCTTAGACCAGCAAACTGCTTTAAACTCTGCTCGCCCTTTGCCACTTACTGCGGGAAATTTAAAATACCTACATGCTGCTTAAAGATGTAAACCTTTCTACCGCTTCTGTACTCTTCACATGTCAGCTGATCATGGGGGGAGGGGCTCCAGTTATCTCACACGAATATCAGACTTCTGTTGAGTTAGGTGTAACTGGATGGTCTGACAGCTCGGTCAGGACCCGGCGTCTGAGAGAAGACGGTTGGCGGGCGGGCGCTGGTCCCACTTCCCTGGGCCAGGTACGGCCAGGGCCCCCTGGGCCTCAGTTTCCTCTCTGGGTCTTGAGCAGAGATGCCTCCCGTGTCTGCTTCACGTCCGAGAACTGAGCGGTTCTCCACACAAAGCTTTTCGTCACTGCGTGTGCTTCATCACCATCTAAACACTGGAAGGAAAACCACTGGAAACGTATTTTCTATATTAATAACATTATCTTTTTCACAAACGTGCACTGAACCCTACAGGCCATGAGCACAGTGAGAAAAGGCAGCATTTTAAACCCATTAAAGCCAGAAGGCGTCTTTGTGGGCCTCCCCGTGTCCTCACGAGGGGAAGCAAGCAGCGTTAAATTCACGAGGCTGTTTTCTGTGTCCGCGATACGAAGCAGAAAATGGAAACAGGATTAGTGGGGGAGACACAGCATAGAAGGCTCCAGAGCCTGCATTATTTCTCCTTTATTAAGTCCAGACAAGATAAGGAGCCTCGCTGCTCCTGGGATGTGGACAAGTGGCCGTCTAGAACCCTTGCAGGCAACAATTATCTTGATAAGTAGCCCGGCGGTGCTCGGCCTCCCGTGTCCTCCGCGGCGGGGCCGGCGCAGGGTCCGCTCCCCCACCGCTCTCAGCCTTCACAGAGCGCACGCCCACACCCGGAGCCGCCAGGTACGACTCGCTCATACGCTCCCAGGGCGGCGGGGGCGGAGACATCAGCGAGGTTGATCGATGGCACCCCCCAGCCCCCCGCCAAAGCATCTCCAGTTTCCATTAGCAGGGAGCAGACGGAGCCCAGACGCGGGCAGTGTGTTGAACTTGGCCGGGAGGCAGTGGCGGGGGCGGGGGGGGGGGGTGTTTCTGGGAGTTCGCAACGTGTTGGCCCTTCTGTTTACATTTGGGAGGCGCTCCGTGCAGAGTGCCCAGACCCTCTCTCACTCGAGGGATGAGAGGGTCCCCGTGTCTCCTCCTGATTAAGTTCTAAGAGCTTCTGCACAGTAACGATCTGGTCCTTGAAATGGGCTCCCTCTTCCCTGTGGACCAGCCTCGGAAATAGCACAGCCTCTCGGTGGAGAAGGAATCTCAAGGGGGTCGGGGGCTGATATTAGGGGAAGAGCGTCGCCTCTACCCAGGGATGTGATAGATGAGAGGGACAGATTGGCTTCTGCAAACAAACATGTGTGGGAAGGCCGGCCTCAGCCCCACAGTACCTGCCTGTGCACCTGGGTGGGTCACCCCAAAGCCTGAGAAAAAGAATACTTACATTTCACTGGTTACTTACATCTGACGTCAATTTGGTTTTAAAATAAAAGTGATTCAAGTACCTAGATGCTACAACATGAGTCTCCCACCACCAACCCTGAAAAGGAATTTTGTTATAAATTTAACTGTTCTTATATGTGACACAGATATATACACATTTCTACTTATGTGCGTAAGAAAATGGGTAGAAAACCAGGTTTCATGGGGACATCAGGAGTGTCTCTGGGATCTGGAGTTCTGCTTCGGCTGTGTTAAATGGAAGATGCCTACCAGAAGCTCAAGGGGCTACAGCAAGCGATCAGTTAGAGACTGTCTAGAGCCCAGAGGCAGCAGGCAGGGCTCGAGGTGTCCGCTCGGGAGGCGCTGACACAAGGTTAGGTCGCAGGGCAGTGAGACCCCCTCTTGCCCTCACTCCCGGGCTCCCCCTGGGCTGCTCTGCAGAGAGGCCGTGTGCAGAAGAGCAGCCCCCGGGACCGAGGCTGTCGGTGCAGCAGCCCGTGTGAGCCGAGTCCTGCCAGCAGCCATGCAGCTGAGCGGGGAAGCCTGTCCTTCTTCCATCCTGCCGTGAGATGCCCACAGCCCGGGCCAGTCCTCCATGGCAGCCTTTGGGGGATCCTGAGCCAGACCACCCAGTGAGGCGGCATCTGAGCAGCCGAACCGCAGAAACTGATCCATAACACACGTCATCGTTCGGGATAATTTGTTACACGGCAACAGGTAGCTGATACGACCCCCCGCGGGAAGCCCTGCCCAAGAAGAACCTGAGGATTTTGAGCACGTGCTACGCGTAAGCCCCTTTCACCGGCAGCAAATGCCGTGAGCTCCGTGGGCTCCGGCTTCTTCTCAGCCACTGGAGGAAGGACATCCTTCTCTGAAGAGACCCTTGCCTGGGCTGAGACTGTGAAATGCACCCAACAAGCTTGAACCACGGGGCTCAGGAGGGCACGTCCTGTTCTTTCCTTTGAAGAGCAAAAGGCCACGTGGAAACAGGCCCGTCTGAGTCATCATCTCATCCTCACGTGAGCACCTGCCCCCCAACCCTCCCAGCCCTCAGACCCCCACCCCAGCTCAGTCCTTCGCTGGAGTTTGTACAGATACGGAACGAATATGAGCCAAATTGACCTCAAAAGCCAGAAAAGCTCTATTTTGGAGAAGAAAGAAAAAACGGGCAATCACTACTCCTCGTTTCAGTCCATGAAAACCCAAGTGAAATGACTGAGCATTATTTGAGAAAAAGGTTATTGCTAAAAGCGTGACGCACGTGGGGCTAATTAATTAAATGAACAGGGCCAGAAGAAATCAAACGCACACCCGTAAAACAGGAAGACTCGGTAGCAGACTTAACAACGGCAAACACCCTGATACGCGGCTGAAGAACCCAGAAGGTTAGCATCTTTCCGCCCTGGGTGAAGACAGGAGGGCACGGCACTGGCCGCGGTCCTGATGCTGGGCTCCGTCTAGGCTCCTTGGTCGCTCGCCAGCTGTGTAGTCCTGAGCAGCATCACGTACCTCCCTCGTGTTCCCCCAGTGTTGACTGAGATTTGCCCAGAAGTCTCCACTTCAGCTCTAATGATGCCAGTGCGAAGTTTCAGTGATTTACGGGCCTTTTTGCATGTGTCATGAGAGTGATGCCCAAGCAAGGGAAGCAGGTACAGAAGCTGGGCCCCTCAAGGAGCAGGACGGGCCCCGCCCATCAGGACTCCCTTAGGAGATGCTTTGTACGCCTGAGGTTCAGAGAAGCCCAGTCCACCAACGCAGCACTCAGCCAGCAAGAAACGGAAACTGGTATTAAGTTAGTAAACGGCCTGAGGTAAACAATTAGCCTTTGGGGAGGGAACTGGTAATACACTCGTCAGAAAAAGTACTTATCCGTCATGATGAGGTTGAGTGCCAAGCAACAGAGACCCAAAAGTTAAAATTAAAATAATCAAAAAGAAAGAAAGAAAAGAAAAGAAGTGCAGCGCTGACTAACCCAGACTGGCACGTATGGTGGATATAGGTGGGAATCCAACCCTTTCCAGATTCTGCTTTACCGTCGCTAGGGGGTGGCCCCTCCTCTCCTGGTTCAAAATGGCTGCAGGCGCTCCGACCCTCGGATCCGTGCTCCACGCAGCAGGCTGGGGGAGGGAAGGAAAAAAGCCATACTCCTCCCCTTTCAAAGAGGCTGAGGAGAAGTCTCGTGCAACACGTAACTTCTGCTTACATTTCATGAGGAAAACTTGGTCCCAGGCCCACACACTTGTGAGGACTGGGAAATATTGCAGCCCTGTTCCCAGCCCCAAATCGTGATTCTGTTAATTTTTTTAAAAAAGAGAAGTGGGTGTTTAAAGAGTTAATTTCAGCCTCCTTCTCAGAACAAACCCCTGAACAGGTGACCGTTGTCTTTCACAGCCTTCTTAGGGGGATATGACAATGGCTTTATCATCATCTGAAGGAGAGCCTTTAAGGGACTTAGGAGGACGCATAGAAGTGTGCCTGTTAGGAAGATCTCTGTGGCAAAGACGTTTGGTAAATCAGAGACCACGTGGCACGGTGTGACAGTGCGGTGATTGGCCACGCTAACGAGACTTTACATTCATAAAATTCCAGCTAATAAGAAGACTCAGGGAAGAGACTGGACTGTTATAAAATTGGCTGCAGGAAAATCGCTCACCAGGAGTCATCAGCGTGCCGCCCGTTAGAGGGCCATTTGCAGAAGCAGGGCCGTCCTCCGTGCACTCCAAGCGTGGGCCTCCTGAGCCGAGCACAGCCTGCCCTGCAGAGGCTGCGGCCCACGGGGCGACTGACAGTCACACGGCGCAGCGGCCTGGGTGGGGAGGCAGTGTGCGGACTCGGTGGGGAGGCGCGTGGGGATGGGGGCGCAGGGGTGCCGTGCGGAGGAGGGAGGGCACAAAGCCAGTGAGGGGTGGCGGAGGGCAGACCTCCAGCCCCAGCCCGCCCCGTCTGCTCCCGCTGTGGCCTCACCCTCTGGCCTCACCGCCTGCTGGCCGGGCTTGGACCAGAGCTGCGCCGGGACCCGTGGAACGTCTAGCCGGGACTGGGTCGCTGCTCCACAGCGTTTGCCAGCTTCCGGGGTGCAGACACTCCCAGCGGGGCGGGCTATGTGCTGCCAGCCTGCGTCCCTGAGCGTGGGGCTGGGCGGAGGCGCCTGGTGCGGGGTGCCCCCTTCTCTCCCGATTTCCATCAGCCGGGCCTGGTGGGCCGGGCGCCGAGAGCGGTCAGTTCTCCAGAGCCTTCTTTCTGGCCCTGCCTCCCAGAGCTGCAGGTTGAGTCAGTGCGCAGTCTGTCTTCCAGGCTGTCACCAGACACCCACAGGGGCGTCCCATGGGGTGCCCCCCGAGGGCCCGACCACCCTGAGACCACACCTGCGCAGTGAGTCTCAGCATCCTTTACTTTGGGGTGGGACGCAGGACTCCGTGAGCACAGCCCCACGCGCCAGGGCCCCTGGCAAGACGAGCGTGGTTTTGTTCGTGCTGCGTGTCCATCCTGGGTTGGGGGACTCTGCTCCACACCATTGTTTTCTAGGGAGCTGGTCAGCAGGGCTCCCCTGAAATGTCTCGGGGACCATGGCTCACGTGAGGAGAAGGGGGCTTCACAGCAGCCCCACAGGCCAGAAGGGGCACCTGCCACATCATCACATGTCACTGGCCAAGCCTGGTTGCACGGCCACACCTGACTTCAAGGAGACAGAGCAGAGCCGAGGGAGTGACCAAGGGCGGGACTGGCCACTGCACGCACCGAGCTGCTAGACCGGCCCGATCCGGCCAGGGAGTAACGGAGGACGGAGGGGAAGCTTTGCTTACGAAAGTCATTTCCGGAGAAGCATCTCCCACTGCAGCCACCGCCCCTGCCCCGAGCCACACCGTTATCCCAGCGCTGCATCAGATACTCCAGGAGACCCTGACCAGAGACACAAAG
Organism: Delphinus delphis; assembly: GCF_949987515.2. NCBI lineage: Eukaryota > Metazoa > Chordata > Mammalia > Artiodactyla > Delphinidae > Delphinus > Delphinus delphis. The sequence continues at coordinate 76,958,233 of NC_082700.1, forward strand.
ATGGTGAAAACACACAGGACTTCTCAGCTGTTGCTGTCGGGCCAGGCTCTCAGGCGGGCTGAGCAGACATCGCCAGATCATTAGAAGGTTTTCCATCCAGGCGAAGTCACCACTAAGGTTGTAGGAGATTAATTCAGATGAAGAAATATCCACTGATCCCCCCCCGCCCCCAGTGCCTGGCGAGTCCCTGCGTCCCATGGGGAGCACATCAGCTCGGGGTAAATCGCCGACTACCGGCCTTGATGGGACATCTCCTTAGTGGGCGGCTCATCTGAGTTAACCAGCCGCTTAACACAAGAAGACAGAAAAAGAGTTAAACCCTTCCTTCAGTAACATTTCACCAGGTACCAAGGGCTGGCCAGCCAGTGCCAGCATTGCAGGCGCTGTGAAACAGACATGCTGCAAGGATCAGCAAGGCTGAACTCCATTCCTCAAAAGCATATGGTTTGGGGCTTCCCTGGTGGCACAGCGGTTGAGAGTCCGCCTGCCCATGCAGGGGACACGGGTTCGTGCCCCGGTCCGGGAAGATCCCACATGCTGCAGAGCGGCTGGGCCCGTGAGCCATGGCCGCTGAGCCTGCGCGTCCGGAGCCTGTGCTCCGCAACGGGAGAGGCCACAGCGGTGAGAGGCCCGCGTACCGCAAAAAAAAAAAAAAAAAAAAAGCATATGGTTTGTGGAACAAGACGTAACTACTCAAGCAACATAAGGAAAGTGTAAGAGAGGAGAAAGAGGGATCTTGAGGGTGGCGGCTGAGTATGGAAGTACGTAGTTCAAAATTCAAAGTAAAAACCCATTCTGTATGAAGTACTGCCCTTATTCACTGTAAATCTTACTTATTCTTTTAATGGTGGACAGTAAGACGATCCTCTGAGCCTCAGCTCTGTTCCAGCCACTCTTCCTCTCCCTGCATGTTTCCAGTGTTCTAACTCCCTTACGTCTCCTTTCAGAGGTATTTCGTGGATGTGTAACATGTGCAAGCAAATGAACATAGTTTTATTCTTTTCTTCATTTTTATACACAAGTGATGGCATATTATGATACAGTATGTCTGGCCTGAGTTTTCATTTCAAAGCCGAGCTGTGCCAGGATCCGTAAAGAGACCCTTCGTTTTCCTTCCTGATGACATGGATTAATTCTCTGTTGACTCAGCTTCCCAATATTGTGAAATAACAAAAAATGAACAGGCTACACAGGATGGCTGGAGGACACATTTCTAAGAGTGAAGCCGCTGTTAGACATTTACAGGCATTTTTCATTTTAAAGTCCGTTGCCCAGTTGCTCTCCATAGAGGTTGTACTGATTTACGCGCCCACCAGATTGTAGGAGCGTTCTGGTTCCTCTGCACCCTTCTCGGCCCCTTTCCAGTTTGAGGGGTGAAATGATTCTAGCCTGTAGTCAGTATTTCTCCGAGTGAGGCTTAGCATGTCTTCCAATGTGGAAGAAACATTTATGTTTCCCTGTCTGTGACTTAACCACTTGTGGACTCTGAACATTTCCCATTGAGCTGGAAATCTTTTTTATTGATTTGTAAGAGCTCTTTATATCTTAAGGAAATTAACTTTTTTCTGATAAAAGTTGCAAGTGTTGCGCCCAGTTGGGCCTCTGTCTTTTCATTTTCTTTGTGGGTGGAGAGCTTTGTTCACAGATGTTATATATTTGTAAAGTCAGGGTGATCAGTCCTTTACCAATGTTTGTCAGTTACAAAGCCCTTCTTAACTTGATACTATCCTTAAAAAATTCCTGTGGTTTATTCTGTTAGTTCTATGATTTTATTTATTATGTCTAAAATTTTTATCTACTTAGAATTTAACCGGGTTAAGGGTGGGACCATTGGCTACCCAGTTATTTCAACACTGGTTATTTAACACTAGTTAAATGATCCATCTTTCACTTATTTAAAATGTCATCTTTATCACATACTAAATTCCTATATGTATTTTGGGTCTATGTCTAGACTCTCAAAGCTGCCAGGGATCTGCCAATTTAGGTACTAAGGCTGCAGTGTTCAGTTACTGGGTCTTTGTGGTATGTTTGGCTATCTACTAGGACTTACCACCCTTCTTGGTTTTTTTGAATAATATTCGTAGCTAGTCTTAGGTGTTTATTTTTTCATATGAATCAGTGTATCTTATTTCTCCCCCCCACCAAAAGAATCCTTTAGTGTTTTTATTGCAATCACGTTAAACGTATAGATTAACTTAGAAAGTGTATCTCTGTGATTTACACATCGTCTTATTTAAAGCAACGCACTTCCCTTTTCATTTGTTCAAGCTCGCTTCATGGCCTCAGGAGCATTTAAAGTTTTCCTGTAGATTATTTTCCCGTGTTTTATCGTTCTTGTTGCTCTACCGAGTGGGGCAATTCTTCAGTGTTTCTTTTAATAGCTGTGTGTTCTGCTTCTAGGTGGTGAAGTTGGTGGAGAGTCACGCCAGATCTTCTTCAAAACAATGATACTTGTGCCGTATTTTTTTCTTGCGTTTCCTGAGCTCTTCTTAGTTTTAGAGACGTTCCACAGAGTTGCCCAAACAACAGCCTTCCCTCTCCAGCTGCGGATTTCTGCAGCCCTGCCCAGATCGTGTTAATCTCTGTTGTGGATCTGACCAGAAGCTGTGGCTGCCCTGAAAGCTTCAGTGACATCAGTTCCTTTGTGCCTCTGAGGCCCGGACAGTGTGGCTCAGGTGTTGCTCTCACTCTGGAAGGCCGCTGCCCTGGGGAGGGGTGGGGGGAGGGTCGGTGCCGCTGTCCGCTTAACCGCCTTTAAAGAAGGGACTGGACATGCCGCCCAGAATGCTTCCTGACACTGACCGCAGCTTGCTGTTCACTCCGCAGGCCCTGCCGTCGGCCTGCGCTCCCCGATCGCAGCGCCCGGCCCGGCGGACCCCCGCCGGCCGCTGCCCGACTCCCACCCGAGCACCCTCTCGGCGGCTCCGGCGAAGCTGCGCGGTCCTCCGAGGCACGACGCACAGGCGCCCCCCGTCAGGTCTACGTCTTCAAGAAACAGGAGCATCTCCTCCGCACCTCCTTTTGGTCCTCCCGGGCGCACCCGCAGGGCAGGCGCTGCCGTGCGCCAGCGTCCCCGAGCTTCCCGATTTCAGCCTGAGAGCTCGCACGGCTTCGACTTCTTCACGCCCAGTGTGCCCTGGTTCCAAGCCGTTTTGGGGTGAGGATGATTATCTCTGAGTGCACTCCACGCTCTCAAAAACCCAGCCTTCGTTCACTCTCCACCCTGCGTTCGTCAAACTGCGTCACGCGCCCCAGAAGGGCTTTCCGTGCGCCGGGCTCCGCACGGGCAGCGCCCCTGAGGCTCCCAAGGGCACGACTGGCTGGTGGCTGGGCATCCCTCCCCTTCACTGCGGTGCTTTGTTCTTTGCCCTGTACTTGTTTATTTAAGGAAGGCAGCGACAAAGACTGATCAGATACAGCCTGAAAGGGCAAAGCCACCTCAAAGGGCTCATTCGGTCCGTGTTTTTAAGCACTGCCTGACCTGGTAGAGGGGACTCCCTTCTGCCCTCCCTGGAGAACTCAGAGCATCTGTAGCCCCGTGTGTCTGAGATCCCAGGACCCATGGAAGGCACTTTAGGACCAGGGTCACGGTTTACATGGTGGCAAATACGAGGGAGAAGAAATTAGCTCGCAAAGTCTGTTTAGTTTGCAGAAGCAGGTCTGGCCTCCTTTGGGATGAAACGCCAGATCTAAAATCATCTCTGAAAAACCTGTTTTTTTCCTTTAAAACAAAAACGATGTGTTTGTCAATAGCTAGGTTATTAGAGGCATCTTTGTAAAGAAGTTGTTCTCACCAAAATGATCTGCAGTCTTCTGAAGACCCCGAAAGGGACATGAGGACAGATGTTGGGGAAGGTCTTTCCCTGAAATGCTGTGAGAGCCAGGGTCTGGGGAGGGGAGGCACATGCGTGGCTCTGGAGGTTTCCGGCTCTGGGCAGAGACAGAGCCCCCGGGGACGAGAGCCCTGAGGTCGATCTGAGCACCTCCACCCGAGGAAGCCGCCAGCGACGCCCAGACCCCCAGCGGCCTTGGGAGGCAAGACCCTGCCTGGGACATTCTGACGTTTCTGCGTCTGTCCGTGGAGCATGACCGGGAGGCAATTAAATATACACCAGGTTGGAACTAACTGCATGACAGGGATCGAGAGCCTGTTTGCACAAAATGGACAGACAGTTGTTCGAAGGAACAGATGTCATCAAAACATGTGGACCGTTACTCAATGCACAATTCCTCAGGTGGCCGTCCGGTACAGGAAGAGATGGGAACTTAGAGGATGAGATGAAGGGACGACGCCAGGTGCCCTCAGAGGACCGTTCTGGGAGGGGCAGCACGGCCAGCTGCTCTCGAGCTCTTCAGTCACGTCTTTCCCTCCCCCCCGCCCTGACTCTGCGTGGAGCCCCTGTTTTCTTCTCCCGTTATCTGGGCTAACGCCTTCAGGTTTGGGGTTTGGGGCCCACCCTGAGCTACACTCCCTGAAGAAGGCCAGTCCTACCACTGGCTCTTAGACTGTTGGATTCTTGAGGACTCCTGTCTTCAAACAGAAGACATGTCCTTAGATCCCAGTGGCTACACACAGCTGAATCCCACTGGCTTCCTATCAGCCTCTCCACCCAGGAACAACTAACCCAGATCAACACATCAACCAAGGCAACCAAGGTCAATTTGGATTTGGATTACAAACGGCAGTCATCTAAGAGAGGAGGAGATGGCCTCCGAAAACATACGTACTCCTCACACGAGGATGAGCGAGCAACGCAGGCCCGCCCGAGCGGTTGGTCCTCCGTCAGGTAAGCAGGAACGCGTGCTTCCTAGCTCTCCTGGGAACTGGGCACTCGGTCAGGAAGGGTTGGGAAGGTCCCATGAAACACTTGCTTCCGTAAGGCGGTCGTGTGTTCGTGGCGGACGGGGATTTCACCTCCGGAATTCGTGGATCGGTACTGCCGTTTTCTATGCCTTGAAATCTCATAATTTTTCCGATGAGGAGACCTACATTCAGAAGGGACTAGGTCAGATTTGTTGCCTTTTTGTGTCATGATTAAAAATTGGTGGGGAGGTGCTGAAAAACAAACAGTAAAAGAATTGTTAAAATCAGGAAAATTGGGGTCTTGAGAAAGGTTATAAGTGGAATTCAGCTAGTTTTAGAAAGTATCTCAAGGTAGAGTGAAAAGCCTGAATTAACCTGGGTTTGGGGATCTGGGAAAGAGTAAGGAGATGGATGAGAGGAACTGTGCCTCGGGGCTGGGCGTCTGTGGGTGGCCGACACCGCCTTGGGCAACACGCAAAGCAGACCTGGAAGGACAGGGGACAGGGTTGCAGATCCAACCCAACTGGTGGCTTTTTCCTGAAAAAGTGAATGCTGCGGGCGCGGGAGGGGGTGGTCTCCAAGGCGTGCCTCAGGGCTCCTCTGGTGCTATCCGGCTGGAAGGGTGTGGAGACGAGGTGCCCCCCGCGCGCGCACACACACACACACACACACACACACGGGTGTGCCCAGGCTCTGGCAGGAGGTGAGGAGTCTCACAGCTCCCCCAGTGCAGCCCCCAGCCCGGTGTCCCCATGTCAGGAGCACAGAGGCAGAGCAGGTACGTCTCTGGGAGCTCAGACCATGGCTGACTTTTCCAAAAGGGGAGAGTAAAGCCTCCTATGTCTTGAGAACCGTTTATCATTTTTCTAGTTCCATGAATTCCTGTTCAGTTGATAAAATATTATTTTAAAGTATGAAGCAATTGTTTTCTGATGAAAGTGATCATCGCCAGGACACTCAGGGTTGCAGCAAAACTGGTACTTTCTTCACACATCATTGCAGGCGTGAACATTTTCAATAGGGAACTTTGCCTATATGTTTTAAGAGTCACCAAAATGACTATCACCAAAATAACCTTTGATCCACTAATTCCACTCTCAGGAATTTTTCCTAAGGAGAAAAAGCTAAATAACATACATGAAAATATACATGATAATCCATTTGTAATAGACAAAAATTGGTAAAAAGGCAATAGGAAAATGATTTGATAAATTGTGATGCTTAAATCTGTTAGAATTTCTTGCAACTATTTGACAATGTGGAAATTGTCAGATTCCGTATTTGTAAAGTGACCAATACAAGATACGGGTATGGACTCTTCACTGGGTCACATGTGTAAGAAAAGGAGCTGATGCAAAAAGAAAAACTGAAGGGAACAGACCTCTTTCCTCATCTTATACTTAGATGTAATGATATTTTATTGTAATTTCTGAGGAATATAAGTTTGTATTTGGCCCCTTATTTTATACTTTGTGTTTATCGCACCTTGTGGTAGGCATTATTCTAAATGTCCCCCCCAGATCCCTCCCTGTGTCGAACACAGCCTGTATAGCTGTGAGTGGAGTAGGTTACGTATACAAGACCCTCATCTGACCCTGAGAAGGGAGGCTCATGGGCCCAGGAGCTAAGGGAATCACAGCCAACACACAGAAAGCAACAGGGCTGCAGTCCTGGAACCTCAGGGCACTCAGTTCTCCCAACAAGCAGGGAGCTTGGAAAAGGACCCCAGCCTCACATGCAGTGGCAGCCCCAGCCAGCAGCATGCTTTCAGCCTGCTGAGACCTCAAGCAGAGGACCCCGCTAGCCTGCATCCAAACTCCTGGCCCAGAGAACCTGGGAGACGGTGTGTGTTTTAAGGGGCTGAGTTTGGGGTAATTTGTTGTGCAGCATTACAGTAATAATGCACACCTGTTTTATGTTTCTTTTTATTTTCATACTTGGATTGTTTTAGATTTATTGTCTATTTTTTTCTGATTTTATTTTCTCCCTCTACTAATGTGGTAGTTACCAATTCTATTCTTTTTGTAGTTATCATAGTTATTAACACAAGAATAATTAATGCATCACTGTCTGAATTAGTCAATAGCTTTACCCTCTGCTGGTGCCTCTAGAGCTTAGAACACGTTAACTGCCTCCCTTTCATCCTGACTTGGACACTATTGCTGCCAATGGTTTGAATCCTGCCTCTATTGTTTTCTTTTTAAAGTCAGACATAATTACTAATGCCTTAATATCATCAGTGTTTATTTGGATTTTTTCTCCACTTATTTACCACACTCTGTGTTCTCTAGCCCATCTTTTATCTCAGACTGGTTCCTTCTGTGTGACATCAAACACTTATTTAATGTTTTTCTAAAAGTGCCTTTATTTTCCCTCTGCACTCAGAAGATAGTTTTGCTGGGTATAGTATCTGAGGTTGTTGGTTGTCAGCACATGGAACATAGAACTCCAATTTCCTGGTATCTGTTGTTGCCAGTGAGGTAGCTGGCAGTCACTCCTTTGAACATAGTCTGTCCTGTCTCAGTGGGTGCTTTTAAGACATTTTCTTGTTTTTCCTGCCCCCTTGTTTTGTTATGCTGTATCTAGGTATGGATTTCTCTGTACTTGTTATGCTTTGCATCATGGGATTCTTTCATCTGCAGGGTGGTATCTTCTGTCAGTTCTGGAAAATCTCAGCTATTATATCTTCAGATTCATCCTGACCCAGTCTTATTCTCTGTTTTCCCTCTGAGATTGTAGATTATATATATATGTCATCCTAAATGAGAGCCTCTTTGGCTTTTAATTTTTCTTTAAAATTTTCTATCTCTTTGTTTCTCTGTGCTGCAGTCTGAATAATGTCTTCAGATCTATGTTGCAGTTCACTAATTCTTTCTTACCCAAGCCTAGTTGGCTTCTAAACCTGTCAATTAAGTTTCTAATTTCAATTGTTATATTTTCTTGTAGAAGTTCTGTTTGGTTGTTTTCCAATCTTCGTGGCACCTGCCTTTTTACTCATATTTTTATATCTTTTATTTATTCAAGCATTAAAAATATATATCTTTCTCTACTTAATGATAAGGTCTCGATGAACCCATCATACGTTGAAAATATCATAAGTTGAAAATGCATTTAATATACCTAACCTACTGACCATCATATCTTAGCATAGCCCACCTTAAACATGCTTGGAACACTTAACATTAGCCTACAACTGGGCAAAATCATCTAACACAAAGCGTCTTTTATAGTCAACTGTTGAATGTCTCATGTAACTTATTGAGTCCTGTGCTGAAAGCCAAAAAGAGACTGGTTGTGTGGGTGCAGGTGGCCGTAAGTGTGCTGGGTTTTACACTTACGACCGTGGGGCTGACTGGGAGCTGTGGCTTCTCCTGCTGCAGCTCCGGGAGAGAGGCCCACACGGCACATCACTACTCCAGGAAAAGAGCAAAATCCAAAATTTGAAGTACAGTTTCTACTGAATGTATCGCGTTCACAGCATAGTAAAGTCACAAAATCAAAAGTCAAACCGTCATAAATTGTTGACTGCCTGTACTTTATTTTCTGAGTTTAATAATTTCAACATCCTCTTCAACTCTGGTACCGTATTTTTTCCATTTGACTCTCTTTCAAAATTTTCATTTCTCTGCTGAAATGCCTCATCTGTTCATGCATGTTGTTTACCTTTTCTACTAGTGTCTTTAAAGTATTCACCGTAGTTATTTAAATTCTCAGTGTCTGATAGTCCTGACATTTGGGTCATATTTGCAATCTGGTTCTGTTGATTTGTTTCCTAACAGTGAGTATGTATTCTTCCTTCCTTCCTTCCTTCCTTTGCTTCCTTCCTTCCCCTCCTCCCTCCCTCCCTCCCTACCTCTCGCCCTCCCTCCCTTCCTTCCTTCCCTTTTTCTTTCCTTTGTATTGTCTTAATGTTTTGGTTGAAAATGAGACAGTGTGTGTGGAACAATACTGAGTTAATACTATTTACACCTGGAAAAGAACACACCCCTTCTTTTGCTCAGCCATTAATGTGAGGGTTGAGTCAATGTAGTCAAGAGTTGAGTTTGAGGTTTGTTGTTGCTCTGGTTACCTTCACTGCACCCTCAGCGTCACATTCCTCTAGTTTTACTACAGGTTCGTGGCCAGAGAATTTTCCTCAGTGCCCTCTCTCTTCTCAGTCACGCCTCTCATGTTCACTCATGCCTCTGCGTGGATCTCTTTCACACACCTGCGCCTCCCCAGTGACAGACTGCCATGCTTGTTATATGGTGCCTGTTAGCCTGAGTGGGGAATCAGGGACTTCTCTGTTGTCCTGGTGCAGACTCAGTCTTGAGTGGGCGCTGCAACTCCAGGTCTTGGGAGGGGAGCTTTCTCAGTAATCCCTTCTCTCTGGGAAGTAGACAGTCTCTAATGGTTCAGACCCAGGATGGCTTCCTGCCCCTCACCCAGGGGTAGAGAGTCTTCCTTTTCCCTCCCTCCGCCCGTGGGCTTTTGTCTCCCAGTGAGAGTGGCAGGGTTTGCTCTGCTTCCCCCCCACCCACCGAGAATTGCAGCTCTTGTCTGTAGTGGGCAAGGCTCCAGGTGGGGCTCTGTGCCCTCCTCCAGCCCACCCCACAAGGGGTTCTGTCTGGCTCCCTCCCCTCCCCTCAGTCTTCCTCACGAGAACCCAGTGAAGGTATATGGAGAAGAGGCCTGGGCAGGGGCGTGTCCCCTGTGTCCATGACTCCCGTGGGTTTATACTCTTGCATTAACCCACACTCAGCCTCGAGCACTTGGTTAAAACTTCAGCTGAATTCTTCTCACCTGTCTCACCCCTGGGGAGCCCCGTCTTCTTTCTGTGCTCTGACCCACGTGAGTTGAAGCTCACATCTCATCTCTTCTAGGAGACGCCTGACCTTCCTTACATTTCAGGCCAGTTAGCTGACCTGCAAGCTTAGCACTCTGATGGGCTGAACAAAAGTCACATTTGTAAATTTGGGCTTTTTCTTGCTGTTAGGGTAGGAGCAGCCCCCTTTCCAGCCCTCTTTTCTGCATCTGCTACTCAACTTCAGCAAGTGTTTTTGCCACAGTGTGTTTAGCCAGTCCATTCTCTTCCCAGTCTTTTGCCATTTCAAACGCCTTTGTGGGGAATAACATCATTTTTCACACTTCTGAGCATCTCTGAGGAAGTTCCTGGCAGTGGAATTTCTAGGTCAAAGGGAAGGCACACCTGTATTGTTCCTAATTATTGCTGTGTTGCCTTCTGTGAAGTGGAGGGAGTTTTCACTCACACCACTTCTCATCAATGCCCGATGTCACGCTTTTTAATCTCTGCCTGCCTCAGAAGTGAAAAATGGTTTCTGTGTAGTTTCAACTTGTTTTTCTCTTATTATAGTAAAGTTGAACTTCTTTTCATGTATTAAAGCTATTCGCATACTGAACTGTATCCTTAAAACTGGTTAACATAGTAAATTACATGTTTCTTACCACAATAAAAAGCTATTTCCGTTCTTTCCTATAAATGAAATATTCGTATTTTACCTTTGAAGTCAATGTGTTTGTCTTTATTCTAATAGGTTTTACTTGATTCTTCTAGCTTTCTAAGTAGACACTCACATTTTCTGCAAATAAGGGTAACATTGCATCTCCTTAAATCACACTGAGGAGAGGAGACATCCTGTCTTCTCTTTGATTCCACCAGGACACTTTTATTCTTCTCACCATTGACTTCATGGTCTGATGCAGTCAGTCATTATTAGAAGAAATCTACTTCTGTTCTTAGTTTCCTAAAAACGTCTTTTAATCAAGAAACATTTTGTTTTCCTCAAAAAAATGTTGCCGAAATTAAGATCAGTGTTGCATTTAATTTACGAATCAGTTTCAGGAGAGCTACAGTTACATAAGTTGCTGGCATTTAATCCTAAGCGTAAATGGATTCAGTATTTCCCACCACTCCTTGTATATTAGGGCATCTCTATCCTTGAGTTATTAGCTAGAGTCTTCTTTTTGTGAGCTAATCTATGTATTTGGGGAATTTTTTAGGAACAATATGTGGTGGTGTACTTCTGGAATTCTTGAGTATGACCATCTTTCTGTTACCGTCACAAAAGAACAGTAACTCAGCTAGACCAGGAATTCTCGACTCCCAACCATTAAGCATCAGAACACTGTAGTAACTGCTTTCTTGCATCTACGTTGAAACCAACCCGATGGCTTTTTTCTTTGAATATTTTATAAATATCTACTTGACTGAATATAGTGACTTTTATGCTTGGGAATTAAATATTTGACTCGGGTGTATCTAGTTGTGAGTACTCCTTTTATTTGTTTGCTTGGAGTAGGATATAGCATTTAAAACTACAGATTCAGGTCTTCAGCTCGGAAACGTTTTCTTAAATTAGCTTTGACTCACATCTCTTTCACTTACTCTGTTTTCTTCTTCAGAAACGCCAGTTGCTCGTGTGTTTAGCCTCTGTGCTGCGCGTTCTGAACCCATTTCCCTTTTACCGATTTCACTTCTTTATCCGTCCCCTTACTTTCATCCCCACATTGCTGATCCAGTGTGCTGCAGCTTCATCTCTGCATTCTGTATTCCAACACTGTTGGAAATTTTGCCGTGACAATGTTCCTTTCACGGCATTCTTTCCATAACTGTGTCAGCTACTATCTAATCTAGCTGGCTCTCTCATCATCTCATCTTTAGCTCAAGTTCACAGACTTCCCATTGTCGTCATATGTCGTGGAGAGTGCAAGGCGAGTGTATGAGATTTCCTTCTTTTTCCTGAAGTTAATCTCGTCCAGAACTATGCTAGTCTTCTCCCTCAACTGTTAGGCTTATCCCTTTTGTGCAGGTACACATTCCACAGATGTCACGGGGAGCTTTTGCTCGACCTTGTTTTCTGCACACGTGCATGCGCCTTGGGAGAGGTTCGCGTCAGCCTGGTACCTGCCCTGCAAGTTATCCTCAAATGCCCTCCTCCCTCACCTGCATGCTTGTCATAAAGCCCGGTTCTCTGCTCTCAAGCTGGTAAACCGTTTGATTAAAAGTTGTATCACTTGCTTGGTGACCCAGCGCTTGTGGGGAGAGGGAGATGCTGGGGGGCGGAAGCCGTGCCCAGAAGCCGCTCGTTTTCAGAGCAGCTTTGTGGCTGTCCGGCCGCCGCTCGGCGCAGAAGGGAGCCGGGTTTAGCTTCTCTACTCGGCGCAGAAGGGAGCCGGGTTTAGCTTCTCTACTCGGCGCAGAAGGGAGCCGGGTTTAGCTTCTCTACTCGGCGCAGAAGGGAGCCGGGTTTAGCTTCTCTACTCGTGTTCCCACGTCTTGCCTGCAGCAGGATTGTCGTATTTTCTAGGAAGACGCCTCTGCGTCGGAAAGAATAGAAACTGGAAAAGGTGCCCCACCCGTGCTTCCTCTTCAGTGGGGCCGCTTTGCTCCTGGGCCTTCTGGCTGGGGTGTTTCAGACGCTCCCGATTCGTAGTAGAGAACAGTTCCAGGTGGGAGTTCAGCATCTGTGCCTCAAACTATGAGATTTTTAGTGTAATTTAGCCCAGATTCTTCCTGCTTACGTTCCATGGTCTTGCATCTTTTCCCTTTTCTAAGAAAATTGTTTGCTGTTCATGGTACCCATAGCTCTGTGGGAGGTAAAAGGTTTGGTTCCGGGGCTGCTGCTTCCTCTTACGACAGGCCAGCGTGAAGCAGACCACCTTCACGCTGTGTTCTGCTAGATGCTCTTCCCGTCAAGAGCATCGAGGAGAACATAATAAAATTGTTTTAAAGTACGTTTGAAGGCATGGAGAGCTGTCAGGCAGCCTAGACACGAGGGCCAGGGTCCTGAGAGACAGGAGGCTCCAGAGGGGAGCTCCCCGTTCTGCACGGCCCCAGCTCCAAGGCCTTTTCCGATCAACAAGCACCACCGGCCAGGAAATGGGAAATCTTTGCAGATATTAGCGGCCAAGGGGCTGGTTATCTGGGGAGGGCTTCTGGAAGTTTCGTGGCTTCAGAGAGACTCCCCTGGGGCTCAGAGTGACCAAGGCAGTTGTGGCTGGAGGAATCCCAGAGCCCAGGGGGAGGGAAGTATAAGAAGTGGGGGCTCTTTTTATCCTGCAGTGTTTGCTGACGCTTAGCTACTAAGGGTGAGAGACCCACAAGCTGTGTGGATGGAGGCCCCTGAGCGGTGTCGTCTCAGAGTGTTTGGGAGACACGCTGGAGCTCGGAGCCCCCTGAGGGAGAGAAGTGTAAACACTCCAGGTCAACTTTCTCTGGGGGAGCTCAGGGGACCCCAAACAGGATTCCACTCTGCGTGGGGACTCTGAGGTGGGCAGCCTGAAGAATAAACCTGAGGGTGAGAGCTCCCCTTCCGTCATCCAGCCGCACACGAGCTCAGACAGACAGGAAGGCAGTTCTGCCCACTGGCCACCCCGGTGGCAGGCCACGTCTAGGCTGCCGCCTGCGTTCCGGCCACCCACCCAGAGAGCCTCACTTCGTGGATTTGCCTTCACCATTGTAGATCCTTTGTTGAAAGTTCAGCACATTCTCAGGATGATTAGGGTTTTCTAAGAGCATCCCAGAGTCAGCAGCGTGGAGCTGAGCTAGAATGCCCACGAGATGGGCAGCCCCACGGCGCTGCCGAAAGCAAGACCCTGTGGGGTCCTTCCGACGGCCTGGCGGACGCCAGAGTGAACGAGGAATCGGGAAACCTTCAGCTACAGAAGCACACCCCACGAAAGCTTCGAGAAGTTATCCACGAAGAGATTAAGAATTCTTGGCAGTCATTGGAAAGCCAGGTGACGCCTCGCTGCTCCATCCAGGACAGAGATGTGGATGGCGTGGAGGCTGGAGATAAGCAAGGCCCTCCGGCAGGACCAGGACAAACGCGGCGCCTGGTTAAGAGCTGCGCCCGTTTTCCAGTCATGACACATAGCAGTTAAGAGCACGTGAACTGGCTCTTACCACGGGGCTCGACCCTTGATATACGTCATCTCCTGCAGGGCCCTCGGTACCTGCACTGTGGGTGCCAGCGGTGCAGACGAGGAGACAGAAGCTCATAAAGACGCAGACACTGGCGTGAAGTCGAGAAGCTGGTGGGAAGCAGAGCGGGCTCTGGCGGCGCTCACGCTCCTTCCCTGTCACTGCGCCACTGGCCCCGCTCCGCCGGGCGGGTTCGCGGCCCTGGGAGCGGCTGCCGGCGTGCGGAGAAGCAGAGGAATCCACACATGTGTTGGTTGTTACAAAGTCCTACGCTGAAAGAACCCTTCCCAGGTATTATAGGTACATGTTAGAATTGGGAAGAACTCAACTGAAAAGTGCAGTTAAGAGTCACATGCTAAGGTATAATTTTAAGTTAAAAAGGAAAGCCTCAAGAAAGTAAGCCGTGATAGGATCTATACAAAATACCCAACTAGTTACGTGCACGTCTGTGCCTGCAGCGGCCTCGGACTGGAGAGACATATCACTGCTCGTCTCCCACAAGGTGAAAAGCGAGGCACTAAAAATGTCAACAGTTAGTGCAGGCAATTGATACAGTTTTCTATAGCCAGACGTGGGCACAGAGCAAAAGACCCAACGATCTTTAGGCAGCTAGCTGGTAGAGAGAGATGAAGAGACGCATCTCTGAGGACTCGGCTCTCGTGATTACGGAGGCTGCGAGGTCCCGCAGTCTGCGAGCCATTCCCTGTCCATGGGCAGAAGACCGACGTCTCAGCTCCAGTCGTCGGGCAGAAGAGGGGTGCATTCTTCCTTCCTCTGCCTTTTGTTGTGGCCAAGCCCTCAGAGGGTTGGAGGACGCCCACCCACACTGGGAAGGGCGTGCGCTTCCCCGAGTCCCCAGTCAAACGCTAACCTCACCCGGAAACGCAGCCACAGATGCCCCCGGTGCAGCCTGCGTGCCGTCATGTTGACACATAACATTGGCCACACCAGGCTCTTGTTCAGGGCTTCTAGCAAGAGGGGTGTGTCTGAAGACTGTTCCCGAAACACCACACGATGAATCCTTGTTGTGTCGGCGGCCAGGAATGTGATCGAGACGGGCAGGGGCTAAAGGGCTTTCAGTCTTGCTTCACGTTTCTGTATTTTTCCAGTTCTTCACAATGCTAATGCCTCGGAACGTTCCAAAGAGAGAGAAGAGGGCACCGGTGTGCTGACGGAACTGACCGGGTGAGATGCGCCCCATGGAGTGGGTGCACTTGGCCACACCTGGTCCTCGGGTGGGGATGCCTGCTGCGTGGGTACCTCCCAATCACCATCTGCTACGAAGACTACTCTGACTTTCTGGGTGCTTAGAGGTTAGAAAGACCAGGTAGAATTTCTAAAATCCACTAGAAAATGAAGAAAAGAATGGTCTAGATCGGCACTCCTCCAACTATAGTACACCCACACGATTCCCAGGCACCTCGTGGCTCTGCAGATTCTGGGCCAGCGGATCTGGGATGACTGCCGAGTTTGCCTTTTCAACACGCTTCCAGGCGACGCCAAGGCCGCTGGCCCACGGACCTCGCTTTGAGTATCGAGGCACCGAAGAGAACACCAGTGTGTGATGTGTGAGGTCAAGAGAGCTACAGCCGCCAAGTTCCTTCCAGATGCCTGATTGCCAATAATAGTGCAGTAAGGATTAGGGGAAACAGACACGGTGGGAAATGCCCAGTAAGTACTTTGAATGAACTCACGGGCAGCTGTCGTGGTGTGGAAAGGGCCACGGGTGGGGTTCTGATCACAGACCTGCCACCAGGCAGCTGTGTTTGCTCGGGATGTCCGTCAGCTTTCTCGTCTGAAGCGAGTGGGTTGGATTCCACAGTCTCTAGAGCTTCGCGCAGCCCTGAAATCGCGACCCTTCTGACTGCGGCGGAAGGTTCCACGGCCGAGCTGTCACCATACACGCAGAGTAAGGACGGCCCGTCGACGTGAGGGCTGCGTGCCGGGGCTTCTGCTCGTGCGAAAGACGGCCAGACGCTGCAGGTTTGAATCTGCGTGTCTAACTGCTGTTTCCCCAGGAAATCTGAAATGTCAGTTGTCTGCGCCCTGGTTGTGAGCCTAAAGTGTCGCGGTCCGGAGTGTCCTTGTCATGCAGGGCGAGGAGTCACATTGGTCAAAATCACGGGCTTGGGGGCTTCCCTGGTGGCGCAGTGGTTGAGAGCCCGCCTGCCGATGCAGGGGACGTGGGTTCGTGCCCCGGTCCGGGAGGATCCCACATGCCGCGGAGCGGCTGGGCCCGTGAGCCATGGCCGCTGAGCCTGCGCATCCGGAGCCTGTGCTCCGCAACGGGAGAGGCCACAGCAGTGAGAGGCCCGCGTACCGCAAAAAACAAAAAATCACGGGCTTGGGGTTGTCGTTCGGCCTCCACATCCCTAAAAAGTTTCATCAGCTGCAAAGAAGTTGGGGGGAGGTCTGTGTACTTTGTGGAATGACTGCAGTCGTTCGGTTCAAGTGAAATGGTTCTCGCCTGGGCCCTGGTAGCTCTGTCTTCTGTGCGCTTGAGTGGTGCATAAATCCCTTTCTGTCCAGGAATGTGACTGAGGCGGGGCAGGTATGAGCCGTGTAACCCCTTCTGTCTGGAGCTGCTCACCTAGAGTTACAGGGACTCCGACATCCAGCACCCACGCTGCCGCCTCGCAAGCGGTGGCCTGTAGGAGCGGCCCAAGCGGAAAGGTGGCTTCATGGGAATAAACGGAGACACCACCCAAATGAAAGCAAGTCAGGTGTTTATTCGGAGCTCACTGGGGCAGGGAGCGGGCCGCCATCACCTGTGTGTGGCGGAGACTGAGGGCAGGCAGAGGGGGAGAAATCACGGCGGAAAAGGGAGGGCTCCGGGTGCCCTGAGGGAGGCTGTTGTCCCGGGTGACCAGGGGAGCCGGCGTCCCGTGTGATGGGTGAGGGGAGCACACCTGACTTTCTCTGGTGGGTCTGGAGTTGGAAGCAGGACCGGAAGCTAGGGAAGCTGCCAGTTACTGATGAAGCCCTGGCCACTTGGCGCTGTTGCCATGCGGGGTGTTGTCTGGCTCCCTGGATGGTTACCAGAGATAGTGGTCAAGGCTGGCTTACAGCGGCTGCCTCCTGGGCCGGCTGCTGTCCACAAGAGGGTCGGTTCCCGGGCAGCTTGCCGCAGGCTGTGGGTCAGAGTTCTACCTTTGTTTATGGTCTGGCCGTGACTGGATATTCAGTCTCTCCATTTTTCAATGTAGCTAACGAGGTGAGGTCTTCCCAAAGCTTGAAGGGAGTCCAGACGGTTCCCAATTCAGTGAAAGCGTTCAAATATCCTGAAAAGCTCTTTAGACTGAGAGCACCCCTCAAATCCAGTCAAGCAGAGCGGGGCTATATGCCATTCTAATGGAAAAGGAGCTTCTCTGATGGGTTGTACGTCATCCCCATAACAAAAAGACAGAAGTCTGCAGAGGACCCAGACGCAGGAGAACAAAAGATGGGTGCAATGGCTCCACGAGGGTCCAAAGGTAACGGAGCCAAAGAAGAGACACAACTGGGAGCCCGGAGAGAGGGGAGGGCGCTCAAGGCCACCCAACTCCCATCATGCAGATCCCACAATCTCCAAGCGAATCTTGAGTCATGATGTGACCTTTAAATGTCATTTAATTTTGGAGAGAGTGGACAGGAGTATCTGAGTTCCTGAAAACGAACAACGCGCACTCACGCAAATGGCTGAGGCGGCTCCATGCTGTCGCTGGGAGATTGGCCGCCTTAGGTGAAGGGATAGAGCCAGGTCTCCCATCACGGCCCCTTGGAAGCCCAGCCTTGGAGGCTTTGGGTCCAGGTCTTTGTAAATTCTTGAGGAAAGTGTGAGAGTCAGAAGAATGCCAGGGAATGTGGGAGGAGCTGTAAGAGAAAGGGAAAGCAGTGATTAAGGGGGGGGGTGGGACAGTTTGATTTATGGTTTATGAGTAGAGATTTAAAGAGCTAGATAGGATTTCCCTGAATTGTACAAAGACTAATTATCAAGGCTAACGACAGAGATGAATGCCTGTAAATATCTTTCTGGGCAAACGCATCAAAGGTGATTAAACTCTGCTGGAATTAGGGACAATGGGACAGTGTTAAGAAAAGAAGAAGAAGTTCTTAAGATAGATGGGTTTTCTCTAAAGCTACCATGTTCCCTTCACAATGCATCCTGCCTGCTGCAGTGATGCTTGGCCATTTTGCCTCCTTTTGTTCTTGCGATGTTTTTCCTCATCGGTGAAAACGTATGTGCCCGTTTGGGATTCACTGGGGACCAGGAACTGATGCAGGAAGGAAGGGTCCTAAGGGTGCTTCTGTTTCTGAGACACTGAGTAACTCAGTGCCTTAGACAACGTGTAAAGTAAGAGGAGAGAACGAAAGACACTGTCTGAAGGAAGGGCAGGCAGGCTCAGTACCCCGAGTAGTAGAGATTCGCTCAGGGCTCACTTAATCCTGGGGACTCCAGGGACGAACTGAGCAAACTCCACGTGGGCAAGTTTGTGCTTTGAGGGTCCTTCTTAGAGGCAAACACAACAGTTCTGGATAACGGGCAAGGCTGCAGAGATCCGGTTTTGCTATTATTCAGGCACTAGTTTGAATCTCAAGCATTATAAGGTCCAAAAGAAAGCATGGGGGCGAGGCCCCTCCACCCCCATCTCCGGGAGCATCGCTGACTAACGCCGTGTTCCTTCACGAACGGCGTCCCAGGAAGGATGCCACCTGCTAGCGCTGGCGATGAAGGTGAAGAGGCGGCTCCAGGAAAGTGGGGGCTTTCAACCAGACAGCACTTTCGTAAGCGACTTTGGTCCCGTGCCCACACAGCGCGAGCTCGAATGAGTGATCTCAGTTTGGGCCATACACAATTTACCGCTTGCTGTTGGGAATGCAGACGTGTGTGAGCATCAGGAAATGGAAAATCGGGGGATATGCCCATCACAAATGTCCAGACCTGCTGTCACGCTTTTCCTTGAGGAAAAACATTGGAAAGATAAAGAATCCAGTCACCCGAGCTGTGGTAACACACTTCGTTGGATTTAATACGGTCTACGGTCAAGCTAGTGTAACTCTGCCTGCCTCTCGGTTTGAGGATGAAGGTTTGCTTCCGCCATGTCCATATGCCTTAAATCCACCGTGTCTGCTGAGCCGTCCTTGAGACACGGAGAAGAGCTTCTGCAGCTCGTTTCCTAGCGTCGCCCACGAGGTCATCACGTCCACCAGTCCTCAGATATGAACTCATTTGAAAGGTGCCCTGGGGATTCGACAACAACACGTGTTACTAGACGACATTTTCAAGGCACAGAATCAGAACGTTTCACAGAAAGTGCAGTTAATAGTCCTCTGGGTATAAATTAGTTTGGTCGCATGTTGTAATATATAATATGGGCGCCCCAATGATTCTTCTCAGGACAGCTATGAATTTGTCAGCTTTTTATTTACTGGGTTGTTTTTATGATTGGGCACTTATCTAGTTCAGCAACTAGAATGAAACCTTCAAGGCAAGAATATATATTAATAATCACAATTAGGTCTAGAAAAAATTAAAGCCAAGTGAAAACAAATGGTTCCACCCCTAGAAGAAAATGTACTTCTTTGTTGTCAAGTTCGTGCCGAGTCATTAAGGCTTAGAGATTGTATGCAGCCTTCCCCGCACTCTGTTTCTGTAGAAACCACAAGCGGGAAAGAAAGAGTCGGAGCCCCGCCGCACAACCTACGAGGTGACACGACACAACCTACGATTGTTTCTTTGATATAAAAATTGACTGTCAGCTCAATACTGTTCTGTCAAAGAGTTTGGGCTGGGTTCGCCTGACCACTCGCCAGAACCAGAATCTGAACATTGGTTTTTTCCTTAGTGCCTAACATCTGAAAGCATTTTGATTTTTTAAATTGAAGAACAGTTGATCTGCAATGCTGTGTTAATCTCTGCTGTACAGCAAAGTGGCCCAGTTACATATACATTCTTTTCTTATATTCTTTTCCGTTATGGTTTATCCCAGGAGATTGGATATAGTTCCCTGTGCTCTGCATTAGGACCTTGTTGTTTATCCATTCTAAATGTAGTAGGTTGCATCTACCAACCCCAGACTCCATGACATCGTAAAGCCAATTTGTAAGGAACCCAAGTCTGTGCTTCGTAATTTTATGACTACCTTCGGAACTGTCCCGCTGACCACAGCAGTCTTGCAGGTTTCCTCGGATGCCATGAGGCGCAGACAAAATGGCAATCTTCCACGTTGTAAGAGGGTCTGGAAGCGACTTGTCTGGAAGCCCTGAAGAAGGCGGCTCTCTGGAACCCTGGCAGTCTCCTGCCTCCTGGAGAGGACTCAAGTCAGCCTGGAGAGGCCTCCTCCAGTGTGGCAGATGTGCAGGTGAACATCGTGTGTGCTCAATGGGGAGTCTTTCTGCCACTTCTGCGCCCGGTAAACTGTTTCAGTCACTTGCCAGTAAGAAGGCTTTAAAAAAAAAAAAAAAATTAAGTAGCTATAAAGCAGTACTCAGCACCGTAAGTACGTGGTACCCAAAGGCCCTGAGGAGAGGGACTGCGATTGGTGTGGCCAGCGTTTCCTCTTTGAGGAATATCTGAGAGCTCTCTTAGCACTGTCTGGAGGAGCCCGGAGGTGTGGCCTCGCTGGGCGCTCAGGTCAACTCCGCCG
This sequence comes from Delphinus delphis, assembly GCF_949987515.2. Taxonomy (NCBI): domain Eukaryota; kingdom Metazoa; phylum Chordata; class Mammalia; order Artiodactyla; family Delphinidae; genus Delphinus; species Delphinus delphis. The sequence goes on from NC_082700.1 coordinate 76,978,589, forward strand.
AAGCAAAAGGAGCAGCTCCTTCACGTGGGAACCAGGAAATGCTGCTTCTAATGGAAACCCTGGACAAGGACTTACCAGACCTGGATTTTCATTCTGCTTCTGCCATCGAAGGCTGTGAGACCCTGGGCCACTCACTTCCCTTATCTGAGACTCAGTTTCTTTATGAATCAACAGGTTTGGACTTGATCTCTTCTAACTCTTAAGCTTTACGATTCTGTTTCTTTGATACAAAAATCGACTCTCAGCTCAATACTATTCTGAGAAAGAGTTTGGGCTGGTTTTGCCTGACCACTCGCCAGAAGCAGAATCTGAACACGGGCGATCTGTGGGCTTCGTGTCCCTCTGGCCAGGCCCAAGGGCCGCGCGTGAGCAGGAAGCGGGCACGTGCCATATGCCCCAGGCTGGGAAATTTGCAGACGTGCATATGGTCTCTTAGAAAACAAGGGGCTCATCACTATTAAGCCGGTCTCATTACAGAGTCATAAATTGGAAATTGCAGTGAAATTAGGTTGATTTCTGACTGACAAATTTTGGTTGCAGGGCGGAAAAGAAATAATCATTTTTAAAGCTGCAACAGCTGTTACATCATATTATATTTTAAAACCCTTTAGAGGAATTAATTAATTTTATCATTGTTACACTCTCCTTAATAGTGTTCCAAAATACCTGGCGGCGATTAATCATGATCAGAATTTTTATCAGTCACGATCTAATACATTTTTCCAAAAAGATTTTATTGCACATTAAAATTACTTCGTTTGAATTGTTTAATTGTAGATCTTAATCTTGTTTGAAAATATAATCTTTATCCATTCAGTGTCATGCAAAGTGAGTGCTTCTTCTCAAAAAAACATTTTCAAACTTTGCTTGGGTTCTTTTCTTTCTTTTTTGCTAAGCCGTATCATTTAATTTCATGTGGCTTTAATGAGTAATTGTTTTCAGCAGTTTCTAAGGTTTCCGTCAGCAGTATTTCATTCCAGGATAAAAGGTAATGACCCATAAATTCTTAATGCCATATTTTTATAGCCAGTAAATTAGTCTTTAATGGGTTCAATAAGTTCTGTGATGTATGTCATTAATTGTTAATGGTGTTTTAACTAGATAATTGTAACGAAGGGCTGTTTGTCATCACTGCTGTGAGTGACTGATCCCTGCTATCTGTTCCGCTTCATAGTGTGGCACTCACTTTATCTGGCTCTGCGTGCTGAGAGCAGATCAGGTACCCAAAATGCACCAGCCAAACATCACATCCTAACACTCGTGTGTCGTGTGGCAGTGACATGGGCCTTCGGTCCCAATTTGCTTTTATCTTATGTATCCATCAGCTGTTGGTCCTACAGTGCTGAGTAACAAACCACCCCAACCTCAGTGGCTTAAAGCAACAATCATTTACACTCACCATGATGACTAGGCAGGCCCTGGTACCCAGTTGTTCAATCAAACACAAATCTGGGTGCTACCGTGAAGGCATTTTGTAGATACAGCTAACATCTACAATCGGCCAACTTTAAATAAAGGAGATTACCCTCGATAACTTGGTGGTCCTCGTCCCATCAGCTGAAGGCTATCAGAGCAAAGACTGAGTTTTCCTAGAGAAGAGGAATTCCACCTCCAGACGGCAGTATCGAGTCCTGTCTGAGTTTGCAGCCTCGCCAGCCCCACTCATGCGTATGCAGGCTGGGCGGGGACTGGCTGACCCTGTCTGGGTTCCACGGGGCCAGGCTTATCACCGCAGGTTGGGCCCTGTCTGTCCTCGTGGCCCTCAGGCTGCTCAGGGCGTGCTCTCCTTGGCAGCGGTAGAGAAGGAGCAGATTTATCACCCAGGCTCACTTCAAGTCCCGCTTGCTCTCATCTGCCCTCAGCCTCTGGCCAAAGCAAGTAAGTGATGGAGCCCTCGATACAGGGCGGGGAAGTTCACCCCACTTCCGGGGGGAAGACAGACAAAGTCCCATGCAGAAGGTGAGGACAAAGGGGAGGCGAGGAGTCACCACCAGCAGCCGTGCCTCCCACCGTCTCCTGAGCCCGACGAGGCCGGAGCCCCAGGGCCCTGGGAGACACATCTTCCGATGACTTCTGATGCGTGTACCCTGTCACTCACTCCGGGCCAGACAGAATCGGAGCCCGCGGGTCAAAGACCAGCCAAAGCTCCCGCAAAGGCAGAGTCTCCTTTGAGAGCCTCAGCGGACGCCACCGGCAAGTGGCACAGAATCGTCACCTTCAAACCTCAGTTTTCATCACGTTCCTGCTCTTTTCTCTTTGGCGCAATTTGCTTTTCTCTTTTTTTGGCAACTTTACACGGATTAGGCATTTATTTTCCAGCCTCATCAGCAGGCTTACTTTTGGGTTTTTTTGCAGCTGTAGAAATGCTACAGCTTCCCTCCTCTACCTGCATGTATGACCTTTCCAGATGGACAGTGTCTGGTGTTCCTACCCTGAGAAGGCGACAGCTATGTCTGCGAGGGGTCAGGGGGAGGGGCCCAAAGGACACAGGACAACAGCCATTGAGGGAAGGCCCAGAAAAGATGGGTGAGCATCGAAAAAGGGTTTCCAGCCAAGAGAAGAGTGTCCGCAAAAATCAGAGAACATGATCGTTGGTCGTAAATGATAACTCCTTCTGTATAAGCAAGGCTGGCTCAATGATACGTGGTCCAAATGCTTAAGCATGGTTATAGATCCTTTGGTAGTCTGTCTAATCTACCAAAAACTACACTAAAACATCCTCTCACCAGAAAAGAAAAAATTGTGTGTGCACGCACACACACACACACAACCACATACTTCCTAAAACCTGCAACATCGTAGCATACAACGAGAGGACCTACAGTTTCAGGGAGTTCGTGGGCCCATCTCTGGATTAGAAAGCTCTTTGGGGTTCACATTCGCAGCATAGTTGGTCATAGTTGAACGTGTGGGATTAAGGACAGGGAAGAATCAAGGATGGCTCAGTTCTCTAATTTGGTTGATTGCATGAAGGACAAGGGCATCACCTGTCCTGGGAGCAGAAGAGCAGCCCCTGGGGGACAAGACGGCAGCTGGGCAGGTAGCGGTCACCGTACCCAGAGGCAGCAGCCCATCCAGGCTGGCTTACGGAAGAGAGTCAAGGTTTCACAGTAAAACGTAGGAACCGCAACCGTAGACATGGTTGGAAGTGTTAGGGCCGTAGCTCTGGGGCCTGGAACAAGCGGCCATGGATTTAGCAGGGAGATCATCATTGTTAAAATGAAACAACTAAAGCCCTGCGGGGGTGCTTGGTCCGCTTGCCTGCCATGTCTGGCCTCTTGGGACATGTCAGAACTGACCTGAGGGCAGCAGCTTTGGGTCCAGTTGAGGACGCACATCGGTGTCGCTTGCAGCGGGTGACTCTGTCATTTGCAAAGGGCCCCAGGTGCTTCTGGTCAGTCCCCCACACACGCCTCTGCCCTGTTGAGCATCCCTGGTCTTTCAGAGGGTGAAATTCCCACAACTTAAGATTCAAGACACACTAGCAGTTCCATGAAGTATTCTTTCCTTGAAATTCAGGAGAATCGGACATGGATTCCACTTCCTGAAAGATGTCTCTTCTTTGCCACCCATGAACACGGTACTGTGCGGGCCAGGTGATGCCGTCTGGGGAACTGCAGGCAGTCTGTGCCTGGAGCCAGGGTCCAAACATCTGCAGGCCCTGAGCGGGGATCACAAACCAAAAGGATGACCAGGGCTCAGCCAGCCAAGCCTGCATCTCATTACTTCTAAGACGCTTTTTCTTTTTCTTTTTACATCTGAGTCCATATGAAAACCAGACACACTCTATGATCCGTAGTGTGTCGTAATCTATTTTTTTATTCATAAGGGTACATAATTTACTGTGTCCTACAGTCTAAAGGCGTCTTAGACTGAAATGTAGTCAGGGTGAAGGAGGGCCAACAAAGGGAACTGCAGAGCGACCTGGGGGAGGATGTCGGCGTTTACCTGGGACGTTTGCGGATTACTCTGGAGCTCAGAGCTGAGCATCTGGGCAGCTCCCTGCCGCTGAAGCCACCCAGCCATCAGCCCTCCCGGGACGGCAGCCTCAGGGTCACGTTTGTGCTCAGCTCTGCCCCGTCACAGGCATCTTAGCCTCACAACGACTGCAGATGCCCCTCTGCCTTCCTCCTGCCTGCGTCCATGGGGGCGCTCCACGCCCCCCACCCCCTGCAAGAGCCCAGGTGGGCTCACCTGCGAAAACACGGGTTTCTGGCAGCAGAGCAAACACAGACTCCCACCTCACCCCCACGTACTCTGTACTATTCACTTGGTCTGTTCGGGCTGATGTAACAAAACACCGTAGACCACGTGGCTTCAACAACCTTTGCTGCTCACCGTTCTGGAGGCTGGGAGTCCAAGATCAAGGGGCCAGTACATTCAGTTCCTGGTGAGAACCTCTTCCGGGCTTGCAGACACCACCTTCTCACTGTGTCCGTCACAGCCTTCTCTCCAGTGTGTGCAGAGAGAGATCTTCTTTCTCTTCTAAGGGCACAAATCTCGTCATGGGGGCATCACTCTCACGACCTCATCTAAACCTGATCACCTCTCAAAGCCTCCAGATACCGTCTGGCGTTTAGAGCTGCACTCCACAGGTTTTAGGGGAACACGGATGTTCAGCCGTCACAGAGATGATCCAGCAGCACCGGTTCCCCATCGTGAGACTCTCACTGACGCCCGGAGACAGGTGATGCTGCCCTGCTACCACCTGGCACTCAGAGGCAGCCCTACATAAGTTCTTCTGTCCAGAGAGTTGGAGATCGGGGAACAAAATGCTTCAGCCAGTGAGAGACAGCCAGTGTGCTATGATCACTGACGTTGGCGAACATACATGCTGTTACATGTTCATGCTAATATCTATAAAGTGTCTCCTATGATCACTGACGTTGGCGAAGATGCATGCTGTTACATGTTCATGCTAATATCTATAAAGTGTCTCCTATGATCACTGACGTTGGCGAAGATGCATGCTGTTACATGTTCATGCTAATATCTATAAAGTGTCTCCTATGATCACTGACGTTGGCGAAGATGCATGCTGTTACATGTTCATGCTAATATCTATAAAGTGTCTCCAAGCACAGCAGTTCCTACGTCTGTGAAAGGCAGCTTATTGCAATGGCAACATGAAAATGGTTCTTACGCAGGATCTACTTAGTGCTGGCAAAACAAAGGGACCACGAGAGCTTACAGACACCGTATAACTCAGACAGCAATGAAAAGTAGTGTAGTCCAAATCATAGCAGATTCCATAAAGATAGTATCACATCTAGAAAAGTAACCTCATGATATTGTATGTAATAGTAACAACAACAACATGAGTCAATGGAAGGAGACTCTGACGACACAATAGAATAAGTACAAACCACATCGACACTATTATCTCCAGTTAAAAATGCACACCAACTTCCTTACATGTATAGGTTCATCACGAGATCAAATATAATCACTGCAGCCATTAAGAAACCGTGGGGGTCAAAACTAATCAAGAAGAACAATAAAGTTCATTCAGCACACTGGTACCTGCTCGGGGCAGCCAGTACATTTGACTCAGGCCCTCGCAGATTAATAACAGCTGATTACTGCCAGTGACGAGATAACATCTTAATGAGTGAGATAGCCTAAGAAAAATAATTAAATGTTTGAACAATTTGTTGATCGCTAGGTCACTGTTCATCTCCGAATATTTTCTCTTTCTTAGTTTCTAAAAAATTTATTTTTAATGTACATTTGGTAAAACTCACTCTTCTGGGCATAAAGATATGTGCGTCTTGACCAATGTCTGGAGCCCTTGGAGTCACAGCCACAATCAAGATACAGAAAGGCTTCATCACCCTCAAAATTGTCTTGAGCTACAGCTTTGAGGTCACAACCTCACCTCACCCTTCCTCCCTGGCAGGTATTGATCTATCCTCCATCCCCATCGCTTTCCCTTTTTCTGAGTAAAGGGAATAGTACAACATGCAACCTTTTGAGACTGACTGCTTTCATCCCCTCGAAGCTCTTGAGATCCATTCACGTTGTCTGGTCCATTTGTGCTCTTTAGGGCTCCCTTGTATGTGAAATCACACTTTGTTACCCGTTCCCCAGATGGAGAACATCTGGGTGGTTTCTACTATTTGGCAATTATGAGTAGAGCTACCGTAAACATTAGTGTATAGGTCCTTATGTAAAATGTATGTTTTCATTTCACTTGGATAAAATACCCAGGAGTGGGCCTGCTGGGTCACATGGTGAGTGGGCGTTTAAGGTAATTAGAAACTGCTGAGCCATTTTCCAAGTGGGCTGAACCATCTTACATTCCCACCAGCAACGTATGAGAGTTCCAATTGCTCTGCATCCCCACCAACCTTGATATCCTCGGAGAGATTCTAATAAAGAAACTTTTGTGGTTCAAAGGACAATGCCAAGAAAGTGAAAAGATAACCTACAGAATGGAAGAAAAGATTTTCAAATTATATATCTGATAAGGGTCTAGTGACCAAATATGTAAAGTGCTCTTGTAACGCAACAATAAAAAGACAAATAACCTAATTAAAGAATGAGCAAAGGATCTGAATAGAATTTCTCCAAAGAAGACATACAAATGACCAATAAGCACCTGGAGACATACTCAACATCATTAGTCATCAGAGAAATGCAAATCAAATCCACAATGAAATACCACTCCCATCCTCTAGGTGGGTATAAAAAAAAAGCCAGGTAATAACAAGTGTTGACGAAGATGTGGGGAAACTGGAAACTTAATATTTCACTGGTGAGAATGGAAAGTATTGCAGCCACTCTGGAAAACGGTTCCTCAGGAATATCCCATAAGTTTTAGTATGTTGTGTTTTTGTTTTCATTCTTCTCAAAGTATTTCCTAATTTCCCTTATGATTTCTTCTTTGGTTGATTATTTAGGTGAGTGTCGATTAGTTTCCACATGTTTGTGAATCCCCAGATTTCCTTCTGATACTGATGTCTAGTTTCATTCCGTTGTGATCAGAAAACATACTCTTTATGATTTTAATCCTTTTAAATGTATTGAGACTTTATTGAAATCTATGGCCAAACATGTTGTATGTACTGGAGAATGTTCCATGTTCACTTGAGAAGAATGTCTGTCCGGCCATTGTTGGGTGCAGTGTTCCATAGATGTTGGGTAAGTCTGGTTGGCTTATAGTATTGTTCAGGTCTATTATTTCTTTATCAATCTTTTGTCCAGTTGTTCTATCCATTATTGAAAGTGGGGAGTTGTAATCTCTGACTATTATTGTTAACTTTTTTCTCTTCAGTTCTATCATCTACTGCTTCCTTTAATTTATTCTCTTGTTTTTGGTGCATATTATTTATATCTTCTTGATAGATTGACACTTCTATCATTATAAAGTATCCTACTTTGCATCTAGTAACAACTTTATCTTACACCCTATTTTGTCTGATAGTAGTGTAACCACTCCACTGCTTTTTTGGTTACTGTTTCTATGGTGTACCTTTTTCTGTCCTTTTAGTTTCAGCTTACTTGTGTCTTTGGATATAAAGTATATCTCTTGCAAACAGCACAGAGTCGGATCATGTTATTTTTGTCTATTCTGCTGATCTCTGCCTTTTGACTAGAGTGTTTAATCCATTCATATTTTATGTAATTCCTGATGAGGTAGGATTTACATCTTCCATCACCACAGATTTATAATTGTTTATGCTATTTTCTTTTAAACCAGATAGGAAAAAAAGAGTTAAAAACATGCTCTTATAGTCTTTTATATTTATCTATGTAGCTACCTTTGCTGGTGTTTTTATGCCGTTGTGTGGATTTGAGTTGCATCTAATATCCTTGCATTTTAGTCCAAAGGACTCTAGTATTTCTTGTAGGGCTGGTCTGCTAGCAACAAACTCTCTTGGTGTTTGTTAATCTCTCCTTCATTTTAAAGGATAGTTTTGCGGTATATAGAATTCTTGGTTGACCGGGTTTTTCTATCAGCAGTTTGGAAATGTCCTCCCACTGCCTTCTGTCTCCACGGTTTCTGATGAGAAACCAGCTGTTACCTTAGGAAGAGTCCTTCTGTGTGATGAGTCACTGCTACCTTCCTGCTGTCATGGTTCTCTGTCTTTCTGCAGGGTGTGTATCGGTGTGTGAATCTCTTTGAGTTTATCTTACTTGGAATTTGATGAGCTCCTTGGATGTATAGATTAATGTCTTCATTCTGTTTGGGAAGGTTTCTGCCATTATTTCTTCACATGTTCTCTCTGCCCCTTTCCATTTCTTCCCTCGTTCTGAGACTTGCATCATGTATATGTTAGTGGCCTCTGTGAGGTTTTTGAGGCTCTCTTTATTTTTCTTCATTCTCTCTGCTCTGTTTCTCAGAATGCATAATCTCAATTGATACATCTTTGAGTTCATTGGCTGTTTTCCCTGCTCAAATCTACTGTTAAGCATTTCTAATGAATTTTTAAATTTTAATTATTGTAGTTTTCAACTCCAGAATTTCTATTTGGTTCTTTTTTTTTTTTTTTAAAGTAATTTCTCCCTCTATGATATTTTCTGTTGGGTGAGACACTGTCCTCATACTTCTGTTTAGTCCACTGAACATTTTCTTTTTTTTTTTACGGTACGCGGGCCTCTCACTGCTGTGGCCTCTCCCGTTGTGGAGCACAGGCTCCAGACGTGCAGGCTCAGCGGCCATGGCTCACGGGCCCAGCTGCTCCACGTCATGTGGGATCTTCCCGGACCGGGGCATGAACCCGTGTCCCCTGCATCGGCAGGCGGACTCTCAACCACTGCGCCACCAGGGAAGCCCTGAACATATTTTAAATAGCTGGTCTAAAGCCTTGGAAAGTCCAGTGTCTGGGCTTCCTCAGGGACAGCTTCTGTCGATTACTTTTCCCCTGTTTATTAACCATACTTTCTAGTTTTTCTGCACGTCTCATAATTTTTTGTTGAAAACTGGACATTTTATGTAATACAACACGTCAACTCTGGGAATCAGATTCTCTCCCCTCAGCGTTTGTTGATGTTGCCGTTTGTTTAGTAAATTCCCTGAACTAATTCTGTCAAGTCCATGTTTTATGTCACGTGTGACCACTGAGGTCTTTGCTCAGTTCGCTCAGTGGTCAGCTCACCATTAGACAAAAGTTTCCTTAGATGCCTGGAATCAGTGTGTCTCCATGTCTTTGCTGAGGGGCCAGGCTGAGTGTTCTCACTGTTCTAGTCAGGGTTCAGTCTCTCACCTGTGTTTAGCTAGGTGCAGTTCTTATTTTCAGGTTAATTTTTCCAACTGTAGGTTTGTTCATTCCTTCAGTCCAGAAGCATTTTTGGAAGCTTTTGTTTCTTTTAAAAGGTTTGCCCAAAGAACCTTAAATAGCTTAGGTCTTACAGAAAATGGACATAATGTCATAATCTTCAATATAAGTTACTATTTTCTCAGCGGAATAAGGACTTTAAGACCGGGGACAAGACCCCTTAGTCATCCCTTGAGTCCAGGTTGTGCGTGGCTCACAGTGGTTGACACAGGCGTCCCAGTATTCAAGGGAGATGTGTGGGCACACGTGCCACCCCTGGGGGGCCGAGGCCTCTGTCATTTCTGTCACCAAGGTGCCCACACAGCACTGAGCTGGTGGGATGCTGTCAGTGGAAGCTTCAACGGTGATGGCAGGACATTGGATTTCTGTGCCCAGAGCTTTCCACAGTTCGTTCGCAGCCTGAAATACCCATGTAGACTCGGGCCTGGATGCGGACTAATTCATTCTTGTGACACATGCAAGGTTTGAGAGGGTTTCCTCTGGCGTGTAGTCAGAGCTACGGTTCATCTTGTGGAAATCACTTTGTAAGTCAGCCGGACCGCATGGCTCATTTTATTTCTGAAAGTTTTGATAGGAAAGAATTTGTTGCCAAATCTGAGACTCACCCGTATCCAGATGCACACAGGGAAGCGGAGCCCTCAAGAGGCAAACCCACCCATGCACCCCGCTCGGTGTCTTTGCCTCGTTCATTCCTCGGGGCCAGGCGTCAGGGGGCTAGAGCAGCGTCAGAGCTCGTGGGCCGCCAGCTCCGTCCCTGAGGGAGAGGAGCTCTCCGCCCCAGGCTCAGGGCACACGGAGCGGAGCAGTGATCGGACACCAGGAGTTTATGGCAAAGCAGGACAAAACAAACAAACAAATCAATACATAGGTTTTAAAGAACCTTCACAGGAGCGACAGGCAGGCTCCAGCCAGCAGCAGAGCTTCAGGCCCAGCCTCGCATCATTTGACTCCCTGCAGAGGGCTGTCTCCTTGGTGGAGGTTCAAAGTCCTGAGCTCTAATTACCAGCGCAATTAGAATAGCAACATGTTCCCACCGCGGAGGGCAGCCGGTGCCCCTGGGAGAAAGCAGGTCCTGAGCTCCCGGGAGCCACGGGGGGGAGGAAGGCGCCCCAGGCCCCGCCACCAGCCCAGCCTTCAGCTGGTCGTGGGTGATCGAGCCACTGCTTTGAATGTGCTAATGAGGGTCGTTATTTTTAGCCACGGCCGCCGTCAGACTCGTGCACCGCTTGGGGAAGGGACTTGTTTACACAGGGTCCTCAGAACAGCCAGAGAGCAGCCCCTTCACGGGGGGGCAGGACCCTCCCTGCTTCATTTCTGTTTCTCCCACATACCCACGCCTTTCGGCATTTGGAATCTGGAGGAGGAAAGGGGAGCATGATTAGTGAACAGTCAACTTGGGCGGAAGCAGGTCCCCGTCTGGCGCCGGGGGCCCAGGTGGGCCTTAGTCGGCTAAAGTCGGATGCCCAGAGCCCACGAGGATGCTGAGACCAGCGCATGGCGACACCTGCATCCTGCGTCCCGGGCGTCCTGACGTCCAGAGCGGTGTGGAGCCCGGGTTCTGGGGTCCGATGGGCACTCCCTAGCACTCAGGGCAGACCCTTGCCCCTCTCTGTGCCTGTTTCCTCAACGGGAACTGCCAGTGATGACCGTGCCCACCTGGCAGTAGTGCCGCCCCCGGGTGCCCGCAGCCCTGCCCCCAGCTGCAGGCAGAGAGCTGGTTGTTGTCTGAGCCGCCTCTGTGTGCGCACTGTGGTGCCCGTGCTGAGCATCTCCTGCGACTCCCGTAACCAAGTCTACGGCATGGGGGCTGGTCCCTGCCCTGGCGGGGGTGGGGGGGCAGTGATCCCTGCGTCCTGATGAGGGAGGAGACGCATAGAAGGAGCTGCCTGCAAGAGGAATTCGGCGGATAAAAGTAACAAGACACGGCGATCCCTGAAAGTAGGAGGTTAGAGGCAGGTGAGTAGGAAAGCTCTGGGGGGGTCCAGCTGGGTCAGAGCCGGCTCTTGGGACCTGCCGGCATGGCTCCATGGCGTCTACGTGGGTGTCCAGAGGGCAGGTGGACGTCCCAGGGGCCCGCAGCACAGGGCGTCGCTCTCACGGGGTAGCGGCATCCACGTGGGTAATTGCACCAAGAGCACGGCGGGCGGCCTCGGGGTCTGTGGAGGGGGGAGATCCGGGGTGGGCACTCAGCCCTGAGGGCGAAGGGGCTGTGACAGCCAGGGCGTGGGGGGAGAAGTGGCCACCCAGGAGGCACCCACCCGGGGGAGCCAGGAGGCCAGCGCCCCAGAGCCCTGGGGAGAAGGAGAGGGTCGGCAGCGGACCGGCGAGGCCTGGTGGGGATGGAGGAAGCAGCGTGCGTGGCTGGCAGGGGAGAGTAGACGGTGAGCACAGGGAAGGAAGAGGAAGGACGGGGGCCGGGGCTGAGGGCTTTACAGAGCAGCTCGGGAGAGCTAGGAGGACCAAGGGGAAGGCGGCCTGGGCCCAGTGGCTGTTCCCGTGGGGTGCGCCTTCTCTTCAAGGGCTCCTAGGCTTCATGAAAGAAGAAGTCGTTTCATGTTGGGTAGAAACAGCCTAACATGGCTTCTCCCACACGTTCTGGCAGAGAAGGCAATGCTCCGACTTGAAAGCCATAAACCACAGTGACTCAGAGTCCCGGCTCCAGAGCCAACCTCCAGGAAGGTGCGGTCAGAGGCACTGAAACTTGCCAGCTGGGTGACACCAGCCAAAGCCCTCACTTCTCGGAACCTCTCAGAACCTCAGCAGGCACACCCAGGTGGGCGCAGGAGTCCTGGGGACGCCAGTGCCTTGAAGGCAGAAACTAATTCTACGATGTCGGGATTCGTCTTCCTAAGCCTACATTTTAAATAATATAAAAATTACATCCCCAAAGCCAGACAGGCATATAAAAAGGTAATTCCCATAGATGCATTTGCTGGATTTAAAACTGAAAGCTGGACAGTTTCAGACAGGAAAGAGCTGGCTTTCACGTGGGAATCTTTGGACAAATCCCCACTGATCACGAGGTACAGGGCTGGCACGAGGTTGCTGACTGCCCTGGGGCTGACCAGGGCCCCTCATCCCATCCGCTGGGTCATTCAAGAGCTCTGGACCCTCAAGCGCACAGGAGGATCACTGAAGGCTCTGGGAGAACCTCGGGACGCAGGCTGAGCCACACCGACCAACCGGCTTCATGCTGCCGCCCCGCCGGAAACCCCGCCACACACCCTGTGGTTAACATCCAAGTGCAGGTGTCCGCTTTGACGGCCTTTGACAGAGGCAGACAAAAGCATTCAAAAGCTCATGTCCCGTTCTGCAAGGAAAAGAATGAAAAAGGAGAGAATATGGCATATGTGAGATGCAGTTTGGGGCCAAGGTGAGCAAATACTGCAAACATAATAAAATCCATTAACATCCCTCCCCCGTGCCCCCCCACCCCGCTAACCCCCCCGTGCCCCCCCCACCCCGCTAATCACCTGTGAGGGGCTGCGCCACGGCCAGGCTGCTCTTGCTACGCTAACTGATCTGTCCAAGTGGCCACCATCGTTATTATAGGGTTTTCCTTCTTAACTGGTTAAATCCAGAGCTGCCATTAGGGCTTGTTTTTTATTTCCACCACTCACGGATGCCTTATTTAAAAACGCACCCGTTCTGACCCCACGTCAGCCCGGCGCTCAGAAATCTTCAGCTTCTCTGGACAGCGGCCTGTGGGACACTGTCTGGCAAACAGCTGTCTAGAAAGACGTCCTCCTTCAAGCAGGAGGGGATAGGTCACCTCCGTCTAGGGCATCGCTCTGAAAGGGTCAAGTCACTCTCGCAGGGCTGCACCCCGTGCCTCTGGGGTGAGTGTGAAGTCCAGCCCGCACAGTGTCTGATCCAGGCCACGTCCCATCCACAGACTCAGGAGTCACTGGGCCTGGGCTTTCCCATAAAGACAGGGGAGCCAAAGCTGCCTGGTCCACCTCTGTTACCTGAAGGGCACCTCTTCTCTCCAGGCGTGAACGTCCTGGGGCCTTTTCAGTGAGTTCCGGACAGCAGGGCTGGGGCTGTAGCCCCACGGAAAGGACCAGGCGGTGACTGGAGGCCCTGGGGCCCCAGACTCGGGGGTCACGCTCCCGAGGGAGGGCTGGGGGCCACGTCCCCTTCCTGCAGGGGCTCGCCCGGGAGGGGCTAGTGAGTGGCGACAGCTTTCCGACACCGCATCCTCGGCGTCCCCTGAAACGCCGACCTTTTCGGACCAACGCTGAGCGGCCCCGTCCCCTGCGGGAGTGGCTACTCTCGGGTCCCTCTGCCGTTGGATGCGCTCCGAGGGCCAGGCCTGGTGTCTGATCGATCCTTTCAGCGAGCTGCTTGCAGCTGACGGCGGAAAGTGCAGGTTTGGCTGCCCTGACGGCTCCGGTAGTGGCTGTGATTACACCCTGCGTGCATCTCCTTCCCGTGCCAGCCTTTCAGCCGAGGCGCACATTATGCCTGGATGCGGCTCAAAGCGGCTTAATACCAGGCTCTCTGGGGCTGTAATAAGCGGCTCAGGAGCGGGCGGATCAGCCGTGGCAATATTTCTGTTCAGTCCCCGGGTTAAAGCGTGTCAGTCGCATCCGTGGGCACTTTCTGAGTTAAAGCTCAGTGTACGCATCTGCCTGTATCGATGGGTGAGAATAAAAATAAACAAATCCTTTCACTCAGCCCAGCACGAGCAAACCCATATGGGGCCACCAGGCAGCTCAGGAAACACACTTGTAGGAGCAGAAGGGGGAAAAGACCGAAAACCTGCCTGTGCGGTCGCCCCCGAAGCTCTCCTGCACCCAATGGGACCTCTGTGCCAGCTCGTTGTATATATATTTTTCCTTGAACGTTCCTGTGTCCACTGAGACCGTCTGTTTTTATTACTTGGGGATGAGGTGGGAAACTTCATCTAATTTGGCCTGTGCGCCCCTGCACCTTCAGCTAAAGAGGCGCTTGGTCGCCAAGCAAGTGTGAACCTTCTCCCACCGCTGGGCTGTGTCCTCGTGTGGAGAGCTCCCGTCTCAGCCTTTTCCTGGTCTGCACGCCCAGTATGGTCTGGAGGCGATGCCACTTTCCCAGAACACACGCGTCCCCGCAGTGTGGACTCGGGTCAGCCGTGTCACACACTCAAAGGGGGTCTGGTGCTCACTGTCTGGCCTCCCCGGTCTCTGCTTTCTCATCAGCTTGGGGCTCCAGCTGGTGGGCGGCAGTGCGCTCCAGACGCAAGCCCCGAGCCCGGGGTCCTCAGGCCACCGCACTTCTGACCACTCGCTGTAAATCGCGGCGTCCCATGACCTCTTCAGTGCAGTGACTCACAGAACTCAGGGGTGCTGTTTCTACCATTATCATTTCATTATCAAGGACACGAATCAGGACCAGCCAAAGGAAGAGGAGCCCTGGCGAGGTGTGGGTGGCCCCAGGGCCGTCTCCCGTGGAATTGGGGGCATCACCCTCCTGGCACGTGGATGTGGTCTTGTCCAGAGTTTTGTGGGGTTTTTTGCGGTACGCGGGCCTCTCACTGCTGTGGCCTCTCATGTTGCGGAGCGCAGGCTCCGGACGCGCAGGCTCAGCGGCCATGGCGCACAGGCCCAGCCGCTCTGCGGCATATGGGAACCTCCTGGACGGGGCACGAACCCGTGTCCCCTGCATCGGCAGGCGGACTCCCAACCACTGCGCCACCAGGGAAGCCCTTGTCCAGAGTTTTTACTGGGTCTCTACATAGGCACGATTGAACTCAACCGTCTGGAGGGTCTCAGCCACCCTCCTCTCGGAGAGGTCAGAGTTCGGGCTGACATCACGCGGTCAGCTTTGTGGGCGTAGCCCCCCCCCCCCCCGAGTCACATCATCCTCATCCAGGGGCCAATGTGCGTAACAGAGACACTCGTGTCACCTCGCAGGCACCCGGGACAAAACCAGGCCAGTTCCTTACTGCACAACAATTACAGTAAGTTATGACGATTAAACGAGAAAATGAGCATCAAGTAGGAATCAGAGTGTCTACTACCTATGGTTTACATAGTAGACGCTTAACAAACGTCAGCTGGCGTCGTCACCACCATCCTTACATCATCACAGGCCCCGAGAGCCAAGGCCAGTCCAAACCCTACCATACCTGCGCTTAAGGTGCTAGCAAACTTTATAACAGGCTCCACCAGGTAAACTCTCTCTACAGCTCTCTATAAATCATCCTTTCTGCCTGCGCTAAGACACTTATCAACCCATTTGGTCTAAGTTTTTAATGGCTTTTCAGATAAACTTCATTTGTCAGAATCTTGAACTGTATTTTATTTACGCTGTCTCTCACCTTTGAATTTTATGTGATACTCTAATGGATTTTAGGGGAAATTGATTAGTTAACTCTAAAAACCACAGGTAACTACTAAACACAAATCACTTTTATGTTTGTGTGTCATTTTACCCTCCCAACCATAATTTGAAATTATATTATTATTCACGTTTATCAGTAATGATTCTGATGAGGCTTGGGAAGGTTATGTGACTCCCCGAGACCATAAAGCTGGTAAGGGATGGAACATTCTAGAGAACCAACAGGAAGTCATTTGAGAGGAATAAGGACAAGGTGCAGCTTTGGGTTCAAAGTGTCAAGTGCTGGCTTGGGGAGGGGAGAAGCAGGATGGGTGGCATTGCTCCAGAGCTGCCGGACATGTTGTCACTTCAGCAGACCTACAGGGACAAGGCGAGGCGCCCAGACACATCAGATCCCAAAGTCAGTTGTGGGACAGGCCGTCCTATAGGAATTTCAAATGAGAACCAGAACCGGTAAAACAGCTCCCTTGCATTAAGGATATAGAAGGTTTTAGTCGGCGGCGTGATTGGTGAATGCCTTGCAACCGGCTCTTGGTGGGGTGGGGGGAGCCCTGCTCTATAGTGCACCCGTTTCCGTGGTTTCCATGCATCCATGTCTATGCATTCACGTTCATGCACCCATGTCCATGCCTCCGCGTTCAGGCGCCCATGTCCGTGTATCCACATGCGTGCATCCGTATCGATGCACCCGGGTCCATGCACTGCCGAGTTCCAGCCACTGACGTGCCGTCACTGAGTGCAGAGTGGGGAAGGAGGATTGCACATCAGCTCTTGCGAGGTGCTCAGCTCTCCACGGTCCAGGCCAGGCTCCCACCCGTCGTGAGGATTTTGAGTCTTGATTTTGTCATCAGTCACGCCTGTGTTAGTGATCCTGTCTCGGTCACCTTGAGATTTGTTCAGGCAGGCCCTGCGTTGAAAGAGGGTGAATAGAGTCATGGAGCCCCGGCTGGAGGCTTCCAAGTGGACCTCAACTCATATACCTGCCAGCTACCCACACTCTTAGCAAGTCACGTCTCTTTACTCTCGGTGGTATGATGTTTACGATGAGCATACTCGCGGTGTTTTTCAGTGGGTAGCCCTCGCGTCTGACCCTGGGCTCAGCACATGTCTCTCCTAGCGGTGCTTTTCAGTGGGTAGCCCTCACGTCTGACCCTGGGCTCAGCACATGTCTCTCCTAGCGGTGTGTCTTCTGCAGATTTGTGAGCCCTGGCGGACTTTATATGAGCCACTGACCAAATGCCGGGTCCCCGAGTTCGGGAAGGGCTGTGCTAGCTTTATAGCGATTCATGGAAAACAGAATTTCCTGCTGGTTGGGTTACAGAATCCAGGTTAATAGGACGGCAGAGAAACCATGAATGTGACGGGTAGTGTTCGGTGTGCGAATGCGATGAAGTATCTTGAGACCCTCCGCGTGTTGCTGGGGAAACGGCAGGACTGATGGCACCTGAGTGGGGAGGGCATGGCGGGGGCAGGAGTGGAAAGGACCCGCCTGGACCCTGGGAGCAGGAGAGCGGAAGGTGCCGGCGAGACCGCGGCCCGGGACAGGACGGAGAAGGCGGGGCCTAGAACGGGCGCCCGTCCGGCCAACGACCGTTTCGGCGCCGTTCTTCTCGCCCCCCGGGAGAAAGTTTGGGAGTAAAGCAGCTGATCTGAAACAATGCGATTAAAGGCACGACAGAGACTCCAAGTCAAATAACCTGCGTGGGGACAGGGTTGGTCATGAAAAAGTCTACCGCTGGCTGCTGTTGAAAGAGGAGAGGATCTTTTCCGCAGCAGTCAGGGGACCACAGGCTTTACAGCCCGTCTGTGTGTGTGTCTGTGGGAACTTAGCCCTGTTTCCTACAGTGTTTGGAAATGATACCCCAACGCGCACCTGGGGGCAGCGTGATCAGGCCACGCCCCCAGTCCTCTTCCCGCCGGGAGCCCGCGGAGCCCAACGTCTCCGGCCGCGGCCCTGCCTGCACCGCGGTCCTCGCCACCCCGCATCGGCCACCGCCGCTGTGAAATCCCCTCTGCACTGACGCGGGCCCGCGGGGAGCTGGGCCCTGCTGCCGACGCAGTGGACGGGCCCCGGAAGTGGAATGCGTTAGGGGTCAGCATTTTCCACTGTTGGAATGTGGAGGCGTCCACTCTTCTGTGGGTTCCACTGGAAGCGTCATCCCATCTGGATAACACGATGCTGCCGCTCTCGGAAGCCTGCTCATTAAGGCTTATCCTCCATCAGCTCCACCCTTCAGCCAGCAAACAGCCAGCCCCCCACCTCCGTGAGTCCAGAGAGGGGTGTCCTTCCTGCGGCCCAGATGGGAGCCACACGTCCGTCGCCCGCAGTCTGCTCTCTGGTCCACAGCAGGTTCCCAGGTGCAGACACTGCAGGGCAGGAAAGAGGCAGGGCTGTGGTTCGGGGTCTGCCTTCTCCCCGCTCCTTACCGCCGTCCTTCTGACTGCCGGCCGGCGCACAGGCATGTAAGTGGAGAGCTTAGCAGCAGCCCCAGTGTCCCGGTGGCTTGACGTCGCGACAGCTCGGTTTTGCCCTCCTCCCACAGTCCAGTATGTGGCTCTCCCAGGTGAGGCGGGTCCTGCCCTGTGCAGCCGTCCAGGGCCCACCGGCCGGAGCCCCGTCTGCAGGGTGCCTGGGCCACGGGGCAGCTGGGAGACAAAGGCCGTCCGAGCCCCAGGGTGGAGACGGGAAGCGTTTGGTGAGCACCGAGCCCGTCTCTGGCTCTCCTGGGATTTATGCAGGAAAATAGAAATGCTTTGGAGTCCACATTCCAACTCGAGATGGGAAGCGTTGCTTCAAATCTTAGATATTCCAAAACCGGGCCCCTCCTGCTCAATCGATCAGAAGGCGTCCGTTGCCCAGCTGGTGTACAAACCCCTACTGGACTCTCGAGGCCAACCTCCTACATTACCTCCTTCCCCTCCTCTCCCACCCCGCCCCGCTTCCCGAAGCGCTGGCTAGTCCCCCCAGGAGCCCTGGTCCGCATGGTGCTAGCCTTAGGGCACTAGATCTACCTCCTCCGCTAGGTTGTAAGCCCTCAGGACAGGCAGCCACCTTCTTAGCTCTTAGAGCTGCCATGGTGCATACAGTTGGTGCCCCATAAGTGTTCTTTAAACTGATCCCAGTTACAGGCGCAGGTGCAGCCACGTGCAAATGGAGCTGGAGGCATAAGACGTCACCCTTGCTTCGTGGCTTTGAGAAGAAGTTATCGAGAAGGCATGGGTGGGTGCCTGGTTCTTCACCCCGTTTCTCACTAGAAATTCTAAGGGAAGAGCCCCTCTGGCTTGGATGCGTCCCTGCACCAGAGCAAGAGAACAGGAGACTCCCCCGAAGGGAGAGGACTTTCCTGACGTCAGTCACTGGGGAGTTGACAAGTGGCCCCTGGCACAGAAAGTGCAGACTGGGTGGTGGCCTCACCCAGGGACACAGGGAGCCCCTTGCTCTGTGTGCACCATGCCCCCGGAGCCGGGACCCCGGGGTGCCCCGCAGGAGACAGTGGTGAGGGGAAGGCGGCTCCGGGGTCTCCAGGGAGGGGCAGCACGTGGTGGGTCAGGCTGAGCGCGTCTCCTCTGCAGATCCCATCCTTGGGCTTGCGGTGGGTCCAGACCCTACGTCGTCACCGTCTCCTCTGGCCGGGGGGCGGGGGATGCAGGGAGTGCCTGAGCCAGCGCCTGAGAGGGACAGGCTCCCGGGGCCCAGATGGGCCGGGAGCTCTGGGACGGGGGTGGGACCCCTGGGGGAGCCGGGGCCTGAGCTCCAGCTCCACCCACTGCCCGCACGCATTCTGTCCGCGGGGCTCCTGCCGGGGGCCTCAGCCCTGCCTTATCAAGGGACAAGTAGTGTCTTGACGGCAGCCCTCGCCCGCTTCGTGAGGCCGCCCTTGACCCCAGGAAGCTACCCTCCTTAGCGCCAGAATGACTGTCGCGGGCCTTTCTCTGTGCTGAGCGGCTGAGGGGCCTGCAGGGCCCGACGAGGCATCCCGCCAGGCTGGGGTTAATGACTTCACGGTCTCCTGGGCTCCACGCAGACACCGCCCCCGACAGCGTCCTCAGGAGCTACTCCAGGCTCCTTCCTTGTGGGGACCGCGTCGGGGAGAGTGCTGGTGCGGTCGGAGGCCGTCCTTCTCCTTAGCACCCGGCCTGACTGGCCCGCGAGGCAGAGGGAGGGCGCTCCACCTCCAAGCGTCGAATGCCAGTTTAAAAAACGGAAGTCTTTTTTTATCAGCAAAGTCCCCTCCATTTTCTACCCCAGATGAAATTGGGTAGTAAAGACCCTTGTCCTGGTTCTGAGCCCCGCTCGTAGGGGTCCTTTCAGAAGTTGGAAGGGTGAAGTCGCGCCGCCATGTCTCAGGGCCGGAGGACGGACTCAGCAGAGCCGTCCAGCGCTGCCTCCTGGGCAGAGGACCGGCCCCTCGTCGCGGCCCAGAGATGTCAGGGAGGACCTCCCAGTCTGCTCTGAGATGGAGACACCTTCAGTCTCACGAAGTGGCAAGGGTCCATCCCGTCTCACAGGAGGGCATAAACCATTTTACAGACATTTCTCGTGCTTTGTATTACATGTGAATCATACACAAAATATATATCGTATATAAAATATGCTTTCTATATATGTAGAGAGAGCGCATTCTCTCCATATATATCTACAGAGAATGTTCTCACTATACACATAACTATGATATAATACACAGCATGAGAAACACACATATGAAATACAGGATGTACACACTGTATGTATTTGACGCATAGATGGACATGCCCATACACACACACATTCTTTTTGAGGAGTAAACCAACCAGGTCTTCTGATTTCTCAGCAGGTAATAGAGTTTTTTCAGTGGTGTCTTGACCCAACGGTGAGGTGCTGGCTGGGGGCTGGTCAGCTCCCCGTCTTGAGGGGCTGATTAAACCCCCGCCTCCAGCTCCTCTCTCAGCTCTCACTCCTGGGGGAGCCACTGTCCGCCTGCCCTAGTCCGCCGGGGCAGGTCTGACAGGCAGACAGCTAGGGGCAGCCCTGCACCCCGGACCCCTCTGGAGTTACTCACACCAGCCGGTCCTAGGCCTGCCCGCCCTGCCTCGCGGGTCGCTCCCTGGAGACCGCAGGAAACGCTTCTGCCCACGCCTCCCCTCCCTCTGCCCTCTGAGCGCCCTGGCGCCCCCACGCGGCCCTGCACGCTTTTCGGTGGCAGTTGGCTCCTGACCCGCTGGCCTTACAGCACCTAAACAATAGTAAAACCCAATGGAACACGGCAGCCAACCACGCCCGGCTTTTCCCGGATCACGGTGGGTGACCAGGAAACCCCCCGGCCTGCCATACGCGACTGCGCTGGCGTCTGCCACAGCCCCATCCAGTGGGGGCCTGAGGACGCTTGTATGTGGGCACAGGTAGTGACCCTTGAACTTGTCCGTTCCTATCGGGAGAAGGGCCTCGGTGAGCGCGGGCTGGACTGTGGCTGGACCCCCAGCCTGAGGAGGGGAGAACCAGGCGTGGGCACCTTCCCTTGTACGTCTGCCTTGTCATTTGGTTCCGCACGTTTCTAACTCGGCAACCTCTCCGTTCGGCGTTGGGTTTTTACCTAGTGCCTGCACACCGTTCCCTTCTAATCTGACTCAGAGTAAGATGCTCTCCGTCAGCTTAGAGATGATCTTATTCTGAATCGCGGTCTGAGAACGGCGCCGTCAGTTTTGGTGTCCCCTCGGCCAGTACAGTGGTACCATTCATAGGGCCTCTCTGGCATCGGGGCCCGGCTGAGAGGGTGCCAGGAGAGGCTGCACATCCTGGGATCACACACCGGAAGGGCAGCGTTGGTAATGCTGTGTTGCAGCCTTGAACAGCGCCAGCAAGGCTCAGGGTGTGGGCTTAGGACCCACCCCACACGAGGGGAATCATTAGGGCCTCCGGGATCGAGCATGCCTGTGGAATCCTGCATGAATTCCTCCGTGTCCCCCTGAGCTTAGACTCTAACTTCCTGGACACTCAGCCCTGTCCTTCCTACACCCTGATCCCCAGATGTTTAGCCAACGTCTTGCCTTCCATCTTCTTCCTCCTCCAGTCTTTCTGGCGAAGGGTAAACTGGTTGTTTCGCAGACTTCGTACTCCTGGCCTCTTGGTTCTTAGGAGGCTGTTACACACAGGTGTGTGTTAAGACAGGGCCCCGCCCTCCGTGGCACCCAGCTCCTGCCCCCTCATCGCTGCCTCTCGGGTGTCTGACCAGATCTGATGGCCCCCCACTGAAGGTTCGGGGGGACTACACTGCCATGAGCATTGAAAGTGGGTTGGAAATTGCAGCAAACTGATTCCCCAGGAACTTGCTCTGCAAACCTCTATACTCAGTAACCCCTTGATCAGACCCAGGCGCCCCACTGCAGGGATCTGCATACGCAGGGCTGTACTCTGTAATACCCTTGGGGGCAGAGGAGCTGCCAGGGAGGCTCCTTGAGCTCTGCAGGGAGAGCCGGCCCCTTCAGCCACCCCACCCACCCCGCATAGAATGTGGTGGTCACAGCTTCCCCCATCTGTGTCTCCTCTTCGCTTCCGTGTCTCCCCCCTCCCGCTCCCCCTCCTACCCCCTCCTTCCCCTCCCCTCCCCCTCCTCCTCCTCTCCTTCATCTCCCCTCCCCACAGCCCCACCCAGGCTCCCAGCCAAGTTCATTCTTCACAGCCAGGTCCCTGACTGGGTGACCTGCCCATCTCAGCGCAGCAATTATGCACTAAACACACAGTGCCGTGGTGGGAACACCGCCTGGGAAGTTGAACTGTAATTTATACGAAGCTTCTTGCTGCCAGCAGCAGTAATTTGAGAATAAAATGCTCCTTTTCTCTATGAAGGTTTTAGGGCATTTTCCTCCCTCTTCTGTGGTCCTTCTGTAGAAGCTGTGCATTCTGTTATGACAGCGGCCGCCTCAGCAACAGTGATGATTCCTGATGGTCAGGGCACGTCCCTGTAACCAGACACAGGCTTTTACACAAAACCACCGCCCAGCTGCTCAGCGTGACCTGTGGGGAACTGGGCAGGTTGCTGTCTCAACTTTACAGGTGAGGACACATTTCGACTCCAGGGAGCTTCTGTGGCCTTCACCAAAAACAGAGTATTGCCTGTTGGGCATCTGACATGAACTTGTTGGTTTGATCTGAGCTAAAAGTGAACACCTGCTTAGTTATTTAGGTCACAAGGGTTGGAATATGAAATCTGTAAGATTGGGAAATTAGACTGGATGCACTTAGAAAAAGCCAGAAAATATGTCACCTATATTTGCTCTATCTGATCAGGGAGAAGGTGGGGTGAGAACACTGGCCTGGTGTGTGCCTCCAGGGCAGCCTGGAATCTGTTCGCGGACACCCCCCAGCACGACTGAGTCCTGAGTGGGCGCCGATGGGTGCCGTCCCCTCCCAACAGAGACCCGAGAGGGGAGCATCCTCTGGGAAGGAGGCAGAGGGACCGAGCAGGCCTGTGCCCTTCTGCTTCCCCAGCTTCTGTCCCCAGAGCCATCTCTGCATCAGAGGGAGCACACGCCCCCCCAAGGGCTGCCAGACCCCCATATTGGTAAAGACCCTGGGCCCCGCCGCCTGGTCTCCTGTTCCTTGTCCATCCTGATCTTTCTCCTATTCATCTCCAAATTAATTGCCTTCTTTTCTTTTAAAAGTGTTTTCTTCTAAATATTCTATAAATATTACCCACGTCTCACTCCAGCCCCTCAGCCGCCTGCGGGTTCACAGTCTCCTCTCCTGGCCTCTCTCCGCCACCTTTTCGTTGTTTTAGCTCTTACGTTCTAAACTCTTCAGCTCACTGGCTCTGGCCTTTTATCACTGATTTTTACATTTATCTGTTTGACCTTTTAACTTCACTGAGATGTTTACCTCTCGTTGCGACGTTTGCTTTATTCCTTGCAGTTCTTTCTCTTGATTCAACTCTTTTTATGATTAAAAAAATGCATCTTTTTCTTCCCCACCGCTTCTCTTTCCCTCTCCTTTCTGTTTGTTTGTTTTTTTGTTTTCTTTTTAACATCTTTATTGGCGTATAATTGCTTTACAATGTTGTGTTAGTTTCTGCTGTATAACAGTGAATCAGCTCTATGTATACATACATCCCCATACGCCCTGCCTCCTGGTTGTTTTTATTACGGCAGCAGGAAGCCCAGCAGTGTACCCCAGGACGGGGATGGGGGGCGATATAAGGGATGGGAGCGCCCTCCATGGAAAAAGGGGTCTAGAGGCCCAATCCCACGGGGGCCCCTGTGGGATTGAAAGAGGATTTCTCAGCCCCTTTTCAGGATCCACTTTCTATGACTCACTCTGGGGAAGTGGAGAGAGGCCCGGGGTTAGCTGCCTTCGTGCAGACATACCCCGTCCTCCTGCTGCCCCGACTCTGATAGACAAGCCTGCCGTCAGGACAGAACCGTGGGTTAGGAAGGGCTCAGGCCTGTTTCCAGGGGGCTCCCCCTTCTCTGCAGGGTCACCTCTCCACCTGCTCCCCACGCCCTGTGCAGCCACCCTTCAGAGCACAGGCAGGAAGGAGGACGCGGCTAGATCACGGTCACTCAAAGTAGGAAAACAAACAGAAACAGCTGTCCCGGTTTACACCCTCCTGACTTTGTAGGGCTAGTTTGGGGCCACCAGGGCCACCGAGCACATAGACCAAGGAAATGGGTTTCTCCAGCTGCTGGCCGAGTCTTCCCCTGCAGGACGGGGGCACACGGGCTGTGGGGCCTCGTATGGGCCTGCCTGTGACCGCGACTCTGGAGCTGGGGTCAGAGGGCAGCCGTTCTGTAGATGATAGTTTCCAAGGGAAATGTTTAAAAGGGCAAAGTTTTTCAGTTCCCCTCCAATGACTGGGTACATTGCTGGGGTTGAGATGGGCCCCTGCGATAGAAAGGCGAACGTGTGGGTGAGAGCATGTGGCCCTGCCCAGGTGTCCAGGGCTCGGGTCCACCTGACAGCAGCCCCGCGGCCTCACCGCTGCCAGAAGGGGCACCACCCTCCGCCCCCAAAGCCGAGTCTGAGCTTGTGGCTGTCGCACGCCCCCCTCCCCAGCAGTTCGTTGGCGTTCACAGTTCCCTGGGCTTCTGTTGTGTCATGCGCTCGACTTGGAGAACATAGATCCCCCGGCCCCGCTGTGCCTCACTGTGTGTCTCATGGCCAAGGTGAACGTCGAATCACTCTTGCTGGGAGATGTTCCCGGGCCAAGCTTGTCTTCAGGAAACAAGCGGCCCTCCACTGAGTTCTGGGGCAGGACGCAGCCACGTAAGAGGGTCCTACCTGTGGACCACGTGGGTGGAGGTAAATCTGAGCTCGTGTTCCGATCGGCTCCTCAACCTTCAGAACGGGCTTAGCACCCTCGCCCCTACCACGGCCCGCAGACCCATGACAGCCACGTCCAGCTGCAGCAGAGCCCCTCCCGACCCGCCGCCCTTACTGCCCATGGGGGAGAGCTCTTCGCTGTGGCCTTGGACTGACCTCCTACCTGAGCCATGTCACGTCGGCGCTTCGGGACGGGTGATTTTCCTGAATGTCCCTGTGGGTGTCCGTGTCTTTCTCATGACACAGCCATGAGCTGTGTATTTACAGTAACGATGTGGAGGACGTCGCTCATGACCGCCTTCATAAGAACCTTCAGGAGCCATAGTTCTGGATTTAGGACTAAAATATGAGTATTTCTCCCAGGCAAGTGGCCTGTTTTTATTTTACTGATGGATTTGATCTGGCCTCCCTCTGTAGGAGTTGCTAGAAAGCTTGGAAGTAGGCCTGTGACCTGCTTCCAGCAAGGGCCTTGGTCCTCACCGTGCAGCTTGGTATATTTACTGGAGTTCTGGCTTTATCGGGTTTTTAATTTTTTTTCTCTTTTCCCTTTGGCTCGTTTTCCTCGCACTGATTTTTCCCTTTGTATCTACGCAAAAGCCATCGTAAACTCGTATCTTGCGGGACTAAGACGGAGGTATAGACGTACGCAAAGTTAGACGGGAAATCGATTCGGCCTGGTCTCAGGAGTCCCAGCCCTGCCTGCAGCGAAGCTGGTTCGGATGGTACCTTCCTGTCCTCTTGTGGGGAACCAGGAGGGAGCCCCGCGCTCCCGCCGCACTCCCGGCCCGGCTGACGCGCGTGGCGGTAGGAGCAGCAGGGACGTGCAAGCAGAGGCAGCCTGGACCCGACACGCAACCGCCGGCGCCCCCGGCCCGAGCATCCCTGCCCGTCGTCACCAAGCGCGAGGGTCTCTCTGGCTCCGTCCCCCCCAGCGGTCCTGGGCCTGGCTGGGCTGGAGGAGGCCTCCCCAGTGGATCTGACCCCACGTCAGACCCCTCATGTCAGGGAACCGGGCTCCTGCGATGCCCACGCGGCACCTCTGAGGACCCTGTGCCCACCCAACACTCTCATGTAGCGACCTGGCTGCATCGTAGAATTGTGTTCAACCGTCACATTTCCAATTTGTGAATTTATAGAACACTGAGGACGTCATTTGTCCAGTTTGATAAGAAGGTAAGCCTTACAAATAAATTAGCACCTGGGAATAAAACCAGACGCCTATGGGAGACATTTTTAAAAACCCACAGGGAGCTTAATGGCAAACCAGCAAAGACATCTAGACTCAGTTTGCAAGTGAAATTATCTAAATCCTGTGCAAGCTGACGCTACACTCTGTTTCTTTCACGTTCAGGGTGGTCTGTGCTTGGGGCAACTCCCAAGAGACGCTTAAGAACTCTTAGCTTATCAGTGTTGGAAAATCCACAAACAGATTCACCAGGGTTGCTGCACGTTTGGGGCCACTTAGAACGTCTGCAGGCCTGATGGCTTTTGAGGACCAGCTGTCAGGCCCCCACTCACTGCGCTGACGGAGCCCTGAGGCCGTTTGCAGGGACAGGGGACAGGGGGTTCTCCTGGACGGAACACACATGAACGACTCAGCCAGGCCTCCACCTGGCGCCCTGCCCTCGTGACAATGACAGCGCCACTGCTGGGGCACCACGCGCACCTGGCCCCGCCCTGGGGGTCTTTACCATCACAGCAGTCCTCAGGGCGGGGCCATGGTTCCCACAGTGTGAGTGAAGCAGACAAGGGGGGAGGGGACAGAACCACACCCCTCCCTAGGGGGCCTGTCCCCACCCTGCGCGGCTGCCTGGCTCACCGGTTTCTGAGCAGAAATCTCTTCGTGCCGCAGCCCCACAGCACGGGAGTGTTATCCTGCCACCCCTCCTCCCACCCCCACCCCCACCCCCGCCTCCTTGGCTGACTCACTCTGTTCACCAAGTGCCCTTGGGCACATTGGAGAATCTTGTTTTGATAAATGCTTCTTGTCCTGTTTGTTAACTGTTTAAAAGCTCCGGAGGCACGGTTTCCCGGTCCCTTTCCCCGCTGAGCGCATCGTGAGCTCCACGACCCCAAGCATCTGACTCGGGCCTTTCCCCCGCCGGCACCTCACACTGCCCGTCCTGAGGGTCCCCTTCCCTCCTCGGGACCAGCTCCTGCGCAGACCCTCCTGGGCCACAGCCGTGCCACCTCAGAGCAGTGGCGCTGCCTCTCCCCCTGCCCCCGGCGCCCTCCCCACTGTCCATCAGCGGAGACACAGGCCTGCCCGAGCCGAGAGCAGGGCCTCCAGAGAAGCGGGAGATGCCTTCTGTCGCTGGAGTCCCACGAGACCGGGTCTCCCTGCGGCCGGACGCTCAGAGCCAGGCCCGGGCCTCGCCGGTGCACCTCCCAGCCGCCCAGGCGGGCGCCCCGGGGACAGGGTTCCCACGAAGCCTCGGTGTTAGGTGTCTGTTCCCAGGGCCCGAGCCTCCGGCGAGTCCCACGCGGCAGCGCGATCATTCAGAGGAGCTGAAATCCATCATATAATGAGCCCACATGATACTCATCTTCGTGGAGACATGAATAAATCATTGTGCCCGGCAGGACCGCACCCAAGCGGACGGGGAGGCCTGGCTGCACTTGCATGGGCGGCGCTGGGCGGCCGCGCGTTATGATGAATGCGCCTCTGTTTCCGTGCCCGCAGCCCCGGCACCTGCTGAAACCAGACCTGGGCCGAGGGCACCACCCGCAGCTGAGGATGGACGGTGGGAACAAAGCTGGCTGCTGTCGGAGGCCCCTCGGCCCGGCCGGGACGTGCAGGCTCAGCAGCGCCTCCTGCCTGGAACAGCTCCCCGGTTCCTTCCCCCGTGGGGCCCTGTCCCCCGAGGCGGGCGCAGGCTGCCCCTCTTCCGTTCTCCTGTTAACGGGTAGTCTCCACTGCTTCCGGGGAGACAGTGTGGCCTGGTGTTATCGTGGGGGCTGGGGGTCAAGGTGAGTCCCGACCCCGCTCACCAGGCTGTGATGTTAGGAACAGGCTTTGCTTCTTGGGGCCCCGGGGTCCTGGGCATGAGAAGCATAAAGACTAAGGGAAGCACTTAAGGCATGACGGCAGCCTCACGGGTCCTGCCAAGGAGCCCCTGCCTCTGGCCCCCGGCTGCTATCTCCACCCACCAGGGCTTCGGGCCCCTCACGGGTCCTGCTGACTGCGCGTGGAGCCTGCGTATTTGTATTGTTGTTAATCCAACGCGAAGGCCGATCAGCCCCAGAGGCTCCCTGCCTAAACGCTAACGGACTTGTGTGGGGCTACCGTCCGTGGAGCCCAAGAACTCCCAAGGGAACCCAAGGCTCCCGCCTTGACTGAGCACGTACTGAGTCAACATGGGCAGGTCTTTCTGCCTTTCTATGGGAATGTGAGTTACACAGAAATGGTTGTCTAGTCATACGCGGGCCAGCTTCCCCAGGACACGTAAGGGACCTGACCAGGCAGAAGGGTCTTGGCCTCAGAACCAGACTCTGGGTGTCTAAGGGCACCTGTCACATTGGATCACAGGCCACCTACTCCAGCACGACCTCATCTTAACTATGTCTGCAATGACCCTGTTTCCAAATAAGGTCACCCTCTGAGGCACTGGGAGTGGGGACTTTGGGGGCACAGTTCCCCCCAAAACAGCTTTGGGCCTGTGCTCCTGGTTCTTGATTCTCCAGACCAGGACTGCCCAAGGGTCTTTCAACTTCCTTGTTCATATGCTACTAACGCTTTTGAAAACCTCTGTGCCCACTCTTCCATTTTTAAGATGACGTTTAAATTTGTGTAGCATATGTTTACATAGTTGCACTGGATTTGTCTTCTCATACACTGTGTATTGAAGCTACAGAATGCAGCTTACGCAATTTATTGCAAATGTGCGTCACACACGTTAATTAGAAAATCCAGTTCTCCTTGTCGGGTCCATCAGAACCAGATGCACCATCTGCATTAGTCAGGGAGGCTGTTAAGCTGTCGTAACAAACAGCTCGAGTCTCAGCACCCACACAGGAGGACTTCACGTTCAGGCTGGACCGGGGGCAGGGCTGGGGGTCTCATCACAGGCACGCAGGGCGCTTGGCTGGGGGGTCCTCAATGTGGGCTTACAACCACTACAACTGGGAAGGGAAAGTGGGTTCACACACAGGCGTTAAATACACACATCCCCCTCTACTCAACTACAGTGACCAAAACAAGTCACGTGGCCATCCCTAACTCCCAGGGGGTAGGAAAGTCAACTTCAAACACCCCAAAGGAGGAGAACCGAACCATTTGGAGACTTACCTCATGATTATCAGAAAAACTATGACTTCATGTATAGTCAGCTTGTGTTAATACCTCATCCTGTGTGGTTTTCTCTGAATTCAAGATACAGAGACACACAGAGGGTCGTAGCCTTGGACCTTCAGCGACTCTGCTCTGCCCTGCGGGCCTCCACTTCTCAGCCGGGCTGCAGCATCTGCTTCTTCCTGGCTGTGCCGACCAGCCTGTCTCCCTTCGGGGTGTGCTCAGCCCCTGTCCTCTCCGAGGACCCCCAGTCCTACCTTCATCAGCCCAGCGTTGGCCCCGATCCTGCGCTAACCTGGTGCTGCTTCCGCCAAATACCAGCGAATTCCCAAAGGTTGCATCAGCACTCTCTCCCCAGATGAGCAGATGGGGGCACAGGTGCTCTGACTGAGGGACTCAGGGCTGCTGCAGACCAGAGGCCCCAGGGCAGCCCCGAGCTCCTGGAAGCACCTTGAGAGCCACCGCACAACATCAGGATGTTTACACAGACACACTTGGAAAAGCGGGTGCAGCCCCTGTTGGGTCACTTCACTTGGAAGCAACCAGATCGCGCCGCACAGACGGCCCTCGCCGAGCAGAGCTGTCTGCGTCACTTCTGCCCGAGCAGGCACGTCAGATCTTGTCATTCGGTCACATCAGGAATCCGGTGGTACTTCAGGCCCTCATTTGGAAGAAAGGATTGTGTCAGCATTTCTGTTGTGAATTCCTATTTTCAATGATTTATAATGAAGCATCTTCTTAAAATGGTTTCAGCTGTTCGAGCTATATGCAGCCAGGAGAATGGATCCCAGGGCGTTTTAGCACTCCACTAACTATGAAATTGTTTGATTTTTACAAAACATATTTAGCAAATTGTTAAAAGTATTGGCTAAACACAGCATTTCATAAATGAAATGTTGAAGCGATCAAGATGTTGAACTTTAAAATCATCTGCTTTCTCTGAACACTGCCTTTTTATTACAAAGTTCAGTAAGAGTTTTTAACATAATTTTACACAACATTATAAGCGCACTGCTCCGTGTTGCAAATATCACGCCACTTACACATTCTAATTACCTGATTACATTCATTTACATTATATTTGTGATTAAACGTAATTTCATGCTTATTGAGTGACAGTCCTTGGAAACACTGCGATCCTACTATCCTCTGTGACGCACGAGGCCCAGAGCAGCCCAGACCTTGGGCGTCTGCAACAGCAGTCAGCAAATCGCATCCGTTAAATCAGTTTCTCAAATACATGTGCAGACAGCGAAATTGTGTCAGGAGTTAGCTCGCAGTGAGGGATGTGCTAGGAGAAAGATCTTTGTTTCTGTGGTTTTGATCTTTTGGGGTCCTGAGTTACGTTGTAAAATAAGATACTGCTTTGTCTTAAAAATTAGGAAATTTTGATTTGTGTCACGAGGACAGCGACGTTATGGGAAACAGGCAGCGAAAGACACCTGCCTATACTCAGACCGAGTGTTTTTAAATAGTAAGAAGCCTTTCTTCTCTTGGAACATTTTATAATCCTTTTCCAAATTCTGTCTCAGCTCCTACATCACCATAGCAACCCACCTTCTCTGGCAAGCCTGGGGACACTTTCAGATGAGCTAGAGGGGGAGCCTTAGCCGCACATTTTGCCCTGAATGACTAACCGTATCTTCCTCTCGTGAACACGTAGCCTCGTGTGACGCTTCGGCAGCCGAACATATGCCATAAAAGCCTTCTGGGCGGATCTTGGCTTCCCTTGACATCTTGATGCTAAAGATTTGAGTCCTCCCCTGTGGGTTGCATAGAAAGATCAGGAAAAAACAGAACCACCTGTGTCTTGCATGTGACCCACAGAGGAAGGCAGGTAGAGGCACGGCTGAGAGAAGACAGGCAGACCCAGCCGGCAGCCCAGAGCAGCTTCACTGGAGTGAGGGTCGGGGGGACCTTTCCCCGGCAACCCCAGCCCCTCCCCTCCACATAATTATTTAAATGAAACAAAACGAAAGCTTTCCTCACTGAAAGGAGACGAATGAAAGTGCGCACACCTGAGCGTGCATGCGATTTCCCTGCAGGACTCGTTGAAACACAGCAGCCGGGCTGGACCACCATAGTCTCTGATTCAGTGGGTCGGGGGTATGGCCCGAGAATGTGCGTTTCTAACACGCGCCTGGCGAAGCTGCTCTGTGGACCTGGATGGCGCCTGCTCTCCCGGAATCTTACGGACACACTGTAGCGGCCCCCAGACAGCGCCCCGCTGGCCTCGGAGCAGCACGACGATCTGGGTCTGAACTCCCCATGTAGCGGCCATGCTACTGCTGCCAGGGTTGGGGTGCCCCCCTTCCATTTTCACTGCCCCCCAGTGGCAGCTTCTAATCTAGAAAGAGCAGCGTGGCCACCACTCATGGGGAAGGGAAGGAGAAGGCATCTCTGTAAGCCCGCCTTCCTCCCCAGAAGCTGATTTACAAAACAGCTGACAGGGATCCCTGGACATGGGATCAATTCAGTTGATCCCACCCACCGCATATTGACTCAGGGCCTGTGACACAGGAAAGACTTTTAAAGTCAGATACGACCTTTCCTCACGAACGCACACATTGAAGATTTCCACGACCCACTCCAGGCCCGGAAACTCTCCCCCGTGGCAAAGATTTACCCTTGGGGGATAATATTTTTAAACATAAATCCTTGTATGTAACTATCACAGCTACAGGAGAGGAAATAGTTATACCTTGCTCACACTTCATTCCGGAATAGAAGTCATCGAATAGCTCTGTACTTTAGCTCAGGCAGGCAAGGTTCTCTGGAACTCAAAGGCACTCTGCCAGAATTCAAATAAGCAAAAAGGTGTAACCATAAAAATAAGCAGTATTTCTGGAAGCGGGGGCAGCAGGAGACAGATGTGACCCCCTACTAGGGTATCATAAGTACTGCCTTATATTTTCTACGTTTTTGGAAAGGGGCAGAGAAAGCATTCAAAAATGTTATTTTGGAAGCAAGTGATTTGTGATACTGCTACTAAAATCACAAATCACTGCTCCCTTACTAACATTGAAATGTCAGTGTCCCATTTCCACGATTACCCCTGCAGACGTGCTCACACCTCTGGCGTGAGGTGGACCCGGGGTCTGCGGTGTCACCAGGCCTCCATGGCTCCAGTCCATCCCCTGCAGTTCACTCGGCAGGGCTGTTCCCGCCCCGGAGAACGGTGGGGAGACCCGAGAGCTATCACTTCCCATCAAAACAGCTGTCGCTTAGGCCTCCCTAGGTCGCTGAAGTGCACAACCTTGTCCTTCGAGAATGTAATCTTTATTTTTACTGTCTTTTCAGGCACTCATGCTTGCGCGTTCATTCAGCATTTAACAAATATTTCTGAGCACCCAGCATGTACCAGACACTGCAGATTAAAATATTTAGTAAATCGATTTTCACGGAGACAGGAGATAAAGAAGGATTTGGACTAAGGCTGAGGTCTCTAAAACATATAATCTCTTAAGGAAGGGTGCCTGTGATGATAACGGGGGACAGTGGTCCTAGCGGCAGCAGCTCACCTTTGTGCCGGGCACTGTTCCGAGTACTCTGGTTCTGGCGGTGGGACGGCTGGAAGAAGGACCCCGGTCCTTGTCTTCTTTGGAGAAGGAATTCAGTAGAAAGACCGAGACTGTGAAATAGGGACAGCGTTTATTAGAAGCGAAGCACGTGTGGGAGAACACGTACGCGGCGTGAGCTGCACGCGCTAGGGGCGGCTTAGGTTGCTTACACGGGGCCAGCTTTCCAGGTTGTCTCTGGCCACTCATCTCGCTTGTGCCCATATCTGGTCTGACTCAGGGTCCTTCCTGGTGGGCGTGCGCACCTCTCAGCCAAGATGGATTCCAGCGCGAAGGTGTCTGGGAGGCCGGCAGGACATATTATGGGCTGACGTCTCCTCCCTCCTTTGGTCCCTCCCCCAGACTAAGGGCCTCTTCCACGCATGCGTCAGGCGGGGAATCCCCGAGACCACAGGAATGAGGAAGTTGCGGTCACTTTGTCTTTCACCTAATCAGAGCCCAGTGCTCCTGCTGGTACCTTATCTCGAAGTGTCAGCAGGAGACCCGTTGCAGCTGCTCGGCCTGGGGCCTGTCTATCTCCTGACTCAACTGGACATGTATTTCATGGTACAGTCTTCACAACCCTAGGAAGGAAGTGCTGTGAACAACCCATGTTGAGGGAATGGAGGGTCAGAGAACTCAAGCAACTTTCCTGAGGTCACACAGACTGGTGATCTGACTGGTACTTCACGATACGGTCTGATCACGTGAGTAATCTACTCCCCACTCTGTGATGCTGACTTCAAATGCGAATTCCTCCTGAGGAATCTTTGCACAAACAGGAGGAACGCTAGGTCCTGGGAGGGATCCAGGCCCTCCTGTCAGTCAGGAATAGCTGCTCTACCTGCAGCTTCTGCTCTCAACATCCCTGGCCTTGGGCTCCCAGGTGGGTCAGGGGAGCGTGGCGGTGCCGAGGCCCCGGGGCCATTGGGCCCCATGACCTCTGGCGCTGCAGGGCCCGTGGGCACCTCGCTTCCCCTGCTGCTGTCAGGTGATCGCAGCTCCCGCATCACACAGAACCGTCTGAGAGGAGATGCTGACACTTTTGCAGCTAAGCAGGTGCAGGAGGGAAAAAAGGCACTGAGCTTTTTAAGAAGTCAGATGGCATTGTACGGCAAACAGAAGGCAGGCGGCTGATTTCAAAGCCCAAAATCAGATCCTTTTATTTGTGTAGAATATATCAATTTGGAATGCACAATTTGAAATTGCTGGTTATAGAATTTGCTACATTTGATTGTAGTATAATGTTCCGAGGCGGCACCATCCAAATCCCTACCCAGGGGTGACAAGCTCACACTCAGGTTTATTTCTTCCGGAATCATCACCTGGTGTCCCAAGAAGCGTGCTTTGTAGGAAATGCTATTTCTGCTCCTGTCCCTTGCACAGGAATAACACCCTTGGGGTGCTTTGAAACATCTACCTACTTGCCGTATGCTGCTTCTTAAGACTCAGAACGGAGTTTATTTGTGTTTTCACTTTCTTTCTTGTTGATTTCTCTTAAACTTCCATGTAAACAAAATATAGGGAAGATATTCCTAGATTACAGCATCTGGTTCCAGTTTTAAACCAGTGCCTTAGGCTGTGGCCTGTCCCCTGGGAAGCAGCGCGGAGCTCAGAGGAGAGAAATGTCTTGCGGTCAAAGCCTCTGGTCGAGGTGCCCCCGTCATGGACCA
The DNA here is from genome assembly GCF_949987515.2 of Delphinus delphis. NCBI lineage: Eukaryota > Metazoa > Chordata > Mammalia > Artiodactyla > Delphinidae > Delphinus > Delphinus delphis. The sequence continues at coordinate 77,013,010 of NC_082700.1, forward strand.
GCTGCTGGGCTGGTCCCTTCCAGCCTCCACATCCACGGAGGGTGGGCTTTCCTCCCCACAGCCAAGGAAAGCGCTCGCGCAGAGACCACTCACTGGCGGGGCGGTGAAGAGCTGGGCCGTCACCCTCGGAGCAGAGGAGGGGCCGTCTCAGGAAAGGCTTGCGGTGGGTGGTCACAGCACCCAGCAGGAGACCCAGCCCCTGCCAGCAGCCCCAGGTCAGTGTCAGCCCCCAAGCCGAGGCCTCCTGCCGTCTGTCTCCGCCGTGGCAGCCTGTGCGTTGGGACGGGCGCGAGCAGGTGGCTGCGCCCGGCGAGCCGCTGCGGCCAAGGCCGGGGCTCACTCTGGTTAATCTCAAATGCAATGTCTACACCACCCCATGGGCCACACGTGATCCCAGAGTCCATCACAGGGAGGGCGTCCTTCAGCGCAGAGTTTATTTCCATTTCCTTGTTTGCTGTCATTTTCGAATTGACGGGGGCCACCAGGCATAGGAGGCTCTATCTTAGAAAGAAACAAAGAAGCGAAGGAGGAGAGAAGAAGGAAGGAAAGAGGAAGGAAGGAAGGGAGGGAGGAGCGGGGGCTGCGGGGAAGAAGATTCTTCTTCATTAATTATTTCTGTCATTGAAATAAATTAAGGAGAGTAAAGAAAGGTCACGTTGAGTAAGGCACGCAAGTTAAGACACCAGCAGGCTGTTTCCCGTTATTTGTAACTTGTGTTACGAGCTACAGTCCTACGTGGTGAACAGCGCTCTAAACTCCAAGTCTTTTCCCCCCTTCACCCCTGATTCTCCCTTCGGGCACTTGTCTCTCCTACACGTGGATTTTGCTCTCTGAAGCGAACACCATCATGTCTTTTACAAACAGAGGAAGATGTGGATTATAAGATCCCTCGGGTAGGTCGTCGAATTAAGTGCTCCAGAAGCAGTGTTCCCCCTGCATGCGGTTGCTCACTGCCCGCTCGTATCCTAGGATCGTGGCTGTTGACAGCCTCACGCAAATGCCTTTGGCCTTTTTTTCCTATTTGCTTATTACCCTGTCTTATCCTTTTTTTAACAAAAATGGCATCACATTCTTTATCCAGTTTCCCAACTTGATTTTTCGCTTAACAAATCATGGCTTTCTCTGTCAGCACAAGTGGATCCACTTTGCTCTTTTCAGAAGATGCACATATTTCCTCTTACCCATGGGTTTGTCGTTTATTTTTTAACCAGTGTGTTGCTGAGGGACATTTGAGTTACTTCCAAATTTTTTTTGCAATGAGTCATTTCCAGTTTTTACAGACAACGCCGCAGCGAACATCCTCCGAGGGCGGTTCGCACATAGAGTGTCTGTAGCGTGAGCGCCTGGGAGTGACAATGAGGAGGAGTGTTAATGGTGAAAATAATGTGACTGCCCGTGTGCTGGGCGTGTCCCAACCTGCCCCTCGCCCTCTTGGGACCCGTCCTTTAAGGAGGCGTTTCCATGTCTTCAGTCCTGGAAGTGTGGCCGGGACCTCATCAGACCCACTAGGGTCCCCTTGGCTCCCGAGCTGAGCTCAGTGTCTGCGTGTCGTGGAAATGGGCGCTGGTTCAGCCCTGAGTCGTACAGACAAGCGAGGCAGGATGGGCTCCCCAGTCGCCAGCTCTGGGGACAACAGGGAGGAGAAGGAGTGGTGAGAAGTACTTTCTAAACTTTCCTTAATTCCACCAATTGCAGCTCACTTTCCCTGGGCTGTGTGTTTGGTGGATTTAACTGGACGCCCCGAGTCAGCACGTTGGCCGGTGACCAGGGCTGGCCCGGCTCGGTCTGCAGAGCCATCACCCCCGCATCTCTGACATTAGTTCCCGACCCGCCCTGGGGGGGCAAGGGAGGCCCCTCTCTGGCCGCGTGGCACCTCCTGGGCTGCGGGCTCCCAGGCCCAGGGCCCTGTGCAAGGTCAGGCGAGCGCCCCTGGAAGCAGGCCCAGGAATCCCGCACGTTTGTAAGGTGCCTCCCTCACAGGGTCCTTGTGGAGCCCAAATGAATTAGATGGACTCATATCTACAGATTCCTTAGGAAGCGCCTTGCACACAGTGAGTGCTATAGAGGTATTTGCTAAATCAGGAAATCAGAGGAAAGCCCTTTCGCGTGCCTTCCACAGTTCACAGTGCCAGACCTTATTATTCGCTTTTAAAGTGGGTTGTCTTTGTTCTCTTTTATTTTGACATTCTCCATCCCCAGTCATTTCAGTGAGTATTTCACAGGTGTATTAGGTTTAGTGCACAATAAAATTTGGGTTAACCAGAATGATATGCCTGAAAAAACTGAAATTTTATTAAGTATTAGAAAAGTGTTACTGTTTTTCATTTCCTGTATATTGATCACTGATGGGAAGAGAGTTTTTAATGGTTTGGCAAGGAAGGTTTAAAGGTCACTGAGCAGGTGCAGCTTCCCCTGGTTGATTTTGAGGGTCGCTTTCCTGGTTTCAGCTCCCCTGGGGGTCTTCGTGGCCCTGCGCCGCTGAGCAGGCGGGGGCTTGCCGAGCGCGGGGTACTCTGGACGGACCTAGAGATGCTCATACTAAGGGAAGGGAGGCAGACAGGGAAAGACACACCGTACGATGTCCCTTACATGTAGAGTCTAAGGTGGGACACAGATGAACTTATTCACAGTACAGAAATAGACTCGCAGACAAAGAACAAACTAATCGTTACAGGAGGGGAGGGGGATGAATTAGGAGTTTGAGATTAACATATACACACTACTAGATATGAAATAGATAATCAACGAGGATCTATTGTACAGCACAGGGAACTATGTTCAAAATCTTACAATAACCTATAATGGAAAAGAATCTGAAGAAGTATATATATATATATATATATATATACACATATATATATATATATATATATGAACAAAACTGAATCACTTTGCTGTACACATGAAACCAACACAACATTGAAAATCAACTATTTTTGAATTAAAAAAAATATACCTTTGGGGACCAAAAAAAAATGTCTTCTCCCCATCCGCCCTCAGCCACCAGCCCCTCCCTGGGGGCAGCCATATTTGCACTGTGCCACTGAAAAAAATAACAGAAGGCAACTCGCTTCCCTAAAATAAATCCCATAGTGCCCTATAGCGTCATCTTTTTTATTATAAGTCAACCTACCAACCTACGAGTCACCAAAGTGCATATGGGGTTTATTGACATGCAGTGTGTGTGCAGCCTGGCCAGTGAGTAGACTCAGCCCACGGAACACCATGCCTGTCTTCACCTCAGCAGCCCCCCACCTCTGGGACTGATAAAGAATCTCTTCCCCTTTATTCTGCCCGCTACTCTCTGGGGTGTGGGTCTGCTTGCTCACCTCACAGAAGCATATTTGCACGACCTGCTCAGTGTTCCGTCTGTCTTTACTGGTTGTACCCAGCGCACCAGAGTGTCGAATGGAGTAAAGATTAGAGGCTGCTCCGACTGTATGTGGACCACGCATGCACCATCGTATGTATTTGCATTTTCTTTTTAAAAAATAATTAGAGCTATTTATTGCTCAGAGAATCCTGGCTGCAGACTAAGGAAGATGCATGAAAGGAAAACTGGGCACAGGACGGAGGTGCCCGTCAGCGAGCCTCACTCCCCACGGCCAGCCCCTCCGGGTCCTCAGTTGAGAAGGAGTCCAGTTACCACCAGGAAACCTACAACTAAGGCCCCTACAAAACATGGGACACGTTCACCTTTTTAGAAGAGAGTTTCCCATCTCTTCTTTCTACAAAACATGGGACACGTTCACCTTTTTAGAAGAGAGTTTCCCATCTCTTCTTTCTTTCCTTTGTATATTCCCAGCGTCATCTTCTTCCCTCACGAGGGCCACAAGCCTCACAGTAACGACTGCAGGGTCTGTTTCTAACCCAGCTCACTTCAGACGAGATTTTACCCTTTGTTAATGGTCTGATGCGAGGGGAAATGTGATAAAATTGTCGGGATTTCAGAAGGCGGAGCCTGGAGAAGGCGACCCCATGAGTGAGTCGGATCCCGAGCCAGCTTCATTCCCGAGCAGATTCAATGAGTGCCCCGTGCGCCGCGGGTGTCCCGTGTCATCAGCGCTCAGTTTAGATAAGTGTCAGAGCGTCGGGCAGTTTTTCAGAACAACCTGTGAGTCTCAGAGAAGACGAAGCGAGAGAGGATGGAAGTGACCTCATTACAGCAAACGCGGGAGGTCTGCTTGCGCCACGGCTGCCAACGCCAAGATCTCCCCTGCCCTCAGCCATCACCTCTCGGGCACAGCTGGGGCCAAATCCTGGCACTGATTTTTGCCGTTGTCCCAGACCTTCCACCTACATGTCACCAGGAGCTTCCTCCAGGGTCCCCTCCACGGCTGGCCTTGCGACCATCTCTGGTGACGCTGCAGAGGGCGTGAGTGCCACCACACCGCTCACTCCTCCGGGCTGTGGGGTGCCCCCTCACACCCGGCTCCCCATCAGCCCCAGGGATCTGCGGGGCTCTGGGCATCTCGGCGTTTCAAGAGGAGAGAATCTGGAGAAACCGAAGAGTATCGAAAGTGAAACTGCAGTCATCGTCAGTTCTTATCTTGAAATAACTTGCAAACCTGTAGCCTCTTGGAAGCTGTCCTCTGGGGAATGGAAACAGATCCCCTGGGAGACGGGAGACCTGTGTTCCAGCCTGCGGTTGTGGGCAGCTGAATTGTGTCCCCGTGTGGAAGTGCTCACCCCCAGGACTTGGGAAGGTGACCTTATTTGGAATCGGTGTCAGCAGTTGGTCAAGTTGAGGTCATCCATCAGTCCATTATGATGGGGTGTCCTTATAAACCCTAATCCGTTACGCGTGGGGTCCTCACAGAAAGAGAAGTTTGGACACAGTTGCACACGGGGAGAACGCCAGCTGTAGATAGAGGCAGAGACAGCTGATGCTTCCACAAGGATCTGCAGGATCTTCGGGAAGCACCAGGAGCCGGCGGAGAGGCCTGGAGCAGACCCTCCTCGGAGAGAAGCAGTCTGCGGACACCATGACCTCGGACTTCCGCCTCCAGGCTGAGCGCTAATACATTCCTTCTGTTTTAATTGGCCCTGTTTGCGGTGCTGTGTTGCGGCAGCCCAAGCCAAGTAACACACCTGTGCTGCCCGCCGTCTGGAGGACAGAGGTGACCCTCATCAGGCCACACGAGTCTTTTGTCTTGCTTTTATTTTCTTTAAAAGTAAGAGGAGTTTGGGGCTTCCCTGGTGGTGCAGTGGTTGAGAGTCCACCTGCTGATGCAGGGGACATGGGTTCATGCCCCGGTCCAGGAGGATCCCACATGCCGCGGAGCGGCTGGGCCCGTGAGCCATGGCCGCTGAGCCTGCGCGTCCGGAGCCTGTGCTCCGCAACGGGAGAGGCCACGACAGTGAGAGGCCCGCGTACCACCAAAAAATAAAAATAAAAAAAAATAAGAGGAGTTTTTACACACGACTATATATAAAATAGGTAAACTACTGTATATAGCACAGGGAACTATAGTCAATATCTTGTAATAACCTATAATGGAAAAGAATCTGAAAAAGAATAGATAAGTATATATATATATATATATATATATATATATATATATATCTGCATCACTTTGCTGTACACTTGAAAGTAACACAACATTGTAAATTAACTATACTTCAGTAAAATTTATTTTAAGTAAGGGGAGTTGGATAGATCAGGGATTTCAGGGGAGATCACACTTTGAAGCCCAACAGGTAAAACAGATAAGAGTGCCGGGGGCGGGGAAACAGCTGTCCACCTGCACAACCCCAATCCCTGGAGCATATCTGAGAACCCAGGTTGGAAACCACCTAGCCTCCTCACCTTGGGTCCCTGGGCAGCTCTAGACCATCTAGTGGTGAGTAACCATCCAAGGGCATCGCAGCGCAGAGCGCTGTCGGGGTGACATACGTGTTGGAGGACTAGGTGGCGTTTAAAAGGTTTTCCGTATTGCAGGTTTGCCGTTTTGCGGTCGAGTGCGTATGTGTAAGAGGGATGAAACTGTTCACATCTTTCTGGTTTACTTGAGTCAATTCGCAGACCCTCCAAGCCCTGGCAGATTTGACTCTGTCTGTAGCCACTCTCTTCACCTGACCCCAAGTAAGGTAGACAGGGCCAGCTGGGGCGGCTGTCTGGGGGGGCGGGCGTGGGGTCCTGACTGGCCCTTGGCCCCTTGGCCATCAACAGCCTTGGCAAGAGCAGGCTTTATTGGAAACAATCTTCTGGAAATCACTTTGCAGCCGCTTTCCGTGGCTCCGGTTTTCCACTTCAGTCGGTCCTCCGCGTTCTTGTTGAGAAGAGGTGTGAATGGGGGCGGTTAGCACAGCCATGGTCAGCGTTCCACCGTGAGAACGTTGCTGCTTCTCCTCGGACACGAGCAATTATAGTGTTGCCTGTGCTTTTTCAAACTGCACGGCTGAGTGTTTCTAACGTACTGGGGTTGAGAACAAGGCAGTGTTACATCACAGACCACTGTTGCTGAAGATTCTTTCCGATGCTGCAAAAGGAACAGTGGCCCCTCGAGCCTGCATTATTCCAATGTTTGCTGCATGGCAGTCATAATAATTGCACTTTATTGGAAAACATTGCACCACGTCCCACTGGCCAGCCCTTCTCGGGTGACATGCAAGTGTGTCTGCTTCAAATAGGCCTGGAATTCAGAAATCCAAATTTGCAAAAGTGTTCAGTGGGGGAGAGGAGTGGTTATACCTTTCAATACATAAATGTTTCTCACCACTTTTCTTTAAACTCCTTATGCATTTAAAATGGGATTTTAAAAAATCTGAAAGGAACACGTGTGTATAAACTGTCATCTGCCCACATCCGCATGTCATAGATTCCGCAGTAGGAGCTGAGTTATCGGTCCCTGTGGTGCAAGGCAGTTACATTCCGGCGCTGAGAGCCTGGTGAGGCTTCTCTGTAACTGGAGCAGTTCAGGCGCTGGGGGACCAGGCGCGGCAGGAACGAGGGGCGCGGTGGCGGAGCCAGGAGGCAGCCCGTAAGGTGGTGTGAGCCATGAGGTCACCAGGGAGGCTGATGAGTCAGCCTGAGGGATGACACCCAGGTTTACGGGGAAAGGCACACGGGAGCCGCATCTTACAGGGCTGAGTCAGTCACCAGGCGTGAAGAGCCTTTCCTAGAAAGGGGAGCGTCCTGATCAAAGCTTGGCGACCTTCAAAGGGGGTCAGGAAGACTCGGAATGAGAGTGTTCCGGAGGGCAGAGGGGTGGAGGCAGAGAGACGAGGTTCCAACGCCGAGGCAGAGAGACGAGGTTCTCCGGTCTCCTGACGGCCGAGCCTTTCCTCTACAAGGCCCCGGAACTCTGCCCAGGGCTTTCTCTGGCAGCGAGACGGTGTCCCCTACTCAGAGCATCCCGACACCCCAGATGATCCCCCGTACACAGGGGACGAGCACCGCTACCCGCTCAGCCTTCAGGTGGGACGGCTCTGAGGGGACCCAGCCACCTCCCGAGGGCCCTCGAGGACCAAGCCCCCGAGCTCACGGACACAGAGCCGGGTCCCTTCTTTTCCCGCACGGTGCCTCCGCTGCCTGCTCTGCGTCTCCTGGGTCACCTCCGCGGTGATGCCTGCGCTCAGCCTGTCCCCGGATCAGCCTCGGGGGGCGCCCAGCCTGGAGCGGCGCAGACTTGGTCCTGGATCCAGGGCAGCCGCTGAGGACCACAGAGCAAGGAAGCGACGCGCCGGGATCGCTGTTTCAGGAAGACCCATCTTCCAGCCACGATGTGGAAGGAGGGGGAGCCGGGAGCGGGGAGGGCGAGTGGAAGCGAGGGAACAGAGGAGGGAACCGAGAAGGAGCAGAGGGTGAGGCGCCGCCCAAAGGCCCCTCCCCACCTCCAGGAGCCAGTGAGCTCTGCCCTCGGGAGGGGCAGGGGGTGGAGCCTGAGTCCCTGGGGAGGGCGGTGGCGTGGGCGTGGGCTAGTGGGGGGCTCCTGGTTGCCCCCCAGGCTGGCTCCCAGCCCAGTGGAGTCTGGCCAGCTGTGCGGGCAGAGAGGGGCCCAGAGGGCGGCGGCATGGCGGCAGCCAGCTTGGCAGGTGGCCTGGAAGAGCTTCAGAAGCTTGGAGGGATCCTGGAGGGGAACAGGGTGACATGAACGGAGATAAACAGCCCCTGCCCTGTGGTGTGGTTTACGCCCTAAGAGGAAGGTGAGGCTGGTGCCGGGGCCGGAGGGGCCTGGACGAACAGCGACGTGACCCATGCATTTGAACTACAGACGCCCTCAAGGGAAACTGCACTTTCGCCGGGAATCAGCCACATTTCTCTGCGTGGTTTTCTTGGGGGTTCTTCCTCTTTCAGTGCCTCTTTCACCAAGAAGAAGGCAGGACAGGGTTCTGTGGCCCCCAACGCCCCGCTCATGAGGAGGAGGCTGCAAAGCCGGGGTACCTGCCCCTCTGGTCCCCACGAGCCTCCCGTCCCGCCCGCCCATGCAAAGGCAAGCCCTTTCCTGGGAAAGCGAGGGGGAGCAAAAGGACCTGGGGCGGGGGCTTCAGGACTGACGCAGACCAGGGTCCAGACAGACATGGGCACTGGAGGCCGCCTGATCTGTTCCACCGCTTCGTGGCTTCCCTTTTACAAGAGCTTGTGACTGTGGGATGGAATTAGGACACTCAGTGTGCAGTCAATTCATCAATTAAACTGAGTATTTCCAATACTCGGGGTCATTCCTCCCAGCATCAGTTCCCACTGGAACATTCTCGGGACACACCGAGGATGTCCCTAGTTTTGATTTGTTCCTGTTTTCAAACCCCTGATGTCATTGTGGGGAGTTACTCATTCTTTACTCAGTTAATAGCTATTGATCGCATGTCTGGATGAGCAGGTGAAACAGTAAGCAAAGCAGACCCCCTGCCCTCCCGCGGGGACCGCGGGCAAGAGCCAGATACACAGTAAACCCGTAATAGAGACCAGGACGGGAGCTCCAAGAAGAAAAGCAAAGCAGCGGAGGGGACAGGCCGTGAGTGAGGCGACATTAGGGAGGGGACGGGAAGAAATGGGAGCCCCGGGCAGGAGGAGAAGCCAGGACAGCAATGAGGGCCCGAAACCGCTCGGGGGCTTTTTTTTCGTGCTTTAGTGTGTTTTTCTGTGGTTTGACTCTTTCTCCAAGAAGCACGTGGTCATAATTTTCAAGTGTATGAGCCCTGGTTCTTAAGGTTTGACTGTGGGTGTCGCTTTGCAGCTTGGGGAGGGACGGCTGAGGTGGCAGCTACGGGGGCTGGTTACACGGGAGCAGAAGGCGGCTCCACTGCCCAGGTGAGCATGCCCGCGCGCTGACACCTGCACGGCACCTGGTGTCACCGTGTCCGGGCCACCGGCCCTGAAGGAGCTCACAATTTAACTGTTTCGCTTTCCGGGTCAGTTTAAAAAATGAATAATGCCCTTAGAGAAGCAGTTAAGACGTAACGTGTTAGTGGAAACGCACGTGATTACGGCTCAGGCAGTTCGAGAACATCTCACCCTTCTTCCTGAGGGTCAAGGTGCGCGTCATTGTCCTGCACTTCCGGAAAAGGTCCGTGATGCTTTCTCTTTCTCACTACGGTGAGACTGACTGACGAGACCGAATGCATCCTCAGGGAGCTCTGCGTGTGATTCAGGATCAAAATCTTGCCCTAAAGAAGAAAGCGCTGCTGATAGAAAACTCCGCGCCGCCTCCCAGGGAGATTAAGGAGGGGTGGAAGGGAGACTGACAGTTGCCCCTGTGCTCGGGTGTGTGTGGCTCGGTGTCACGGGGCTCCGGGTGCCGTGAGGGCAGTAGCAGAGGTACCTGCGGCCGAGTTCTGATCCCGCTTCGTTAGCTTTGGGCAAGTCCCCCAACTTCAGGGCCTTTGCACCTGCCTCTCCTTCTGCCCGCAGCACCGTTTCCCAGACGCCCACCAGGCCCGACAGCATCGTCTCAGGGGGGCCTTTCTGATGACCTCCAGTTAGATTGGAACACGCCCCCCCCCCCCAGGCTTCCCTGCCTGGTTTCCCGGTGTAGCCGTTCTCACCATCTGTCATTCTGTGTATCATGCCCATCGAGCTCTCCCTCCGGTGGAACGGAAACCCGCCTGTCTGCTCACTAGAGCGTCCAGGGCTGTGCTGACGGTACGCAGCCCCGGCACAGCAGGGACGCCAACCGGTGAGTGCAGCCCTGCCTGTGTGCCTCTGGCTTGGTCGGCTCAGAATAAGCAACTGGGGGTGACCGGGGCTGGGTGCACGGGTGGGCAGAACCGAGGTGCCGCTTCCTTCTCCAAGGCCCTCGCGGGCTCTGGATGACACAACATGTGTGTCTCGTCTTAAGGGGCCAGTGGCCCAGACACACCCCCAAGATTTCAAGACAGATCCCTCGTCCCATGATAACCTGTAACAATCAACATATCGAGTACTGAAAGGTAGGGCTTCAGATCCAAGCCTTTCTACAACTCAGATAGGAAGGTCTGGCCTTGGTCTGGAGGACATCTGAGCCTTTTCTGGAAGAAAGTAACAGAAAACCCTCAGGCCACTGGGCCCAGACTGCAAACAACTGAGAACCAGTTCCCTTTTTATTTTGCAGTAAAATATGCGTAACATAACACGTGTAGGAACCATTTCTAAGTGTATGATTCAGTGACATGAAGTACGTTAACGTTATAGTTGACCCTTGAACAACATGGCTTTAAGCCGCCTGTGTCCACTTATCCGCAGATTGTTTTCAAAAGTAGACGCGACAGCCCCACGTGCTCGGGGCTGGGTTGAATCTGCAGACGTGGAACCACGTATATGGAGGAACCGTGTACACGGAGTTATACTGGGATTTTCTACCATGCAGAAGGTTGGCGCCCCAGTCCCCTGTGTGGGCCAAGGGTGAACTGTACTGTGCAGCCATCAACACCATCTCCAGAACTTTCCTTCCTCCCAGACTGAAACTCTGCCTCCACTCAACGCTAACTCCCAGCGCCTGGGACCCACCATGCACTTTTTGTCTCTATGAATCTGACGACTCTCGGCCCCTCATATAAGTGGACTCAGGTAGTATTTGTCCTTCTGCAACTGGCTTATTCCATTGAGCATACTGTCGTCAAGGTTCACCCGTGTGGTAGCAGGTGTCAGGATCTCCTTCCTTTCTAAGGCTGAGTGGTACCCCATCGTATGGATGGGCCACATTGTGCTTACCCATCATCTATTGATGGACACGGGCTGCTTCCACCTTTTGGCTGGAGTGAGTTTGCTGCTGGGCACATGGGTGTGCAGACATGAGACGATTCCCTTGTGCAGCCCATGTGCTTTTGAAGCTGGACGTGGGTATTAAGCCTTTCATGTAATTACCGGGGGGCGTGTTCAACCCCTCCAGCCCCCAGGCTTGGCGGTTGCATTGCCGTAGGGAGCCCGTTATTTTTAACGGAGATCTCAGAGGACTACCGAGCAAGTCCACGGCCGGGAGTTTGGAAATGCAGGTCTCCGAGAACGGAAGGAGGGGCCAGGGTGGCCGGCGTCTGGGCAAAGCCCTCTGGTTCTTTGCATCTCCACGACAGGCGGGCATCGGGCCAGAGCCTCTATGGGACATCCATTTGGGATGAGAAGGTGGTACCCAAGCTCTGAACCTCCCCGGAGGGTGGGCGGGGCAGGGACGGAGGGGGGCTGGCGTTGTTTCTGGGACGGTTCCCTCCCCTCCTGAAAGGCACCTCCGTCTGCCTGTGGGCTCCTTGGCCTCCTGTGGCTCCCAGGACCGGACTGACGGTTGTTGTTCTTGAGGCTTTTATCTTCATCGCTGGGCTGGGCTGTTTTTAGACTCAGCCCTGGTCTTCGGCTTCCTGACGTCCCTATCCATTACACTGTCAGCCCGCGGGGCGCCTTAGGGCAGGACAAGTGTCAACAGAAGGTGAGGAAGGAAATCAGCCTCCATCGAGAGCTAATTACCCTGCCTCAAAGTTAATTAAACGCTTGTTAGGAGCAGCAGGGTAGATCCTAATTAAACTTGTCTAATCACAGCCCCCTGACATTCCCGGACCCCGGGATCCCTACCGGGCTCAAATCATTCTCCCGAGGGCAATAATACCTGTCAGGCCTCGGCGGGGCGGGCACAGTGATATGCTCCAGCCTCCGTGCTTTCTGCACTCATTTCCCACGGAGCGAGCACTTCGCGTGTGTTTAATTTACACACGTTTCAACTGGGGGGACCCCAGATTGCCCTGATGATTTTGTCATTTTCCTCTCTTTCCAAGAGGGAAAGAAAGGGAACAGAAAGTAACGGACGTGCTGCGGAAGCGGTCAGCAGCGCCATTTTGTATGATTTGGGTAATGATCATGATTAATGCTTGTTGATCGTTTTATCTCTTGTGTTATGTAAATAAAGCTGTGGCCTTCTCCTTCCAATTCCAATTCCATTTGGAAGCGTGGAGGGAGGGCAGCGCGGCCCTGCCAGCCTGCAGGCGCCTGTGCAGCCACCCCGCGGCTCCGGCCCCGCCTCCTGGCCCTGGCACTGCGGAGCTGCCAGACCCCTGGGAAGCAGGACCCCACCCCCCTCGCCCTGCAGTGAGCCGTCATGGGGCGAGCGGAGGACGGAGAGGAGGCTGCAGGCCCCAAACCATGAGCAGGAAAGGATGGACTTAGGACTTCCCTGGCGGTCCAGCGGCTAAGCCTCGGCGCTTCCACTGCAGGGGGCGCGAGTTCGATCCCTGGTCGGGGAACCAAGATCCTGCAAGCCGTGTAGCGCGGCCAGAAAAAGAAAAGGAAAAAAAAAAAAAAAGGTGGTTTTGCCGGTTCTCTTCAAGCCTAAGTGGGAAAAGAGGACGCGGTGGAGTGAAGTCCGTGGCCGTGTACCTGGCAGAGGTCTGGGAAAGGCCAGAGAAGGAGCCCCGGATCTCCAGGCCCTCTGGGCACTGGGGATGCGAACTGGTCGTGTTCAGAAACAGAACTGCAGGGCCGGGGCGGCGGTTCAGATGGACGCACATTCTTTCTCAGCCTAGGAGGGTTTGGGGCTGCTTTTTCTCTTGCTAAGAAGCATGAATGCCTGCACAATTTTAATGCCCATGGAAAAGAAACCCTGACGTCCGGCCAGGTTCTGCGGCTCAGCCGATGGGTCGTGGCACCATCTGTGTGACGGGGTGATCCGCTGTCCTGGCTGGGCCTCTGGAAAGAAAGATGTCGGTGACGAATCCCTGATTACTGCTAGAGCGAGTCCTCGCCAGGAGCCCCGGGCGGCGTGGCCAGCGCCAGCGGTCGCTGCTGCAGGCAGAGCCCAGGCGAAACCAGCCACTTGGGTTACGAGCGCACACACACACCCGCCCTCCAGAAAGCCAGACTCGGGGAGGGAGGAAGCGGTGCTGATTTGTTTTGGTTCTGTAAATAGAACCGCAGTTTGCCCCAGACCTGCTCCTCCTTTGGAGACCCAGTAATGAAAGCGTTAAATCAAGCCGCCCCTTCTTATTTTTCACCTTGTCACCAAACAGCATGAATTAATGAAAAGATGTAAGCACTCAGATCTTTTCTGGCAAGAATTCTTGTTGAAATAATCAGTTAACCTTGGAAGATCAAATTGACGGGCCGTAAGTGCAAAGTTATTTAAGATGCCAGATTAGCTAGCCAGATGACTCCATCTGTTGCAAGAAAGCAGTAAGAATGTTTTTGAGAAATTTCAAGGCTTCAGAAAGATTTAATGTTATTTCCCCGCAGAATTAATCTGCCCATTAGAACATACTTTAATCTCTTACCAGTAATATCCTGGGATAACTTTAATTTACCTCTTTGCTTTATTCATACAGTAGAAATGATCTAAAGACAGCAAACAGATAAATTAGTTTCAAGCTTTTGCTTTCAGTTATTTTCAAATGGGGTTTTTTGTTAAAAAAAAAATTACATGAAATCTCAGATATTCTAAATTCGTCAAAGCACCACTTGGATGTCCTTTATTCTGCAGTAGTGCTTACACTTGCTGTTGTACACGCAGATGAGAACATTTCATTCAGGAATGCTTATACGATGAAAACCACCTTTTTTTTTTTTTTTTTTTTTTTTTGCGGTACGCGGGCCTCTCACTGTTGTGGCCTCTCCCGTTGCGGAGCACAGGCTCCGGACGCGCAGGCTCAGCGGCCATGGCTCACGGGCCCAGCCGCTCCGCGGCATGTGGGATCTTCCCGGACCGGGGCACGAACCCGTGTCGCCTGCATCGGCAGGCGGACTCTCAACCACTGCGCCACCAGGGAAGCCCGAAAACTACCTTTTTAACAACTGGCCAGTCTGATCGTTTTTGAAGAAAATAAGTGTACACCGCCTGGGGGAAAATACTCCCTGAGAAGTGCTGTCAGTGGGTATAGGTGGCACATGGCCACGCTGGGCCATGTCATGCTGCATCTGCTGAGGAAGTGCCGGCCATCAGACACGAGGCAGAGATGGTTTCCTTTTGGTGCCACACTTGTAAAGTGATGTTAGGAGCAGCCGGTTTTTCCATGGTGTTTATCTTACCCCACTTTCAAAGTCATTCACAAGATGTGAGTATTGCTATAATTTGGAACAGTAACTGTGCAGAAGAGAGCATAATTCAGACTCGGCGTTCCCCGACCCTGGCTAGCTCCATGACAGTTTTTGTTTCCTATGAAAGCTGCCTGCTTATTGGTAATTCCTTTAAATAAAGGAATTATTTTCCTAAGCAATTTGTTTTGATTGTGTTACGTTCTAGCTCGTCCTCCTCGGCTGTGATGAAAGAAAAGCTAATCTGCTGGTTTACTATCTTGCCACACATAAAAGACAAGTGGAGGATGGAATTTTCGAAAAGCGAAACTCCTAATTTTTGTGACAAAATGTGAATGAAAATGATGAACTTATTCATAAAAGATGAGGATTTTGAAGTGAATGATTTATGGGTATAAGCATTAAAATATATTAATTTAGTGTGGAGGCAGCAGATGTAAATGTTACTTGGTAGCTGAGCGCAAAGGACGCACACGCCTGTACCGAGGTGCAGACAACGCCCTGAGCCAGTCGTACTATCGAGCCAGCGTGGGTCTAAGAGCTCCGGGAGGCAGCGATCCAGTGGGGCTTGCGATCCGGTTGGGGGCGGTACCGACCAGCACAGCCCAGCGTTTTCATCCATCTGATGGTGCAGCCCATCAGCGAAGCTGTGAGCCCCGGAGGGTGAGCCGATAGACCAGCGGCTCGGTGTTCTGTACAAGCAAACCTCTAGCTAAACTCGGGCCTTCTCAGTCTCGACACTATTGACATCTGGGGTCAGATAACCCCTTGTTCTGGGGGCTGTCCTGTGCATTATGGGACGTTTGGCAGCATCCCTGGCCTCTACCCACTGGATGCCCGTAGCACCCCTTTGGCCCCCCAGTTGGGACAAACAAAACAACCTCCAGGGGATGGCAAACATCCCCTGGGGAAAATAGACCCCAATCGAGGGGCCCTTCTGTCACCTACAACAACCCGCGATGTCTGCGCGTCGGGCTCAGGCCCTGGCCGAGGCTGACACACACGAAGCTACGGAAACATGAGGTTCGGGGCCCTCACTTCCACAGGCCCTTCTGAGGCTCCGGACCAACTTTCAGTTTATAATTTTATGTCTGTGATTGTTTACGTCTCTATGAGAGAGGACCCCCAAACGGCAGAAGTTGAGGCCCCATAAAATCTAGACCTGCACCTGGGTCTCAACCCAGTTGATACTCGTCCACTTACTTTGCAGAACCGAAACCTGTTCAAACGGCCTCCTACCCTTCCTCCTGTTGGCCAGTTTGTGTCTACACTCAGGTGTGTGTGCCATGACTCCCCCACGGAACGCAACCCCCCTGACTTGTGGAGCCCCACAAGGTTTGGATCTAAAAAGTCAGGACTCACCCTGACGTTACCACCTGTGCTCAGGTGAAACTCTCAGGTCCTGTTTTCATGCATTTGAGGATTCCACACAAATATACGTTGCCAGCTAGAAATTCTCCTCATGATTTTTCCTAAAGCTACCTTCAGATCAAAAATTCCTTGAGCAATAATCCCAGTCCCAGCCAACATAGTCTTAACTCTTAAAACATAGCGAGGGAGGAGAGGTGAGAAGATGATCCGTGTGTATTTGCTACTGAGACTTTGTCTTGTTGGAGAAGGCGGAGCTCAGAATAAATTAGGTGGAGGACAGGCCTGTGAAGGAGCGACCAACTCTCTGACTGCGGCCCTTTCTTGAAACCTTAAAAACTCCTTGATCATTTATTAAAATTAAACCTGGCATTGATGGATGGATGGGTGGATGGAAGGATGGTTGGGTGGGTGTACGTAGGTGTATTGATGAATTGAGAGGTGAGAAGAGACAGTGATGCTGTAGATGAACGGATAGATGGATGGATGATGGATGGATGGATGGATGGATGGATGGATAAAAGAATAGAGAGACTGCCTTTACCCTTTATTTTCTTCCAAAAGAGAACACAAGAAACTATCAATAATTAGTTGTTGGGAGAACTAGGAATTTGTGGGGAATTAGGGTGGCTGAGAGCGATTTTTCCTGTTTACTCTGTACTTTTCTGTAGTGTTTGCCTTTCCGTGTCACGTGTATGAATTATTTTTATATGGTTGGGATGATAGGCTATTTTTCTTTTTTATATGTTTCCAGTTTTTAATGACTAACCTTTAAGAGACGAACCCCTCTGGGAGCCTCCTGTTGGGGAAAATGGTTTACACATCCTGTCTGATTCTTGCTAAGCTCAGTGGGCACATGTCTGCCCTCACCTTACAGGTTATCCCCCCACCCAAGCCTACCGTTGCCGATCTCTCTGGTACGTTAGGTTTTCCTCCTGCGTCCCCTGCCGTGCTTTACCACCGTGCCTTGCGGGCTGTCATCCTGGGTCCACGCCCGGGCTTCTCCGCACCTGTCTCGCTCCGCTCGCTCTTTCCCACTCTCTCGCTCCACGTCCTGGCTTTCACTCCTTTCTCTGTGCCGGTGACCCTCACGCCCGTCTCTGGAGCCTCGTCTTCCTCCCGAGCCTCTCATCCGTGGATGCAGCCCCAGGGCCCCTGCTAGGACGTAAGGAGCTTTCGTGCAAAGAGCCAAAGGGCGCCCTGCCCAGCTGCCTCCGCACCTGCACGTGTGCCCCCATGTTCTCCTCCGTCTCACGTGCCCAAATTGAACCTGCCACTGCCCACAGCCATCCCCCATGTCCCTCGAGCCAAAACACCATCACTCACAGGCGGAAACTTGCTTCAGCCCTGCAGGGTAGGTCATCGTGAATGGAACCTAAGAGTTTATCCTCGTGCCCCTGGAGTTCGACTCAGACTCGGACTTCGCTGGGCATTGAGGGTTCCAGTGGGTGTCAGGGTCACGCTAAGTACTGTGTCACGAAAGTCTCACCATCCCTCTTAGATTGAGCCAGCACAAGGAAGGACCCTGGATTTTTCCTCCCCCGTGTCACAGAGGTCTTCCTCAGGAGGGTCCACGAACCCTTCCCAGCCTGAGAATTCAGCTGGTAGGCATTTCTGGGCGCTAATCCGCTCAGGCTTACGGCTTTCCCCTCCCCCGACTCCTTCACTCCTTCTTTAATCTCAGATTTGTGGTTCCTTCAAGCCGCCTCAAGTCCCTTGCTGAACAAGGCAATAAAGAAGTAAATGTCCACGTAATATCGAATGCCTCTGGGGGCCCCCAGAGGTTACAGAATAAAGCAAGCTGGGCGTCGTTCCTCCCTCCTCCCCCAGACGACGCCTCTGCCGGTACAGCGCGCTCATCCAGTCCTGACTGCCCCGCACCTCCTGGCCCTTCCGGGAAGGACTGCATCCTTCCTGGCCGGTCGCGTCCCCTGGGGCATCTCCAGCCGGGGGTGGGAGGGCGGCTGTGCGTCAGCCCCTCCCTCCAGCAACGTCTCCGCACAGCCGCAGGCGCCCACTCCCCAACCCGCCTGACCTGCATGTCCTGCCACGTTCACCTGTGTGCCCCCTGCCCAGCACCTGGCCCCACACGCATGCACCGGGCCCAGTACCCAGGCCTGTGCAGTTGACCCCAAACTGCCCAGGGCCTGGGGCAGAGCCTGCCCCGGAGGGGCCCAGCCAGTGCCCGGTGAAGGGCGGGAGGGTGAGATTCAACAGGTAATGCTTATCCCACCTGCAAGCTGGACCATGGGGCACTTTTCAACCCGAGAAACCCCTGTAAAAGGCAAGGTTATGACCCTTCCTTTGTACCTCGGTGTGCATGGCCCGGTGACCCCTGTATAAAGCTGTGGGCGCACATTCCTGGGCCCTTCTGCCGACTGTGGGCTTGTGGTTGTTCTCGAGGACGCCGCAGCTGCGCTGCCCATGGTGACCCTCTGCCTCCTGAGTCCCCATAGCTGCTGGCCTCACGCGCGCTCACGGGTGGTCTGCATCCTGCCCTGCTTGCCCCGCCAGGAACACGCGCTCTCAGCTCAGGGTGTCCCCAGATCTTAGTGGCCTTCCAGTGCCAAAGGGCCGGCCGACTCCCCTCATGGCCCTCAGGCCTCAGTAAAGACTACCACACCGTCTGTTCCCACTTGTCACTTTGCTGCAGGGTAGCTGCCTTCCTTGTGTCTGTTCACACTTCTGCACATGGGTTCCTGCGACTTCAGGCAACGATCCGCATTGGACCCCCAGCAGGATCCAGACGGGCCCCATCTGCTGCAGCAGAGCCAGGGCAGGCCTGGGACTGCAACTTCCCGGGGCCCCGGGCTCTCCTCTCGCTGGTCCAGCTTGGATCAAGGTCCTGGGCTGTGTCCGTCTGGGTTTTGTTCGTTGTTCGTGGCTCAGCACTTCCTCATTGGGAGTGTTGACCACGGTGTGAGCCCCTGGATCGAGTTCTCACCAGGAATCGCTCTCCTAAGGCTTTTACAAGTTTAACCTCACTCTTTCAAGTGAGGCGTCCGAATATGCCCGTTGCCCCAGCAAAGTGGGGTTCCCAGGCGCCGGCGTCCAGCAAGCCAGCTGGGGAGCCCGGCGTGGCCGCGACGAGGAGAGACTCCCGCTGAGTTCCGGGTCCATGGGTCCTGGGTGCCTTCGGAACAGCGGTGAACTCGGAGCTCAGCCTGCTGCGCTGGGAACCGCACCCAGCCAGCACCGTGTGCTAAATACCCCTCTAAGGGCCGGCTCTCCGTTGCCAAAGAATTGTATGTTCCGCTCCCGGTAATTGTATCACAAGCACAGCTTTTCCAGCTGAGATGTGTCCCCAAGCCTGAAGCCACCAAAGGGGGTGGACAGAAGAGCAGAGCAGGTCAGGACTGGGGTTCACACGTGAGCTTGGACCCTCAGGCACAAGTCAAGGATGCGATGGCCAGCGCTGCTGACGAGCCTCCTGCAGGGACCGCGTGTGCAAAGCCGAGCACGGCTCCTCCCCCGCCGCCTTCGCTCCGACCGCATGACGGACCTCAAGACACCTCCCCAAAGCCAGAGACTCAGTCAGTATCCACAGGCTTGAGGTGCATCCTGGAAGCAAGCCTTTCCCACGTACAACCCCCAGGGTCTCCAGGCCGTCGGTCACTAGAAATGTAACGTGAGCCACATGTGTGAGTCTAAATGTTTCTAGAAACCACGTTTTTTAAAAGTAAGAAGAAATAAGGAAAAGTAATTTTAATAATATACTTTATTTAATCCAGTATATTAAAAATACACTTTTTTCTATCCCGCAATCATGCTCTTTGGTATTTACTCAGATGAGTTGAAGATTTACGGCCACAGAGACACCAACACACAGATGTCTCTGGCAGACTTACTGATAGTCACCGAATCTTGGAAGCAACCGAGATGCCCTTCGGTAGACGACGCGTAAATAAGCTGGTGCATCCAGACAGTGGAAGCTCACTCAGCACAAAAAGAAATGAGCTTTCAAGCCACAGAAAGGCATGGAGGGAACCTAAACGCATATGACTAAGTGGAAAAAGCCGGTCTTGAAAAGGCTACACACTGTGTGATTCCAACAATATGACATCCTGGAAAAGGCAAAACTCTGGGACAGTAGAAAGATGGGTGGCCGCCAGGAGTTAGGTAGCAGGCGGGGTGACCGGGCAGAGCACAGAGGGTTTAGGGCAGTGAGACTCTTCTGTGCGAGACACCGACGGTGGCCACGCGACGTTACACGTTTGTCCCAAACTGTAGAATGTTCACACCAAGAGCGAACCCTGATGTAAACCGTGGAGTCTGGGTGGTGATGACGTGTCGTCGGGGTTCATCAGTTGTAACAGGTGCCCCGCCGCAGTGGGGTTTGTTGGTTCTGCAGGAGGCCCCGCGGGGAGGGGCAAGGGGTGTATGCAAAATCTCTGGACCTTTCTTCAGTTTTGCCGTGAGCCTAAAACTGCTCCAGAAAATAAAATTTATTCATTAAAGTCTTTAAAATCACATTCTTTTTTCATAGTGAATCTTCAAAATGTGATGTGCGCTTTGCACTCACCGCACACTCAGCTGGATTTCACGTCTCAGTGGACACTTGGTGCCAGGGCTCTGCCCTGGGGGTTTCAGCTGCCACCTGCCCAGCTCTGCCAGGCGCGCAGGGCCCGTTACCTGAGGGATGGAGCCAGGCGGGGGGGCCCACGAGGGGAAGGGAGCGTATTAGGGCCGCCTCCTCCCGGCACAGCGCTTTACCTCCGTGTGCCAGCTTCACCTTGCTGGAAATAATAGCACGTGGCGGTGAGCCCTGAAAGGCGTCAACGCCCAGTTGGGCCCAAGGAAGGGGGGAAGTGTCTTTTCCTGACTGCCTTTGCTTCCTCGAGCACTCCAGTGGGCAAACGCCTTGTGTTTCGGTGTTTACGGCTTACCATCAACGATACACAGGGCTTTTCCTCAGTTTGTTTCAGGACCGAGTCCCCCGTGGAGGAGCCGATGTTCAGTACTTATTTGCTCAACTCAGAGGATACCTGTACCTGTTATTTTAGAAAACGCCTGTGTTTTAGGGCAATTAAATAAATAGGTATCAGAAATTTTCTTACTTGGCTATATAATAAGGTGGGAAGTTAGTTTTAAAATAGACCTTTAGGAAAAACACATTATCATAAAACATCAATTATTTCGTGTTCAAATAGATGGCTTTACATCTAAAAACCTTCATTAGCGTTTTACCTACCAGTTGTTCTGTTGAAACTAAGCTTGTTACTTCTGAGTAGATCTGGCCCTGTTTTGGGGATGACGTGGGTGACAGCAGCGATGCCCGGAGAGCTGGCATCCGGGACGTCCCCCTCCCGGGGCCGCTCGGGACCCTGGTGACATCGTGAAGAGATCGGAGCTGCCCGTGTCACAGAGGAGAAGCAGACCCCATGGGCCGGGCCGGGCCTGCTGGCACCTCGGAGCCATGGTTCTTCCCACCTGTCGCAGGCAGGGCACGGTCAAGTTCGCAGGCTTGGTCAGCAGATGGAGAACACTCCAAGGGCCAGTGCGGGCCATGACCACCTCGGGCTCAGCGGGGCTCAGCCACCTCCCCTCCGGCATCAGATGGGCGAGTAGCCACTTTCCGTGGAGTTCCAGAGGCTTCCGTGAAGAGGCCCACGGAGCCGAACCCAGCACCCTGCCTGGCACAGTGAGGGCTCTGGAAGCGCCCGCAGCACAGCCTCTGCTCTGCACGCAGAAGACCCCGTCCCCGCGGGGCAGGCAAGGCCCGAGCAACCGTGCGACAGGATTTGCCGAGTCAGTGAAAGAGCCAGTGGGCTTGAAGGAGGCTGAGAGAATAAATGAACGTGCAACAGAGAACGGCACGACGGTGAAGAAGGAACCGGAGAGCTGCCAGGGGAAGGACTAGATGGCTAAGGGGAGCAAGGAGCAAAGCAGGGGAAATGCTTGTGGGCCGTGAGGGGGCAAGTCGCCAAGTTCTGTAATAAAGTGATTAATTGAGGAGGCCGGGAGCGGACTAGAACAGAGAGCTTTGGACATCGTGCAGTTAGGGAGGAAGACTGCAAGGAATTTTAAAGCATATGAAAAAAAAAGAAAAGAAAAGAGAAAGAAGAGCTGAAAAAAATTCAAGACTGGAGAACTGATTTTTTTTTTTTTTGCGGTACGCGGGCCTCTCACTGCTGTGGCCTCTCCCGTTGCGGAGCACAGGCTCTGGACGTGCAGGCTCAGCGGCCATGGCTCACGGGCCCAGCCGCTCCGCGGCATGTGGGATCCTCCCGGACCGGGGCACGAACCCGTGTCCCCTGCATCGGCAGGCGGACTCTCAACCACTGCGCCACCAGGGAAGCCCCTGATTTTTTTTTTTAATGGGCTTGCTGTCAATTCAATCCAGGAAAGCAGGCACTCCTCTGCTCATAATATGAATTTCGTTCCTTTTCCTTGGGAAGCAGAACCAATTGTTTGAGAATCTGGACGTACCAGCACCCAAGAATGGAAAATGGAATTCAAGAACTACATCACGATGCAATCAGCTCTTGAAGGGACTTTCAGAATTGGAAGGATGATAGCTAAATTCTGCCTCTGGTGCATGTGTTGTAAAAATTCAGATTCTTACATATCATATGTGAAAAATCAGAGTGAAATGGTCAGACTCCTAACATTCTGTTTAGATGGGACTATAATGTAAAGTAGTCGAATAAGAGACTGTGAAACACCCAAGATTAAACGGATTAACCGGGAGAAGAGGGTCGTGTGCAATGACCTCATGCCAGCCTCGGGGGATGCCCCTTCCAACGTAGACTGGAATTACCTGGAATTTATACAGCACTTTTCTTCCTAAGAGCCTAAAATGAGTATGTAGTTCTAATTTACCCTCCCCAAGGTCACGACTGATTAAATGTATTATGGGGACTTTCATGTCTTTAGGAAACACGTGAAGTTGAGGGTGTAGAAGTAGATATGCATGAATTGTCAAGACCATTTTATTTTCTCTACAGTTCTTTTTTACTGAAGCATAGTTGATATACAACGTTGTGTTAATTTCTGCTGTACAGCAGAGTGATTCAGTTATACCTACACATACATTTTTTCACTTTCTTTTCCCTTATGGTTTATCCCAGGATATTGAATAGAGTTCCCTGTGCTCTACAGCAAGACCTTGTTGTTTATCCATCCTATATGTAATAATTTGCATCTGCTCACCCCAGCCTCCAGCTCCATCCCTCCCCCAACCCCTCCCCCTTGACAACCACCAGTCTATTCTCTATGTCCATGATTCCGTTTCTGTTTCATAAATAGGTTCATTGGCGTCATATTTTAGATTCCACATATAAGTGATATCAAGACCATTTTAAAGTTGGAGAATTGGGAGACCAGATTGGGTCCCCAAAGCCTGAAGTGTGATCTAAACACACTTCCTAACCCCCAGCTGATGCGCCCTCCGCTAAATCTTGGACCGAACCACTTACCATTTGCCAGCTGCGCAGAACACTTGAAATTACGCATGTTTGTGGCCCACAGCAGTCTGTTACGTTCCAACGGCTTAGGAAATAAATGGACGAGTCTCTTCCTAAGGGTGAGGAGCCGTCCAGAAGCTGAGCCTGTTTTCTTGCCGCGGGTCAGGGCTCCCGTTTGTGCTGCCGTCAGTGGTCCTGCGAGACCTGACGTTACCGGGAGCACAAGCACCTACCCAGTGGTACCCGTGACTTTATTATCGTGCAGCAAGGAATTCACAGAGACGAAGCATTCCCCAAACCATGGAGTGTCTGAGCCCCTGCTCACTGCATCCTTTATTACTGAGTCATTGAAGGACTGAGAATCTTGTGTACACAATGGAAAGCTCCTGGAGACAACAGGAGATGTTTACTGGAGTGTCTGTACACTAAAAGTAATGATATGAATATTGTTACCTACTGCTTTTCATGGACCACAGTTTTTTAAAATTTTTTTAAAGTATTGATACGTGAGTGGCTTAACAGATCTGAGACCTTATCCCAATCTGTCGACTAACCAATCTTGAAAAAGCCAGATTTCTTTGAATCTCAATTTTTGCTGTGTAAAACGGGAACGTTAGACCAGTTGATTTCTCAGATTCCTACCAGGTTCTGTTGTTCTACGAGCTTCCGAGACCCACACGCTCTGGGCTCGGTTTGCTGTACTGGGAAAGGAAAACGTTAAATGCCAGGACGACCCCAGTGCCCCCTGGCTCCCGATAAAACCAGCAGGGATTTCATCAACAAGTCTTTCTGGCCACATAGACACCACTGCAGTCATTTTTATAAAAACGGAAAGCGTTTCAACTTCAGAGAAGTACTAGCAACGTATGTCCTGCCATGACATCACAAGCAGGGGTCATGTGAGAACCGTTTGCAGTCTCTGGCCCAGCAGTCGGAAGTTTTTTCCCGTCGACCACTCTGTTCATTATTTCAACTCTCACTGTCTCCGTTTCCCAAGTTAAAGAAACGGAGGCTCAGAGACGCTGGACGGGGTCCCGTCACAGCTGGGCTGGAACCTAGGACTCACCACTTCAATTGTGTTTAACGTCTACTTGCAGTTGTCAACACATTTCGTGACTTTCTCATTGTTTCTTGAATAGAAGCTTAGACTACTTCAAAGATCTCAGTTTTGTGATCTTTGTAAGTGTAGAACTCTCCAGAATCTGTCAAAATGTTAACTTCAAAGTCATTCAAAGAATCCCGATTTTAGAATCTATACACTGATAAAACTATTTCTATGAAGTATCATGGGAAATAAATATTTTCAGAAGAGGTCTTTACAGACGCCCCACTACAAAATTCAGATCACAAAAACACAGCAGCAGGTCACCGTGTTCTGGGCATTATTGAAATTCACACGGTTTCCTGGCTCTGCCGAGGGAGATGCTTCTGGAATGTGATGCAAAGGCTCATCCCAAGCTGAGGACACGCTGGACGGGCAAAGGGCCAGTGGACCCTTAAAACACGGAAAGAGAGGCTATTAATAGAAAGACAAGAGATAACCAAGTGTTGGTGAGGACATGGTGAAAAAGGAACGCTTGTGCCCTGTAGGGGGGAGTGCAAATTGGTGCAGCCACTGTGGAGCACAATTAAAAATAGGATTACCGGGGCTTCCCTGGCGGCGCAGTGGTTGAGAGTCCGCCTGCCGATGCAGGGGACGCGGGTTCGTGCCCCGGTCCGGGAAGATCCCACATGCCGCGGAGCGGCTGGGCCCGTGAGCCATGGCCGCTGAGCCTGCGCGTCCGGAGCCTGTGCTCCGCAACGGGAGAGGCCACAGCAGTGAGAGGCCCACGTAACACACGCACACACACAAAAAAAATAGGATTACCATGTGATCTGGCAACTCCACTTCTGAACGTTTATCCAAAAGAAATGAAAACAGGACATTGGAAAAATACCTGTATCACCATGTTCACTGCAGCATTATTCACAATAGCCAAGATACAGAAACAACCTGAATGTCAATGATGAATGGATAAAAAAATATGTGAAATGTGTATATTCCACTAAATATTATATATTATATATATTCACTCTATATAATAATATATATTATATATCTCACTATATATATTCCACTATAAATAATAGCATGTATTATATATATTCCACTCTATAATAATATTCCACTCTAGATATAGATATAGGTAAAAATACAGGTACACAGAGAGAGAGAGAGAGGGATATTTCCAGGGATAAAAAGGAAGGACATCCTACCCTTTGCAGCAACATGAATGGGCCTTGAGGACACTATGCTGAGTAAAGTAAGTCAGACAAAGACAAATTCTGTATGACTGATCTCATACGTGGAATCTGAGAAAACTGAACTCAGAGAGACAGCAGATCGGTGGTTTCCAGAGGTGGTGAGGGCAGTGGGGTGACATGGGTGAAGGTGGTCAGAGGTACAAACCTCCAGCCTTAAATTTAAAGAAAAAGAATGTCTATTTCAAAAAAGATTGCAAACTAGCTAGAGGTGTGATCTGTTGTGTTCCGCCTGAGGTAAGAGGCAGTAAGTGGCTAATCGGGATGGAAAGTCAAGTGTGGAGCCGGGCACCGAGTAAGCTGAGGGGGGATGGCCCGGGGCGGTGGGGCCCACACGGCTTCCACGCCCCCACTCGGCACCGCCCGCGTGGCCTTGGGGGGCCCCAACCCCCGAGAGCGGGCCTCCTCCATTTGTGCGCCGCGAGGTTGGGGGCCCCTCCAGGACCCCACGGGCGTGGCGCGCATCCCAGCTCGTCATGAGCGCCCTCCGCTCCTGTGCCCGCGGCGCACGCGAGGCCGTGTCGGCTGTGCTTCTCCACCCGGGGCCACGGCAGCCATTCTGTGCAGAAAAGCAGCAACTGACAGCGCCAGGAAGCATCCTTCTTTGCCGACGCAGCCCGGTTCTGAGCAGGTGCGTGGCCGCCTCCTGAGAGGGGACATCTGGAGAGGGGTGACAGCCAGAGGCATAGCCCAGGGTCGGGCATAGGGGACCTGGCTGCGGGGTTCCAGGGCAGCGTACCCCTACACCCGCCCCTGCGCCCGGATAGGAACCGCAGCTAAAGCCCTGAATCGTCTTTCCCCGTTGGCGTGAGTGGGTGAAAATGTCTTACCGGAAGAACACTTAGCATTCAAAGGTGCTTTTTCCTCCAGTTGGCAGGGGACGTAGACGTTTCCAGTTTATAACCAGCAGCCCCTTTTTTCACAGAGGTAGTGGAGTCACTTTACTAAAGCAGTACTTAGCCGCCAAGCATGAAGATGAAACAGAACAGCGCTGCCCGCCAGCACGCAGAACGTAGAGCAGGCCGCCCGCCACAGCAGCCCCGCCAGACCCCCGCGCGGGGCACGTGGAGGCCGTCGTTGACTTTGCTGGAACTTATGGAAACTGTTCTCAATGGGGGAGACCATTCTGGAAATGGTCAGAAAGGTCACCTGGGAGTGTAGGTGGCGGGGCACATCCCCGGTCAGTGCTGCCCGAGCGAACCTTCTGGAGGTCCCTCTGCGCCCGAATCGGGGTGGTGGATGAGGGGGAGAAGGTGGGGTGCTCCTGGGCTGAGCCTTCATCACATGGGCTCCAGTGGGTTTTGCTGATTTCGGTTTTCCCTCCCAGAACGGGGGGATGGTAGCATCCAGCGTGGCCTGGCTGCCCAGATGCCATTCAGCTCCCGTCTGCCTTTTTGTTTACACTGGGGACACAATAGGAGCTCTAGTCCTTCCAATACATCATTTATAAGTGTATTCTACCTCTGAATGTACAGACAGAACTGGCTGTGCGTGAATAAGCCCTGTGAATATTGCCAAGACACTGTGCTTTGTTCAGCATTATTCTTCACAATAGATACCACACTTTGGAAGTAATTTTAAAAAGGGAATCAAAATAGTGGTACTTTTAGCCTTTGTTTCTTTTATACCACACTGCATTCTCTGTCTCTCGTTCAGCCGCTCCCATTATACTGACAAATTAAATAAACCACTCCATTGCAGAAAGGCTCGGGCAGGCAGGACTTCGCTCCAGTGCAGCCCCGGGAAGTGGAAATAAACATTGAGGTTGCTTCTGCGAGCCATTTCAGCTAACTTTAGTGGGAAAGCAGCTGGGGGGCTGGAGGGTTTGGGCTGGTCGGCAGCACCCCGGAGCCCGCCCCTGCGGCAGGTAACGGGCCGGCCGAGAAGCTGCAGTTCCAGAGCTGCTGAGAGCTCCTTCCTGCTGGGTGGCCCCTGGGAGCGGGAACAGGTGAGTCACAGGAGAGAGGGGCAGGCTGGGGGATCCGCCAACTGGAGCAGCTGGCCCGCTGACCTCTCTGGGAGGTCCAGAAGCTTCCCTCTTGCAAGCATCTTGGCTTTCCTCTTTCTGGAAGGCTTGATTCATTCATACATTTGCTGAACTGCTTCCTAAAGAGGGGCAGTGAGGGACAGGTGTGGCAGAAACTTCCTCTCTCTCGCTCTCTCGCTCTCTCTCTCTCTCTCTCTCTACCTTGACTTTTAGCAGTTTTCCGTCTGTACAGTCCCAATCTATTTTTGAAATGCAAGCATGGGAAGAATAGAGGATAGGACTTTTGAGTGTGGGATTGGTTTGGGTCTTTTCAAGGTACCATTATGCACTGGAGACATGAATGCCAGCTTTGGAAGACGTCCCCCTGACTTTTGGCCTGGAAACATTTTTATTTTTGCAGGAAGAGAAAAAAAAATTTTTACTTTATACTTGGGAAGGAAGCTCTTTTAAATTAACAACTGATTGTTTTTTAAAGACACAAATTTACTTTGAAATAGAGCGTGCCTCGGGGGCGTTTGGTTAAAAATCTGGGTTTGTGATTGTGAGGCAGAAACTGTGGTGTAGGTGTTTAAAAGCAGCTCTGGCTTGACTTGGGGAAATTGCCGTGAGTGGTGTAAAAGTCACCTTCCAGTGTCTGTGCTGGGACCCTACAGACACCACGCCCCCTTTTGCCCCTCCCCCCCCACTCAACAAAATAACGGGAATTGGTGGAAAAGACAGAGTCCAGAGAGCTTGTTGTCAGGGGCCTCAGAGGCGGCCAGATTCCTTATGAAAACAGAGCCAGTAAATGCCAGTCGCGGGGGACGCTTTGAAGCCTCCAGCCACCAGCTAAGATGACCTCATTGAAAATGCACGGTGTCTCGGGCCTGGGGTGGGAACTCTGTGTTCCAACAGAGGCGTCCCCTGGCTGCGAAGTCAGAGGCCACTGCAGGCAAAGGGAAGTATTGAGCCAGAGGCGTTTGACCAGAACCATCGGGGTTCATCTTTTATTACCAAAGAAAGACTTGAAAAAGCCCAGGTGAAATTGCCTTCCATTGTCTCGGAAAATTCTCTGTAATTTGCCCCCAGGGAAATCCAAGTGCCTTGTGGCCGGGGCCCCCGCTCCACCCGCTCCGTCCTCCTCTCCCCTCCTCACTCAGCGTAAATGTCTCCGGGGTCCCTGGAGAACCGTGTGGGTGAGAGGGGACGCTGAAGGTCAGGGTTGCCCACTGTGGCCTGACTTTTGAGCTAAAGAGGTTTTTCTTTCTCTTGTTGCCGTGTCAGGTCTAATTTGGCGGCATTATGCTAAGGGGGTGGGCCTGCTCCTGACAGGAGGGGGTTAAATGAGATTACAAGGTTTAGAGGCTGTCAGCAGCTCCTGCTGCCTGGATGTTAAATTGCGATTTAATGGTCAGCTTTATCCGTAGAGTATCAGTGGAGATCTGCTGTTTTCAGCAACTTAATTGGCTCTGTGTGTGCAGGAGGTTTTCGGGGAGGTGGGAGAGCTGACCAGATTTTAGTGCTGAATTATTTAGAGATCACATGTCAGTGGAAATCTGTGGTGCGGTTTTGTTTTTCTGGAGCACAGAGAGCTTCTGAATGGGCAAGATGCCGGATTCTGCTGCCGTACCCGAAACTTTCTAAAAATATTCCTAGGCTCTGATGTAGTTTATTTATAGATGGAATAAACAAAAAGTAACAGTTGCTATCACAACATATGTGCGGTGCCCGATTGCAAGAGCGGGGTGGTGAGGATGTGCACGTCGAGAGGCAGGGAACCCCAGACAAAACGAGTGTGCGCTGGTCCTTCCGAAATTTTAACAGATGGCATCAGGGTGGAGCTGAGTATTCCTGGGTGGATTTCAGGTGAATTACAGGTGACTCGGGCAGTGCAGACTGATATTGGGACAAGGGAGCGTGTGTGCACACGTGTGCGTGCACGCCTTCACGTGTGAGCGTGCCTCCATGCAGGATGGAGTGTAATCCGCGTCCAGCACACTGGTTGGTCCATGTGTGTCAAAGTCACCTGCGTGACGTGCAACGGTATGAAATCGTGGACACCCCATCACATCCTCCTGCAATCGCATCTGTTACCTAGGGTTCCAGGCAATCTGTTCAGGCCCCAGGGGCCCTGTGTAGTTGGTATTTCCAGACGCAAGCCATGGAGGGAGGCCGTGGTGCCCTCCTCGGATCACCTGCAGGGGAGAGTGTGCGCCTCACAAGGGACGAGCAGCCTGCGTCCTGGTGGCACTTGAGGGAGACTAGGTATTGTGGTGGGTATCGGGGGTGGCAGAGGACACGTGAGGGACCCTAGGAGGAAAGGCAGAAGGAAGAAAGGAAACAGAGAGAGTGTTTTCCCAGCAGACATCGGCATTGTCTGTTCCCAGTTAGGGTCAGTCCGGAAAGTTCAGGATTAGTAAATTTAATATCCTGTCGAAATTCTCATGATAATGAGTCCTGGCCGGCCAGCTGGCACGGCAGCCTCGGCACCGCAGCCGGCGAGATAGTGCAGCTCATTTATGAGCAGGAGATTGTGCTGCGCTGGCACCGGCGGCCCCGGCTCAGCCGAGGGGCGGTCCCCGATCGCGCGCAGCCCCCAGCCCCGAGCTCCCGTAGCCCAGCCACGAGACCGCGTGACCCATTCGTGCCTCGCTCGCTGGGAGCCCCGGGTTTTCCTAGGAGAACCGGGGAGATGCCTCGTAGGAAAACCTCATCCTAAAGCCATCCCTTGCCCACCCGTTGTGTCGCGGAAACACCAGTATTGTGATCCAAAGCGGGTGTAGACGGAGGGACAGGGGAGTCGCAGGGCCGGGGAGAGAGGGAGAGCTGGGCCAGGAGAGGGAGGCTGGCTGTGGCCACCCCCCCGCAGGACCGCCTGGGCGGGCGGTTTGCAGGCTGCAGGGGTGATGCGAGACGTTGTGTGCCCAGCGAGGAACCTAAAAACGAGAAAGTTCCTGTGCAATTTGTTCAAGGCCTGCACCTCTCTAAGCAGCTGTCAGATCCATGCATTATGGTGCATTGAATCTGAATGAGGCTCTCAACATCAAAACCTCGTCTCCATTATGATATCATCTCCCGCTCTAAGCCGTAATGCTTATTAATTCTGCACCCATACTCTCCCGGCTTCGGCAAATGTATTCCATCAGCCTAGCATTTAATTTAATTAGTACAGCTGGGCTCTCATTCTCCTTTCTGTGTCAGAGGTATTGTCAGCACGGTCTGCTGTAACACAATTACTGATTGCTTTTAGATAGGCAGAAATATGATTAGGGTATTGGGTGACTGTATCATAAGCCTTATTAGATTCATTTGAAATCTGGAGATAAATAGGAAACTTTTATTTGCAGTGTAATGAGATTATGCTTATTAGGTCAAGACCTCACAGCCTTTTGCAAAGAACACTGTATCAGCCAGATTATACTCTGGAAACACACTCTCTGCTCCTGGCATCCCAGCCATTTCTGGGCCTCGGAGACTCCACTGTTGTCACCTTGGAGTCGTTTCGGGATTATGGCCACCCTGGTATCTTCCCGGTGATAGAGAGCACGGGTATCCCTTTTCCTTCTGAAGTCTGACGGAATACGTACATGTTGATATGGAATTGTATTTTGCCAGAAATATTTCGAAAAATCAGTACACAGGCTAAGAGAAATTATACTTTTAAACGTATTTATTTGCTTTTAAGGATGTCTGCATTTATTCCACGTCGCTTACAGAGATTGGCATGTAATGAATGTCTTAAAAATCCCTGGTGCTCAATCTCTGAAACATTTATCGCTGCTGTTATTGTTTTGATAACAGCTAGCGCAATTCCAGAAACAGTTATTTTGTTTCATTGGCGTTTATTTGATCATCTCAAATTTCTAATATTTGTGGAGGGTTCAGGCAGGAATTTTCTCCCACCCAGAATAAATCAGTCTGAATAGTGCGGAGCTATCATGAAAGTACCGGCATAACTTGAGGAAATCTACTGAAGTAGAAAGAATTTAAGGCGGCAGTATATTTAACTGAGCTGAAATTTGTCAAATATACTTATTGGTTTTAAAATAAAGTGTTTCTCTACCCAAGGAAAATGATGATGATTTTTCCTAGATATAAAAGTTGGGGGATGATATATATGAATTTTGCTTTAGGAAAATCCAAGATGTAAAATCTAAATTCGCAAATTACGTACAGTATCTTTATTTATTTTTTATTTTATTTTTTTTGCGATACGCGGGCCTCTCACTGTTGTGGCCTCTCCCGTTGCGGAGCACAGGCTCCGGACGCGCAGGCTCAGCGGCCATGGCTCACGGGCCCAGCCGCTCCGCGGCATGTGGGATCCTCCCGGACCGGGGCACGAACCCGTGTCCCGTGCATCGGCAGGCGGACTCTCAACCACTGCACCACCAGGGAAACCCTACATACAGTATATTTAAACTATGAATTATCTCCTATATCATGCCCATCTCTCACCCCACTCCATTTTTACCAGATAATTTATAACATTATTTGATTTAAATGACTCTAGATAGATAATTTTCATGAATTCATTTACTGTGTAAGACCTACACGTACAATGAATGTGCTTTGGTGTCCAAAAAACAAGGAGCATATATTTCTTGGTTAAATACGTGGTCACATCAAGATATACCAAAAAGGAAAACCTGTGCTGGTTGCCCAAAGCGAAAGCTAAGAAGGATGTGGGGGTACGGGGCAGGGAGAATGGGGGTTATTACTTACTGGGCACCAAGCTTCTCTTTGGGGTGATGGAAAAGTTTGGGAAATAGATATGGTGATACTCTCACAACAGTGGGAAAGTCATTAATTGTACAAAGCCACTGGACTGTACACTTACAAATGGTTAAAATGGCAAATCTTATATATATTTTACAACAACAGAAGAAAAAGAAAAAAGACAGAGACGGGGCCGTGGGGCTCCATCAGTGTGAGTGGTAGATTATGGAACGCACTGGTCAGGGACCTCATGGCTTCAGCCCTTGGATTTACCAATGACCGTGGATTTTAAGTTCTAATTTAGTGAGCTTTATGCTCATTCCTCAAGTTCAAATTGAGCATTTCCTGTCAAATAAAGTATCAGAAACTCTCGTGAAGAGATTTGTTGTTTCCCCAAAATGATCCATGACAAAAGTCTTGCTTGGCCTTGACAAGAATTCTTGGTGGCGTAATTCATATCCAGAATTAAGATTGTCTGACTCTGTTCAAGGATTAATATTCAGGGAAGAACATGAATAAGAAGTGAATAAGGAGTGAAGAAACATCAAAATGTGTTAGTGACTTTTTATTTTTCCACTGCATTCCTGCTGTCCACTGCCATCTTTTTGTCAATTTTACGGGGGAATAATTGACATATAAAATTATAATATATTTTAAGTGTTCATCGTGGTGACTTGATATACCTATAAACTGTGGAAGGATTCCCCCACCTAGTTTATAATCATGCACCACCTCACATATTTCACATATTTATCCTTTTTTTTTTTTTTTTTGGTGAGAACATTTAAGTTCAACTCCCTTAGCAAATTTCATTATAACACAGTGTTATCAACTGTGTTACATTAGACGCTCAGACCTTATTCATCTTATACCAAAAGTCTGTGCCCTTTGACCTGCCTCTCCCCATCCTCCCACTGAGGGGGGAATGGGGTTGGCCTCCAGGGGCATCAGCCGCCAGAGTGAGCCCTGTGCACCCACCCCATCTTAACCAACTTCCCCCCAAACCCTCTTCCTTCCCACGGTACAGCACACACTCAGCTCCTGCTCCTACAGATGTGCCTGATGTGCTCCGACATCTTTTTATGCCTCTTGCAATTGCTGTTGTCATTTTTTAATGTAACTAAATATGTGAGCCACTGAAATATGAGTGCAAAAAAGCCATACAGAATTGGGGTTTTTTTTTCTATGGAAATTGAGGATTTAGGAAAGACTAGATAGAAACAGTTGTTTTTAAAAATATAGAATTACCTGTGGGTGAGATCAGTGTCAGTTATCAGGGGAAAACCATTGAAACCTAAGAATCGACATTCAGGTTGCTTCACAAGTGGCTTTAATTGTTTCACTTTAAAGAAACACAAGAGATGCATTACGGATAGATGTTTTCTATGTGAGAGAAAAAGACTATGAAAACCCCTCAGCAGCAGCTTTGGCCCTACATCAAATATGTACATGAGTCATGTTAAAAGGCTCGGGTATAGATCTGAATTTTTTTTTTTATTCCCTACTGGAACCTTCTTATCTGATTACCCACCAATCACCAGTCTGAGCACGTAAGCCCAGAGGAGCTCTGAGCTAGGGGGGTCTGGAGGAGATGGGAAGGGCTGCCTGTGCTGTGCCCTCCCGACTGAAGCTCTGAGACCAAGGAATTTGCGGGGGTTCTGAGGTGGTTCAAGGTGATTGCCATTGGGGTAGAGTGAACAGGTGCTCATAGATAAATGCCCGACAGCATATAGTCAGAAGGGGCTGACCCTTTCATGGTGGTCACAGAATGGGACAAAGGGATTGGAGTGGAACGGAGTGGAAGGGAAGAGAAGTCTTAGCCGCTTTCTCAGGCATGCTCAGCTGTTCATCTGGAAAATTCGCATCTAACTGTCATATGCATCTGGCTCCTCCCTCTGTTTTCCTAACCAGTCTCAGAAGTGAGGTTTCCCCAGGTACTCAGAGGAGCCCACACAGCAGGCAGAGCCCGGGCAGAGCTGACCTGGGTCTTGGGCCCTGCTGGCCACCGGGCCCTTAGCTGCAAACCACCAGGGCTGAGTCTGGTCCCTGCACAGCCCGTCCTGCTCTGGTGTCGTGTGCTCTTGGCATCACAGAGCTCAGGGCCAGAGAAGAAGATCCAGTCTCTCACGGGGATTGTTGCCGCCACTTAGAGAGCTTCTGCCTGGAGTGCCCAGACCAGCTGACTCAATTTCTCTTTTTTTCTCTGTGTTTCACTCATTGGTAAAATGAGGACCTAATGATAGCTTTGTTACAAGGGTCATGTTAGCGTTTAATAGTTGCGCTGGGTGACACGTATGAAACATATAGACTTATACGATACACATCATATGTGACGTGGGATGTGTGCCTGCGTGCGTACGCACATAGATTCACACACACACAAACACAACCTCTAACGCCACCCCCCCCCCAGCACCATCAGCTGTCGTCCACTGGCCGCAGCTGCTGTCGCTTGGCTGTCCCTATGGTGACTGGAAAGAAAGCACCTTCATCCTCATTATTCATATTCAGATCCACAGAAAAGCATTTCACGGAACCGTTTTACCTTCAGCCCAAAGTGGCCAAGCGAGCCCACTATTCAGCCACAGTGTCAGTCTTCTTACTTTTCCGGGTTGACCAAAGAGGAAAGATTTGAAGAGAAGAAAACTATAAATAAAGATAGGCGGTGGGTGAGAGCACGAGTTCCTTTACCGGGGCACCGCAGATGGGGCAGCTTACGCAACGGGAATGTGTGGGCTCCCTATCCTGGAGGCCGGAGGTCCGAGATGAGGGTGCAGGCGCAGGGCTGCTTCCTCCTGAGGCCGCGAGGGCGGATGTGCCCGGCGCTCCCCCCGGCGATCCTTGGTCGCATCACCCCGTCTCTGTCTCTGTCCTCGCATGCCGGCAGTCTTCTCCCTGCGCCTGCGTCTCTGTGTCTCTTCTTGAAAGAACACCAGTTTCATCCCATGAAGGGCCGCCCAACTCCAGTAGGACCTCATCTTAACTCATGACATCAGCAAAGACCCATTTTCCAAATAAGGTCACATTCTGAGGTCCTGGGGCTCAGGACATCAATGGATGAATTTTGGAGAGGTACCACTCAACCCGTGAAAGAACAGAGAGCATTCCGCTCAGAAATGGTGAATTTCACAGAGAACATGCAGTTATTTGGTGCCAAAGCTGAAGGAGGCTGAGGCTCGACCTATAAACTTGACGGCGGTGGCTGCTGCTCCAGCCTCTGCTTTATCGCGAGGATACTTGGTGGTTTGCTGTTACTTTCTCCCTGGAATGAACTGGCCACCTCGCCGTATTTCTGACTCAGGGAATCCACCTTGCTGGCGGTCTCACTAGAGGCAGAGACTGGACATCCGTAGCATGTAGCCCCCAGCTCACCCGGAGAGCGGGGGATGGCACTGGGGAACGAGGTCGGCGGCGGAAGTTTGCACCTGAGCTGCTCCCCTCTGCGGAAGCCCAGGGCAGCTTTTTTAAGCAGTGGCGGACCCCGGCCCTGGCCCGGGCCGTTAAGCCACACCCCTTGGGGTGGAGGTTCCCCATGCGGTGAAGGGCCCCAGCGGTGCCGATGGGCCGCCAGGGTGAGAACCGTGGCTCCGGGTGCGAAGGGCAGTGACTGTCCCGGTCTGGCGTGGGTGGTAGGATTTGGGGGCGGCAAGCAAGCTTGGCCCCAGGACTTCCTGGCTCTCACTGAACGGTCTGTCCGCCCTGGCAGCACCTATAGATCAGGCTCCCCACCTGGCACTCCGAGGTCTCCCCAGCCCACCCCGGTCTTACCTTCCTTCCCTGGGAGCCCCGTCGTGTGAATTTTTCCCACCAACGTTCCCTCGTCTGAACCTCGCCTTGCCGAGACCCATCCCCTGGGGGCGAGCTCCCTGCCCAGAGAGGACCACTTGACCTCCTGCTGTGTGTCCAGTGAGGACCACGCCAAGTGTGTGTCCATTTTAGCAGACGCCTGAAGACTTTCTGTGCCGAGAGCGCTATTTCTCTATGATGTCCTCGATCCTAGAGCTGTCCTGCGGTGCTGATTGAACATACAGACCCTCACCTTCCCTACACCGTCCCAGACCTTTTAAATTAACATCCCTACAGGAAGGGCTGCAAGATACGTAGTTTCCAAAAGCATCTTTGTTATTTCTAACAATTTAGCAAACTTAGGAAATCCCACATTCTCTCCTTTAATTCTCGCCGTGGCTCTCTGAAGCAGGTACTGCATTGCCTGCGGTTACCGACGAGGAAACTGGGCTTCCAGGGGAAACTCACCCGCAGGCGAGCCACGGAGGCCCCTTCAGACCCTGTGGCAGGTGAATGGAGGAGACGTTTGGGGCCAATAGGGAGTTCAGGGTCTCTGGGTACCCTTTGCTTCCCACTCACACCCACCAACATCCCTCATTTTTTAGCCTCGGTGAAAAATTATCAGCACAATGAGCTGTTTTCCAGAAGACGGCTCTGCACGTGTGCCAGACCACAAGGGGCATGTCGCCTTTAACGACCTGGTGGGTGGGGACAAAGGTCCTGCTGCCCGCCAGAGACTCCCCATCCTGTTACCTGCAGGGTCAGTGGATTCTGTCATTAACTCAGAGGCAGCTTCACAATGGCTTTCAGAGAAATCAGTGCACTAAATACATGTTTGCCACAAAGGAAGAGCAATGTTTGTCTCCGGCCCTGTTTTACAGGCAGAAGTGTATAAGGAAGAAGTGCTGATCTTCGGTTTTCCAAGAACTCATGGATTAAATGAAAGCATAATCATTGCTCTGTGTTTGTTTGATGTGGGTCCAAAGGTAGAATCATAGCAGAAGTAATTAATTATTAAAGTCTGCATTTAGTCCGAAAGCCCCAGGGAATAGTACACATTCATTCATCTGAGACTGATACGTTTCCTATTAAAAGTACGCCTCCCGAATCTCCTGGCTGTCCGTTCTTTAAGGAGCAGCAGTTTGGGGCAACATCGCCACCTCAGGGGCAAGGCTCGCTGTGATGTCCTCTGTAGACTACCTGAGGGCACCATCCGGGGAGGCTAAAAATAATAGGAGGAAGCATTCATCCTTCCAGAATTATCTTTCTTGGCTCTCATGATAACCGCGGGTTTTCCAGAATTATGTCCCAAGGTGAGAAGGCTGTGGGCAAAGCATTCTCAGTCAGAGAGACCAGACTCTTGACTGTTCGTCCTTCCAGGTGTGGCAGGACCAGATATCCTACAGGCAGAGTAATGGAGTTGAAACCACTGAGAGGGAATTTTATCATCTTCTCGAACCTAAGCTCACTCTGAGTGATCCTGTCCTGAAAATAACTGATGGGAAAAAAATACCCCAAACCACCACGGGCTTCAAGTTACTATTCGCTTGTTGAATTTTCATCATTTTATATAAACCTACGTACTTCAATAAAGAAGGCAATCGCATTCTTCATCTTGGACCAAAAGTGACAATGGACTTGCCTCTCACTGGTCTGTGTACGTTACAGTGTCCCTACCTCAAGTCTTAGGTTCTCGCTTTCCTACATACTCTCACGCTACTCTGTGATGAAACTAGATTTATATCCTTATTTACAGAGGAATAAACTGATTCAAGGGCAGATCAAACTGGGTCATTTGAGGGCCCAACCAATGTATTCATTAATTAAACCTCCTATCTCTCTCAAATGTGCGTGAAGACTAGAGATGTAGGATTTCTAATGTAGCTGAAGAGGGAAGACGTAGGTTTGCATCCGCCAGGGCAAAGGAGCTGGTGCGCAGGAGCAAGTCGGCTTTCCCTTCCCCTGAGCTCCCTGGAGCTCCTGCTCTGCCGCCTCCTGGCCCTGTGACCTTGGGCACGTTATTAATCTCTCTGCGCCTCGTCTTCCTCATCTGTAAAATGGGGATGAGTAGTACCTGGGTCAAGGGTGCCCCGAGGAGCACACATATAACGAAGGCAGTGCAGGGCCCAACACACGGCAGGTACTCGATCCGTGTCAGTCTAGGCTGTTAGCAGAGCTCCTTGTGTCAGTGGTCAGCCAGTCCCTCCTCCGGACAAAAGCCAGACACACCCATTGCCAGAGCCATGCTCTTGTTCTCTAAGAGAAGAGCAGTCCCCGGGATTGCACAAGAAGAAGATTTCAAAGGAATTTGATCATGTGTCCACCTGTGGACTGCAGCGTCGCTGTTCCCGTGGTGGCAGTTCAGCCCCACCTCTGGAGCGACAGTCTCGCCGGACACCCCCGCTGCCGGGACCCAGTCTCTGCACAGGTCTCTGTGGACCAGCCGGCTGGTGGCCCCCGGAAAAAAACTGCCTTGTCCAGCCTGCACTCCAGGCGTCCACATGCTGTTTCTCCCAACCATCTTTTGGTCCCAACAGGAGTCACAAGGCTGGGAACACTCAGCTGGGACAAAATCTTTGGTCACAGAAAGAGGCTGGCACAGGGGTGGTCCCTGAGACTTGGAGTAAAGGGTTTTAAAACAACTAGTAATTGTCATCAAAGCAAGTTTCAAAGAGCATGACTGAGATTTTCCTGCTGTTGCCTATTCAAATGTTCAAAAATGACCACAGCTCATACACCGTCCGAGGTATTCTCCGTGTGAAGCTTTCAAATAAAAGGCAAGCTCGGGTCGTCTAACGAGGTGAGCACCGAACTCGCCTCCCAGGCACCCAAGCTTGACAATCAGGCTTTCCCAGCGGCCACCAGTCCAGCCGCTTTCCTTCCTTCACATCCAGACCACAGGAAAAGGGCCCTGAATTCACCGAGCCTACAAGAGCACGTGAAACACATGGACTCCGGCAGGCGCTAAAGCAGCTGACTGCTGCCCCGGGTGAGCTCTGAGTGGACGGCTCGTTGCACATGAGTTCTTGAGTCCCTGGATGACCCATGCCCGGGTTGGGTTCTGGCACCCGTGGACTCACAGGGCAGCCACCGCTGCAGCCCAGATGCCGTCTGCAGGCACCACGCCCATCCCTGAAGCACTGTTTATCTTCATGGCATATCGGAACCCCTGACCGATTAATAAATGGCAAAGGGAAAAAAGTCACCACCCAGAAGTAATACCTGGGGAATGACACCTGCATTGAAGTCACATCCATGGCCTTCACTGCCACCAACACGGGCAGAGAGATGGGTGGCAGCAGAGAGCCCCGGGTGCTTCAGCATGGCCGCGGGCCCTCTGCAGGGTTCTTAACGTGGCAAATGTGGAGATTCCCGAGAAGCAGATCAGGCAGGGCTCCAGCCCGGAGCGCAGGCTGGGAGGAGGGAGACCGGGCTCTTTGGAGGAGAAATCTGGGGCCAGCTGTATGTCCCAGTGGCAGAATCACCTAAAAGACAGACTGTCCCAGTGTGGCTTTAGATGCTGGGGATCTGAGGTTCAAGTGGACACAGGTGGGAAGACGACGTCTGGGATGTCCACGGACCCATCCCTCCAGCGTTGTCCTTCAGTACAAAGGGATAAATCAATCAGCAAGTCAATCAGCAAACGTTCACTGGGCACCTGTGACCAGAGGATGCAATGCGGTGAAAAAAAGCATGAAAACAGTTGCTGCCCTACAGAAAAAAATCGTGTGGCGAGTTGGGGCATACATGTATTTTTTAAAAACCAAGTATGTGAGGCGGGGACACACGAGGACCATGTGGCTAAGAACCAACACCAAAGCCTGGAGAAAGCGCACTCACTTTGTCCCTCCTTCCCACACTCGGCCATGTGAGCTTCCCCAAGTCTGCAAAGAGAGGTGTTTTTGTTTGTGTGAGAAGCTCAGTAGTCACGCAGGCATGGGACCTCAGGGAAGATCTGTGCCCGTGGGTCCAGGACACTTTCACCCCGGATTTTTCCAAGCAGGTCACCCATTCCATAGTCTCCATTTAGGTGAACTCAGAGGGGGCCCCAGTCCTGGCCTGACATGAGAATTATGAGCCATGCGTGACACAGTGTTGGGAAGAGCGTGGAAGAGGCTGTGGAAATAGAATCACGGCCAGTGAACCCCATGCCCTTGTATGACGTTGCTGTAACAAATTCAAACACCGCTGCGTTGCACTGGAGGCAGGTGACGACTGGCCCAGCTCCATTTCCTCCTTCACCGCTACCCCTTTCCCCACCTGTGAAATGCGGGTCTCCTAAGAGTCCATCTTGGGCTTCTGGTATTTGTCCCAGACTCAGAAACCCCCATTCCTGATGGGTAGTTTGTCATTTCCACGTTCATATTTCACCATCCCCTAAATGTGCAGTCTCGACCCAAGGAACCACCTTGGCCTTGACTCCAGGAGCTGATTCAAGTCTTCCCTCCCCTCCCTGCTGCCCCAGGGCAGATGCTCTCCAGTCCTG
Source organism: Delphinus delphis (assembly GCF_949987515.2). NCBI lineage: Eukaryota > Metazoa > Chordata > Mammalia > Artiodactyla > Delphinidae > Delphinus > Delphinus delphis. The sequence goes on from NC_082700.1 coordinate 77,053,464, forward strand.
AGCCCAGGGGCCCCGAGGGGGGGCAAGGCTACGGTGTCCCACGGCCGCAGCAGGGTAGCGGGGGTCTGCCCCAAGTGTGCCAGCAGAGGAGTGGCTTCTCCTCTGTACACTCCTCACTCCTCTCAGGAGTGTGAGCAAAGGCAGGAAGTCAGGTGAACACACACACACCCGCCTTGCGCAAAGCTCACCGTGCTGCTCAGCAAACTCCGTGCACGACATTCTTTTCTCCATGGACTCCTGTTCTCAAAGTGTTGCTCTTCCGTTGTCTACAAATAATCAGGTCAGATTTTCTGCCGGCTGTTTTTTCTCAAGCACTGTGGGGATGACAGGAAGGTTCCGAAGGCTGCGGCGGGAGAGACGGTTCCGGTCCTGAGTCTGCCGCTTGCCAGCTGAGAAGCCTGCGGCATTGGTCGCGAACGGCTCTGCTCCGGAATGTTCCCTGAGGGTGTCTACACTCGGCCTCCCAGAGCTCCCGCAGCATCCCAGGAGGTGCGTGTGGATGCGGCTGCGTGCGACCGCTCATACACGAGGACGTGGGCGGGGAAATCCGGAGCGTCTGGGGCAGTCTTCCTGCAAGGCTGGCTTTGACCCTGAGCGCTGGTTGAGGCACAATTGATGCATTGAGCATAACGTCAGTTTGGTGTCTGCTGCTGCTGCGTGATTTCCTCTGCAGTAAACATCAGGGGAACACAAACCCCCCGTCCAGCAGAAGGGAGTCTCGTAGGAATACACAAAATGCACACGTACACCCGCTCCCAGAACCCACCAACTCCTCACCCATACTGATTGTAGTATTTATGTATTTCATAACTATTTAACAAGCAAAAACACGTGTTACTGTTTTGTCGAGCTCCCATCTTCTTTTTTAATGTGTCACTGATGACGTGTCTTGAGTGTGTATCCCTAGACCCTTTTTGCCCATAAAGCTCTGTGTTTTGCACTGTGCAATTCTACACAGCACCGTGATTTTTAAGACCCCCCGTGTCACACTGTAGCATGTGGTATAAACTAGAGCAGGGCTCAGGTCACCACTTTGTGCAGTGGAAAAGCGAGAATGGGAAGGCCCGTCTCGGAGGGATGTAGGGAAGATTAAATGAGATGGCATGAAAAGCTGGACAGGCTGTAGCATTTTCTGGGTTTTCCAGATTCATAGGCTGGAATTCCAGACAACCTGGGCTGGAAGAACCAGCCTGCCTTCCCAGGGCACCGTGTTTGAACCAAGCTTGGGAACATCTGGGCTCTAGGCTGTCTCGAGTGGGAAGGATGCAGGAAGGCTACCCCATCATCATTATAAGGGTGACAGTCGCAAAAGGGCAACAGCTTCTTCTGTGTCTGTATCTTTAGAGTCTGGCCACATCCCTTTGAGGTCTCCACAGAAGCCCAGCTGTACAATATACGTGTGGTTGTAGGATGAAGTTAGTTAATTTCTGCCGGTCACCTTTTAAGTGAAAGAAAATACTCAAAGTGAGGGAATAAATCATAAACCTACTTCTCAGTGAACGTGTTGGTGTTACGTCCTCAACAAGCTTGTCACAGGTTTTTTTGTTTGTTTGTTTTTTTTGCTGATCTATCCAACTGTTGGTCACTTTATTCATTCAACATTCACTTTGTTGCCTGTTTCTGTGAAAGGCACCAGCTAAACACTAGAGACCCACAGATGCCTAAGGTTTGCAACTATCTTCAGAGGACTTACCGTCGGGAGGCCAGATGTGAGCATGTATATGACAGCCATGTGAGATCGCAGAGCCTAAGTGCCTCTACCAGACAGAGACTCGGCCCTGGGCAAGGGAGCCCACCCATGGCTGGGACGGCACTGAGGCGGCCTTGACCCCTTTATGTGGACCAGGCACCAGTGCCAAAGGAATATCTTCTCAGATCACTGCTGTGAGAACCAGACGTTTTTTTAAAGTCAGTGTTACGAATACAATTTTTATCTCCCAAATGTTCTTACCCGCCTTTCTTTTGGTCCTGTTCCAATAGATTTATGTAAAGTTACTGAGCACTCCACGCCTATCCGCACACTCCCACGCAGCTGTCAACAGAGCAGCAAGGTCCTTCTCATTTTCCCCCGTTTACTTTCAAATCTCTCACCTTTGTCAATTAGCAGCAGATCCTAACCGTACATAAAAGAAATTTTGGTGCCTTTTAATTTCAATCCCGGTTGATTTGACATCCAAGTTTATACTGTTATTTTGCAGTTCTAGCAACGGGGGCAATTGAAATTCAGAAAATTTCGTCCATAGGTGCCACATTTGCATTTCATGAGTGGTCTTTAGTGAATAGAGTTTCTGCATTCGCTCTTGAATGAAAACAGCAGTGGCACAGGCAGCATTAAAGCAGCTGGTAAGGATGCCCAGGCCACCTCATAGCAACCGCCAGGTTTCCAAGGGCAAAGAGCTCCTTCCGACCCTAAGCAACTAGATGAGAACATCAAAACATGCCTCGCACCAGAGCTCCAACGCCCATTAGTGTTAGGAGCTGTTACCTCCATCATGAGTGACACAACCCTAATTATTAAGGTAATTAGAAGTTATAACACTGGCAATATTAAAGGGAGAACTTCTAGAGCCCATTAACAGTGTTACTTTAAGTGATCTGGCTGTGAACTGTTCAAGTCTCTAATTACATTATACGTCTGTCTTAGAGGGTGATGTAATTAAGTGACGGGCGAGGGGATTAATGTATACTGACTGCTGCTAACCCTTGTAAGTACTATTTTCACAGCGCCTGGCTGCAGCGATGTCATTTAGTTTTCTTCCACTTAACTGTATGTAGTATGTAGCTGAAAAAATCCTGCCCTTGCTGTATTTACGCGTATCTTACGCACAGATATTTTTGTTCCTTCCTTTCCCTATTTAATGTGTTTATATTTATGGTGTATTTGCCTAAACCCAGTTACAGATAAACCAAGGTGGCTTTACCTTATACGTTAAATACATTTCCTATTTTTTTGATACGTATAAACGTTTAAACGTTATGCCTGTCTCTCCACTGCGGAATCAATTTCTTCTGGTGACATAAAGTTATAAAGAAAATCTTCTATAATTAATATACTATTGCATTTCTTTTCTTTTGTGACCCAAGTAATAAATTTTATACTGGACACATCATTATATCTTGGTTTTCTACAATTTCTTAGGAAATCCAAATTGCTTTGTATTTAAGACTTAGTAAGCTGTGCTTATTTAACGTAAGTCATATTTGATCAACAGGAGTTGGTTTTAAAGAATTAGACTTCCTTACAGCCACTATGGAGAACAGTATGGAGGTTCGTTAAAAAACTAAAAATAGAACTACATACGACCCAGCAATCCCACTACTGGGCATACAGCCTGAGAAAACCATAATTCAAAAAGAGTCATGTACCAAAATGTTCATTGCAGCTCTATTTACAATAGCCAGGACATGGAAGCAACCTAAGTGTCCACGGACAGATGAATGGATAAAGCAGATGTGGCACATATATACAATGGAATATTACTCAGCCATAAAAGGAAATGAAATTGAGTTATTTGCAGTGAGATGGATGGACCTAGAGTCTGTCATACAGAGTGAAGTAAGTCAGAAACAGAAAAACAAATACCGTATGCTAACACATATATATGGAATCTAAAAAAAAAAAAATTGGCCCTGAAGAACCTAGGGGCAGAACAGGAATAAAGACGCAGACATAGAGAATGGACTTGAGGACACGGGGAGGGGGAAGGGTGATCTGGGACGAAGTGCGAGAGTGGCATGGACATACATACACTACCAAATGTAAAATAGATAGCTAGTGGGAAGCAGCCGCATAGCACAGGGAGATCAGCTCAGTGCTTTGTGACCACCTAGAGGGGTGGGATAGGGAGGGTGGGAGGGAGGTTCAAGAGGGAGGGGATATGGGGATATATGTATATGTATAGCTGATTCACTTTGCTATAGAGCAGCAACTAACACACCATTGTAAAGCAATTATACTCTAATAAAGATGTTAAAAAAAAAAGAAAAGAAATTAGACTTCCAGGAAAGACAATATTTCAAGTTGCCTTTATTGAGAGCTTTATTTTTTATTTTATGAGTCATCTTTCATTTGGAAATCACCTACTAATCCATTATACACAGATAATGTATGAATAGGGAAAATGACATTGCCTTCATTTAAAACAGGCCTCTCGCAATACCGACTCTACTGGTTTGAAGGCAATGCTACGACTTCTGTTTCTTCTTGGACCTGGTAGTGCCCTCTCACCTTCCTTCCCTGTCCGACCCCAGCTGTTCGTTTCTCCCCCCGCCGCCCCCCCACCATGTCCAGGATGGAGGAGCAGGTGAGCGTCACAGCCAGCAGCCTCCACTTCTCCCCACCCGCCTTTGTAAATGGAGAAGCCACCGCAGGGCAGTGTCCCTCCCCGCTTCCCTCGCCCCCGCTCCCCCGTAACCACGAGCTTGTTCCCTATATCTGTGAGTCTGTTTCTGTTTCGTTATATTCATTAGTTTGTTTTATTTTTTAGATTCTACATATAAGTGATAACATACAGTATTTGTCTTTCTCCGTCTTATCTCACTAAGCATCATACCCTCCAAATCCATCCGTGTCGCTGCAAATGGCAAAATTTCGTTCTTTTTTATGGCTGAGTAATATTCCGTTGTATATACGTACCACATCTTCTTCATTCATCTGTTGATGGACACTTAGGTTGCTTCCATATCTTGGCAATTGGAAATAATGCTGCTCTGAACCTTGGAGTGCATGTATCTTTTTGAATTTGTGGTTTTGTTTCCTTCAGAAGAATACCCAGGAGTGGAGCTGCTGGGTCACATATGGTAGTTCTACTTTTAGTATTTTGAGGAACCTCCATACTGTTTTCCACAGTGGCTGCACCCACTTAACATTCCCACCAACAGTGCACGAGGATTCTCTTTCCGCCACAAGAGATTAAGTTAATTTCGGATGTTATCCTCCACTCTGCATTTGTCCGATTTTCTTCTTAAGACACAGATTGCAGTTTTGTAGAATATGAACCCCAGCTCAGTTGGATTTTGAAACGAGCTGTCACCAAACTGTACAGAACTGAATAAATGAAAATTTCTCTGTTTCTTACCCCAAGTGGTACATAAACTATGTGCCTTTACTCTCAGATACTCTATCAGGAGTGGCATTTGTCTAAATGAGAAAGCACGCAGAATTACTCACACACACCCGTGCTCGGTGGAATATCGTAGGGCTTTCCCACGGGGAGCAGAAGCCCGCAGCCCAGATTAACTCCACACCTTCACACCTTTGCCTTCAGCCCCTGGCAACATCTTCAAGCCTTTGTTTGGAGTTTATACCTGAAGGAAGGGTAGTAACTGTCAGCAGTTCTTTATTTTCAAGGACACCCCTTTACAAACACATCCAAACAGGCCTGTGTTTGTGGGCACAGCTCCCCACGTGCTGTCCACCCTCTGAGTCTCCAGCCTCACCTGGCCTGTCCTGCCTGTGTTTGGAAGAACAAGACCGTTTTCTCCACGTTTTTTACTTAATCTAGGCCGAGCTACCCAGACCTCAAGACTTAGATTTCACCTGCCCCAGGGTTAGAGGTCTGTTGACAACATGCTTCTGAAAAATTTTAACCTCTGATTGCTTTCTCTCTGTCAGGATGAAATTATTGAGTCATTTTTTAATCACTATAAAACATCAGAGAATTAACTTAGAACACGTGGGAAGACCTTGGTGAAAAGGGAAATCCTATGAAGTATAAAGAATTTGTGAGCTAAAATTAGCAAGATTATTATTTGAAAATTGTGAACTCTGCAGGAGCACTAAAACATTTTCATTTTTAAGAGCATTCTATCAGAAACACACTCTGAAAACACGTACAGAACTTGAGGCCTGAACAGTGAATAGAATTCAAATGGAATGAAGGTATTTATGCCCTGGAGAGATTTCCTCACCTTTTTGATTGTTTTTTTCTTTCTTGCTAATCTGTGCTGAGTTCAAGTTTTACTACAGCAAAAGTAAAGTCTTGCAAAACCATACACTTCTATAATACCCTTAAATTGCCTATGTGATTTCAAGTGCGTCTGTTTATGGATATGCGTGTCTACATATGCCTTCAAGTGTAACAAAATAGTTTTTAGTTGTTACGCATTGTTTTGTTTTGCGAAGGAGTGAGAGTTTCAAGGACCTCAGTGTTTCAATGATCCAGTGTTCACTGAGGCAACTTTGACCTTTTTCTGTAAATGAGGCCAAGACCAGGGTGTGATACATCAACCCCAGGGCTAGTCTGCTTAGCTGGCGTCAGGAAACAGCCCCAGGACCGTGGGCCAATTCTAGAAACCCAACACCTGTGCAGATAAAGAGTAGGAAAGAGTTGCCTTTTCCGTAGGGTCTCCTCTTTTTCACTTGCTTACAGCTCCCACCCTCTCAACTAATTTTGATGAAACATTATTGTGATCCTTCACTAAAATTAGTTTTAATTTTATCCAATGTGGACACTCTAGCTGATGTTCGCGGTGGCCAACCCAAGACTGAAATTGAGTGGCCATCACTCTGATGGTTATGACATAACAAAACGCAGTGTATTTTAAACATTCTGTTCTGCACTGGAAATACGAGAAATTGAAGTTGGTTCCCAATTAATTTAATTCTTCACCAGACTCAATATCAAGAAAGGAAAGTACACTTGCAGCGACATTAGGTTTGGGGGACCATCACACAATAGTTTCTGAGCAGCAGTTCTTAAATATTTTGGTCCCCGGGGCACAGTGCCCTCTTAGAAAATGTAGAAGACCTATCTGTGTGAGTTACACCTATAAATACTCATCACATTACAAATTAACACTGAGAATGTTTAGAAAGTATTAATTTATTTAAAAATGACTAATATACAATATAACAATGATAATAAATAAACATTACTTTTTAACCTATTCTTGTGAAAAATACCTATATTTTCAGGAGAAGAAAGGCAGTTTGGTGGAAAGGGTACATTATTTTAAATCCAGGTTAGGACTTCCCTGGAGGTCCAGTGGTTAGGACTCTGCGCTTCCACTGCAGAGGGCCCGGGTTCGATCCTTGGTCAGGGAAACGAAGATCCCGCAAGCCGCACGGCGCAGGCAAAAAATAAATAAATAAAGTTTTAAAAATAAACTAAAAAAATCTGGCTTAAGAGAAGACAGGTGAGTTTTCATACCTGCTTCAGTATTCAGTCTGCTTCTGTGTGTTTTGGTCGAAGCGGGTAAAGCAGATAGGACCTCACGCAGATGTGTCCTTGGCAAAGGGAAGAGCGTTTTAATTTTAACTAGTTTTGGAGATTCTTCTTCGGCACTGCACCAAAATGTGACAAGCATTCGTATCCTGTAGGTTAATTGCACTGAATCTGAAAACAGGTCAGTGAACATTTGGTCGTATTTTATATTTAAATCCACTGGTTTATCCCGTGTTTGAATGAGTCATACCCATTTGTGGTTTTGTGACATCACGCACTGGTTATCTGGAAAATATTGGCTCATGGAGTCATGCAGTTGACAAGTTTCATTATACCATTAATATATCCGAAAATCACACTGGTTAATATCACCACCAACTTCAACAACAAAAAACCTTTAAGAATTAGGCTTTAAGTTGAAAATTAAACTCATAGAGGCAAGTTTTCAGAAATTTGAGTTTTCATTTCAAAAATCGAATGTTATCATTGACAACAAATGCTGCCGATCATTTCCCCTGAATTGACGGACTGCTGCTTTCACTTTCCCCAGATACTCAAGTCTCGATGTCATAGCTTGTTTGTCGGGGGTTCTTTCGAGCAAAGACGCGCTCAGTGAGGGAGAAGAGCGGCTGGTCTAGCGCATCTCGGCCAAGGTCACGGTGTCCTTGCAAGACCAGCACCGCGCTTCCCATCCCATCACACAGAGAGCGGAAGAGACATATGCTCAAGGGCTGAGCGTTAAAATAGTCACTTATACAGCACCGTCAAGGCATTTCCTACGAACGGCTGGCATTATTAATTATTACCATTATTATTTCCTGTGCACACATGGCCTTGAAGTTCCCCGTGACCACGGGCACAGCTGGGAGCCACTGCTCTGATTTGGGCTCAGACCCCAGCAGTTCGGCCAGCGCAGACTCCGCACCATCGGGGCAGATATCCACGCGGGGAGAAGGTCAAGAACACACTGGCATTTTCACGAAAACACTCTGGACCTTGCGACCCTTTATAAAGGTTTTAGGGTTCCCCAGGAGACTGTGTACCACATTTTAAAAATTGCTAAATTGGATGCTACGTAAGGGCCAAAACAAAAAGCAATTGTTTTACTAGAAATGTATGGGGACTCCAGGAACACATAAAAACAACCCAAGCCCAGGCCCTAGCGGTGGGAGCGATATCTTTAGCCATGGAAGTGGCCAAAATCTGTGATGTACTTGGAGAGCTTTACCTACAAAGAGCCAGCATGTTAAGTTATAAGGAGCAACTAGCATCTTCAGTTTGAGAGACTGTATCCAGCAGATCGCGCGTGAAGAACGAACAGAGATGAGGGTCTAGACCAGCACCGGCGCGCTGCTGGCTTGAGGAAGCAGTGGGCTTCTCTGCTGAACATGTTTCTCCTACTTCCATACCCTTGATCCCACTGGGGATGGCGCAAGGAAGAGTACGTGAATCGCAGTATAATTGGAATTGCAGGTAATTTTCATAAAAATATTCAGTTTTTAAAAAGATAGGAATGTGACATGCATCCTACAGAGAACAAAATAGCTTAACAAAAATCTTCGAAAGTAAGAAAAATGTCATATTGGTAAAACGGGTAAAGTCTGTAAAACGTTAGTATGCAGGCAATCCTCATTTCAGACAAGAAATCCATTTTTTTAAGCAAAACCAAGACAATACCAGCTAACAATGGCTAGAGCTGCACTTAATCTTTAGAATTCAGTTTACGCCTTGGCACTTTACTCTGTTTTTGGTGAACGCAGGTTTTTTTTGAAAGCTTTTTGGCTTCAATTCAGGCAAAAGCAAAACAAGACTGAAAATGTACAGTATTATGAGCTTCAGATTGATGCCAAAGACAGCAGCTCTCAGCTCATTTGTTTTAAAGGTTGTGCATCTGATTACAAGTGTCTTTAATACGCTTTTTTTGGGAACAAAATGGCATAGATCTAAAAATGGAAAATGAATGCTTTGCTAATGTGTATTGATATTTTAAGAATATTGACATTTCATAACTAGTTTATACAGAAAATACATTTGCAAGGTGTTTTTAAGTCTTGTTTAGACCAGTTGCTGATCACTTTATTACTATCGAATAAGCCATTAAGGGGACTACATAACTGCAACATGATTATTTATTAAACCTTTTACAATGAAATGAACACTTAGGAAGAGAGAACTGTCTCTGCTTTATCTTAAGCAATAATTATAATGTATTCACCATGTGTTTCTTATGCCATCGATGCATGGCAAGTGGCATGTGTGGTGGCATCACATTCTACCCATGAGGGTGGTTATTTTATAATTGTGCTAAATCTAATTAGAATATATATAGCGAGGAAAACCAGCCACCAACACAACGTCCCCCCCACCTGGCCATTTATTACCTGATTTCATTACCTTTGCTGCAGAATAGACACTGGGCTGTGTCCGATTAGCAGGATGGGGTGGCAGCTTCGGGATAAAAAGGAGTTTTTCCTTCGGGAAAGTTACTGACGAGAGAAATCTTCACACCTGCTTCCTTAGGAGCTGACACCCCGTCGGGTTTGCACACCCCCGTGCACCAGGCCTGCACATGTGGTCCGGCGGAACTACCGGGACCCGGGAGCTTCTTGAAGTGGTCTTTTTCAGTGTCATACATGTAGGAGGACATCTAGGGAGCCATGTGTGTATTTCATGATGTGTGTGGTGTGAAAGGAACAATATAATGTGGGAAATGAGAGGAAAAATGAAAATTATAGGCAAGAAAACTAGGAAAACCTCCAAAAGCCTATACAGAGTGTATATTTTTATATCTAAAGAGTTAAGGTCCAAATAACCCAAAAAACTAACTAAATGCAAGAGGATGATTCATTACACAGATTTGTATTGTTAGGAAGAGACAGACAACCTGCATTTGAAGCTACTTAGCTACCCTTAGCTGTGTGATTTGGGTGAAATTACTTAACTTCTCTGAGCCTTTGTTTCCCCTTCTGTAAAATGGGCATAATGATAATAGCTACCTCGTTGGACTCTTGTGAGGATGAATTGAATGAAGTGGTCCATGAATGGGGCCTGGTATATAGTAACTGCTCAATAAACGGTAGTAATTTTTCTTCTTGCCGCCTTTGGAAAGCGTCAGGTGTGAATCCTGCTTCTCCTTTTGTAATCTCTGTGCCACAGAATATCACTGAGCAAGTGGATGGGCTGACACCTGGATTCCCCCTGGGGGAGAGGGAGGGGGGCCAGGCGAGGACACAGGTTCTCCCCCCAGGTTGGTGCTACTGCAGCCGATCCGTCCACTGTTCACCCTGCAGACAAACAGCATCAGAAAATGGAGTTCCAAAATCCCTCCATCAGGACGACGGGGCCAGAGCAGAGAACAGGAATGTGATCCAGCACATCACTTCTCAAAGTGACCGTATTTGCTCCCCGCCCTGGGGCTTTGAAAGAGCTGGTAAATAAGATATTTTCCTCAGACGCCATTACTACGGGCTGCTGAGGAAAGGGTGAGATCGGTCCTTTCGCTCTATAACCATGTCCTTGGGGGCTGGCATCCCACGAAAGCCCCCATGGATCACCTGGGGAGACAGCCCTGGTGCCGTGATCGTGGGCGCCTTTGTGACCTGTGGGCAGGAACCGGGTCTGCTACAGAGAGCACATGCACTTCCGATCCTTTTTTAAACTTTTTTTTTATTGTCAAAAATTTCAAACCTATCCTAAAGTAGAGAGACTAGTATAATGAACCCCCGAGCCTCTCACCCAGGGTAATTATTGACATTTGGTCTCACCTGACCCCCTCCCCCTTCGTACTCCATGCGTTATAAAGCCCGTCCTGGACATCCTGTCACTTCGTTGGTAGTAATTTGGGTAACAACCCATTAGTATGGCTATTATAAAAGTTTTAAAAAAAAACAGAAAATAACAAGTACTGGCAAGGATATGGAGAAATTGGAGCCCTCATGCATTGTTGGTGGGAATGTAAACTGGTGGAGCTGCTCTAGGAAACAATATGGTAGCTCCTCAGAAAACTAAAACTAGCACTACCATAAGATCCAGCAATTCCGCTCCCGGGTACAGAACCGAAAGAATTGAAAGCACCATCCTGAAGAAATACTTGTACACCCATGTTCATAGCAGCATTGTTCACAGTAGCTAAAAGGTGGAAACAACTCAAGTTAAATGTGGTCCATCTGCACGATGGAATATTATTCAGCCTTAAAAAGAAGAGAATTCTGACGCACCCTGCAGCACGGATGAACCTTAAGACATTACGCTAAGGGAGATGAGCCAGTCACAGAAGGACAAATACTACGTGATTCCACTTACGTGAAGAACCTGGAGTAGTCAGACTCTTGGAGTCAGGAAGTAGATGGTGGGGGCCAAGAACTGGGGGGACAGGGGACCGGAGGGTTACTGTGTAGTGGGGACAGAGTTTCAGCTTTGCAAGATGAAAAAGTTCTGGAGGTAGATAGCAGTGGTGGTTGTACAATCACGTGAATGTATTCACTGCCACTGAACTATGTACTTAAAAATCGTTAAAAGGAAAAGTTTACAGTATGCATATTTTATCGATACTAGTTTTTTGTGTGTTTTTTAAATTGACAAAATTCAATACTATCAAATATTCAGTCAATGTTCACTCATTGTCTCATCCATGTCTTTTTTTTCAATTGGTTTGTTCAAAATCAAAACCCAGGGCCTCTACACTGTGTGTGGCCCATGTGCTCCTCACATCTTTTCTGGTCTGTAACTGTTCTTCTTGTCTCCTTTACACTCTTGCCACTTATTTACTGAAGAAACTAAGTCCTTTGTCCTGTAAAAGTTCCCATAGTCTGCATTTTGCTGGTGGCCTTGGCATGATTCTCCGTCCCCTGGCTTTTCTGTAAACTGATCGTCTTTTCCAGAACAAGCCTGTCCAGTGGAACTTCCTGCAAAGACGGGATTGTTCTGCATCAGAGCTGCCTCCTGAAGCAGCCACCAGCCACGTGTGGCTCCTGAGCCCTGGAAGCGTGGCTGGTGCCGCTGAGGAACTGAATATTTAGTCTACTTTCGTTCTGAGTAATTTAATTTTACATACTTTTTAAAAGCCGGCTCTCAGACAGCACAGGCCTAGAGACTTAATCAGATGAAGGCTCTTTGTTTGGTCCAGGAAGCATTTTCATGGGCTGTGTCCTCAGGTGAACCCGGATCTGTCACGGACACACAGCACCAGTGCCCTGGGCTTGCAGCTGGCCGGTAGGAGTGACCTCTGTGGCGCCCCTACAATGCCAGAGGCCCGTACGTGTCCTGGTGGGGACCGTGATGCTCACAGCCCCACTGGCATCTGTCAGGACCACCGGCACCTCACAGGGAAAGAGGCAGAGATACGGGAGGTGAATAACTCTCCTGGGCCATGCAGCCAACAAGCGCCGTAGGCAGCATCAGACCAGGCGGCCTTTCCCAGAACCCACACCCTTAGCCACAGCCATCCTGTCTGGTTTGATCTGGTTTCTTCCCAAAATGTTTACCTTCCGTGGCGTGTGGACAAAACCATTATCTTCTTGTCTCAGCTCATTTCAGATCAGGCTCCTGTTGGACCTAAACTTCAGGAATATATGGATTCCTTAAAATACCCTTTCTGTGTTTCTCCGCACAGCTACCCATTTCTCCCTGCCTGGAGTGGGCTGAAATTCTGAAATGTGTTAATACTGACTCCATGGTCACCAGCCATATGTTCTGTTAAAAAGAAAATCAGGTCCTCAAGGTTTTTTTACAGGCATACATGGATTGATTTATTCTCTTTTCTAGTCATTTTTCTTTATTTATCTTATTTTATTTTTTTATACAGCAGGTTCTTATTAGTTATCTAGTTTATACATATTAGTGTATATATGTCAGTCCCAATCCCGCAATTCATCCCTCCACCATCCCCACCCCGCTTGCCCCACTTGGTGTCCATACGTTTGTTCTCTACCTCTGTGTCTCTATTTCTGCCTTGCAAACCAGTTCATCTGTACCATATATATGCGTTAATATACCATATTTGTTTCCACATATATGTGTTAATATACAATATTTGTTTTTCTCTTTCTGACTTACTTTACTCTGCATGACGGTCTCTAATTCCATCCACGTCTCTACAAATGACCCAGTTTCGTTCCTTTTTATGGCTAATATACCATAGTATATATGTACCACATTGTCTTTATCCATTCGTCTGGCAATGGGCATTTAGGTTGCTTCCATGACCTGGCTATTGTAAATAGTGCTGCAGTGAACATTGGGATGCATGACTCTTTTTGAATTATGGTTTTCTCTGGGTATATGCCCAGTAGTGGGATTGCTGGGTCATATGGTAATTCTATTTTTAGTTTTTTAAGGAACCTCCATACTGTCCTCCATAGTGACTGTATCGATTTACATTCCCACCAACAGTGCAAGAGGGTTTGCTTTTCTCCACACCCTCTCCAGCATTTGTTGTTTGTAGACTTTCTGATGATGCCCATCCTAACTGGTGTGAGGTGGTACCTCATTGTAGTTTTGATTTGCATTTCTCTAATAATTAGTGATGTTGAGCAGGTTTTCATGTGTTTGTTGGCAATCTGTATGTCTTCTTTGGAGGAATGTCTGTTTAGGTCTTCTGCCCATTTTTGGATTGGGCTGTTTGTTTCTTTAATATTGAGCTTCAGGAACTGTTTATATATTTTGGAGATTAATCCTTTGTCCGTTGATTCGTTTGCAAATATTCTCTCCCATTCTGAGGGTTGTCTTTTCGTCTTGTTTGTAGTTTCCTCTGCTGTGCAAAAGCTTTTAAGTTTTATTAGGTCCCATTTGTTTATTTTTGTTTTTATTCCCATTTCTCTAGGAGGTGGATCAAAAAAGATCTTGCTGTGATTTATGTCAAAGAGTATTCTTCCTATGTTTTCCTCTAAGAGTTTTATAGTGTTTGGTCTTACATTTAGGTATTTAATCCATTTTGAGTTTATTTTTGTGTATGGTGTTAAGGAGTGTTCTAATTTCATTCTTTTACATGTAGCTGTCCAGTTTTCCCAGCACCATGTATTGAAGAGACTGTCTTTTCTCCATTGTATATCCTTGCCTCCTTTGTCATAGACTAGGTGACCATAGGTGCATGGGTTTATCTCTGGGCTTTCTATCCTGTTCCATTGATCTATATTTCTGTTTTTGTGCCAGTACCATATTGTCTTGATTACTGTAGCTTTGTAGTATAGTCTGAAGTCAGGGAGTGTGATTGCTCCAGCTCCGTTTTTTTCCCTCAAAATTGCTTTGGCTATGCGGGGTCATTTGTGTCTCCATATAAATTTTAAGATTTTTTATTCTAGTTCTGTAAAAAATGCCATAGGTAATTTGATAGGGATTGCATTGAATCTGTAGATTGCTTTGGGTAGTATAGTCATTTTCATAATATTGATTCTTCCAATCCAAGAACATGGTATATGTCTCCATCTGTTTGTGTCATCTTTGATTTCTTTCATCAGTGTCTTATAGTTTTCTGAGTACAGGTCTTTTACCTCCTTAGGTGGGTTTATTCCTAGGTATTTTATTCTTTTTGTTGCAATGGTGAATGGAATTGTTTCCTTAATTTCTCTTTCTGATCTTTCGTTGTTAGTGTATAGGAATGCAAGAGATTTCTGTGCATTAATTTTGTATCCTGCAACTTTATGAAAATCATTGATTAGTTCTAGTACTTTTCTGGTGGCATCTTTAGGATTCTCTATGTATAGTATCATGCCATCTGCAAACAGTGACAGTTTTACTTCTTCTTTAACAATTTGTATTCCTTTTGTTTCTTTTTCTTCTCTGATTGCCGTAGCTAGGACTTCCAAAACTATGTTGAATAATAGTGACGAGAGTGGACATCCTTGTCTTGTTAGTGATCTTAGAGGAAATGCTTTCAGTTTTTCACCATTGAGAATGATGTTTGCTGCAGGTTTGTCATATATGGCCTTTATTATGTTGAGGTGGGCTCCCTCTATGCGCACTTTCTCAAGAGTTTTTATCATAAATCAATGTTGAATTTTGTCAAAAGCTTTTTCTGCACCTATTGAGATGATCATATGATTTTTATTCTTCAGTTTGTTAATATGGTGCAACACATTGATGGATTTGCATATATTGAAGAATCCTTGCATCCCTGGGATAAATCCCCCTTGATCGTGGTGTATGATCCTTTTAACATGTTGTTGGATTCTGTTTGCTGGTATTTTGTTGAGGATTTTTGCATCTATATTCATCAGTGATATTGGTCTGTAATTTTCTTTTTTTGTAGTATCTTTGTCTGGTTTTGGTATCAGGGTGATTGTGGCCGCATAGAATGAGTTTGGGAGTGTTCCTTCCTCTGCAGTTTTTTGGAAGAGTTTGAGAAGGATGGGTGTTAACTCCTCTCTAAATGTTTGCTAGAATTCACTTGTGAAGCCATCTGATCCTGGACTTTCGTTCGTTGGAAGATTTTTAATCACAGTTTCAATTTCATTACTTGTGATTGGTCTGTTCATATTTTCTATTTCTTCCTGGTTCAGTCTTGGAAGGTTATGCCTTTCTAAGAATTTGTCCATTTCTTCCAGGTTGTCCATTTTATTGGCATAGAGTTGCTTGCAGTAGTCTCTTACGACGCTTTGTATTTCTGTGGTGTCTGTTGTAACTTCTCCTTTTTCATTTCTAATTATATTGATTTGAGTCCTCTCCCTCTTTTTCTTGATGAGTCTGGCAAATGGTTTATAAATTTTGTTTATCTTCTCAAAGAACCAGCTTTTAGTTTTATTGATCCTTGCTATTGTTTTCTTTGTTTCTATTTTATTTATTTCTACTCTGATCTTTATGATTTCTTTCCTTCTACTAACTTTGGGTTTTGTTTGTTCTTCTTTCTCTAGTTCCTATAGGTGTAAGGTTAGATTGTTTATTTGAGATTTTTCTTCTTTCTTGAGGTAGGATTGTATTGCTATAAACTTCCCTCTTAGAACTGCTTTTGCTGCATCCCATAGGTTTTGGATCGTCGTGTTTTCATTGTCATTTGTCTCTAGGTGTTCTTTGATTTCCTCTTTGATTTCTTCAGTGATCTCTTGGTTATTTAGTAACGTATTGTTTAGCCTCCATGTGTTTGTGTTTTTTACGTATTTTTCCCTGTAACTGATTTCTAATTTCATAGCACTGTGGTCAGAAAAGATGCTTGATACAATTTCAATGTTCTTAAAATTACAGAGGCTTGATTTGTGACCCAAGATGTGATCTATCCTGGAGAATATCCCATGTGCACTTGAGAAGATGGTGTAATCTGCTGTTTTTGGATGGAATGTCCTATAAATATCGATTAAATCTATCTGGTCTATTGTGTCATTTAAAGCTTGTGTTTCCTTATTAATTTTCTGTCTGGATGCTTGGTCCATTGGTATAAGTGAGGTGTTAAAGTCCCCCACTAGTATTGTGCTACTGTCAATTTCCTCTTTTATAGCTGTTAGCATTTGCCTTATGTGTTGAGGTGCTCCTATGTTGGGTGCATATATATTTATAATTGTTATATCTTCTTCTTGGATTGATCCCTTGATCATTATGTAGTGTCCTTCCTTGTCTCTTGTAACATTCTTTATTTTAAAGTCTATTTTATCTGATATGAGTATTGCTACTCCATCTTTCTTTTGATTTCCATTTGCATGGAATATCTTTTTCCATCCCCTCACTTTCAGTCTGTATGTGTCCCTAGGTCTGAAGTGGGTCTCTTGTAGACAGCATATAGATGGGTCTTGTTTTTGTATCCATTCAGGGAGCCTGTGTCTTTTGGCTGGAGCATTTAATCCATTCACGGTCAAGGTAATTATCGATATGTATGTTCCTGTGATCATTTTCTTAATTGTTATGGGTTTGTTTTTGTAGGTCCTTTTCTTCTCTTGTGTTTCCCACTTAGAGAAGTTCTTTTAGCATTTGTTGTAAAGCTGGTTTGGTGGTGCTGAATTCTCTTAGCTTTTGCTTGTCTGTGAAGCTTCTGATTTCTCCATTGAATCTGAATAAGATCCTTGCTGGGTAGAGTAATCTTGGTTGTAGGTTCTTCCCTTTCATTGCTTTAAATATGTCATGCCACTCCCTTCTGGCTTGTATAGTTTCTGCTGAGAAATCAGCTGTTAACCTTATGGGAGTTCCCTCGTATGTTATTTGTCGTTTTTCCCTTGTTGCTTTCAATAATTTTTCTTTGTCTTTAATTTTTGTCAAGTTGATTACTATGTGTCTCGACGTGTTTCTCCTTGGGTTTATCCTGCCTGGGACTCTCTGCGCTTCCTGAACTTGGGTGGCTATTTCCTTTCCCATGTTAAGGAAGTTTTCGACTATGATCTCTTCAAATATTTTCTTGGGTCTTTTCTCTCTCTCTTCTCCTTCTGGGACCCCTATAATGTGAATGTTGGTGTGTTTAATGTTGTCCCAGAGCTCTCTTAGGCTGTCTTAATTTCTTTTCATTCTTTTTTCTTTATTCTGTTCCATGACAGTGAATTCCACCATTCTGTCTTCCAGGTCACTTAGCCGTTCTTCTGCCTCAGTTTTTCTGCTATTGATTCCTTCTAGTTTATTTTTCATTTCAGTTATTGTATTGTTCATCTCTGTTTGTTTGTTCTTTAATTCTTCTAGGTCTGTGTTAAACATTTCTTGCATCTTCTCAATCTTTGCCTGCATTCTTTTTCCGAGGTCCTGGATCATCTTCTCTATCATTATTCTGAATTCTGTTTCTGGAGGTTTCCTATCTCCACTTCATTTTAGTTGTTCTTCTGGGGGTTTATCTTGTTCCTTCATCTGGTACATAGCCTTCTGCCTTTTCATCTTGTCTGTCTTTCTGTGAATGTGGTTTTCATTCCACAGGCTGCAGGATTGTAGTCCTTCTTGCTTCTGCTGTCTGCCCTCTGGTGGGTGAGGCTATCTAAGAGGCTTGTGCAAGCTTCCTGATGGGAGGGACTGGTGGTGGGTACAGCTGGGTGTTGCTC
Source organism: Delphinus delphis (assembly GCF_949987515.2). Classification (NCBI taxonomy): domain Eukaryota; kingdom Metazoa; phylum Chordata; class Mammalia; order Artiodactyla; family Delphinidae; genus Delphinus; species Delphinus delphis. Next base: position 77,071,567 of record NC_082700.1, read on the forward strand.
TGGTGGGAAGAGGTCAGTAAAACTTTAATCCACTTGTCTGCTGATGGCTGGGGCAGAGTTCCCTCCCTGTTGGTTTTTTGGCCTGAGGCGACCCAGCACTGGAGCCTACCTGGGCTCTTTGGTGGGGCTAATGGTGGACTCCGGGAGGGCTCATGCCAAGGAGTACTTCCCAGAACTTCTGCTGCCAGTGTCCTTGTCCCCGCAGTGAGCCACAGCCACCCCCCGCCTCTGCAAGAGACCCTTCAACACTAGCAGGTAGGTCTGGTTCAGGCTCCTGTGGGGTCACTGCTCCTCCCCCGGGTCCTGATGCACAGACTACTTTGTGTGTGCCCTCCAGGAGCGAAGTCTCTGTTTCCCCCAGTCCTGTCAAAGCCCTGCATCAAATCCCCATTTTGCTTTGTTTTAAATGAGCGAACTTACCATAATGGAAAGAGCCAGGTTGGCTGCGCAGCATCGGGTGGGTCCGCGGTGCTGGAGCATGCCTCGCCCGGCACCCGCGCGGAGTGTGTGTGCGCATGTGCGCAGAGCGTCGGCATGCAGACAGGGCTGCGTGTGAAGGTCCAGACCTCCTCCCTGGCGACCCGGCGTTTGGCACGAAATGCAAACTGGTTTAGCATCACTCTCCTCTCTCACTGTGTGTTCGGAGAGGCAAGCAGGGCCCCGCCTGTCTCGGGCAGCGGCGGCGTGGACCACAGGAGGGGACTTGGCTTTGCAGTGTCGCGGGTGGGCGTTCAGACGCCAGCACGAGCTGCCCTGACTGTGTGGCCTCAGCAGGTCCTTGACGCCTCCCGAGCCTCGGCGTTCTCACCTGTAAAGCGGAGGTAATGCACCACCTGCAGAGCTTATCATGACGGGGTCCCGCGTGGGCACCTCTGCCGGTGGGGAGATGCTGGGAATCTCAGTGGAAGGACATGTTACTGAAGCCAATCAGAAGTAAAAAGTAAACTCTGGTGAATATCTTCTGTAAGATGTGAACATTGTGAACATGACCTTTGGGCATGCAGAGGATGTTAATTTGCACAGTTGAGAAAGGAAATCTGAGAACAGGTGATCACAAGAGGGGAGCAAATGTGGAGGCTGAGTCGGTGTCGTTGGTGAAAATAAAAACCTAGTTTCTAAGGTATTTTGCACATAAGTAGATGGAAACTGTGTAGTTTCTATTCATTGGGCACTTGATGTGATCCAGGTCTTTCTGTAGGCCTAAAAAGTGGGGTTAATTCACAACTAATTCTGCTGATATGAATTCTATAGTTTTAAAATATATATAACTCAAAGTATGATTATAAATGTAGAAAGAAAATACAATCCAGTGTACATAATGGAAGAAAATAATTTATGTGTTCGCAGTAATTATCTTTAAGTAGTAGGATGAAAGTGGTTTTGTCCTTTCCTGCTTTTCTGTATCATGTAGCTTCTCAACAGTGATCCTATTCACTTAAAAGTATTTAAGAAATGCTTATTGATTTGGAAAAGAACGGCCCTGTCCAGAGGTAACTAGCTCACCGGCCTCATTAAAGAAAAATGCTCCCCTGTATGGTGGGTGCACGTGGGGTCTGTGGCGAAGCAGGGATGCAGCTCAGAGACACTACCACCTTCATGTCAGACATGAGGGCCCGGCACAGGAGAGCCTGGCTTGACAACCAGCAGACATCCTTCCTGTGCTGGGAAGAGGAGGCCAGGCAGTATGGGTTGGATCGTGGCCCCCAGATTCCTGTGTTGAAGCCCCAACTCCCAGGACCTCAGGATGTAACTATATTTGGAAATAGGGTCTTTACAGAGGTCGTCACGCGACAAGCTGCTTGCAAGCGACGTAGTCAAGAGACCCACTTCGCTTGGCCGCCGACAACCTGGGAGAGGCAGCCCTGTGGCACCTGCTTGGTACCAGCAGGTCCTGCGTGTCCCACGCCTAGGCACCCCTAGGTCAGTACGCGAAGGGGTCCTCTCTCTGGACTCGGCACCCGTGGGGCTCGCTCACAGCCAGCTCGCCGTCGAGCCTGGAAAGAGCAGTGCTCGCCAAGCACCATGGCTGCCCGCGCACATCCTCAGGTCCGCGAACGCCCGTGCCGGGTAAATGGGAGCAAAGAGTCTGCAGCACTTGCACCAAACAGACCCCAGTGTGTACAGTGGCTGGAACACGATAGAGACGGGCTCGCCGCACCACCCAGCCAGCGCACCCACCCTCGAGCGTTCATCCCTACGTCCCGCAGAGTCTGTGCGGTGGCCGCTGATTCACCCTCACTGAAGCCGGAGGCTGTCCAAAGGTGCCCCCGTGGGCGACGGTGAAACAAGCCGGTCCCCGAGCCCTGGAGCTCCGCCCCCGGCCGAAAGGAGTCAACTGGATGTCCTCCAGGGAATTAGGCTGAAGAAGAAAGGTCAGGTGCAGGGCGTTCCACTTACAGAACATTCCTGAGGTGACCCAATCGTAGCACTGGAGAGAAGATGCCTGTTTCCGGGATCAGGGAAGGGGGGAGGGGTCGGCGTGGGAGGGGGAGTCCTGAGAGACCACGTCACGGATCTCGGCTCTCGATGTGGTGGCGCTTACAGGAAGCTGCGCACGGGATGATGCTGCATAGGGCTGCGTGCACGCGTGCACACACACACACACACACACGTGTGTGCACACGGATGTGTAGAACAGGAGAGAACGGAGAACTCTATGGACCTGATCACTGCCAACCTCCTGGAATTGATACTGTGTGGCAGTTATGCAGGGGACGGACCTGTACACGTCTTTGCAGCTTTCTGTGAATCGGTCATTATTTGAAAGCAAAATGTTAAGATAATAAACGAGAAGGGGAGAGGGCTCTGCCAGGATGGAGAGCAGGAGTGGGAAGATGATTTTTTGTTTTTTTATTGAGATGAACCATGCATAGGCCTCAGGTCACCTGATTGTAGGGGCGCAGCTCTGAATCTCTGCACAGGACACACCCACGTGACCCCTCGCCCTGAAGGGTCCTTCTTGCCCTTTTGCCTTCACTGCCGTGCCCCTCAGAGGCACCCGGCATCCCGGCTGGAGTAGGACCGCAGACACCTCCCTGGTCCTAGCAGAGAGGGTCCTCGTTCACGGTTACAGCTCTGATTTTATTTATAATCTTCAATCCATCTCTTACTGATGAACACTTAGTTTCCAATCATTGGCTAATCTGCACGGTGCTGCAATGGATAACCCTTTGCCTACATTTTACACGCGGGGAAGTATATCTTTAGGGTAAATTCCCAGAGGCAGGATGACATCTGAAACGCTCACAGCTGCTGCTGACTCACCCTCACCTGCCCTCCCCAACAGTGTGTGTGCGGGTCTCCCAGCCCACAGCGCCTGCCGACCAAATTCTGGATGTCTGTCGCGTTCCTTAGTGAAATACGGCATCTCAGTAGTAAGCATCTTCTCATCACTTAAGGGCCATTTGTTTCCCTTTTCTGTGGCCCACCTTGTTCGTTTCCTTTGCCCATTTTTCTTCCAGGTCTGTGGTCTTTTTCTTAACGATTTGTAATACTTTACACAGTAGGGAAAGTGGTCCTTTGTGATATAAGTTGCATTTCTCTTAACTCCTGCTGAATTTATGAGCCTTAATTCATTCTTCCCAGCCCAGGCTATAAAGAAATTTGCCCATGATTTATTCTCGTATTCGCATGGCTTCTTTTGTTTACGTTTAATTTTTTGGTCCATTTGGAGTCTCTTCCAGTGAATGGTATGATATGTGAACCCAAATGCGTTTTTACAGTTGGTTCTGCAGTTCCCCCAACACTGTTTACTGGAAGACACACCTTCTCCTGGACGTGGACTCTTCACATCGGAGTTGCCGTCTCTGCACCCTGGTCTCTGTGCCACCTGCATGTCTGGCTCTCCCAGCCTCATCTTCATGCTGCTTAACTCCGAGGCCTCATGTTCCTGTCCTGCTGGGCTGGGGCCCCTTCCTCGCTCTTCTTTTCATTATTTCCCAACTGTTACTTATTTTTTCTTATGAACTTAGAAATTAACTTGTTTGGCTTAACAAGTATTGAGGTGTTTAGACTTTTCATTCAAGCAGCTGCGTCTTTCTGTTCTTCAACTGTGTCTTAAAGCTTCCCGCACGCCAGCACTCCTGCTTCTTGAGTTTGTTTCTACTTTTTGTTATTGTCGTGGCTGCTGCTGCCGCTGTTCTTTTGTGATGACAAACGACGGTCTTTCTTCCATTTATCCTCTAATTTGTTTGTATCTATGATGGCTATTGATTTTCCGGTGTATAAACAAGACAGCTGATCTGAACTCTTCAAAAATGACAGTATCGTGAAAGCCAAAAGAAAAAAAAAAAAAAGCAAATCAAACAGATGGGGGAACAGCTCAAACTAAAAGGAAACAGAGGTACCAGGGCAAGTTCACGCGATGTGCGATCCTGTTTGGGGACGGTTGGGGACATTGTGTGTGAGCTGTGTGACTAGGTGTGGGCACCGAGTCAAGGGTGCGTTGCCTGGGTTGGTCACAGTGTCGGCATTTTGCAGGAGGACGTCCTCGTTCCTGATCAATGTGGAGAGCTGGGTGGGGGGCCGCGAGTCTGCAGTTCGCTGCCCAGGGATTTAGTGACAAATAAGAACAAGACAGAACTGCGCGCACACGCGCACACGAGGCAGACGTGGAAACGTGAACCATCGGTGAATATAAAGTGCTTATGCTGTTACTCTTTCAGCTTCTCTGCAAGTCTGACCATTTCCCAAAGTTGGGGCACAAAGAAAATCCATGTAAGATGCTTGGCATGTAGATAATGGTCTGCGGGGACCATCACCATTTTGGTTCACCCCCCCAGGAGGACCGGAATTCTGGGTAGAATAAGAGGGTTTTAATCTACCCTCTTTCCTCCCATCCCTGTGTCCCTAAAGTCCCCGGTGAGTGTAGCCTCGGGACGCCTCTCAGCTCACAGATGACGCAGTCTCTCCAGCCACAAGAATCACTTCATTTCTGTGCCAAAAAGGTCCTGGTCAACCACCTTTCAAACTTACTGCGAAGGTACCCAGCATGGGGCAGACCTCCCCTGCTGCAAAGGCAACGGGGCCCAGGCAGCTGTCACGGAAGCAGGAGGACGTCCAGCTGAATTCCCTCAAAACCCACGAAGAAACATGCTCTTCTGATGCGACTTTGCCAGATAAATGAGAAGAGTCTCGTTGCTTTTTGGAAGAGAGAAAGCGGTTTAGGGGGAAAGTATGAGCTCACAAAGTACAGAAGCTACTGCAGATAAAGATGGCTTCTGCCCCAAACTGCACTGTTGGTGTAATCCGAAGGAGGGGCAGACTGAAAAATAACGTCCCTCATATTCAAAAGCGTCATGCCACAGCGGTTCTCCCAACAAACCCGAGTGCATCTTTCCTCTGCCTCCCGGGCTGCCCCTCGTCCCCTTCCAGGAGCTCAGCTCCCCCTCTCCCGCGCCGGGTCCCTCCAGCGCGGCGGGCCAGGAGCCACAGATGCTGTCGCCGTGGGAACCTGCGAGGAGAGCCAGGGGTGTGGGTGTGCGGCCGCAGCGCCCCACGCGTCCTGCACAGCCACCAGGGCTCTGCTCAAACGTCCTTGAAAAGACGCCGACAGGTTCCCGGACTCCGTAACAGCCACCACAGCTTCCTTCTCCTCACCACCATCCCCAGCTTCTTCCCCTGGACGCTGCAGCAAACGTTACCTTCTCCACGGAGCCTTCGGAAACCTCCTCGTCCTCCTGCGGTTCCCCCATCGTTACTGCTCTCACTTACCTTTGTGCCGCTTTGTAAATGTCCTTGTGTCTGCGATGGGCTGCACTTTGATTCTTTTCAGCTTATAAGCTCGTTGAGGTCAGGAGCTCGTTTTCTGTTTTTCTCCTGTGATGGTTCCCGGCACCGCCCTGCAGCCCACCTTCCACCCACACTCTCCGTAGGAGCTCTGCTTCCCTCTTGCCCACGATCGGTTTTATTATCGTGCTCTGTCCGTCTGTCCGTCCCTCGATGGTCATCTCCTTGAAGGTCGAGTCTTATTTATCTTTACGTCCTCAGAGCTTAGGAAAGTCACGGATGTTCCGTGTTCGTATCTGTCAAACGAAAGCAAATGAATCGGTGAACAAACAACAAGAAACCTAACCTTCCCAGGGCGTGGTGACATTTATCGGTGACGGTTCAGCGAAAGAAACAGAAACCGTTCTGGGCCCCATAAGAGAGCTGAGCGGCTTCAGTCACGGGGCTGGTAGAAGGGCCCCAGGCTGGACCTCCAGGCAGGACCCGTGGACCCTGGAGAGGTGGCCTCCCAGCAGCCTTCATCACAGGCATGAAAATGGGGGATCAGGTGCCCCCAGAACCCCAGGGTCAAGGACTCTGCCAGGATGGGGAAGCCGCCTGGCCTCAGGGCCGCACCGAGGCCTCTCAACCTGCAAAGCCGGTGACAACCTAAGGCTGGATGTTCCCGCCGTGGCCTCCATCACAAACCCCACTCCACACGCTCCACGGACGAGCGCGTGGACACAGCAGCCCGGCTGGGGGCATCCCGCCCATGCAGCTTTCTAGGAAGCAGGAAGTGGTCCAGCAGCAAGAAGATGGGTTCCTTCCGCCATCCCCCAGTCAGAGCCCCTCGGTGGGAAATGCGATCGACATTCGGGGTCCCAGCTGCAGAGAGGTCAGGAGGGGTGAGCTGCCCGCCTCCCCAGGAGAGGAGGAGATGAGGCTGCGTGGGGAGCGCCGTGTCCCACCGTGTCCGACCCTCTGGCTGATGAGCAGAGTCTCCGTGTAGCTCGACCTGGAACGTCCCGAAGAACAAGGGGCCTGGCTCTTCCCGACGCTGCATCTGGATTCTTCAGCAGCACTCGTGAGTAAACAGGCCGTAAGTCCTAGGGATGCAGGTTCCAGCTGTGGCAACACCAGGACCCTCACAAAGCGTGCAGCCTCCGCCCCTCCCGACAGCGCTGGACCACAAGCGGCCTCCCTCCCACTGCACGGGTTTTTGAGTTTTTAGGTTTTCGGGGCGGTGGGGGCCTCCCGCACGCAGGATCTAGTTCCCCAGCCGCGGATCGAACCCATGCCGTCTGCACTGGGAATGCGGAGTCGTAACCACTGGACCGTCAGGGAGGCCCCCTCACTCCACGGTTGTTCAGTGCGTCAGCCAGACCCTGCCCTCTCCCTTCCACCAGCCCTGTTGCATTCTCCCCTCTGGAGTGGTCCCCGTGACCCATCAAAACAAACAGCAAAACCAGGAGTCGTTTCTGAGGTTCTGACCCAGGTGGAGAGGGGCCAGCTGTGCGGTTCGGTGCTACCTGCCCGGAGGGTTTTCTGCTGCCCTGTCCGACGCCTGCTCTCGCTGGAGTCCGTGGGAACCTCACACTCCTACCAGCGACAGGATTTGGTGTCACGGGTTAGTCTTCTGGTCGGACACAGCCTCCGGCACACAGCCTGATCCCTCACTGCAGTCGGGGTTTCATTGTTCCCCAGAAATCCAAATCCAAGCTCATTCATCCTCCAGTTGACTTCAAGGTGCTCCCCGGGACCATCTCCTCATGGGGCCTGAGCTCTGAGCAAATACTTTTTCTTTGTTCACTTTTTGGTCTCTACCTGCCATGTAAAGAGGTCTGCTGGCCTTGGGTAGAAATCTGAGCGCACCTGGAAGGAGCTGTCCTAGCCCAGGCCTATGCGAGTCCTTGAAATCTAAGCAGTGCCTTCCAGCCGTGTGTATTTTCAGGGCTTGGTGAGTTATTTGGAGGCTGGTCTCTGGCGGTCTGGTCACTGGTGATAAAGCAGGACCACGTGTGGCCGGGTGTCCAGCACAGGCCACGGCCACAGGACAGGCCCTTGGGTCTGCGAGGCCACTGTGGCCCCCCGGCCCCGCCGTGGAACTGTCCTTCTCCTGTGGAAGGAGACCCAGTTTCCTGGGAACCACAGGCCCTCGGGGAAACTGCCTGGAAGGGCAGGAGGCAGTGACCGATCCCGCTTTGATTAGCATCCAGCACTTTTCTCCCCATCAGGTCCTGGGGAGCAGAGCAGCGTTGAAGCAGCCTATGTTTGTCCCTATGTTCGGCACGTGCATCTTGGTGGAAAGCCCTGCTCACACGGAGGGAAAGAACCCTCCCCCAGCCGCCCACCCAGAGCCAGGAGCCAGTCCTTCTCAGCCTGGTGGACGCCCCAGTTCCCCTCCCAACACCCTAGTCCTTGGGCTTCGCATGCGGGTCCCATCTGTCCCCCCTGCCCCCCTCTCCCTCGCCTCCAGAGGGTCCTCCTTGTCTTCAGGGCCCCGAGGCGGCCTCCCCCCTGCTCTGAGCCCACTGCCCCGGGCCCCTCACTCTGGGGCACAGCGTGTCTCACAGCTCTTCAGGTCTTGCCCAAATATTTATTCCACTGATGAAAACCTGAGAACCAGGGACTTCTCTGGTGGCACAGTGGTTGGGAGTCTGCCTGCCAATGCAGAGGACACGGGTTTGAGCCCTGGCCCGGGAAGATCCCACATGCCGCGGAGCAGCTGAGCCCGTGTGCCACAACTGCTGAGCCTGCGCTCTAGAGCCCGCGAGCCACAACTTCTGATCCCATGCGCCACAACTACTGAAGCCTGTGCACCCTAGAACCTATGCTCCACAACAAGAGAAGCCACCGCAATGAGAAGCCCGGGCACCGCAACGAAGAGTAGCCCCTGCTCGCCACAACTAGAGAAAGTCTGCGCACAGCAACAAAGACCCAACACAGCCAAGAATAAATAAATTAAAAACAAAAAAACAAAAAACCTGAGAACCAGACAGAGAGCTTCCCAAGGCCCAAGGTCTAGTGACTGTCAGATCCTCGTCACCAAACATCACCTAATCTTTGCATTTATCTTGGAGAACAGGCTTGTTCTGTTAAAACAACAACAAAAGGGTGCTATTTACTGATGCACATCAGAGCCCACGTGACACTCCCAACAAGGAGATCGTCCATTTATTCAGATGAGAAAACCAAAGCCAAGAAGTTAAGGAACTCGCCTGGTCACCCGGGCACCACGGGCACCGTCCTCTGGCCAACACGCTAGGGTCCGAGGGTCCTTGCTGAGAGCCCGCCGCGCACACTCTCGTGGGTGTTCCCCGGTGCTGCCCTGGCGGTCACTCCGTGTCCCCGGCCTCGGGAGGACAGAGTCCACACTCTCCTACTCAGGATCCTACAGTCGCCTCCCAACTCGCTCGAGATTCAAGCAGAAGATCCCGCGGACCTGACCACTCTCCCCACTCCTTCTGCTCCAGGAAACGCTCCCGTGATTCCTAGACTACCCCAAGCTCTCTCCCATCGCGGCTTCTGTTCACGATGCTCTTCTCTCTTCCAGAAAGTTCTGCTTGAGTGTCATCTTATCCCCGAGACCTGCCCTGACCAACCTAGAATCCTTCTCGCCTTAACTCTGCTTTATCTTCCCCAGAGCGTGGACCACCATTTAGCGTCGGCATGTGATCCTCTCATCTGGTAGTTTCTTGTCTGTTTCCCCGGCTACACCTCCAGAACCCAGATTACTGACTGGTAAGCAGCTCTCCATAAATATGTGTTGAATCGATGAAAACCCGAGCTGCTGTCACTGCAGTAACCCTCAGCTGAGAAAAATAAATCCATTAGTTCTCCCAGATCTTAAGCCCATCTCTTGTTTCTACGGTAAGATAGGAACAATGCTACAAACGCAAGCATCTGCTTCATGAGAATAATGATCCCTACAGGTGTCTCAAGCATGGCTTTGGAGGAAACATAAAATACACCTTTTCCCTGCTAGGGAGCTCTGCCACAACGATGGGAACGCACGCCGGCCTTGGTGCATCTGCACCCGCAGAGGTCACCGCGGCAGCTCTACGTGGGTCTTTAAATGTAAGTTGAAGGAAGTGAAAGCTTCAGGAGCTCAGTTGCTTCCCCACAGGTCGAGGGCTAAGTAGCCACAGGAGCTGGTGGTCACAGCGGTGGACAGTCAGACACAGGACGTTGCCATCAGCACAGAAAGAAAACAGAAATAAAGCTACGTAGGATGGATCTGAGCATCAACGTCTGGAAAGTACCTTCAGTCGTCCCAAGGCCGCCCCGCGGGTGCCCAGACGTAATAAGCAGGATTTATTTCCGTGCCCAGTAATCACGAGAGCCGGCGGGGGGAGCGGAGCTGCCAGAGGGATTGGGGGGGGGATGTCTCCCTTCTGTATTTCGTTACCTCGGAACGTGTGAGAATGAACCTGCTGCTCCCTGGCTCTCTCATCTTGGAAAGGGATTTGCAGACGTGAAGTCACGCAGGCCGCTGGGCCTCCTCTTGTCCCACGGTCGCCGCTGGACCGCGAGTTGTGGACGTGAGCCTGTGTCCCGGCACCGGCCGCCGCGCGGCCCCCCGTCTCCGGCACCACGATGCAGAGCTGAGGCGCCCTCAGTGGGCTTGATGCCCACGCTGAGATACGCGACCCAGTGTGGATTGAGGACATGCTGGGGGGAAATGCCACATAAAGTCACCAGCTGCTCCCCTGAATCTCCTGGCCTCGGTCTCCACGATGATGGGTGTGGTGTTATTTGGGTTGAGTTGTCTACAGGACTCTGGGTGTAAAACGATGGAGAAATAAATGAATTCCACCTGCAGTTCTCCTCCTGGCAGGGACGTCACTCCCTTCCCGCTCACACGTGGTCCCTCAGCAGGTCATGGCGTCTCTCCTCCCAAGGGCACTTTGACCTATGTGTCCTCTCCCTCCCAACTGTCACCTCCCCAGACCCCGTCACTGGCTCAAGGGCAGGAGCCCCTCACTGTTTCCTGCCATTGAATCCGTCCTGTGCGGCACGAGAAGCCCTTATATCTGCTCTGGGTCACGTCTCTGCTTCAACACCCTCCACCATTTTCTAAGCAGCTTTGATTGCCGTCTAAGGCGCACATGGAGAGGTGCCCAGCTCTCAGGATGAAGCCCGATGAACTGCCCCAAGGTGAATCGCCCACAGCCTGTAGGCAGCCCCCAGACTTGGAACCAGAGACATCCCGGCACCACCCCTGCCCGCATCCTAACTCCAGACATCGTGGGCTGGGCCGCCTGCTTTCCAGCTTTCTGCAGGTGGATGCACAGCAGGAATTCTTTTGATCTTGGCTTATTTGGGTCAAGATGATGTTTGAGATTCATTCACGTTGGCCTGTGCAGTAGCAGTTCATTCCATTCCACCTTTTTGCCATTGGCCGTGGTCTGAACGTACTCAGCGCCGAGCTCATCGAGGGCTGTTAGTGATATCTACTGAACGATTATTGAGTAACAATAGTATCTATTAAAAGCTTTGCTGGAGACAGTAGGGCTCTAAAACTCCGAAGTGATACGCTTGTGGCCATCACAGCTCTCTTTCCAGAATGACTTCAAACTAGCAAGGACTTTAATTCAGATTTCATTTTAGGAAAAGGATGTACCACACCTACAAGATCACTCTTTGGCCCGTGCGGCACTGGGACAGTGATAAATGAAGACCCCGGGGCCCCAGAGCTGCTCCAGGAACCCGGCACAGGGCACTTCCTAGCCTTGGATCCCCCATCCCCAGGTGGTCTCCCAGGAAGTTGGTTTATTTCATTTATTTCAATGGCTTTACGCTCCCAGGAAAGACTTCATCTACTGCACCTAAATAACTTTGATATGGACTGAAATTGTCCAAACGCAAACCTGATCCCATCGGGCAGAGACGCTGACCCCGGTGCTCCTTTCCAGGCGTGCTGCCCGCTTTGTACACATGCATCAGAAATGGCATTTTGCATACGTGGTTTTATTCGGGCGATTACTGAGAAAATAAACCCCTCTATCGCAGCACCCCCTCAGTGGGTAATTGACACGTGCTCACTTCTGCAAAAGAAAATGTGAATCTCAAACAAGCTGCAGAGATGCAGGGAAACATGGAGCATACTTTGACTAAAATGCACAACTATTCCGTGGAAAGACGTTCAGTCTTTTGCTATGTTAATACCTTTAACCTTTTAAGAAGGACCAGATCGTTGTCTTTTTACGACCACTGCAACTACTGATTTGCCCAGGAGCATCCTCAGAAAGATGTATGAGATTCAACTGAGTATGTGTCAAACCCCTACCAAAGCCCGCTGGGTCCTTAGAACTATCAACACAACATGCGGGGTTAATTTAGGCTGATGCCGGGGGCGGGGATATACTTTCTGTCTGAAAAACAATAGGATTGGACACAAAATCAATGAAGTCAGCACACTTTTTTATTTCCTGACAAGCTGAGCCACTAGAGTCCAGCTTAACAGTGAAAACTTCTCCAGCCCAACAAGGAGCTTTGCTAGGTGAATAGAGAAGGGCTTCCTAAGAGGTCACAGGTGACATTTGTAAAGGAAAGCTGGAGAGGAAGGCTTGTCCCCGTGGCCTGTCGCACCAGTGTCGCTACCTCCCTGACTCGGTCTCGCTGCCTTTGCTGGTTGAGCCTCTGTCATGGACTGAATCATGTCCCACAAGGGACGTGTCGAAGCCTAACCCCCAGGACCTGAGCGCGTGACCTTATTTGGAAACAGCCTTTGGAGGTATAATTAGATGAGGTCATACTGGAGCAGGAAGGACCCTAACCCAACATGACTGGTGTCCTTCTACCAGGAGGACAAGAGGCGAAGACAGACACAGAGGGGAGAAGACCATGTAACAGAGGAGGCAGAGACTGGGCTGATGCAGCGGCATGCCCAGAAACGCCCAGAACTGGCAGCTGCCCAGAAGCAGGAAGGAGTCCACCCAGAGCCTCCAAAGGGCAAGGCCCTGTTGGCACCTTGGCTTCAGACATCTGGCCTCCAGGACAGCGAGAGAGTACATTTCTGTTGTTCTAAGCCACCCAGTGTGTGGTACTTTGTCCCAACAGCCCCTGGACATGGATATGCTGTCCCACGTCAGCCATCCCAGGGGAGAAGAGGGAGCTGTCCCAGCCCCCCACGTGGGAGTGAGCACGTAGGTTCATGGCTGCAGGTCCCACTCTTACAACCACGTAAAGTCACGTGTGTGTGAACAAAGGTTCGAAAGGAACACGTAAAGGGATCGGTATTCAGAGTGGTGGAATTAAGTGTTTCTTTTCTTTTCTCTAATCCTCTGAATTTTTTAATGCTGTTGTATCACTTAAATTTTCGTCAAGGTTAATTTTGAAAAATTCCCCAGCTAAGTGGGTTTTCAGGTTTGATGAACCGCATTATTGCCTGAACACTCTGGAAGTGCCTGCTTCCACTGGCATTGCCGGGGAAAGCCAAATCTGTACGCTGTCTCAGCCCAGTCAGGAGCTATTATTTGTCCTGATAACTGCGAGTTTTGGCACCTTCTTAAATTTTGTGCCAGGGGTAAGGGTCTCATTCCCCTGACCCAAGGCCCAGTCTGACCGAAAGCAAACTACAGATGAAAAACACAGAAGTAAAGGTAAGAGACATAGAACTTTTGCTTCTGTGTTTTTCATCGGTAGTTTGTTCGTGATGGTTTTTTGATTACTTCTAAAGTATCTGCCCGTTCACCGATTCTCTCTTTAGCTCTCACTTGTCTTAAATCTATCCAGTGGGTTCTTAATTGAGTTCGTCTGTGTTTTTCTTCTGAATTCCTAAAAATTTCTTTTTCACTTTTTGTAGTTTCCAATTCCCTGCCCGTTTTTTGAGCTTGGCTTTATCTCTTAAAACAGTAACTATAATTATCATCTAGACCACATCTAATGATTTTAGTATCTGGAGTCACTGTGGTTCTGGTTTTGGTCTCTTGTCTCTGCTCCTTCTCAGTCATGGTGTTGTTGCCTCTAGTGTCTGGTTATCTTTGACTGTGTGCTGGACACAGTGTTGTTGTTGCTGTTTTAAGCATCTGAGGAAATTGTCTGAGGCCTAGGGCGATGCTGTCTTCCGTTAGGGAAGATCTTTATTTGCTTCTGTAGCTCACTGGGGAGGGTAGCAGTCTGGGACCACCTTAAAGCAAGTGCAAACCTTGAGGTTTTCTTGGCCACCTTGCTGGTATGAAACGGGGCTGCAGAACTGTGGGAAGACTGTCTACATTGTCCTTTCTCCTGTGGTGAAGTCCCCCAGGGATGCCAGCCCGAAGTGGGGGTTCCTTTGTCAAAGTCTCCAGTCTGGTAAGCCCCAAAGTCCAGCTTTTTCCCTCGGCTCTGTGAGGCCACCAGAAGCATAGTTCGAGTTTCAGCCGTGGCTTTCTGATCAGTCATTTCCCATGAGATCCAAAGAGGCCCTTCCTGCCCGGTCTGTGTCTGGGTTCCAGCCCCCTCTCAGATTTTGGTCCAGTAATCTCTCACTATCTTGTTAATTCTTTGATGCTTTAAAAAATTGATTTTGTTTATTTTACATTTTTCCCACCTTGTTGGGTTATCCTCTGTAGGACATAGCAAATTATATAGTTACTATAGTTAATTATATTAGTTATTATATTTGCTTTTAGAATCTTATCAAATTATATTTGCTTTTACAATATCATAATATTATAGCAAATTATCTAGTCTGCCATTTACTGGAAGTGGCAGTTCTTTCAATAAGAAACTCAAGTATGGATAAAGTTGTACTTATAAAATTTTCCATCAAAAAAAAAACAAAAACACTTTCTCTCAAAGCCCATCAAAAATTTGCCAAGTGATAGAGCTTCGCATGTGTTAAGTCATTTATTGTCACTACTACTATCTCTGATGTTATGTTATTATTATCTTCATTTTTAAATGAAGAAGTTGTGGCCCAGAGACGTGGGATGACTTGACTGAGAACACACAATTAGTCGAGGGCAGAGCGTGATTTAGACCCAGGCCCTCCTAACTTCGTGGCCCATTTTCTTTGTCTCCACACTTGAGTCAGGCTTGAAAATTGATATTTTAATCTGTGCTTTGTGCAGCAAAAAAGAGAGTTCTTCAGGAGATGAGTGGCAACCATGAACAGCCAGGAAATCAGTGGATAAAGTATGCTTTCACTGCATATTTTATACAAATTACTTCAACCATAAAATTTGACAGCTTGTAAATAATGGCTTAAGAAATCCAGAGAGAAGAGGAGTAAAATTAATTTAGAGGCTGATTGTCCCTGGTCTTTAACTGTAACCCCCAGTTCTCTGCTTCCCAACTCATAATGGCATTTCGTGGATATTCACTTCATTTCAATGCTCCTTTTCCTTCTCTCAGTGTCTAGACGATGGAGGAGTTATAACACAAATGTACATTTATTTTAGGAAGTATATAAGATGGAAAACAAGTTTACATTTTTTAAATCATGAAAAATAGTTTATATTATAGCAAGTACAAAGCAGCATGGGGTGATAAGTAACTAGATATTAAATAATTAAGTACTTAGAGGCTAAACTAACATTTGAAATAATCTAACCCCCAAATAGCTCCTGAGTTATCTTAGAGGAACCTTATAATGCACTTTTTAATCATTATTTTAAAATATAAAACAATCTTTTGTTCAACACACTGAATTTAAAACAAATTCCAGAAAAGTATCAGAAACAATAATTAAAAATTCTTATTAACTTCTGTTTGGGGATTGATTGCATGAGGTTGCCTCAAAAAAAGTACATGACAGTATTTTATTCTATGAAACTATTCCAGTAAACATCAATCTAATAGGCAAATCTGAAATGTTGTGGAGTGGCCCTTCCTTTTAAAGGGGTCCTTTGAAAATGCAGATCTTGCTTCAGTAGGTCTGGGATGGGACCTGAGATGCTGCACTTCTAACAGGCTCCCAGGTGATGTCCATGCTGTGGTCAGGGGGTATTTCATTTTCAAGATACAAAGTTAAGAAAGGTAGTTTTTGAATCACATAGAGGAGATGTGAGAAAAATCCAGTAATTGTACCAAAAAACAAAGTTCAGTAATAGTCTAATTATTTTAAGACATAAGTAAATTTGTCTACAAAGTTAGATAAGGCTTTTTGCTTAGCGCTGCTCCTTTAATATTATATTTTAACACTACAAACGACTATCAAACTGGCATATGAAACACACTTTTTCAGCTTTTTTATTGATATGCGGAGCTTCAGCAGTTTTTGAGAGAGCGTCCCATGGAGCCTCAAAGACAAGACCTTGGTAAGTGTACACATCATCAGAAGGGAGTGAGATAGCCGTGTGTGTGCGCGTGTGCGTGTGTGCGTGTGCACGTGCGTGTGTGCGCGTGCGCGTGCGCGTGTGCGTGTGTGGTGTACCTTCACATTTATAAAGACAGTAAAACAAACCTGTGTTTTTATGTCAAGTGGCAAAGAAAATAAATAGGGAAAGATGAAAACTAGATGTCCTCACAGGCAATACTATATTTATCCTAATCAATGAAAACTTTTCTGTTTTCAAAATCCTGAGTTCAGTGTGATACAGTGTGCTTTCTTTATTCCGGAGTGTAATTCACTTAAAATAGAGGACTCATAACTAAACATAGAAAATCATCTTCTATTACAGAAAAAAAAATGCGTGGCCAGTGTCCAATGAGAGAGAGAGAGAGAGAGGAAAGATAAGGACAGATGGACAGAAGGAGGAAGTGGGGAGGGGGAGAGAAAGAAGAAGAGGAAGGAGAAGAAGAAGGAGGAGGAGGAGAGAGAGAGGAAGGAGGGAGTGAAGACAAGAAGAGAAGGGAAGAGAGGGAAGGGGGTAAAGAGTCTTTCCGTGGGTGTTTTTTTTTTATTCTCGAAAGGAGAGCATCCTTATTTATCATTATGCATAGAGATCCAGCGCTAATGTCTCCCCATGTACCTCTCATGAGGAGAAATTATCCCAAATGCCCTTGGGCAGCAGTATGAAAGATCACTCAATTTATGTTGCAATCAAAGCTCAGTTTGTAAAAATGGGCTAGATTCTTCACTCAGCCTCCTATCCCTTGTCTTTAATGAAGCAAGCACTCTTGAAGAGATCAAGAGACAGGTAGAGAAACAAGCTAACAACACAATGCAGGCAGAATACTTACTGTATCTTAAAAGAACACAGTAATTCCTCAACACAGCATAGTTTCTGACTAGAAGGTAAGAGGTGTTTCATCTTCAAGAAATCTGGTAGGATTGGATTAAAAACTCACTGTTGGCAAAATATTCTGAAAATGCACAAATTCCCAATACTTCAGTTCACTTTGTAATCAAACATCATTACTCACAACATTGTGTTGTGTTGTTTTGTTTTCTTTTTCTTTTTTGCTTTATCTGGAAGTAAGCATTCAGGTTGTTGGAATTAGTGAAGCCAAAGATATGGATTCACTCTCCATATGGAGCTCTTAACGCTACACTAATGCTAAAGTTGCAGACTTACTTTTTAAACACTGAGTTATCTTCTAAGTAAATGATGAGAAAAAAGCAAACATTTCACACGTCTGTGGCTCTTCACTTCTTCCTGTAGATGCTAGTTTCTACCAGGTTTCATGTCCTTTCACTCCAAAGAGTGTCCTTTAGCATTTTTTATAGTGCAGGTCTGTTGGTTGTAAATACTGTCAGCATTCAATGGTGTGAAAGCGTCTCCTTTCAACCTTCTTTTGAAGGATATTTGTGCTTCGTATGGAATAACTGTGGGTTGGTAGTGTTGTTGGTAGTTGTTGGTAGTGTTGTTGGTTTTTCTTTCATCATTTTAAGGGTACCCTTTCTTCATTTTCTGGTCCCCATTGTATTTCCTGAGGAGTCCATTTATAATCCTATACATGTGTCCTTTTTCTCCAGCTAATTTCATGATTTTCCCTTTATCTTTGTTTCCAGCAGTTTAACTACAATGTGCCTAGACATGGTTGTTTTTATGTTTATCTTTCTGGGAGTCTGATGGGCTTCCTGGATCTATACGTCATGTTTTTCATCAAATTAAGCAGGTATCTGGCCATTATTTCCTCAAAAAAATGTTTATGCCTCAGTATCGCTTGCTTCCCCTTCTGACCTCCAATTATATGTATATTAGACCACTTGATAATGTCCACATGTCCCTGAAGCTCTGTTGATTTTTCTTTAATTTTTCTCTGTCTGTTCTTCAGGTTGGATCATTTTTGTTGATGTCTTCAAATTAATTACTCTTCCTTCTAATATCTCCTACCTGCTGTAAGCCTATCTTATGAATTTTTCTTTGCAGTTACTTCTGCAGTATAAGTTCCTTATACTTTTAAGTTCATAATTTCCATTTGATTCTTCTTTAGAATTTCCAAATCTTTGCTGAGATTCCCAATCTGTTCACTTATTAATACCATATTTTCCTTCGGTTCTTTGAACAGGTTTATGAAATCTTTGCAACGTGCACCATCTGGGTCATCTTGGGATGGTTTCTATTGACTGCTTTTTCTCTTGACTGTAGATCTCATTTTCCTATTTCCCAATATGTCTAGTGCTTGTCTGTCTGTCTGCTTG
Organism: Delphinus delphis; assembly: GCF_949987515.2. NCBI lineage: Eukaryota > Metazoa > Chordata > Mammalia > Artiodactyla > Delphinidae > Delphinus > Delphinus delphis. The sequence goes on from NC_082700.1 coordinate 77,089,787, forward strand.
TCTGTCTCTTTCCTCCAACCATATACAGCTGTTCAGTTGAAGGTATGCAGTGTGAAGAGTTCACTTTAACTAAGATTGTGGTTTGGCCATAGTGGAGTTAGTGAAAAAAGAATGGAGCCAGGAGGCTGAGAGTATTTCAAGGGAATGATTATAATAATTGATTGGAATATAAAGTGGTTCAAAGAAGACAACCCCAAGAGCTGAAGGATTGTTGGAGCTAAAGATTAGACATCTGCACATAGCCACCTTGCAGTCCCTGCCCATCCACATGAGAAGAACTCCAGGGGCAGTTGTTCGTGGCAAAATAATCGCAGACATAGACTGTGGACCTACATATAGACTGTAGGTAATACCGTGTGGAGACTGGGCTCTGTTACCTTCCTCTTCCCCGTACTGACTCACGACAGTGAGCAGGTCAGTCACTGGATGACCGCCGTGAGCTTGGGTCCATGGTGTGTTGGTGCGTATGTAGAAGTCCGAAGTTTTTCTGAAGTCCCTCTAACTTGGCCAGACTTAACCTTCAACGTATATTGGCTTCCCCTGTGGTCTTGGCATTAGGCTTGTTAGGGCTGGACTAGGGCAAATCGTACCCAAGCATGTGATCCTCACCCCAAGGCCATACCTCTGGTGTCTCATCTGGATGCCGCAGGTGTTGGTCTGGTATTCATGAGGCCCCTCCCCCAGCAGTGTCCGCACTGCTCAGCTTCTGGTTACTGTTTCACTCTCAGTCCCCTACCAGCTTCTATCTGATAAGCCTTGGTTAATCCTACCTTGTGTGTGGACAGCCTGGCCTCAGCCACATTTTCCCGGGGCCCCCACAGGACTTCTGGGGCCCTCTTGTTGCATGGCTCTCTCTTCTCTGACGTTCTACCCTGCAGATTCCAGCTGCTTCAGGTACCCAAAACTCTGATTTCTGCTTTCTCGACTCAGAGAGACCATCCTGCTGTCCTTGGGTTGCCACGCTCTGCAGCATGGCCAGGAAAGTGTTCCCAGGAAGAGAGCCAGGCCATGGGGCTTACTTACCTCATGAGCTTCCTGCCGTTAGAGATCGTGACCTTGCGATGCCTGTTACCTGCTGCTGCAAGACGATTGCCTCATATTTTGCCCGATTTTACAGTTGTTTGTGGCTGAAGAACAATTCAGTGTGGTTTCTCCATCATAGGCAGCCGGCCGTTATTGTTTATTTTTACCTATTCAGCAAATATTTCTTGAGTGTCTACAATGCAGGAGGCATTAGAAATACAGGGTTGAACAAATGACATGATCCTTGCCCTCAAGAAGTTTACAGTCTATGTGGGAAAATGGATCTTAAACAAATAATCACAGAAATAAAATTGTGGTTCAAGTTGTGATAGGTGTTGTGTGTTTAAGATAGAACAGACTACCCTAATTTAGATCAGGAAGGAGAGCATCTTCAAGCAAGTGACTTGAGTGCTGGGTAGGCCAGACAGAAGTTTGAGGGAAGAAATATGAGATAAAGGAACATATGAGAACCAAGGAAAGATTGTGAGAGGAGGTCCCCAGGGCAGGAATGGAAGTCCCCTGGGGCTGGGCCTTGGTGTCTGGGGACAGCAACCCAAGGTGATGTGGAAAAGCAGGCAGGGGCTCTGTTAACAATATGAGATCGTATCTTCAGAGAAATGGAGCACCACGGAAATGTTTTGAGTAAGATCAGGTTCAGAATTGTGTTGTTAAGTGTAGCTAACTGGTCCTGACACATCCGTCGTGGCTGAGTCTTCCAAGAGACCAAGAACGAATGTACCTTTTAGAGGATGTAAAGCCCAGCTGAGGATGTTCGCCTTAGAAGAACCAATGTGCTGTAGGTCAGTATTTATTGAGATGATAAAGTTTCTGTAATTAATGCTTCCCTTTCAAACATTCAGACAATGAAATCCTACCTAAAAAGCCCCTTTGAATTTTGCGAGTCGGTTCTTTGTACTCTTACAGGTGTAGTTAGCTGTAGCGAGAACCAAACTAGGGAAAACACTGGAATTAAATGCAACAGGCTAGTTTTCTGGAGGTTAAGTGTTAAGACAAAGATGAAGTAGATGTTAGCCGTTAAGAATATCAAAGGAGATAAGGATGGCCTACAGGAAAATCACTTTTACAGTTATTGGAAATATTTCCAGAATTGTCTTTGGGTCCCTGACAGAAGACACCACTTAACAAATGTCTATTGCTGTCAAGGTTACCCTTTCCGCTTCACGCTTTGACTGAAGCTGAAACATTTTTAAATCATTGAAGAGAAACTTCCAAACACAGAATCTGCAAACTCACATTGCAGGGCAGCCATCCACACAGTCACCAAATTTGCGTGGTGACTATCCACTCACATTAGGCAAGTTTTGCCCAATATAGACAAATATTGGTCAAACTGGTCAGTTTGGGCTTCAATCATCCAGTTATTAAAATAGTTTCTTTTGGCAGCAATAAATTAATACTCATATTTTTTCAACTATTGCAAAAGGAGCTGTGTTAATGAAAATCGTAAAGATTTTTCAAACTATTGCAAAAGGAGCTGTGTTGATGAAAATCGTAAAGATACTCCGATACGGTAAAAGCAGGCATCTTCTCCGTGTACGATACTAGCCAGAAAGATGCGTAACTGTCTCAGTGTGTGTGTGTGTGTGTGTGTGTGTGTGTGTGTGAGATGTAGGCAGCTATACACCCATAGTCATGTGCATATATAACCTAGTTCCCCAATGTCACCTCACATATATTTTCCTCAGCTAAATTACTGAAAATAAAATGTATAGCATGATATATTGCAACCATATATTGTGTACAGTTTGTATATAAAAAAGAAAGAATGATTAGAAGTCGATGAGAGGCTGTTTATAAATCTTGATTGCTTCATAATTTTAACTTTGAGCAACATTTTTATCATAATTATAGGCTTTCTTAAAGCATTTATGCAGATTGTTGTTACTCAAAAGGGGGTTTATTCCATTTGGGTATAAACTACACTCTTTTTTCTTTATGAAATCACTCTTTGAGTTCCTAATACTCAGTCCTCTGCCGGAGCTGAAAAATCCAAACAACAGGAAGCACTCATCTCGGAAGGGCCGTCACTGCGCCCCTTCACCTGCCCGCATGCTGCCCCCTAACAAGGGGCAAGTGTGGAAACGCACGGGCATGACACGCAGTGGGCATCGTTAGAAGCTTTGGGATTCCTCTTTGAACACTAACGGGCCTGTGAGGCCAGTACATTTTTGTACCCACTTCGCAGACCAAAAACTTAATCCCTGGAGGTTTAAACTGTGACAAAATATTCAATGCTAGAATCATAAAGCCTTAGTTCTGCCTTACTTTTAAGCTTGAAAGATCGAGGTCCCAGAGAAGTGAAGTGATGGCCCCGCGGCAGAATCGGGCATTTGCCTGCGTTGAACGCACAGCAACAGTTTAACTGAAATTTAGACGGCATCGTTCAGAGGCTTTGGCATCACATAGATTCAAAACCAGAGGAAAATCCTATGGACGTTTTCTTCCACGGAATCCTCACTTTCACTGCGTGACCACAGACCTAAAAGGAAAGGAGAAAAAGAAATACATCACCAGAAACAAACATGAAAACAGAGCTTTAAGAAGTGTACCCCAGACGAAAGGAAGAAACGTCAAGAAAGACCGATGGGGCTGTCCCAGAAGAATGGCCCAGGTCTCCCCAAACCTGCAGACGTGCTCCCGGCAGGAGGACTCACACTCTTGCCTGATTTCGTGCATGGCCACGCCCGCGGGATTAGCATGGTGCCCCGTGCATCGTAGGAGATCAGTACAGATATTTTTAATGACTGGATGAAGTTCTGAAACAGAAAATCTCCCCAAACAAAGAAGGAGTAAGATCTCCAAAACCTACAGTTTACGAAGCAGGGGTCGCCCTGAGTATCCCAACGGAGTCAAGTCAACAAATAAGCCATAATCAGTGGAGGAAATATGAAGTTAAGATTTGGTCACTGTTTCCCAAAGAAGACGATTTGATCACAAGACGGCAAGTGACAGCTTCACGTTTTCATCACAGGCTGCAGGGGGAGGAGCGTTCGTCTCAGGCTTTCAGATGAAAACACTGAAATGTCCAGGTTGTCAGAGCCCCGGCTTCCTGAACACAAACGCTGTGTCTGGGAGACGGTGGACAGCACTTCAGGTGCTGCACTGGTCAGACTGGTGGCGTTTTCCTTGGAGAAGTAGATGTCGTTTGGCCGGACCTCACTCTGTCCAGCACTCCCCGACCAGGGCAGTCAGCGGCAGCCACTGCAGTTGTCACAATAATCCTGGAAGTGGGAGTTAACGTCTCCGCTCTACAGACTAGGAGCCAGGATTGGAGAAGTTCAGAGACCAGCTCAAGGTCACACGACAGGGAGCAGCAGAGCGAAGCCAGGCTCCCTGGCAGGCAGTCCTGCCCTGACGTCCACGTCACAGTGCTTCATCGTAAACACACTTCTCTGCACCGGCTGTGTGGCCACCCCCTCCCAGGCTGTGGCCTTTTCTCTGGACCCCACTACACCAAGGCTCCTGTGTGCTCATCACCTAGGAAGCCAGCAGACCACAAACATTAGGAACTTTATGGAGTTATTTTACCTTTTCAAAGGAGATTTGTTTAAACTGTGAATTAGTTAGTTACTGAGAAGGTCTTTATTTCTATCTCTCTGAATATATATTCACAGAGAGGAAGCTCTGTATTCATAGGTGTGGTTGTGTGTGTACGTACATATGAAAGCACCAGCAAACTGCCCCTCTTTTTTTTTAATTTATTTTTTCATTGAAGTGTAGCTGATTTACAATGTTGTGTTAACTTCTGCTCTATAGCAAAGTGACTCGGTTATACGATATATACATTCTTTTTCGTATTCTTTTCCATTGTGGTTTATCCCAGGATATTGAATAGAGTTCCCTGTGCTCTACAGTAGGACCTTGTTGTTTATCCATCCTATACATACTAGTTTGCATCTGCTCATCCCAAACTCCCACTCCATCGCTCCCCCACCCCCCTCCTCCTCCTTTTAAGGACAATTATTCATGTTCTTCTCCACCGACAGGTGAAGTCTTCCAATCCTTACAGCTGTGCTATATTAAAGGACAGGAATAGAATGAAAGACTGGCCCTCATCAGCTCTGCTACAGTCTGATATTCCAACTGTCTTCCTGTCCAACAACCTGGGGTTCAGTTAACGCACCTGGTTTACTACGAAGGTTGACAATCGGAGAGAGCAGGGCATGCTTATGCCTCGTTCAACATGAATAAGGATGTTCAACAAATCAGCAAAACTGCATTATTTTATGACTCAACAGTTGGTTCAGTTTAAATCCCTAGGAAAAAAAGGCATAGAAAAATAGTACCATGAGTGTGAAATAGTTACCTTCAGTAACGAATGGGTAGCTGGAACTTAAAGGATGCTTTTGAGCAGCTGACTAACAATGCGGAAACCACCGCTAACTGGGATTTTTGCAAGTTGCGTCATCACCTGGAGCGCCCCCTGCGGTGACGGCAGGTCCTTCTGGATGAAACCCTGTTTCTCCCTCCTTCCACCGGAATCATCTCCGCCTGTCCCTTCTCCACCTCCCCCCCATCCCGCCTTTCCCGAAGACCAGCCAGGACCCTGTGGAGTAGATGTGAGCTGCTCCATCGTGGTGCATTATATATAAATGGGACACACCCGTATGCAGGCGTGTTCCACGTCAGCGTGTGGGAATCTACACGGCCGTGTCCACGTGGGTTGCTGTAAAACCTTTGGCATTGTAATTCTTCCACAAAATTGGAAAATAATTCATCATAATTGCAAGACAATATGGTTTCTAGGTGAGTTTCCAAGTAATCTCTTAGCAATACTAGGTTAAGCCAGGGATTCTCTGAATGCCAATCGGAAACACTTTGAGGCCTTTTAGAAAATGCGGATAAGTTCTTCAAGAGATTGGGTCAGCTGGTCTGGGAGGGGGCCTGCACACTGGAATGTTCTAAAGGCTTCGGGTGATTCTCTTGTGAACTATTCTTACCTAAACTATTTTTGCAGGTAGGTTGTGAAAATAGCAAACTCTCTAGTCAGAAAGTTCATTTTTGTCCATTTAGAATGAATCAATCCTATAGACCTGGGAAAACAGCTTTTAAAAAGTTAACACCTCTGGTTTTCCATTAAAATATAATTAAAATTACTGGATACAGGAAGCTTTAGTTATCCTAAAAGTTCCATCCCGGTAAAATATTTGTTGTGTATATTTTAAAGAGGACTGGGGTGGAGGGCGTTAAATTATGTTTGAATTCCATCCCATCAATGAGAACATGAGAAAAAAGGAAGGCCTTATTTCAAGCACGTATTAGCCGCGTGTGCATTCGTGGAAACTAAGAATGTGTCTCAGGTGCTGCTTTTATAGTAAGACAAATTGGTGTTTTGACCTCTGTTTATTATAAAGCAGATAGTAGCCTAAATAGTCTAGCCATTTCCCCCCGTTTTGTTGAGATATGATTGGCATACGGCACTATGTAAGATTAGTGATTTGACTTACATACATCATGGAATGATCATCATCTCGTAGAGATACAACATTAAAGAAATAGAAAAAAGTATTTTTTCCTTGTGATGAGAACTCAGGATTTACTCTCAACAACCCTTGTATACAACAAACAGCATGCTAATTATATATATAGATCAATTATTAATAATGTGATTATAATTAGTCAGAAATTATTGTACTTATTTCTCTTATAACTGGAAGTTTGTACCTTTTGACAGCCTTCCTCCAATTCGCCCCTCCCCCTCCTCTGTAAGCACAGATCTGATCTCTTTTTCTCTGAGTTTCCTGGTTTGTTTCTGAAGTGTAATTGACTGACTACGCTATGTTAGTTTCTGTTTCACAACACAGTGATTGGATATTTTCATACATTTCAAAGTGATGACCATGAGAAGCCTAGTTGCCATCTGTCACCATACAGAGATACAGTTTTTGAAATGCCTATCTTGAGGGAATCTGTGAGGCTGAGAAGTCGCTTTCTTTCCTGGGAATCCCTGAGAACTTTCTTAATCTTCATACTGACATTTGCCTTTCGTCACACTTTGTAGTATAATCAAAAATTTCTATTTTGACCTTCCAGGTTCAAGAATAAGTTCTAAAAATGAAGAGTTGGCAGGATGGTTATACAAAAGGAAGGAGCGACGTGGGTGAAGCAGTGAGTCAACTGCTCCATATTATAAAAATCTAACCACAAGTAGTCGTCTGTTGTGACACAGGCGTTACCTTGCAGCATTAGGGAATGGATGTGACCTTGCCAACGTTTGCATTTTGTGTACAAGTTAGGCATCACCAAGGGGTGAAACATTTCAGGGATGACTGAGGCTCTGAGCGAGCACGTGGAAATACACTTCCTGCAGAATTATCCTTCCCATTACCCTGATTTACCAGAGGGCAGTGTGCAGGACGCGGCGCCCAAGCATTACTGGCGCTCAGGACTAGAAGGACCCAGGTTCTCGGGTGCTGTGAGAGAAAAGGGGGGCGTTTCTTTAGGAGCTTGCGTCCCATCAGATTGAAGGGGCGCTCTAGGCTTTGGGGGCGGGGAGTACTTGGGAGAGAAAGGGGTCTGCCCAGGCCCGCCTCGGGGACCCCAGAACAAAGAAGATGCTCTGTTGCCCCTCCGTCCTCCCTCCTCGCTGTGGGAGGACCCCGAGCGTCTTTTGGGCCCATCCCTGGGCCCCAGCTATGAGGAACAGACAATTCCGGCCCAGGCACCCAGACTTGGGGCCGTCGGAATGGAGCGGCTGGACCCGCTGCCCCCTGCTCTCGCTCTGGGCCTCACTGTGGACTGGCGTGGCCGCGGACAGATGGGCGGACCTCAGCGGTGCCAGCCGGTTCCGCTGCGATAGCGGGTCTTTCTTTTCCTGGGGAGCTACCCCCAGTCTCACTACTGAGGCCACGGGAAAGGCGTGCTGCCAGAGGCCAAGTTCTCTGGGTAGAGGCCTGGGCACCTGGGGAGGCCGGAGGAGGAGCGGAGCTGCGCTCTCTGCCCCCTCCTGGTGCCCTGGGATCTGCAAAGCTGCCACCAGCAGTGGGGGGGCGGGGGGGTCGCTCGGGTGGAGGAGGACAGACCGAGGTGGGGTGTGGAGCTGGCTCGGTCCTTCCCCAGGCAGGCACCTCGCATCTCCCCCACCGCTGCTCCTCCCCTGCCTGCGCGAGAGAGGCGGTCTCCGTGTTTACTGAATTCCTAGGTCGCCTGTGCCCAGGGCTCGGCCACGACTTTCCGAGCGCTCGCGTTCCTGGCGCTGTGCCCCTCGTGTCCACACGGGCTCTCGCGCTCCAGGCCTAGATGTGGGTTAAAACTCCACTTCACAAGCCCCTTGATATGAGATATGGATTTGACATCTGTTTGCCAGAGTGTTTTGCACTTAGCCTAACACCCACTATTAAGTGACAAAATTGTGGCAGCCTGTCAAAGCCAGAAGACTGGCAGCTGCTCGCTTACAAAACCATTCAAATATTTACAGGTTTTGAAGCTTTATGCAGTGTTGTACCCAATCTTTCAGTGATTTAACATGTAAAATATAAGTCAAAGTTTTAAATCTGGGTTCCAAAATGTTTCCATTTTCCCTCCAAAAAGAAAAAGCTTTCAGGGTGTGTCTGCTGGAATCGGTCCAGTTCCAACCTGCTTCTCCTTCCCCAGCATGAGATTCCTGTCAAGGACCAAACTCTGTCTTCCTGCTGTTACCGACATCTCCGATGACAGAACTAAATTACCTTAAACTCCAAGGGAATACAGTTCCTCAAAAGTAGATTGCAAATAATAATAATAATAATCCCCGAGTAAAGCGATGCTTTATTTCGCGTTTGACAGTGGCACCAATGTGCCTTTGGGGGAAGAGCGTCCTAGTTACCGCTGAGCTCTTTGGTGATTTCTGAAACACTACCTCCTCTCACTGCACCTCTAAATAGCTTAGTCCGATTAAGAAATAATTTGCAAATGACACAGTGTTTCTCTAGATTGAGGTCCATTGAGTAAAGTCATGTGGGGTTTTGTCTCCACAATTTGCGCCCGGCAGACAAGGACCTCCTGAAAACTGCAGCTGTGAGCAATGAAAAAAAAAAATTATCATACATTTGTCCAAGATATATAGATAAGTACACACGCCTTACCCCCTGGAAGACTCAGGGCTGTCAAGCACTTAAGATGTTCAAATGTGCTGTACGTGTATGCCTTTTTTTTTTTAATGTTGGTAAATATCGTTCCTTCTGGTGGGAGGGGGGTCATAAGTCCATTGGGGAAAGGTGGGGTCATCATTTTCAGAAAGGCAGTTACTTTACTTTTGATACATTTCCAGAGGCTCTCAGAGTGCCAGAAGCGCAACGCTAGAGATGGGAGAGAGACGTGTGGCTCCAGCCCAGGCGCCTCCTCGGAAGGTTTTCTCGTCGGGCTCTGCCGGGCGGACGGCTCGGTCCTCTGGGGGAGGCCGGGGCCTCCGCCTGCAGAGGGAGTCTGGGCGCAGCGAGGGCCGGCGCCCTGGGGTGGCCGCGCAGCCCCGCCGGGTTCCCCACCGGCCGTGCGCCCCGGGAACGCCAGCCTCCCGGCCGCCGCCACTTTTTACCTGGAGAGTTTTGTGTCCACAACACTAAACCTTCGACACAGTCTCTGGTTCTGCAGCTGCCGAGTTGTTCGGCGGGGGGGTAGGGGGTGGAGGTTAAAAGCCTGTGGCAGAGCAAAACAAAACAAACAATAAGTAAAAAAAAAACAAAAAAAAGCAAGGCCAAGGTGTCCCCTGGGCGGGAGAACAAAGCTGAAGCTCGGGCCCGGGGGGAGAGAGCCCGGAGCGAGGACGCGGCGGGGAGCGAGGGGGCGGCGCTGAGACCCTTGTAAGCGGTCCAGGTGACTCGCGACTGCGGGTGTGGGGCTGCCATCCTCCCCTCGAGGTCGGGAAGGGACCCGGAGAGCAGTTCGAGGCGGAACTCGGTAGCCTGCGTGATGACAGGAGTGACAGCTATTTTACGGGGGGGGGGGGGGGGGGTGGCGGGGGGCGGGTGCAGGAGAGAAGGGGGACTTGCCGGCCGGGTCAGCTTTATTGGGCCCGATCTCTGAGGCCGGGCCGGGCCGGGGCTGGGGGCGACGGTGGATCCGCGGAGCGCAGGGGGGCGCGGAGAGCGCGGGCGGCGCGGCTACACCTCCCGCTCCGAACGGCGTCGCAGCTGCTGGCGAACCAACTGCTCGATTCTATTCACTGTCGAGTAGGAACAAAAAACTGGCTATTTATTAGAATACTTGTTTGGTATTGTTCGGCGCCACACAAAAGACGTTTCATTATGTGGAGGGATCCCCCTTTTTCCAGGGAGAAACAATAACTTGAAATTGTCTTTAAAGTCTTTTCCATCAGTAATAAATTTCATTTTCTGGTCTCTCCCGCCGGCAGCGTGCGTGTCCGGGAGGGCGCGCGAGGCGAGGAGCGGCGTCTGCGTGTGCAGCGAGTGTGCGAGCGGGGCGCGCGTGAGTGTGCGCGTGTGAGTGTGCGTGCGCGTGGCGCCCGCGTCCGCCGTGCGGCGCCGCCGGAGCCGGCCGGGCTGGGGTCCCTGGGCAGCGGCGCGCGGCGTGAGGAGTGGGCGGGCCCCGCGACGCCGGGTTGGGGAGGTGCCCGGGGCCGAGGACCCGCTGCAGCCGGCGAAGGAACTAACTGTAAGTGTGTCTCCAACTTGCGCGCGGGCTGCCGCCCGCCCCCAGCCGGGAAAGGGTGCGGGAGGGGCTTCGGGGGGGGCGCGGGGGCCCTAGGCGACCTTCCGGGGGCGGGGGCATAGAGCGTCCCCCAGCTTCCGTCCCCGGTCGAGCACAGGTGGGGAGCTGCGCTGACCGCCGCGGGCGGACTCGGGCCCGCGCGCCGGCCACGTTGGTCATTTTCTTATCTGTGCGTTCACTCCTCCCTCCTCCTCAGCTTTTTGGATTGGCCGCTCCCCAAGGGGCCGAGACTCTGTTTCACTCCGGGTCGCCTTTTGCGGGGAGGGGGGAGGAAGGTCGAGCCAGTCGGTTTTGGGGAGAAGGTTCGCGTCCGCAGGCTCCCCGTTTCCTTCTGCCCGCGCGCCCCCGCCCCGCCGAGGCCCGGGCTCCCGGCGCAGCGCCCTTGCCCTTGGCCGAGCCGACTCCGGCTCTCGGCAGCGCGCCCGGCAGCGCTGAGAACTAAAGCCGCGGGTCGAAATTACGTTTTTAAAATGAACATGTCGAGCGTGTGCCATTTAGTGAGAGGTGTTTTGGGCAAAGAATCAATTTAACTTTGACTGACCGACGGTCTTGACTGTTAATACTGCCACAACACACACACTCAAAATCAGTGAACCGGGATTCCTGGACACGCGGCGAGCGCCCCTGGACTCGGCGCCTGGCCGGGAGCCCCGCGGGCGCGGCCGCCGCCTCCGTCCTGCTGGCTAGGGCAGCGCGCCCCGAGGTGGGGTCCAGGGTGCCCTAAAGCCCCGCCTGCCCGGTGGGCCTCTTTAGGTAGGGGTGATCCCCCCCCAACCGCGCGCCGTCGCCCATCCCCTCGGCGCGTCCTCCCTCCTCCAGCGAAATAGCACCCGCTCGGCTTCACGGTTCCACACGACGCGCGCCTCGGTCCTCCCTGCGCGCAGCTGGGCGTCTCCCCACCCGCGTGCGCGGGCCGCCCGCCTCCGCCCTCTATTTCCCCGGTTTGAGCCGCCCGCTGAGAGGAGCGGTGGGGAAGTTTCAAAGGTGAAATGGATTTTCGGCGGTGGCTGGCGCTGGAAACCAGCGGCCGGGAGGGGCCGGTCAGGCAGCCATCGACCGGGCACAGGACGGGGCTGGCTGCCTCTCCATGCAAGAAACGGGTGTTTGAACACGATAGCGGCCGCCAGTCAATTACCCCATTAAAAACCCGCTTTTCCGCATCGATTTCCCGGAGCGCTCCGGGGCCGGCGTTCTGGAAGCTCCTTTGTGAAGGCGGGGGGGGGGGGGCGGGGGGGGCGGGGGGGGGCGGGGGTCTGCACCGAGGGTGTCCAGTTGGTTCAGAGACCCTCAGCCCCGCGGCAGGGCTACCCAGGCGGCCGGGTCGGGGGCTTCTCCCTCCGCTAGGGTCGAGGAGGGGGGCGTTCTGTCCTCAGCTCCGGCCTGGCGGGTCGGTGATGCCCGCTGCAGAGGGGGGAACGCCCCGCGCCGGCCAGTGTCCCCCGACGCGCCCAACTGTGGCTGCGAACCAGAGGTTAAGGCCAGCGCCCACGCGGAAAGGAACTGCGCCCCACCCCACCTCCGTGCGGTGCTCCCAGCTTTCCTGTCCCAGCAGCGTCTTTCATGGACGGGGCGACACAGGCCGGGTGAGTGGCCTGAGCACCGGCAGGCCGGAGAACGCCACACTTGCTCCTTGAGGGCGACAGAGAACCTCCGGGTGGCCTTGTGTTCCAGCCCTCGTTATCACCAGAGAGGAGAGAGCAAAAGGCCGAGCCTGGCGTGTGATGACAGCAGCTGGAGGGACGGGCAGGATTGGCATCAGAAGGAGGGGGCGTCTCTCACGGAACCTGCGGGAACTGCGGCCAGTTAGACTTGCTGGACCCGATCTCCCCGCACGCGAGGAGAAGGAGGCCGCCGAGACCCTGCCGCGGGGCTGTGCCCCAAGCGCCGCCTCCCTGGGCGAAAGCAGAGGGTCAGCCACCTGGAGAGGCCGGTGGTAACGAGGGGGTCCTGCAGGAGCAAATGCGCCTGCTGTCGTGAGGGCTCAACACAATTTTAGATGAAACCTAAGCGCGGAGTTCCTACCCTGAAACCCTAACGCCCCTCCTCTGCTGCTTGATGGGGTCCTTTGTCCTTTTGGGACCACTTGCCGGTGCCCCAGGGTGCCAGTCCAGGAACGGTCGGTCGGTCCATAAAGGGAGAGGTGGTCCCCAGCAGCCAGATGGAGAGGTGGAAATCTCCCATTAGCCGGTTTTGTAGAAACCCCACTGTGTTCACCCACTTTTTCCTCACTCAGATTTAGGGGTCAAGTATTTACCTCGGAAGTAGGGTGCACTATCTCTTTCTCCCTTCCTCTGTCTCTCTCTTCCTCTGTCTCTCTCTCTCTCTCTCTCTCTCATGCCAAACCTCCCTCCATCTTATTTTGATGGTGCCCAATCCCCAAGATGGTTACTGTTCTGAGTGGGGGGAGGTCCCTGGAGGCCCTTGGGGGTGGGCTGCAGGTCCTTCCCCATCCCTCCTGCCACCCCAAATATCTAAGAAAGAATAATACAAGTGTGTTCTCCACAAAGACCCATGCACCCAGATAGTCACCAGGCCTCCACCCAACGAGAGGGAAACCTAGTTTCCCCTTGCAGGATGGCTGGCTCTGTCTCTATGGGGTAAGAAAATGGCACTGAAATGTAGCCAGGGGGCCTCTCTTAGCTCAGAGCGCGGGGCCCTGGTGCTGCCTCTGGAGCCCAACCCCACTGCCTGAAGATCTTGACTGACCTGCTTCTCTGTTTGCTGTTTTCTGAAGTAAGCAACTGAAAGGGCTTGAAATTGTGTCACAAGTGATGTTTTAATCTCATTGAAAAGTGTATTAAAGGACAAGATGTAATTTATGTGAGATGCTTCGATGAAAGGAGAGATTGGAGTGGATGGTCTTTTCACTCATGTGAACCTCGTGTCATGTTTATATTGAAGCCTGTGTAGCTAATCTAATTTACAATAACAGGGATGGCCTGTACGAAAAAGCGTCTCTGATTTCACTTTATTTCTTTTCATATAGAAATTCCTTATGACTTGTCTCCTCTTGTGAGTGACGCCTTTTCTATTTGGGGGCTAATGAGAGAGAATATGAGAAAGGGCCACGTTTACTCATAACCACGGCTCTTTTCTGCATACACCTCAAGGTCCTCGGCTGGCCTGGACTTGACCGGGGCACTGCATGGCCCTGAGGCACTATTTTTGATCTTTTCAGAATGAACCTTATGGCAGCCTCCAGGGTCAAACCTTCCCCCACCACCACTGGGATGGGGCCTGCCAGGCTTGTCTGTTTACCTGCAGAGGCTGGATGGGTTTCTGCCAAGGATGTTGGCTTTGGAAGTGAGCTTAATCAGATGTACTGTACTCACAGGGCTTTAGTTCTGCAGATTTTAATGTGAACAGTTAGGAAGGTCCTCCCATTCGGCAAAGTTAGATCTTTGCCGAGTCTTCCCGGGAGCTTTGGAAGAAACCAAGCACACCTCCCGCTCAGACGAGGAGCTTTGTATTCTTATTATCACGTTGAACACAAGCGTTCTTTACCAATAAAAAACGACACGCGTTAGAAAATTACAACTTTTGTACAACGTAAAAAGGTGTATTCAAACTGTTAATTACCGGAGGTTGTGTAAATGAAACTTTAGCAGTGACCCAATTTAATTCTGTGGTGATTACTGACAAAATGAGACAAGGCGGTGTATTTATCTTGAAGGAGAATATTGCACTGGTGTAGTTAAGAGAAGGAGTAAGAACAAATGAGAGTGGGGTGTTGCAGAAATATAAAAAGTCCATAAAAATCGCACTCTGAAACCATTTGGGCTCAGAGCACAGAAGGCGCGGCTCAGGTGGCTTTCTGCAAAGCCCGTGCAAATGTTAGAGGTTCCGGCATTTCCTCCCTAAAATCCAAGGCTCCCAACCGACTGCTCTGGCGTCGTCGTCTCAGCGCCGCGGATTCCTCGCCTTGAGCTCAACTTTTGCGAGTCCTGGAAATCCGGGAGGCAGAAGGAGGGCTCTGCCTCGGCCCCCGCCCGACTCGCGCCCCGGGGAGGAGAGGCTGGACAGCCGGGCCGCCGAGCGGGGTTCCCGGGTGACCCTGAAACCGCGTTGAGTCCAGGCTCGGGCCGGCCAGGCGGGGTGGGGAGGGGGTCGGCCACGTCCCCTCGCCCAGTTCGCTTCCTGCAGGCGAGTCTAACGGCTTTTTCCCTCCCTGTCCTTCCTGGGGCTTTCAGCGATGGTCCAGGAAGGGAAGCGGCCCGGCTTGCGCCCATCTTCCTCTGCCCAGGGTCGGGCAGCGGCTTCAACAGGGCCAACCGGGCTAGGCCACTGAGCACGAGCCGCGGTTCCCACTCGAACCACTTTCCCGCCCAGCCCTGCGTAATCGGCTGGGACACAGAATGCGGGCAGCCGGCGGCGCCCAGAGGCGCCTGGCTCTCCACGCGCTCACCCCACCTCCAGCTCCAGGGACCGGCGAGGGCTGCCCTGGGCCGGTGGCCCTGAGCCCTCCCGCAGCGGGGCGGGGTGGCAGCCGGGGCAGACTCCTGCCTTTAGCGGCCACCCAATTGAAGTGCGCGCTGAAGCCGCGCTCGGCCCAGCCCTCCGCCCCAGTTGGTTTGGGCAGGGTGGGCACCCTCGAGGAGACCCCAGCGCCCAAGCGGACGGGACAGTAGACAGGCCTGGCTGAGATTCTTCTCGGAAAGTTTCCCGCAGAAGAACCGCTGGGCAGGCGAGCGGCAGAGCGGAGCTGGCGGGGAGGCCTGGGCGCCCCGCACCCCGCGGCCGCCCTCCCTCCAGAGCGCCCGCAGCTCGCCCGGGCGGAGGGCGCGAGGCTCCCCTCGGGCCCCAGTGTTTTCCTCCCCTTGTCTTCTCTCGTTCATTCATAAACCTGGTGGCTACAGACGCGGCTTGAATATTGACGGCTCTCCCCCAACTGCTCCGCCGTTAACCCAATTACAGAATTCATCAAGAACTGTGTTGAATTATCTCTTTCCATACAGTATCAGCATTAGCCTAATTAAAAGCTATAATGTCTGATATAATGATTAAATCGTTAGCTCTGCTGTAGGGAAGCAATATTTTGTTTTCCCTTCAATTAGAAGCTGATTGAGGTTTTCAGAGCAGGTCAGCTGTGAAATTTGAATTATATGTGTGAGTACTGCTCACGGGGTGAGCCCCTACTCGAAAGCTCCCAGAGATTCTCCAAACGCTTTCACCCAGAGCGCTAGAGGCACAGACAACGCGCGCGCGCTCACATGCAGGCTTGTTTGATCTTCTCTGTGTATTTACGGATCTCCACGCCGATCGCTGGAGACAGAGTCTTGCTTGGCTTCGAGGGGATGGGCTTTATTTCCTTTTTCCTGCAGACGGTCCTGGAACAGCCCTCCAAACCCCACGCTTCTAGTTGAAGGAGAGGAAGGGGCCTTGGACGCTCCGAGCAGCTACAAAGACCTCCTGCTCTGTGATGACTGAAGTCGCTCGAAGCTCCATGTCGGCAGCGATTCTCTTTCCCTTCTCCTTCTTCTCTTTCCCCCTTTCCCACGACTGTTTTTTCCCCTTTAACACAAAAGCGAACCAACAAAAAAAACTTTTCGGTTACTTTGGCTCCTTGGCCTTGGCAACAGTGGGGTCAAGGTCGCCGTGTCAGGGGGCAGAGGGGTACCGAGAGCGTCCGGGGACCGGGAGAGACGAGCGCCCTCACGACCCCCAGCCCGTCGCCCGCGCGCAAACCACCGAACGCGCGCTCGCCGAGCCCCGGAACCCGGCGTGTGGCTGGAGAGCGCCGGCCCGAGGCCCCGGAGCTCCGCCCGGACGGCGAGGGCGGCGGCGGCCAGCAGACGGCGATCGCGGCCCGCGCGGCGGCCAGGTCCAGGCAGACGCGCGCGGGGCCGGGGCCGGGGTCGGGGCGCGCGCCTGGGCCGGTTCCCCGCCCCCCACCGCATCCCCGCTAGGTCCCCTCCGGCCAGCACGCCGCCCGGCGCCGCGGTCCCCTCCCACACGCGCGCGTCTCCGCCTCTTCTCCGTCTGCGCCTCCTGTTGGCCGAGATGACCTCGGACGCCTCTTCCAATTGAACTGTCTTTCTCTCCTTTCCTTTTCTTTCCCGCGCTTTCTTTCCGCCTTCTCTTCCTCGCTCTCCTCAGGTCGCTCCTTTCTTTCCCCAAAGTCCTGCCTAGGAACTGGCGGCTCCGTCGTGGTTTGCCTCTTGGAACTCTGGTTTCAGTCCTTTGGGCTACGCCCTGGGCGGTCTACGGAAGCGCCTACACGTGGCCTCCGTCCTAAGGGGCCTCGGGAAGCCGCTGGAGCTGAACTATGGGAGGGCCGCAGGCGGAGGTCTGGGCACATCCCCCGGAGGGTGTCATCAAGACAGGCCGTCTGCGCCAGGGCCTCGGAAGACAGGAGAGTATTGGTCTTCTTCGCTTCCCCAGAATGACCTTTGATTGTCCTCTGGAACCCCTAATCTGTCCATCTCTCTGCTTCTTGGAGCTTGAGGCGGGCACTGGTACAGAAGGTCACCTCTGTGTGCCTGAGAGCTAGCTTTCATTTACAGATTGCTAGGGCCGGGGATGCTGTCCACAGTAACCCTCTGTGCTTCCCAGAATTCTCCTGAGCGCAGCCAAGGGGAGGGGGGAAAGCAAACGCCAAAAAAGTTTCAGTCACTCCGTACAGGCAGTATAAGCTACTGGGGTTAGATTTAAAGTCCAGGACTCAAGTTATTTGAAAGTCAAGGGTTCTTGTATAGTTGCCTAAATACTGCACATAAATATATATGCATACATTCTTTGTGTACACACCTGTATGTAACTGTATGCCTATATTCTGTGGTATACATGGTATATACAGGTGTGCATATATCGTGTGCACCAGTATGCATATGTACGCATATGTGTATGTCCTGTGTGTACAACTATTTATATGTATGCATGTGTACACATATTGTGTGTACACACGTATGTAAACGTGCATATATTCTGTGTGTATACACACGGATATAAACCTGTGTATATATTCTGGGTATGCCTGTGTATACACACGTGCATCTATTCTGTGGGTACACATGTATGCGTACATATGCAAGGTGTGTGTATATAATTTCCTCTAATGACGGCTTGGATCTGAATTTTCTTTGAGGGTCATGCCTACAAGTTAAATAAAAGAACAGAAAGCATCTTTACTTATGCACATTTCTAAGTTGATCTTCTCTTTGGCGCTCTGAACAAAGAAGCACAATGAAGTTTCTGAGCTGCCAAGAGAGCAAATGTGGTCACTCAACAGTGAACGAATCCTTTGCTGGGGGTCTGGGCTTTGATGTTACTTGGACCTAGTGTAGTCTGTCTTCAGATTCTCCAGTGCCTGGCCTTGGAGAAAGTCCTCAGCGTAAAGAAGGTCCCTGCCAACCTGGTGGGGGGCAGGAGGGAGAAACAGAATCGGGGCGAGGAGGTGTTTTCAAACCGTTTTGAACCGTTTTCTCTTTTTAAAGTGTGGCTGGGGAGGGTGGGGGGGAGTCACAAGGAGCAAGACATTGAGGCTCCTGGAAGCCGTCGCCCGCAGGAGTTAGTATGATGCTGCACAACCTCCATGCCAGGATGGAAGGCACTGAGAGGTCTGGCAAGCAGCGCCCTGCCACTGCCTGACTGGCACAGGCGGCGGCTGCCAATCATCTATCGCTTGGCAACAAGTTACACCTGCAGCTCGGGTTTAATACTGATGCACTTGGACACCCATAGTGTGTGCACCCGCTAGGGCCCAGGGAACACCTCGTCACTAAAAAGGGCTTATGGAGAGCGCCCCGAACGCTGAACACTAGCACGATCTCACACAAGGCTAAACCATTTACCCCCTATTTAGATGCTCTGCAAAACAAGGGTAACTTTGTATTTGGAAACAATTTTCAGGACTATGGTAGAAAGAAACCAGACCATTTCAAAGTCAGCTATCCAAGCTCCCCAAAGCATAAAGCCTTCCTGCAGTGTGCACTGGAGAGCAGGGTGTTTATAAAATAAATTGCTCCATTGATACGGAAAAGAATGTACCAAGCCTGATTCACACAAAGTATTTTCAGGGGGGCTTCGGCTATGTATTTTAAAATCTAAATTGGAAAGCAGAGGAAAGAAATCTTTCAATTGCTAAGTGTATAATATAGTTTATAATTTGTAAACCATTTCCTTTATTTCGGTCTTGCTGACTTTCCATAACACACTGGATCACACGGCACACCCATTGCCTCCTAAATTATCAAAGGAGAAACAGATCTGTAGCACCCGTAAACAGTATTCTTGTTCTTTTTTTGTTCATTCACAATGTAACTGATATTTGGAGGTAGTGCGTGAAACAAATCAAAAGGTTTAACAAACTCGACTGGTGAAATAAGAAGGCAGTTGAAAACCAAGTTTATAACCTAGATATTTAGTGAAAAATAAATATGAAATGACGTTTCCTTTCTAATATAATTATATATTATTTGATGAGTTCACTATTAAATGCTGAATGGCCTGAAATGAAAGCAGTTTAATCTGCAGAGACCAATTTGCTCTTGCACTGCATACTGTAGCAACCCTGCAATTAAAAAAAAAAAAAGCCTACAGTAATAATCATAGTAATTGAGAGGAAAGAAAGCATTATTCCTGTACCTTGGACAAGCAATAGGGTCAGGAAATTCACAACGGCAGCATTTTTTTAATGGGGGGGGGGGAAAGGGAAGAGGCGTCATGTATTCACTGCCCAACATACTTAAACATCATTATTACTCCTCTTGTAATCATCATCATCATCATTATATGTTTATTTCTATTACAGTATGGTCAGTCGGGCCGCTTTGGTTAGGCTCCACTTTACCCACCAGGCATCTCCTAAACACCTCCCTCTGTGGCGCACAGAGACGCCCCCGTTCCTCCATGAGGACTCTGGAGGGATGCTTGGACTGTCATGGATTTTCTGCAGGTCTCTGGGCCACTTTCATACCATTGGGGTTGTACCGGCAGCGTGAGCGCAATGGTGTTTGAGAATGGGCTTGGAAATTTCTTGTACTTCCCGGTATTGAGAACCCTTCAAGGTTTAAGAATTATAACCGCAGGTCTATGCCTTAATCGTTCCAGGAAACAGGCCTCTCGTTTGCATAATGCAGGGAAACGGCATCTGTCGCTCGGTCCCGAGGCCTCACTTTTCCGATTCGGGTTCAGGTGGGCCCCACTCCGTTCACGGAGTTTTCGCAGTTCTTAGGCAAACGGCTTGTGGAAGATTCGCTCCAAGAGAGCGTGGGCTAGATCATTCTTTTGCGATTTCAACAAACTTTTTCAACTGTCATTGAGTAGATTCCAGATGGATCTTGTTGTTTTCAACCTTCCCAGAAGTTCCTTTTTA
Source organism: Delphinus delphis (assembly GCF_949987515.2). Taxonomy (NCBI): domain Eukaryota; kingdom Metazoa; phylum Chordata; class Mammalia; order Artiodactyla; family Delphinidae; genus Delphinus; species Delphinus delphis. Next base: position 77,109,789 of record NC_082700.1, read on the forward strand.
GGAGGAAGAAGCCAAATTGAGAAGAGCACGTGATTACAACCCCTAGGCTCATTAAAAGCAGTAAGAGTTCAGGGCTAAGGCTAAAAGCAGCTGTGGAGCCAAGCCCGACACAAATACTTCCCCGTTACGGGATTATCGTGGCCTGGACCGCGGAGGCCTGGCCTACGAGAGGGGGCACTGGAGAACTTCAGCACAGCGGCGGTGAAGCGTGCATCCGTGGGAGGGCGGGGGGCTGAGCTGCCCAGGCCTCGCCGGAGAGCCCGCGGGGTGCGGGGAGAGGGGAGATTTCCAGTTGTGTACCTAGGACGGTCTCCCCTGCTCCCAAGGGCGCGCCCTTGCTTTCCGGCCCTCGGGCCGAGATGAGGGCGAGGATGCCGCCTCGGCCTCCAACTTTCCCCTTCCCAGCAGGCGCAGAGTTGGCTGGCAGGGGAGCAGAGGAGGAGCCGGGTCTCCTTTGCGCTCTTTTAAACAAGGCTCCGGGCTGCATTCCCCCGCCACCACCACCCCCGCCCCGCAGGATTCTTTCTTCGTCTTCGCTTTTAAACCCAATCGTTAATCGTTCGGAGCGCGCGGGCGGGGAGAGGCAAGGAGGGTGAGCTCGGGGTTCGCCGCCGCCGCGCGCGCTCAGGAAGCAGCGTGGCTGTGACCCCCCTCCCGGGCCTCCTCCCCCCTCCTTCCTGCCCCAGCTCCCCCTCCTTCCTCCCCCTCCTCCCCGCTCCGCCGCCCGCGCCCGGCGCCTCTACTCCCTCCCCACGTCACTCGCCAGCGCGCCATGCAAATCACCGCCGCCGCCGGCTCCCATTGGCCGCGGCGCGCTCATTTAATGGCAGCCCGGGCCGGGCGTATGGCTGCTGGGCCCCGCGCGCCGCCGGCCCCGCGTGCGCCTCCGCTCCGAGCGCACGGCCCCGGGCAGGCAGCGGGCAGCCCATCCCGGGCTCGGCCGCCCTGCTTTCTGGCCCTCTGTGCGCGCCTGCCCTCCCTCCGCTGCCCCCGGCCCCCCTCCCTGGCGGCACCGTGAGCGCCCCCCCCGCCCCCCCCTGCTCCCCCCTCGGTGCTTCGCTCCCCACGGGCACCTGGGACCGGCACATGCCTAGCGCACGCGGCGCGCCGCGCTGCTAGAAGTTGCAGCCCCGGAGTTGGAGGACCGAGCGCAGGAGGAAGGAGGCTCCGGCGGCGGGCGGGCGAGGCGGCGGCGGCGGCGAGCCCCGGGCCGGGCCCCGCGCACCGCTCGCGTCCCGGAAAGTGGAGCTGCAACTTGGCCGCGACTGAACCTGTTTGCACCGCTCCGCCGAGGGCGACCCGGCTGCGGCGGCGACGGCGATCCCGGCCCTCGGCCTCTTTGGCAAGTGGTTTGTGCTGCAGAGAAACTTTCCACCTGTGAGCCGGACCGGCGCTAAGTGCGTGTGTTTTTGCCTCTTTTTTGTTGCTGTCGCCTCCACCTCTCCCCATTCTTCTCTCTGCCAGGACCTCTCCCCGCGACCCACGGCTCGTTCCGTCTGAGCCCCTCTCCGTCCCCCCCGCCCCCCGGCCGTCTATGCTCCAGGCCCCCTCCTCGCGGTGCCGGTGAACCCGCGAGCCGCCCCGATGTACAGCATGATGATGGAGACCGACCTGCACTCGCCCGGCGGCGCCCAGGCCCCCACGAACCTGTCGGGCCCGGCCGGGGCGGGCGGGGGCGGCGGTGGCGGCGGCGGCGGCGGCGGCGCGGGAGCCAAGGCCAACCAGGACCGGGTGAAGCGGCCCATGAACGCCTTCATGGTGTGGTCCCGCGGACAGCGGCGCAAGATGGCCCAGGAGAACCCCAAGATGCACAACTCGGAGATCAGCAAGCGCCTGGGCGCCGAGTGGAAGGTCATGTCCGAAGCCGAGAAGCGGCCTTTCATCGACGAGGCCAAGCGGCTGCGCGCGCTGCACATGAAGGAGCACCCGGACTACAAGTACCGGCCGCGCCGCAAGACCAAGACGCTGCTCAAGAAGGACAAGTACTCGCTGGCCGGCGGGCTGCTGGCGGCAGGCGCGGGCGGCGGCGGCACGGCCGTGGCCATGGGCGTGGGCGTGGGTGTGGGCGCGGCGGCAGTGGGCCAGCGCCTCGAGAGCCCGGGCGGCGCGGCGGCCGGCGGCTACGCGCACGTCAACGGCTGGGCCAACGGCGCCTACCCCGGCTCGGTGGCGGCGGCGGCGGCCGCCGCGGCCATGATGCAGGAGGCGCAGCTGGCCTACGGGCAACATCCGGGCGCGGGCGGCGCGCACCCGCACGCGCACCCGGCGCACCCCCACCCGCACCACCCGCACGCGCACCCGCACAACCCGCAGCCCATGCACCGCTACGACATGGGCGCGCTGCAGTACAGCCCCATCTCCAACTCGCAGGGCTACATGAGCGCCTCGCCCTCGGGCTACGGCGGCCTCCCCTACGGCGCCGCGGCCGCCGCAGCCGCCGCCGCGGGCGGCGCGCACCAGAACTCGGCCGTGGCGGCGGCGGCGGCGGCGGCGGCCGCGTCGTCGGGCGCCCTGGGCGCGCTCGGCTCGCTCGTCAAGTCCGAGCCGAGCGGCAGCCCGCCGGCCCCGGCGCACTCGCGGGCGCCGTGCCCCGGGGACCTGCGTGAGATGATCAGCATGTACTTGCCGGCCGGCGAGGGCGGCGACCCGGCGGCGGCGGCCGCAGCCGCGGCGCAGAGCCGGCTGCACTCGCTGCCGCAGCACTACCAGGGCGCGGGCGCAGGCGTCAACGGCACGGTGCCCCTGACGCACATCTAGGGACGCGGGGGGCCCTGCGGCCGGCGACGGGCCGCCTGGCTTTTGTACAGACGTTTCCACGTTCTCGTAAACAGGCAAACACTGGCGCCGAGCACCAGGTGACACCCGGCCCCCCTAACCGGGAGCTCCTGGGGACCGCTAGGCGGGACCGTTGTGCGTTTGAGACTGAACTTCGGTGTTTTCTTGAGACTTTTTGTACAGTATTTATCACCCGCGGAGGCAGAAAGCGTTTTCTTTGCTCGAGGGGACACAGAGACCAAACCATGCGAGAGGCGACGCCAGCTTTTTTCTATCCCGGCCGCGCGCCCGCCCTCCGGCCGCATCGCCTCCTGACGGCGTCGGGTGCCGGCGACGCGGGGAGCTGTTCTCATTTGTTATCGGTGTAGTGAGCCGGAGCCAAGCACACGCTTTTGGTGGTCGTTACCGCCTTGGGGGATTGGTGGGTTAATTTATACCAAGAGATCCCCACTCGCACCCCTCTCAGACGGCAGCGTTATTCTGGGTTTTGTAAAACTTTCTGTATCTGAGCATTTCCGGGTTTTTGTTTTGTATTATTTCATGTAAACGCGTTGTGCAGTTTTTATTGGAGGCGTTGCGGTGTGGGGAGGAGGATTCAGATTATGTACATAGTTTCCCGAAAAGCCTTTCTGCTCAAAACGGTAAAGGAACCTCCACCCTAAAAGTGCATCGAGCTTTGAGTCAATAAATTTGAGAGAGAAAAGTCCGGTTTTTTCCCCCTAAACTTGAAACGTGCTAAATTTAGATTCATGTTTTATGAGCTCAAAACACAATCAGTAAATCTGACTAAGGAGAAAGAAAAATTATCAGCATGAACTAAAACGGAGGGAACACCAGGGGAGAGGGTACGGTTTTCATGGAGCTGCATTCAGAGGAACGGAGGGAAGTTAAAATCGGTAGGTTATTTTGTAGCGTTTACAGTGTTATTACGGAACGAGAAATAATTGCTTCCCCCCCCCAAAAAAAATTTATAGTTTTGTAGTCCGGCCGTTGGGTGTGTAGTTTTCAGCTGCCGGCCGCTGCCGGCGGGCTTTTCGATCCCTGGTTTCGGGCTTTGCCTCTTGCAGCTGGCCCGGGACCTGAGTGCAGTTTGGGGCGGAGGAGGGAGGAGAGAAGACCCCAGTGGCGGGACCAGGCCAAGGATGGATGACAGAGACCACGGCGGGGGCGCGGGGGCCCCCGACTCCCGGGCAGTTAACAAGATTGCGAGTGAAATTGTCTGAATTTGGCTCAAGGAGAAACGCACTCTCTAAACCAAAATGTACTGCAACCGAGGCCCCTCCGTCTGTCCTCAGCCCCTCCCTCTGGTATATGTCTCCTTGGAAAGGGACAAAATAATTTCGTTGGATTTTCACACACACAGAACCGACCGCCCCACATGCCCCGCCGTGACACTGGGATGCAAGCTGTTAACCGATGTGAACGCAAAATGCGGTGTTTATTATTCTAATGAGATCTGAGGTTGTTTGATGCTTTAAATTTTTTAATTATATTTTTTCTAGGTGTTTATTGGTACCTTGCAGTTTTTTTCTGGATTTTAAAGTTTTCTGTAAAACTTTGTCTTCAAGTAATCTGACAGCATTAAATATTGCATTTAAAATTATACTGTAGCAAATACATTTTGACATTAGTCACAGCATAAAGATGAAATATTTTTGAAAAGAACAAACTTTTAGGCCAGATGGAAATATGTTGATTTCATCAACCCCTCATTTTCTTAACATCTTTTTTTTTTTTTTTTTGTCCTGGAATGAGTATAGACTATACTTCCAAACGTGGGCCTATGCTGGCAGGTTAATGAGAAGTACTTTCAGCCTCTGCTGGGGAATAGTTTTAAGTAAAATGCTCACCTGACAATTGACGTGTGTCATTTTTTGGAGTCACTGATAATTTTGCCTCAACCACTCATTCCTTAAGGTGATTGCAGAAATTTCAAGAACGACGTCAATTGCTTCTTTCTAACAAGATAATAAAGTCTCCCTCTTTTTTCTTTTCCCTCTTTTTTTTTTTTTTTTTTTTTTTTGCTTTAGCAATCTGATGTGTTTGGATACATAGGGACTGCTGAGTAGAACAGCATCTTCAGATAGTGAGATAGTCTGGGAATAAATGCCACACACAATCTCCTCTGGGAGAGGAAATTCTGTGACGCTCTGTGAACTCCACATGCAGCCTAAGGTGCAGGCCTCATTTACTCTGAAATATACAGAGTTCAGTGGACTCCGGCTGGCTCTTTTGCAGCATCTCCCTGCACTTACTAAGGTGGCAGACAGATGTGGGGTTGTGCTCGAATATATGTGTGACCAAACTTGTATCTATGCTCGACTATTGGCATAAGAATATTAGTAATGTGGGTAACACCTGAAACGTTTCTGACTATAGAAAGCTTAGCAGGATGCGGGGGACTCTGGGAAGAGCTGTCTGTCGATTTCCTGAAAGGTGGACTTACAGTGTGGCATTTCCCCCTGTCTGTCTCATACAGAGTCAGCAGAAATAGTCAATGCCAGGTGGCCCAAGCCACTTTGTTAAAAAACCCAGGAAGATCTTCAAAGAGGGAACTCCTGATATCCAGCAGTTTTGTTGACTAGAACAATGTGAAGGAAAGCAAATATAAATTTTTTAATGATTCAATTTTAAAACAACCTGGGATGGGGGAGTAGAAATTAGCTAGGATTCATCCTTCAGGATTGAGATCTTATCATTCCAGCACTGTCTCTTCGATTTAAATTCGCGGTGAGAATATTCCACAAGGCTCCCGAGACGCCTCACTCAACTGTGAATTCCGTTCTTGCCAAGGTACCCCTCACCCTATTCACGAACTGAAAATGTTATGTGACCATCATTATACTGTGATGGCCTCATCCACTTCCAGATCCCAGGGCGGTACTTCTATCGCTTATTCCAATTTTGTAGGAAAACCGTGTGGCGAGCGCGGACGGTCTTTGGAGGCCTTGTGCAAAGTTCGCACAACTTCGTGCCGGGACGACCGCGGGAGTTCAGGAACCGGCCTCGGTGCGCCGCCCGGCTCTCCAGGCTGAGGGTAGCACGGTTTGTTTGCTGGAGGAATTTTTTGCTCGTTTCTGTCCTCCGCCCCCCGCCCCTGTTTTATTTTAAACTCACGGGCCCCTTTCGTTGTTGTTAAGACTTTGACCCTACCCTCTCCTCCCCGCCAAAGAAACCCACCGGTAGCTGGAGAAGTGAATTAATTTCAACACGGGTAGCGCGTAGAGCGCGCCTGATGTGCAGATGCGCGTCGGGCGGCGGTGACTGAGAGGTCTATTAAAATCCTGCATGTGGGAGAAGAACAACACGCGTATTCGCGCGTTTCATTTTCCCGACAAAGAGCGGCCAACGCAGATTTCTGTCTCCGAAAAGTTCCAGCTAATTCGAGAAGCCCCTCCCGGGCTGCGGGCCCCGGGAAGGCGCGCTCCGGGGCGGCCCCGACCCCGCTCGCCCGCGCCCCCTCCCCCGCTTCCGCAGCCCGGCCCGCGGGGCAGAGGCTCCAGAAACGTCGGCGACAGAACGTAATAATAGGTTTGATTCCTTGGAAACTTCAAGTGAAAAGCAGACTTGGCCTTGACGCAGCCCTTTTCCCAGCATGACTAGTTGGCGGGATTGAAAGGCCGGGACGGGAGGGGAGGGGTTGAGGGGGCGCGGGCCCCCCGGAGCGAGGAGCCGAGGGAGGTGGGCCCGGGTCCCCGCCCCCCCAGCCCCGCAGGGTCGGGGCGGCGCGGGGACGGCGCGCGCGCGGAGGCCGAGCCCTGGAGGAGGGTACCTGCGACCCCTCACCCTCGCCCCCCACTCCCGGCCCCCGGCCCGCCTCCCCCAGCCCGACGGCGAGGCCCCGCGGGGGGTGCGGAGCTCTTCCTCCCTCCCCTATCTCCCTCCCCTCCCCTCCCCTCCCTCCCTCCCTCCTCTCCCTCCCCGCCGCCCCCCTCCTTCCCGGCCCTTCCTCCCCAGCTGCGTGCCCGCCAGGACCCCGCTCCGCCCGCCCGCGGGAGCCCGGCAGCGTCGGCGGCGGGCGGCGCCCGGCGTGCGGGTCCCGGTCCCCTCCGGGCCGGGGCCCGGCTGCCCGCCGTCGCCCTCCTCCTGCCGGGTTCGCGGTTCGGCCCCCGCCTCTCCTCCCGTTCACTCCTCTCTCGGCAGCTCTCCAGCCGTCCCTTCCCGTCCCGTGAGCCTCGCTCTCCCCTCCCCTCTACCGCCCCTCCCGCTCCGTCTCCTCCGCTTTCCTGCCCTGCGCTCCCGGCCTTTCCTTTGTCTTTTCTCGCCGCGGCCCGCCTCCCCACCGCGGCCCGGCCCGGGACGCTCCCCCGGAGTCCGGGTCGGGATCGGCAGGTGCCGGGGGCGGCCCGTCCCCCCTCCGCTCCACCGCGTCCCCGCGGGCTCGGCGCGGGAGGGGCGTGGGGTCCCGGGCGTCCACCCCCAGCCCACTCGGGTGCAGCCGGGGGCCGCGCGGGGTGTCAGCCGCCGGGGGGATTAAGATGACTGATGCGAGGGAAGAGGGCAGCGTGTTTTGTGTCTAAAGAGAGCGGGATTAGTGCAGAGAAAGTCCTGACCCGGGGTCAGCTGCAAGTCAAACCCTTTTACAATCAGCGAGCGGAACAGGCCGTCTCCCGGCTCGGCCGCAACAAGTTGGGGGCGGGGAGACGGGAGGCCCGCGCCGAGGCGACTGCAACCGCAGGGCGGACTGCGGGTCGGGCCGAATCCTTCTCCGTCACCAGAGCGCCCGGCTCCACTTCCTGGGCCGCCTCCGGCGGCTCCCTCGCACGCGAGCCCGGGCGGAGAAGGCCGGAGGGGCCCGTCCTGCCGAGGCAGTTGTGTGTGCGTGAGAAACCAAACCTGAAAGACCAGGTCCTTGGGCGCCCTGCCTTTCCGATTTCACCTAGGCTCTGCAGGAATCGCTGCCTGGCTTGGGCTCCTGCAAACCTCGTGGGGGGGGGGGGGCGGGGGGGCAGTACTGGGAGGTGGGCGATGGAATACATTCAGGCTGTTTGTCGTCAGACCCCATTCTCCAGCAGGGCGGAGGAATGAGGCGCTAATCTGGGTGATAAACCCGCGTAGCTCATCAGGGAGCGAAATCCCCATGGCTCATCTGGCAAGTCAGGAAAACTGGAGTTTGCGGTGAAGGATCGGGTCGGGGGTCGGGGGAGAAGGCAGGAGGAGGATAAATTGTCTTCCTCAGCAGTCAAGCTGGGAATCTGCGCTGCAGTACCAGCACGAGGAGCTTTAACGAATACGAAAAGTGGATAAAGCACCCAAACGAGTGGTGTATCCAAAGATAGAAAAAGATCATCTATTTTGATAGTGAAAACAAAACAGAATTGCCATATTTTCCTCTAAATTGGCTTTTCATCTTTAAATGTGAAAACACCAACACCAGAGAGAGAGGGAGAGAAGGCAGTGTTTAAAACACCACGAACAGATGCCTCCAAGTGCGCTACTGTGTTTGCACAGCCACCCTGGGTGACACTGGACTCTCCTGGTGAATGGGTTCCGGGTTCAAAGCACGGAACCGATTGCTACTCCTGAACTGCTAAATGTAACCTATGGGGAAATTTTGTCTGCGGCAGAAAGGCCGGACATCGTGAGTGAGTCTGAACGCCCCGCAGGTCCCTCGCGAGGACTTCATTGCCCACAGCCACTTCAGAACGACCGCGTGGGGACATTAAAGATGCAGTTTGTGAAGAACAGCAGGGCATCACATGCAAAGCCTCGAAATAGTCAGCCAGTCAAATCAGTGGAAAAAATCAGCTTTTGTTAGATTTTGCAGTTTCAGGAATTAGGCATTCACTGCAGAGCTGCAGTTTTGAGAAATTGCAGTGTCAGGCGTGTTCCCAATGGGGAAATATTGTGAGAGTGTGGAGGAATGTAAGATTGGGTTTGACAATGGGGGGACTGACAAGAGTTATCACCCAGACATTGTTCTCTCTCTGCGCACCCCGGAAACGCTAAGTAGAGACGGTATCTAGTGGCAGCAATAGTCCTCCACGCTCACAGACGTGGGGATGAGAGTCTTAGCCTCGAAAAGACTGGCCTCGGGTTTCACAGGAGGAAAACTGGAACGCGTAGGGCACAGAACCTCATAGGTACAGAACACCTATAAACAGTATAGTAGCAGGGTAGGGTCGGCCTGAAGACATTCCAAGCAGAAGCCAACTTCTCCTTTTTCTTTCTAAGCAACAGAACAGGAGGAAATCCAGGTGAGCATGTTGTAACCTGGGCAAGGGTTTAGAAACCTCGTGCTTTTAATCCATCCATGCTATAGGGGGAAATGTAGGTATGTGGGAAAGGCCAGACCTCGGCAGGCGATTTCGCCTGAGTGTCCACACAGATGGAAAAGTAGGGGCTTTGTTCTCTGCGTTAGCAATTGAACTGAAGGGGGACGTTTATCCTTCTAAAAACTGGCCGTTTGCATTTTCACCTCAGGGAGAAACGACACCTGTGCTCAAAGAAAAGGAAGAATCATGGTGAGGTGAGATGATATTTATATTGTTTCTAATCTCTGTCGAGCCTTGTCCAGCAAGATGGGAAAGGATATAAGATTTGGAGTCAGAACTGAAGTTGAATCATGGCTGGTCACATGGCAGCCCTATGTCCTGGGTAACTGTCTTTGCCTCTGAGTCCATTTTCTCACATGTGAACCAGAAATCATCAAGCCAACCTCAGAAGGATGTAGTTGGGATTAAGGATCTAAGAGTATGCTGTGTGCCCAGCAAATAGTAACCTCCCGATAAATGGTGATTTGACACGTAAGCCTGTGTCCGTTCAGGCAGGGATAACGTGGGGAATTGTGACGTCAGTTGCCAAGTGTGGCCTGGCTGGGAAACAGTGATAAGTATACAAACCCGTCTCCCCTCCATCGTATTAATAACGGTTTCTCTTGAGAGTTACCTGACGGTCGTCACATCATTGGCTCATCTGCCCAGCAGACGTTTATTACGAGTCCATGGTGGGCCCGTGTTACTGCTTGAGCACCTGTTGTATGTGTGGCCTGTGCGCAGGTGCTGAGAATGCAGTGGTGGACACGACGGGCCTCACTGCCCAGTGGGTGGACCTGGTCATCACATGAAGAAGTGTGACACTGAGGGCCACAGTTGTGGGACAGACTGTGCACGCCCATCTTGGGGGGTCAGGGAAGACGCCTCGGAGTAAGTGAAAGCTCGGCTGGAAGCTGAGTCCGGCGGGGTCCTCCCGTGGGGCGTGCACACACACTGTATTTTCTTTTCTTTTCTTTCTTTTTTTTTTTTTTTTTTTTGCGTGGAGGAAGGTTGGAATAACTTTGAGCGGAGTAGGTCTGATCACGGCTTTGAGTTGGCAAAGGTTTAGACTTAGAGGTTCACAAGGGCGCACAGGTGCACAGGACACCAGAAGAGCTTGTTACCAACGCAGGTTCTCAGACCGAGCGCCCCGGGCAGGCTGCTCCTGAGATTCCAAGGGACCTGGCCCTCTCCTAGGCACCCTCCAGTAGATGCTGAGGCAGGTCCAGCAGGGCTCTCGGGAGACCCGTGATAGGACACGGGCCCCAACAATTTTACGGTAAGTAGCTATTAAGACCGTGTCTAGATCACTTAAATTTGAGTAGCAGTTTATTATTTATAAAGTGCTCTCACTTAATTGTTCAGTTTAGATTATTTTTGAAAAAATTAAATTAGTGGGAGAAGAAAAAACTTAAGCTCTATCAGTAGAATCTTGTAAGTAGAGAGGACTGACCGATTTACTGATTTTATTTTCCATTTTTGGACCGGCCGTCCTGGCTGCCCGTGGACGCACTGGGCCTCTCCTGGAGGGCAGTCAGGAAGACACAGGAGGCGGACTCCACACCCGCATCTTTGTTTTAAAGATGGGCGATTCAAAGGACGAAGCAATGTCACCTTGTGCCTTATCAATCTCTAATTTTACCAAACTAATTTGTATTTATGTAGACTAGGTCTGCACAGCCCTCGTGAATGCAGTGTGGGCCGAAACAGTCACATAAATAGTTGAGCGTTATTTTAATGGTATTTGAAAATAGGAGAAGGGCATTTAATAGTACATGTGAGATGGAATAAATGGGTTCTGTTGAATATATCATAATTGTAATCATAATAATATAATATTTAACTATCAAGTTTCTCAGTATTGTCATCTGTAGAACGGGAGTATCTTGTTTAAAAAAACAAAAACCTTAAGTACAAAATACATTAAGTACTTTAAGTGTCTTTGAGAGGAAGAGGTTGGACAAATAGAGAGGCTGCTGTTGTAAAGAGAATAAGCTATTACGTATCAGCAATGTTTTATCTAGAAAGCACAGGGTTCCCCATGACGCGTGTGACTGTTACTTCAGATCATAATAAAGATAGCATTCATTGTATTTATAGATACAGATCTAGATAAAAGTGTGGTCATGGAAGAGATCCGTATCTATTTGAGTAGCATGCGAGAAAATAAATTTTAAGCAGGGTAAAGTGAGAGAAAATATTCTATAGAAAGAATCAAAGCTATCTTGATAATACAGGAATTCCAATAGGGTTTTTAGCTAATTTCAGGACACTGGGCATCATTCAGGAGATCTGATAACCTATGCATTTTAACTATAGCTTTTGGAGAAGATGACACTGTTTTTGTTGTCTAAATCATTCATCATTCTAATGGATAAGATGTCAATCCAGATAATCAGGCCCCTGTGAACAGTGGGCAGAGAAGAGTTTCTTAAACTCTCTTGTTTTGATCATTATTGCACATTATAAATATAATTGCTCTGGTTACTATGATTACATGCGTGTTCCTCGTACACTGCCCCCAACACCCAGAACTATAGACGTAATGTCACCGCGTGATTACATACACAGAGAAAAGAAAATCCTGTAGTAGGAAGGAAGGGAGGGAGGGAAGGAAGGAACGGAAGGAAGGAAGGAAGGAAGGAGGGAAGTTACAGTGGATGAAATGAAATAGAGAAATAAAATCCAGGGCGACTCTTAAAGCAGTCTCGTCCTTGGTCAAAACTAGTAGACTAAGCATCTTTTTAAAAAGTTGATAGAAATCCTGGTGCTGGGAGCATTCACAACGAAAATAGACGAAAAGCTGATGAACGTGTTGTAGCGAATCCTTGCATATGAGTTTACGTGTTCGTAGTTTACCATCTCTGATTCTCTCTGAGTTGCATGGATTTAAAGTTGGTTATACTAATCTGAGGAAGACATTAATGTAAAACCTTTCTTCTCTTTTAAAAAATAATAAATCATTTATTTTAGTCTTTCAATCCGAGATGACTACAGGAAATATCCTCTTAATTTTAAAACATTGACCACGAAGTTTTGAAAACGAACTAATTTCCACACTTACTACAGGAAATTATATAAAAGCCTTAAAATAATTAAACCATACTTTATCGTCTAAAATAAATACATCACCTGTAGCGACTATTTGCAGAAAACTAACATTGCCTTTAAAGTCACAGCTCAAATGTAATCATGCATTTGCATTAAAAACAGATCATTTAAATCAATCTATAAGCTTCAAGTTCAATATAAAATTAAACAGCTTAAGTTTTAAATGAATTTGAAACAGTTATGATTATATTAAATCAGGTTTGAGGAAAGTAGCACATTTACAACATTTTAAGGCGAAGTCTTCACTTTAGGATTTTTTAAAAACGTAACCAGAACGGGGTCGGCCCTTCCCGCTTCCCTGTGCAGTCTCTGCGAAGCCTGGGCCACCTGCAGACTTGTGCAGGTGAAGGCCTGCCTTTGCTAGAACACCTTCCGGGGAGCAGACGTGCCCCCGGGCAGAGACCGCATGTCAGCTAGCGTGCCCAGTAGCCCCCAGCCCCCTGGAGAACAGGCTCGGTGTCTGGCTCGATCCGTTTGTTTGTCCTAAAGTTTGATTTCAAGCATCAGCACAGTTCCAGGCAACTTGTGGGGACCAACAGCCGTTTACTGAACTGAATCCATACAGCGGAGCAGATGCAGGGGCTTCGGGGGGCTGCTGAGATGCTGCTGTCAAGGACCAGCCCAGAGGAGCCAGCCGGCTTCCGCCTGGAGACCCCCCGCGCACCCCCGGGGAGCGGTGCGGGGAGCAGGCACCTTAGGGCTTAGCGCAGTGCCTGGTGCATATCCCAGAGCCCTGGCCGCTGCGTGCCTCCCTGGCTACAGTCCTGGTGGTGATTAAGGAGACAGGAAAGCAAAGTCCGGCGCTGAGGGTGGCACGCAGGCCTCCTCCTGTGGCTGGGCGAGTGGACCCCAGAGCTCGTGTACATAAGCCCCAATCCAAGGGACTGTTGGGCTGGGGGAACTTGTTTTCCAACTCTCAATTCCCCAAGACCTGCTCTGTAATCTGACACGTGGGGGTGCAAGGAACTTTGGTTTGCCAGTGCAGTGTTACAGTTGTGCTCTGTTGCGTTATATTGTATCATATGGTGCGGTGTGGTACCAAGCCCAGCTGTTTCATATGATATTAAGGTAAGTTTCCTCCCAGGACCATAAGGATAAAGCCAGCTCTGGTGCACAGAGATGATTCAGCCACCTGCACAGGAGGAGGTGGGCAGGGGAAAGGGGCCACCCTCTTAGACTGGGAGGGGGACCTGTGAAGAGGCACAGGCTGGGAATTCACCTCTTCCACTTTAATCGTAGAACTATCAAGAAATCTAGCAGGGAGCGCAAGGGGGATAAGTCTGAAGGTGGTGACCTTGATGTGGAAATAGGTTGACAGTTAGTCCCAGCCAGGTCTGTCTCCGGATGCTGCCTTATTATCCTTCTCTGTAATGCTCCTCGTTCTAGTGTGAATTGGACTGTGTAACTTGCTTGTATGGTTGAAATGTATAAAACTGGACGTTGATTTCTTACGGTTAGAATAATGGTGGCAGCAGTGGAAAGCACATGGCAGCTCCACTGGGTGGTAGGGCAGTGCCAGATAACCTGTCCCAACCTTGTCCCCGTCCTGTGCTTCCCCAGGGGCCCCACAGAACTCAGAGAGACAGCTCAGGATACTTGTGAATTTGGGGGGAAACACAGCAATGCTGCACTTTGGTCAGATGCCCTGGGAGCCGTACCTTACGGTAGCTCCCAGTCTCAACATTTGCTTGTAGCTGAATCCCTCCTGATGACATCATATCTTCACGAAATTGGGTTTTTGTCAGTTGCTGAGTCAAAAGCAATTCCCGTGGGAGACACAGGGTGGGCCAGGAGTGAGGTGTCGGGGACCACGCGATTCCAAGGTCAGAGGAGCTGTGCAGAGGGGACCTCGTACAGCTGAGCCTTACTCAGCAATGGGGGTTAGTCAGGGAATGAAGTGAAAGTATTATTTTTTTCATTCAATTCACGTAATTTTTTTTAAATGGCTGCTAAGTTGTTAGGATATAAACATATATTAAGTTACATAGCTACTTAACAAATGGAACTGTTAGATATTTCTTTTGGCCTGGGGCACAGTAAACAATTACCAGAATACTAAGGGTATGGTAAAAACGTGCACGATTCAGGTTGGCACTGAATTTGCAGCTTGTAGATTGATTTTAAATGATCTATTTTTGCTTATATTATGTCTCTACAATGGCATCATTTAATTTGAGCTGCGACTTTAAATACAATCTTCTTTTTCTGCAAATAGCTACTACAGGTGACGTATTCATTTAGATAATAAAGTATTGGTTTAATTATTTTAAGCATTTTGTATCATTTCCCTTAGTAAGTGGGTAATTTAGCTTGTTATCCAAATTTCACATTTTTTAAAACTGAGAATACATTTCTGCTAGTAATCTCAGTTCGAAAGAGTAATATAAACGATTTATCCTTTTTTTAAATGAGAAGAAAGGTTTTACATTAATATCTTCCTCAGATTAACATAACCAAATTTAAATTCATGCAACTCAGAGAGAATTAGAGATGGTAAACTACCAACATGTAAACATATGCAAAAACTTGCTAAAACGTGTTCATCAGCTTTTTGTCTATTTTCGTTGTGAATGCTCCCAGCACCAGGATTTCTATCAACTTTTTAAAAAGATGCTTAGTCTACTAGTTTTGACCAAGGACAAGACTGCTTTAAGAGTCGCCCTGGATTTTATTTCTCTATTTAAGTCACTTTAATGTCAACTGTTCTGTCCCAGGACATTTTTTCTATCTTAGTACAGGATGTCCTTTTCTCTTTGTAAACCACACGGTGACAAAATGTCTATAGTCCTGGGTGTTGGGGGACAACGTACAAGGAACACGCCTGCACGTAATCATCGTCCTAGCCGCCATGGCCTTAACGGTACGTGATAATGTTGGAAGGGGCGGGTCAATTCGGTGTGAAGGTGGCAGTTCAGAAAGCAGAGGGCGTCGTATGAGTTATTGCTGTTACTCTGAAATCCAAACATTTGATAACCATTTTTATTTTTTCAAATAATTATTTTTATAGGCTGATTCAGTATCTATGAATAGGAGAAAACGCTCCCTTTGAAAGAGGGAACTCTCAAGTATGCATGTTAAACTACTTTCTTCTAAAGTTTTTTATTATTTTAAAATTCATTTTTCTTATTTTTGTTTTGTTGAGGAAGTTGAGAACGACCAAGGAAAGTTCTGGACAGCAATAAGGAAAGGAAGCCGGCAGTGCAGGAAGGCAGGTTGCCTGTGACCAGCCGTGGGCTGAGCCACGGAGGAAGGACTTCAGGCTTCGATGCGGTTCTCACCCAGCTCAGGGGAGATACGCGAGGGGTGTTTCAAGTTCGCTATAAAAATACTCCTACACAGCCTCTCGCCCGCGGAAGCCAGGGCTCTGTTATAAACATACGATTGCAGTTGAACTGGATGTGATTGAAATGTTTCGGTTGGATGTATTCATGACAGTGACTAGAACATGGGAACAAGTGGAGAACATAATTCAGCCCAAGAAATACATGGAGCGTTAAGAAAATGATTAGGAACGAGGGGTTACCCGGAAGCTGGAGGTGGACCCAAAGCAGAGGGGGTCAGAGAGGGGTCACATTGGAAAGACCGAAGCATGAAAAAGACAAGAGTTTGCAAGGAGCCCTCCAACCCCTGCCTCAGAGAAGTGCTGTGTACCGTGCGCGGTGCCAGGATCAGAGATGGGGCGCAACTGTTAGATCACATCCTTTACTCGGGCCGGATTCTTTTAAGCAAGGAATCCTTTTTAACCTTCCTGTGAACTACGTAGTCCCTATTGTAGCACATCTCCCGGGGCTGCCGTACAAAGTGCCTCAGACCGCGTGGCTTCAAACAACAGAAATGTATCGCCTCGTGGTCTGGAGGCCGGAAGTCAGACATCAAGGTGCCTGCAAGCTGGTTCCCTCTGAGGCCGCGAGGGAGGGTCTGTCCCAGGTAGCCCCCCCCTCCGCTTTCTGTGGTTTGCTGGCATCCTTGCCGTCCCTTGGCTTGAAGAAGCATCACCCGATCTCTGTCTTCACCTTCACCTGGAGTTCTCCCCGTGTGTCTTTGTATCCAAATTTGCCCTTTACAAGGACACCACACACACCGACACCCTCATCTTAACTTGTTTGTCTGCAAAGACCCTATTTCCAAATAAGGTCACGTTAGGATGCCAACCTCTTCTTGGGGACACCATTCAAGCCATGACATTCACTCTTTTGATCGTGACGCCAATAAATTTTCTTGCCTAGTGAATATTGCACATTCTGAAGGCCCTGGTTTACTAGAAAATGGAATAGTTTAGTCTTGCGGGCTTTCAAATATTCTATGTGCAGTTATTCCCAAAAGCTATTTCTAAACAGGACCTTTTAATACAACCAAGCAGGAGTCCATCTTGACCTAACCATTTACGTAAAAACACAGTAGTAGAGGGCATTTACTGACGCCACTTTAAGGCAGCACGTAGCAGGCACAGGAACTCATGAAGTTTACCCAAAACGCGTTGCTTCAATTACAGGAGAAAGAAAAGTGAACAGTTCCTGGGTGCCAGACTTATTTTTCTTATTTATTTTTAATTCACTTTATCTTGCTATATTAAATGCACCTTTGTAAACCATCTATCTCTTTGCGAAGAATGCAATGTATAAAGAGATTAATCACTGTTAAAGTTCACATATATAATCTCATTTAATCCTCACTACATCTCCAATTTATAATTATTATATTTCCCCCTTTTATAGATTAAGAACCTGAGAGGTTAAGTTATCTACAAAAGGGCATATCATTAATGAGCATAAAATTCAGGATTAAAATCTAGTGCTGACAGATTCTAATGTTTATAATTAATATAGTACGTAGGAACAGTTTTAATAGACTTCATTTTTAGAGCAGTTTTAGGTTCACGGTAATACTGAGTGGAAAGTACAGGGAGTTCTCATGTACCCCCTCCTCCCAGCATGCACAGCTTTCCACACCATCAACATCCCCACCAGCTGGTACATTTGTTGCCATTGGTGATCCTACACTGACACGTCATTATCACCCAGAGTCCACAGTTTTACGTTTGCACACACTCTAGGTGTCGCACATCTGTGGGTTTGGGCAAAGGCGTAATGTTATGTATCCACCGTTATAGCATCATACAGCCCCCCAAATCCCCTGTGCTCCCCTATTCATCCTCCCCTGGAAACCACTCATCTTTTCACTGTCTCCATAGTTTTGCTGAATACTGTACTTTTTAAAGGCAAACAGTATTATAAGGCTTATAAGGAAAATAGCCCCCCTCCCTAGTGTCAGGCATCCCTAGCTCTCAGTCCCATTCCCCAGCAGCAACCTGTTATAAGCCTTCTGGCTGTTTTCCCACTGTTTATCTCCGTATTTCTGAATTATAGTTTTATATTGCTTATTCTTGATTTATTAATTTTAGACATTATCTATTTGGACCTTATTCATTAGCAACTATAAAGCTTCCACATTCTTTTACATTCTTCCCCACTTCCCTCTTTCCCAAAGTACGTATGTCATTGTTTCTGTTAAATATTCAGTGTATACCTTAGTCTGAACGTGGAAGTACTGGTCATGGCTGAGAAGAGTGGTAAACTACGATTACATTTCCTTTCGTTCCAAACTTTTGTTCCCCCTGAAGTTATTAATGGTCTTGTTTCGCAAGAGTTCTTGTTATTCATACACTTCGTTTTCTCTGTTCTTACCACACATTCCTTCCATGCTCTACGTCACTATCATAAACACCTTTGACACTATGATTTGCAAGATTAAACATATCAGGAATTTACGAGCGAGTATGAGAGTTCCAGTTGCTCCACATCCACATCAACACTTGCCTTTCATTGTTAGCTGTACTACTGGGTGTGTGGTAGGATCCCATGTGGCTTTAATTAGCCTTTCGCTGATGACGAATCAAGTCGAGCATCCTTCCAGGTACTTATTAGCCATCCAAATATACATCTTCCTTGGAGAAATGTCTATTAAAACATTTTTCCCATTTTTATTATTTTTTTGTATTAATTGAATTTTGGTAATTCTATATATTCCAGACACAACTCAGATCACTGTCTTGCAAATATTTTCTCAATCTGTGGCTTGCCTCTTCATCTTCTCAGCGATGTCTTTTGAAGAAGAAAAGTTTTAAATTTTGATGAAGTTCAGTTTATTGATTTTGTTTTTCTTTCATACAGTTCATGCACTTTGTGTTGCATTGAAGGAATCTTTGCCAAACTCAAGGTCATTAGGATTTTCCCTCGTGATTTCTTCTGGTAACGCATTGCCCAATGAAGTAGCCACTGCCTCCAAATGGCTAATTGAATTTAACATCAAATAAAATGAATTTTTTTAAACTTTGTTCCTCAATCACAGTAGCCACATTTCAAATGCTCGACAGTCATATGTGGTTATTATTCTGGGAAATACAAAGTATATTTCCATCATCAAGAAAGTTCTATTGAATAATGCTCTAACATTCTATCGTTTTACCTCTCACATTTAGGTCTGTGATGCATTTGAGCATAACTTTTGTATGTGGTGTGAGGTAAAGGTTAATATTTCTTGCATGTGGTTACTCAATTGTTCTAGTATCATTTTTTGAAAAGATTATTCTTTCCCCATTAGATCGCTTTTGTACCTTGGTTGAAAATCAATTAGCTGTATATGTTTGGGCCTAATTTTAGACTGCTTATTCAGTTACATTGATCTCTTGGGCTCCCAATCAGTGACAATACTCCCTTATTGGAATCCTAAAGAATACCTCTGCAGTTTTCCTTCCTTGGCTTGCGGTTTCACATTGCTGAAGATATTGGAATTTTCTCGTTTTTCAGGTGTTGGACACGCTATCTTGTCTCACAGAATTCTCTCTTTTTCTGCTTTGCCTCCCTATGTTGGCTTCTTATAGGAAAGCAGAGCTAGATTTCGCTCCTCACACCTCTTTCTTGTTCCAACATCAAGTGACACTTGATTGTACTGAACACTGAGTTTTGAGCACAGTCAAATGGATGCATGTAAGGAGAGTTAAGAGGTAAGAGTGGAATTCTGCAAAGTCAAAATACATTCGATGAAATCCATTTTTCCTGAACTTTTTAGGAGACAATTATGGTGTACATTAGAGGTATGGGCATCTAGACGTGAAAAAAGGTTTTGAATATACTGATTTCCTGCATTTTCTCGTCTCTGCCCCTAGAGTCACAGTTTTAGATAGCTGTGAATGCTCACTGAGAAGTTCCTGGTCGGTGGGGTTCTTATTTCAAAAGATGAAATGCTCCAGTACCAGTTGTGATTGTTTTTAGTTTGCTGTTATGGTTTAAAGTCACCTATGACCCCATCATTTCCCTTTTCAATCTAAAGACTTTATCCATTTGACATGGGGAAAGGAAAGGGAATGTAATTCCTTTTGAGATGATGGGAGCCCTTGCACCCCTGAGCAGACTGAGGAGGAGAGAACTGCAACTAAGTCAGAATCTGGAAGCATTTCTGCAAAGAGTCCTTCTTCGAATCCTTAGAAAAGTGAAACTACAATGACAGCCACCACCCCACCACCACCACGAACAGTAATGACCAGTAATGACGAGGTCAGCCACCCATTGAGACTAAGGTGAGAAGGAGACCATGCCCGCCCTCCCCCGCCCGGTGTGATTCCCCAGTGAGCTGCATGATCTGAGAGCTATTATGTAACAGATATGTAGGGTAATTATTCCATTGATTCCACAAACATGGACTTTGATCCACTGGCTCGTTAGAGATAGCCAGAGAGTTGCCATGGAAAGACCATTTCACAGAATTATTAAGTGATTCCTGGGCCCTATTCAGAAACGCTGAGAAAAAGGAAAATACACACAGGTTTTATTAAGGTATTAATTCATTCCACTCCTTTCTATCACAGAGAAAGTAGGCTGTAGCTAGGACAAATGTCCCCCCAAATCAAGTCTCATGGAGCTGTTGTGGTCAACAAAAAAGTATATATAATTCTCGAACATAAAAGAGGGAATGGATTCAGGAGCCTACAAATCAAACCCTCAGAAATGCACTTTATGACAGGCTATTTTATAAGGTTCAGAATTTGGATAAAGAATAAATAAGGAAAATATTTTGTCTTCTCAAAATGCACATTTACAGCTACACTTAAGTCTAACTGTGTCCTCACCATTACGTGATGTGCACACGCACACGCAAAGACGAAATGGCATGCTTGATACTGGGACTATCTGGGTTAGGGACTATCTGGGTTAGGGACTATCTGGGTTAGGGACTATCTGGGTGGTCCTTATATAATCTGGACGTGTCTATATTATAGCATATATAGGGCACAGATATACCACGATAAAATGAGAAAACAATTCCACTTGAATTTCCCCAGGGCATAAACTACTACAGGGCATAAATGGATTCACTGAATTATTCTAAGCCTAGGAAGTTGAATTAATTCCTTTAACATACAAAAAATTAGATTTTAACAAAATTGAGTGTGAGGCCATACCCACCCTCCTTAAGAGCCTAGAGGTGTGCTGAGTCCCTGAAAATTTGACCACTGAGGGGCACAGTTTTTAATTAAAATGAATTTAAGTAGTTGCCTGTGGCTAGTGGCTACCGTACTAAACAGTGCAGATATTGATTGCTTCCATTATCACAGAAGTGATTAAACAGTGCTCTCTCAGTGAAAACGGTGTCCAGTGGTGCCCCGTTGATTAAAGTTCCTTGACTTCCTTGCAGAAAATGTGCTGGAGTAAAACCTAGTGTTACTGGTCTAATATTGTACTTTGTTTATAGAGACAATACATTTTGTATACTTTATTATGTTTAGGAACAAGACAGATACTTTGATTGGAGAATGTACAGATGAATGTAAATATTTCATTTTAGATTGTGCTTTTCTGTACTAGAATTTCCATGTGTTCTTTTTCAATCATTTTTACTTCTCTATTGATATTCCCCATCTGTTTCCACACTGTGTTCATATTTTTACTTAAATCCTTCAAACTGCTTGTTTTTATCATATTAAAGTCCGTCACGTGTGCCATTTCAGGTCTTTTTTATTTTTAACTGATTTTTCTCCTACTCATGTTTTTCTCACTTTTTCTTCTTTATGTGTCTGGTGATTTTTTATTGTCTGCTGGGCTAGTAGATGCCCCTTTGTTGAATGTCCAAACGTGACTGCCTTCATTTAAAGGGAATTAAGTGTAATTCTGAGGCAGTTCAGCTTGATCTTTTAAGTCTTGTTTTTAAGCTTTGTTAGGGCACGCCTGCAGTAGTCTTTACTCTTGGGCTAGAGTAGCCCTGTTCTTAAGGCATATCTCCTTTGGGACGTCGCTTGAGTGCTTGGTGTGTTCAACGAGGTCTCTTCATACTACTGCACTGTTTCCCAGCCCCACGTGAGTTCTGGGATTTCCACTCAGCTCGCTTCTCCTTGGTAGTTCGCCTGCTATGTCAGCACCTTGCCTTTTGCAGGCAGAGTCAAGTGTCCGGTCAAGGACTCAGGGGACATCTGGGTAGATTTCCAGGCACTCCTTATATCCTACCCTCCAGCTCTCTCTTTGGTCCTACTCTCCAGTCTCCGTCCCTGCAGCTCAGCAGGACTGCCTTGTTCTATGTGGGCCCCCCTTGTATTGCACGATACCATCAAACGGATGCACCGTGGTAAAAATAAATAAATAAATAAAATGCAAACTGGCTTTTTAAAAAAGCAAAGTCCCACAGAAAAATCAGTGTAGAACATGAAATGAAGGTGATGGCAACTAAATCTGATTCCAGTAGCAGACACGCCTGCCTTTAGTAATACAGTATAGTTATTTAAGAATGTAATTAAAATATCATTTTTTTTCTTCAGCCAACATGTATTACTTTTTTCAATTGGCTACAGAGCTGTTAGTACCTAAAAATTTTTAAGTTGAACCTAACTTCTTAATAAACAAACACTTAAGAGTTTCTTTTGGACGAAGCTGCTGTGGGAACTTTCCCGAGACACGAAGGGCACCATGACCTGGGCGAGTTGGGGCCCTCTGGACCAGAGAGCTCATCTGTCTGGGCATCACTGTTCCTACCTGCAGAGGCAAGGGTTGTGGTAAATTGTCCTCAAGTTCTCTTTTTATTCTAACATTTTAGGAATCTGTTTCTGTATTATGACAGCTGATTCCTAAGTGGTCCCTTGAATGTGGAATGTTAATTTGGCCATTTTTCCATCGGGGGAGGAAAGAAGAAATGCTGAGATTCCCAACTTGTCTGAAGCAAGGGTCCCCATGGCTCCTAGAAAAAGAGGGAGACAAGACAGATCCATGAGTGTCTCAAGCAGCTAAGAACCAGGATTTTAAAATCAGTTCCAATCCCCACGTCAGACATGGCCTGGCTCTAATCCAGAAAAAAAGCACGATATCCACCCCAGAACACTCCCACACCTTGAGAACACGGCCGTTAACCTGGGTCCACCACGCTAACCTGGGGCCAAAGGACTCCATGGGGAAAGCTCAGAATGTCCATTGAACTTGGACAGAAAAATAGTCACCTTTATTTTTATTAACCTTTAACTGAAATTGAGCATTTCCTTTGGTTATGAATGTAAGTCCACAAACCACAGGAGTATCAGCATTCCCTATGACCTTGTCACCAACTGAAATAATCAGTATTTTCATGTCACGGTACGCTTGTTACAAATATTTCAAAATATCATTTACACTCCCAACCACTCTGAAATTGCAGTCATTTTTGGGCCTGCTACAGAACTTGTTACTTAGTGCATTATGGAGGAAAATTATTACTATATCACAAAATATTTTCTGATATTTGCATTTCAATATGAGTTGTTTCCTTGGTAATCTTAAATCTTAGTTTTAACCTTTTATTGCGGAGGACTTGGAACATACATAAAAGTAGATTAAATGATATATAGAAGCGCACATACCCATCACCCAACTATACCCCCAAATCCTTTCCAATGCTACATTATCTTGTAGTAAACCCTAGATGTCATATGATTTCATCTGTAACTATTTCAGTATGTACTTCTAAAATATAAGGTCTTTTTCTTGAAGTATAATCATAATACCATTCTCACACTTTAAAAAATCAACACATCCTTAAAGAGCATCAAATATCCCATCAGTGTTCAAGTTTCTAAGCATAAGTGTTAGCTTTTAAAAAATTTTTTTAAATTAGAATTCAAATAGGGTCACACTTTTAATTAGTTGATATGTCTTTTAAGTCTCTTAATTTCTAGATTCTGCCTCAATTCTTCTCTCTTCTTGCAATTTATTTCTTGAAGTTAAAAAAGGGGGGCAGGGCTTCCCTGGTGGCGCAGTGGTTGAGAGTCCGCCTGCTGATGCAGGGGACACGGGTTCGTGCCCCGGTCCGGGAAGATCCCACATGCCGCAGAGCGGCTGGGCCCGTGAGCCATGGCCGCTGAGCCTGCGCGTCCGGAGCCTGTGCTCCGCAGCGGGAGAGGCCACAGCAGTGAGAGGCCACAGCCCTGAGAGGCCCACGTACTGCAAAAAAAAAAAAGAAAAAAAAAAATGGGGAGAGGTTGTTTATCCTGCAGAGTTTCCCCATCTGGGTTGTGGGTTGCATCCCCGGGTCATAGTTTATCACGTCCCTCTTTCCTCTGTTTCCTGTCAACTGAGAGTTCATCTAGAGGCCTGATGCCATCAGGTTTGGGGGCAGAAGGAAGCCATTGGTTTTCAATGTTTAGATCCATTAGTTAAGTGGGGGTTGCACAATGCTTTATTTGAACTCTATCATTCTTATAACTTATTATCTGTAATATTTCTTCAAGAAAAAAATATGCCTCATCAACTGTTTGGTTACCCAGTGATACAGTTAGTATAGAAAGATGGAATACACACTCTAGATTCTTTCCCCTTGTTTACCAGTTTTCCAGATAATGAGTCAGTTCCTTTTTATACTGTGGGCTTCACCCAAAGGTCAACCAGGCTGATGTCACAGAACAGTTAAGGCCTCCTATCGTGGACCATCCCGGGAGATGCAGAGGGTGATCTGGGCTCCTGTCCAGTCATCCCAGCCACAGTGATGGCCGTTTCTCCTCCAGCACACCCTTACTCTCCATCTCACGCATGCTGGTGTTGTGCTGTGATGTACACACGGAAACCAATCCCGCAGCCGCAGCTGTGGTGTCGGAGGGGCCACCAACTTTAAATTCGATGGTCTGGTTCAGACACTGGCTGCGCCGCTTACTAGCTGGGCCCGTCCTCCACTCCTCTGAGCTTCCGTTTCTTCATAAGGCAGATGGCAAAAAAAAAAAAAGGCAAAAAATTATACCTCACTGGAAGAAATTGTTTTGAGAACTAAAGAGGAAAACATTCCTGAAAGATTGAGACATTGCTGGCCCTCAGCAGGTATTTGTTAAACCTGACTCTTAGTTCCCCCAAAGCAGGGGCTTGTTAATTAGATCTTCGGTAGCAGCCAGAGGAGTCAAAAGAAAATGTTTACCATGAGATACCCCTGACTTAGACCCCGCAGTCACAGCACATCCCTACCCACCAGGCTCTCTCCCGTCTCCCTGGCTGACTTACCCCTGTTTCCTCCCCTCCCTCCCTCCGTCTTCCCTTCCCTCCTCCACCCGCCTCCTCTGTCTTGGTCTTTCTCTGTCCCTGGACTCTCTCTGTCTTGGTCTTTCTCTCTCTCGGACCCTCTCTCTCACACGCTCCCATGTTCACTTCTCTCCTGTTCAAGGCACAGGGTGCTCTGCGGGGTGGGAGCCTCCCGTCTCTGAAATGCTCTTTGCAGTGAACCACGTCCCACCCACGACAGGACACGTCCCCTCTCTTCCCTTGGTCCCATAAGCTCCCTTCTTCATGACCTTGCAACACAGCTGGCATCCCCCCCATCCTGGGCTTGAAATGCCTGTATCCTGCTCGAACCCCCGGTCCAACGGGAGTATCTGTGCTGTGTTTCGGTCCATCCATATACGCTCAGGGGGCTCATCCAAAACATCAGCTGGGCCCCCCAAGCCCCTCAGGCTTCCCTTTGTGCACCAGCCTGGCCAGGTTCGTCTTCCATTTGAGGAGCTGAGACCCTGGCCCTTCAATTGCCCCCCTAAGCAGGTCAACCCCCATACACACTTCCCTTCCCTTTCGATGACGTAGCGGCTTCTCTGAAGCAGAGCTGCCCCTCGGGATATGGTTCCCGTGCTCACAGCCTGCATGCCCTTCAGCAATATCTCACGCACATCTCTCACCAGTGTCTCATCCACCGTCTCTCATCAACGTCGGTTCTCGGGCCTCGTGTCTCTCCTCAGCCCTCAGAGGTCTCACCGAGGGGGCGTGGTGGGCAGCCTGGCGCATCTCGGTTGTGCGGATGTAAGTTAAGATGTGCGCATCCCCGTGTATCAGCCGTGTCCCCTGAGCCTTAGTTTCCCTGTTTGAAACGGACATGAAAGCACCTGCCTCTCTCTGTTCTGAGGCTCGTTAGTGGCGGTCAGTGCTGGGCGCGCGGGTGGCTGACACACCTCGGAGGGTACACCCCGCTGGGTCCCTGGGCCCCCTCCCTCTCTCCCTGTCCAAGGTCGCGGCTCTCCCTCCGCGTGGTTCTAAGGTCATTTCCTCCTGGTGCCAGCTGCTCCCAGGCAGCGGCTAATGCCACGCTTTGGAGTCAGAGCAGCCTGGGTCCAGATCCCAAGGCTGACGCCTCCTGTGTGGTTTTCAACTCTGGAAAGGGGAGAGGATTCTTAGGAAGACGCAAGAAGCCAGTGAGGGTAAAAACACAGCACAGCGCCCGGTAGCTTGTGATTTGGGAAGAACAGTTTTTAAGAAACGGATTTGTATGCATAACATCCATTTGCAGCTGGTGATGGTGGAGTCAGTGACTAATAAAAATGTCATTTCCTGCGATTTTTATAAATTACAGTAAATATGCAGTAATCACCCCCATTAGCTGCTGAAATGCAGGCAGCCATCTGGAGGGGAGGCCCGGGACCTCAGTGAAGCCTCAAGAGGTAGACCCCACAGGTGCAAATTGACACCTAGGAAAACAGTAGTTAGTACACGCTAGAATTTGGAGAAGGGGAAGGTGTTAAAATAAATGTATGTCAAGCAAATTTGGACTTCTCCACGAGGATCTGTCATGTCAAACAGGAAATAGCTATAAATTACTTGTAATAGTAAAAATCTTGTCATTTAGAACCTTTAAAGCAACGGGCTCATTTAACACATCAACTCAGAGATCATAATCTAGGACAGTCAGCCTGGGTATTTATTTCACTTTTAATGTGTAGAAACCAGAGCAAACTATGCGTGATCCACAAAAGACCCCTAGCCTCTCATCAGCTCTGGGAGCCACAGAACGGGGCAGAGAGACTGCCTGGGGCCCGGGGTGAGGTGTGTGTCAAGACAGGAAAACCCTTCCTGCTCCTAAAAAGACAATTAAGACGTGATTGGAAGTGTCACGGCTCGGGTCGCCTCATAATGAATAATTCCAAATAAATCCCACCATTATTCTGTTTATTTGTTTTACTTAGAAGCTATTTGAAGTCGTTGGAGCTGAAAGTATGTTTCAACATGCCAAGCGTATTGACGCTATCTTGTAATCATCTTGCTAACGAGTCCGCAGGCAAACGATAATTGGAATTCTGTGTTTATTTCAGATACCTCAATATATACTACCCGCAGATAGGAATCCAGCTCAGAGACGTTGGTAAAGGGGCTGCAACGCCCCCGAGAAAGTGGTCCGGGAGTGCGACTCCAGAAGACGAGCACGCAAAGCCATCCTTCTGCTGCCTTATCGGGAGGCTCGGTGGCAGCAAGGTACTTCGGACAGAGCTGCCTAATGAAGTTTGCATGCACTGAATATATATTTGATGTCGGTTGATGCAGGGTGGGGGGAAGGCTCTGGGGAGAAGGAGTGAGAGAACGTAGCCATGCACCAAACTAACCACTCGCCTTTTCCACCAATAGTGGGAGTTGGGCACGGAGCTCACATTCACACCTGTGTTGTCATCCTGAGCTCTGAGGAAGGACCGAGCTGGTCTCCAGAAGGACACTAACCCAGGGCTGCAATACCTCCCGCTTCCCCTGTCTTCTTCCTGGTGTCCCCACCTTCCACGTTTGCTCCCTTACCTGCCAAGCACACACACGTGGGACGCACGCACGCACGCGCGCACACACACACACACCCCCCACAGCCCAGAAGGGCGCAGCAAGGACAGCAGCCACATTCAGAAACCCTAGGTCTGTTGTTTGGGTAACTTTGCCCCTTTTTTACTCTTCCACGTTCTGCCAAGTCCCACTGCTAGTGGGGTGAAAACCTGCCACTGTCCAAGTGTATGAACGCAGGCTAATTTTAAAAAACACTGAATTTAATCTTAACGAGAAATTACATTTTAAAATTACCTTCAAACTGATACGCAGTTTAACTAGTTCCTTGCACTTAACTGGTTACCTTAAAAATAGTTGTTGGTTTGTCTCTGAATTTAACCCTGTTTTCATCATAACCGCTAATTTTCGTAGATGGGTTACTGGTTGTTAGGGAAGAAGGGCGCTTTGATGACAGGAGAGCATATATAGGCAGAGAGTTTAGACACTATTCAGATCACTTCGGTAAAAATTTTGTAATTCGGGAAGAAAACCTGATCCTGGGAAACAAATTATCCAGATTAACAGCCTCTAGAACCAACACCCAACCCAACCAAACGAAACCAGCCTCAGTTCGTCACTTTACTTTAGCAGGACATGTATGTATGTGAAGTAACACATTGATTTTTTGGAATCAAATAAATTGAAGAACTGGGTTCTTTCTCTAGCATAGGTAATTTCTAGAAATGCCAGCAACCTACATAGTTAGCCTCAATGACTGGAGTATTACTGATGAAAGAACGTTTGTCTTTTTTCTCTTTTTTTGTTCTTCTTTGGTGAATTGAATGGATAACCGTCTAGATTCTGCATTTCTAAACTATATAGAACTGTAGAGTAATTGTTGCCTGTGTTGACTGCATATTATTTTAACACATCCATTCATTTTAAGAAAGTTAATTTCTATAGAATAATGGATAATTGTGAAAATATTTGGGGCAAAATGGTGCAAATTCATTATTTGACTAACAACTGTGCACACTGCGTTTTCTTGGTTCTAAGACACACGTGTTTAGTTTTATCATCTCTGGAATCTAAGTGCTCCATTACCCTCAGTGACAGCTCACAGTTATAAGTGGCAGAGTTTTTTCCTTCACAGTGGCATGTAAAATAAAGGTGCATCTTACGGTAACTGGCATCTTAGGCTTGTTGAAAAGAAAAAGTGCATGTGAGTGGTCGTAACCTACAGATAATTTCTTATCCGTGTGGTCAAGGATCAGCTCTTCTTTTTTGTGTGTGTGTGGTACGTGGGCCTCTCACCGCTGTGGCCTCTCCTGTTGCGGAGCACAGGCTCCGGACGCGCAGGCTCAGCGGCCATGGCTCACGGGCCCAGCCGCTCCGCGGCATGTGGGATCATCCTGGACCGGGGCACGAACCCGTGTCCCCTGCATCGGCAGGCGGACTCTCAACCACTGCGCCACCAGGGAAGCCCCAAGATAAGCTATTCTTCCTGGACACT
Source organism: Delphinus delphis (assembly GCF_949987515.2). NCBI lineage: Eukaryota > Metazoa > Chordata > Mammalia > Artiodactyla > Delphinidae > Delphinus > Delphinus delphis. Next base: position 77,138,438 of record NC_082700.1, read on the forward strand.
TCCTTACAGAGAGATTATAAATTACATGCCCAAATGTCAGCATGGCTCTTTTTATTCTAAAAAGTCTCGTATTTATCATAAGTGGTTCGCACTAGATCGCTCTGTGTATTTGACAGAGGGGCCTTAGTGCCTTGGACCAGAGGTGGTCCAACACCAACTGAAAGATTTCCCAATGAAAACTCTAGAAGACTCTCAAAGGATGAAGGAAGGAGGCCAGTTTCCCAATTGGTACCCAAGCTGATGATGAGTCAGAAAAGAAACATCAAAGTTAGTGCCACTGAATGGGATTTAGTTAGTATTTTAAATTTCAAGATGAGCCCACAAATTGTGCATCAAAGTACTAAGCTACACTTGTGCTTGCTTTCTGGAACCTTTACAAGGCAATTATTGTAATGCAGGAAAATCTCTACCACTGAGCCCACAGCCATGTCACGCGATCGTTCCAGCCCGAAGTCTTTCTGCGTCTTTTCTTGGAGCCAGACGTCTTGGGGAGGATTGGGAGCCAATCCTTTTTTTTCTTCTTTTTTTTATAAATTTAGTTATTTTAGGCTGCGCTGGGTCTTTGCTGCTGCACGCGGGCTTTCTCTAGTTGTGGCGAGCAGGGGCTACTCTTGGTTGCGGTGCACGGGCTTCTCATTGCGGTGGCTTCTCTTGTTGTGGAGCACGGGCTCTAGGTGCATGGGCTTCGGTAGTTGTGGCACACAGGCTTCAGTAGTTGTGGCTCTCAGGCTCTAGAGCATAGGCTCAGTAGTTGTGGCGCACGGGCTTAGTTGCTCCGCGGCATGTGGGATATTCCCGGACCAGGGCTCGAACCCGTGTCCCCTGCATTGGCAGGCCGATTCTTTTTTTGTGTGTGTGTGTGTGGTACGCGGGCCTCTCACTGCTGTGGCCTCTCCCGTTGCGGAGCACGGGCTCCGGACGCGCAGGCTCAGCGGCCATGGCTCACGGGCCCAGCTGCTCCGCGGCATGTGGGATCTTCCCGGACCGGGGCACGAACCCGTGTCCCCTGCATCGGCAGGCAGACTCTCAACCACTGCGCCACCAGGGAAGCCCTGGGAGCCAATCTTAAATACTAGGTCAGTCTGAGGTGATGTGGGGACAGTAAGAGAGAAGAGAAAGAATTTGTTTCGACTTCTAAATTTTTAAATGCTAAGGATTCCAGACAGGAAAAATGGACCTATCGCCTCTGTGCTCCAGCAGCAGCCTCTGTGCACAAGCTTGCTGGCCTGTGGGACACAGAGATGTGGACACACGGGCATATAGTGAGCGTCCGTGTTCATTTTTTTCTGGCAGAGATGCTACTGCTCTACTCGCGGCCCCCTGTGCTTTCCCTCGTCTCGCTCTTCCTGGGAGCATTACCTCACCGTCCTATACATCCGATTTAAAGGGAATTACCTATTCCTTCAATTATTTGTCCCTTATCAACTGATGTTACACTACAAGGATTCGTATTCAAAGGCCAGAAAGAAAGAGCACGTCATGGCATGTGGCCAAATAAAAGAGTAATGTTCTGGTGAATTTAGCCTAAATAATTTACTGCTATATAAAGGTGGAAAAGTGGAAGGTGAACCCTTTGACCAATAAATCTCTCCTGCCCGTGAAAGCCTTATCTGGGCCCCTCCGACATATTCCGCGCACAGAAGCCATCATCACCGGCTCTGGTTCGTTATTTGTAAGCCCTGATCCTTCTGCACTCGGTGTCCTAAATACGGATAATTAGCATCAGTTTATCACACTTCTGCATATTTTCTCTTCTCTCCAAACATGCACGCTTCTATCGGCTGCTGTTGGGCCGCAGAAGATTATGGAGACGGATTGCAGAGAATGAACGTGCTCCGCGAGATTAGGAAGGAATAGAAACAGGAACTTGGCCAATGAATTCCTCGCGAGAGCCTTATCATGCAATTACACGTTGCCTCGCATCACACTCTCCCAGCCTCTTAATCCAGCGCCCCACCAAGAATAAGATTTCACTAATTTCTGAATTACTGCATCGCCTCCCAACTCGCTCCCGAGAACGGTTCGAAGGAGAAATGCTGCCGAAAACTACACACCCAACTTTACAATAAAGCGTGAAACTTGAAATGTCGGAAAGGGCGGCGTGGCTCGGGATGGCTCCGCGTTTTAGCTGCTACTAAGCCTTGTGGCCTAGAGAGACACTCACTGCCCTCTGAGCCCCAGATTCCCTCACGGGCCACTTTGGGGGTTCAGAACTGGATGAATGGGAGGATTATCTTCTCTTAAACAAACGATCTGATGCGTTTTAAAACAGGACAAAGCATTCACTGATTTTCTTATCATCGCTGCTGATGACAGCCGTGGTGCCCTGAGTACCCTGGGCGGTCACTTGACCCCTTTGAGAACAGGCTCCCCCCTCAAACTGACTTTTTCCCAATCAGGGCCACCACCCCCTTTCCCGGGGCTGACACGTTATAGTTTCTTAGGCACATCAACCTGTATAAACGGGAGAAGTCTTGCCCCCCCCCGCCCCGCCCTCTGCCGTGTCTCACAAGAGTGTAACCACGACCTGTCCCTGGGCATCCACACTGGGGCTTTCTCTCGCTCCTCTGCCTGTTAAGGTCATTCTCCCCGCGCTTTGTAGTACTTAGGTATTTTTTTGTTTGTTTTGTTTGTTTGTTTAACATCTTTATTGGAGTATAATTGCTTTACAATGGTGTGTTAGTTTCTGCTTTATAACAAAGTGAATCAGTTATACACATACATATGTCCCCATATCTCTTCCCTCTTGCGTCTCCCTCCCTCCCACCCTCTAGGTGATCACACACCACCGAGCTGATTTCCCTGTGCTATGCGGCTGCTTCCCACTAGCTATCTACCTTACGCTTGGTAGTGTATATATGTCCATGCCTCTCTCTCACTTTGTCACAGCTCACCCTTCCCCCTCCCCGTATCCTCAAGTCCATTCTCTAGTAGGTCTGTGCCTTTATTCCCGTCTTACCCCTAGGTTCTTCATGACATTTTTTTTCTTAGATTCCATATATATGTGTTAGCATATGGTATTTGTTTTTCTCTTTCTGACTTGTTTAAGGAGACTCATTACGCCCTTCCATCCACCAGGGGACTATTTCTCGTCCAGAGCAGCAGTCAGGCACTCAGATGCACCCACAAAATCAAGGTGCTGCGGCGGGAGAGAACCCTACAGGCCTGCGGTGATGATTCCCGGAAGGAACGGAAATCCAGATCAAATCTTCAAAACGTTTGCGCTTGCAGACAAGAAAGGCCAGGTCCTTGTGCGAAGAATTCATCAGCTAAAGAGACTCGCAGCAGTTGTGAAGAGTGTTTACTGTGATGTGCCTGTACTTCGCTTTCTCCAAGTGTTGTCTGTTAGGGCCTCAGGCAGGACGGGGAGAAAGAAAGGATCCCACATTTCAGAAGACCCGCTTCCAGGCTTGGAGTCCAGAGTCAAAACTGGACAACGTTCGTACAAGGAATGTGTCCGAGTGTTTCCCGTGTGCCAGGCCCTGTTCTAACACGGAGCCCCCGAGTAACAACACAAAGAAAGAGGCCCGCCCCGACCAGCTGACAGTTACGATGCTGGGAAGTCCGACGCTGAGGAGGACGGGTTTGCCTTCTGCAACCCGGCCCATCTATTGGCTGACAAGGATTTCCTTTTTTGGAGGGAGCCAGACTGGAACCTCGTTCCCTCACTTGAGAGGGAGAGAGGGACCAAGGCCTGCGAGCAGGCTCGGGGAGGCCCTAGTCTGAGGAGCTACACTCCCTGTAGGGCCAGTGGCTCGGAGTACGCCTGTCATGCTAGAACGGCAGCCTCGAACACAGCAGCTCCAGGCTGCCCGCGCCTCGCGTCCTAGTATCTGTCCAGAAACGAGCAAATACATCTTCCCCACACTGATGTCGGGGCAGTCCTGCTTTGCTTTCCCTGAATCGTCCTCCCTTCCAAAGCCACTGCAGTCCACCCAAGGGGGCCGGGGGTCCTGATGAATGGGGCAAGCGGGCCTAGAGAAGAAACAGGACCGCGTTGTTTTCCTGTCCCGAGACGGGGGCTCTTCGGCGTGGCTCCATCTAAGTCCCCGCTCTAGGACGGTTCAAGCCGAGAGGCAGCAAACGGCCAGGCCGAGGCTCAGGCGCACTTGGGACGTGGGTACCGGAGCTGGGGAAGCCCCAGCCCAAAGTGTGAAATCAGATGAGGTGTTATTAGTAACTCCCTGGGTCATATTTCCTGAAGCTAAACTGGGGGGACGGGGCGGTGAGAGGGAGCCGTTTGCCATTAATCTGGGAACAAACGGTCAAGCTCGGTGACTGGGCTTTTCGCTTTTCTTTTCTCACTCTTCTCAGTGCGGGGAAGCGGCGCGCCCGCGCGGAGCGATTGTGAGGCTCTGCTGGAATTTGGCAGCCCGTGGGCTTGGAGAGCAGCCCCATGCTGGCCGCTATTCAGCGCCCCGCTCTCCTCGAGCTTTGCAAGTTTCACTCAGCCGTGCACTCAATGGCTTCACAAAGCTGATTACAAGCTTCAGCGCATTCCTGAAGGAGCCAAAAGCGACGCAGGTGCAAACGAGCCGAGGGAGCCCCTTATCCCGGTGACAGAATGGGACAAGCTGGGAAAGGCTTGGACCACACAAATCCAAGCGCACCAGGCGGCAGAAAGCCTGCCTTGGGAACCGGGGGTCATTATCCGCCCTATTCAGCGGGGCCCGGGGACCCTGGGGGCCCGGAAGGCCAGCTCGCGAGGGAGAGCCGGCGGCCGTGGGGACCCCGACGGGCCTGCGGCTGGGTTGGGACGCTGGCCGCCCGCGACTTGTGCATTTGCACCGATGGCGCCAGTGAAATCCGTGCTCGGACAGGCCCGGGTCAACACCAGTAGGGACAGAGGACGCAGCCCGGTGTGTGGACTGCGCGCAACCTTTGTTCAACCAGCGTCCAGACCGCACCGCCCTGTCCCTGTCCCAGCCTGGCGCTCCGGGGCCCGGCCACTCCCCCAGGCTACCGACCGTCAGCTCCGAGGGTCACTCTGCGCCCTTTCTCCCCCAGCCCGCCTTCCCCATCTGTCCTCGTGGCAGCCGGGTCCTGCATAGGGCGACCCCGACGCCGTAAGGTGGCAGGGACAGTGTCCGCGCGGGGAGTCAGGATGGCGGGTCACCGGGCCGCCCCGTCGGAGCGCGCTCCCCGGGGCCTAGGATGCCTGCGCCGCGAGTCGGACTCCACGGCGGGGAGGAGGGCCGGCCCCCCTCGGGGGATGAATGACGTCCCCGGCTGCGCTGGAGGACAGAAAACCAGGGCCGCGGGCGGCGGAGAGAGAAGGGCAGCGCCGCGGGGAACGCGCGTGAGAGGAGGGCCCGGGAGGGGGGCGCGGGGGGTGGGGGAACGCGGGCGGAGCTGTGGGGTGGAGCTGGCGCGCCGGCGGCTCTCGGGCAGCCCGGCGCTGTGTCCCGGCGAGCGCAGCGTTACAGCCTTTGCGTGGGGCGGGGGTCCCCCTCGTGCGCACCCCCTCGCCCCGCGTCCCCTCGGCCTCGGCCCGGTCGGCCGCGTGCTGGACCCGGCTGCGCCCGGGGGTCCCCGCGGGCAGGGCGCGCGCGCCGACGCTCTTTTGTCTGATAACTAATTTGAGTTAATGCGATCTTTATGTAAAGCTAACAGCGGATAATTGTCTATTTTCTCGCCAACAATCTCCATCACAATCACTTATCTGGAAACCTGCGGCTGGATTAATCGTTATATTCCCGAGATGAGCGTCGCTGTAATGCGCAGCGAACGCGGGTGGGGACAGGAAAACGCCTCCCCGCGCCTGCGGGCCCTCGTGCCGGCCATTCCGGCTACTGCCCGGGACCCGGTGGCCAGGGGGGTGGTGCCCACGTGCGCGGCTGTAGGGCGCCTGCCCCAGCACTTGCTGTGCGCGCGTGGGTGGCGCGGGAAAGCAGAGGCAGAGGAAGGGCGGGGCAGGGGTGAGGGCGACCTGCAGGGCTGCGGGGCAGGGCGGCAGGGGGCCCCACTGGGCCTCGTCAGGCCCTCGCGAATCCCGACGCGGCCTCCGGCTCCACGCAGCCCAGGAGCTGTCAGCGCCAGAATCAGGTCTTCTGACCTGGGTAAAAGGGTGCCCTCCGCTCCTTCTCCAGAAAAGTTTCTCCCTCTCTTGGCCTGGGTTCCTCCAGCTTCATCCCCTGCCCCACCCACCCGTTCTGCTTTAAGTCCCTAAGTCCCTCCCCCACGATACCCCTCCTCTGGGATCCCCATCTCTGCAAATTATAGGCAATATTTACACGCCCTGAGGTTGAAATCCCCGGGAGAGAAGATTTTGGGTGTGGAAACACGTCCCACTGCCTCAGTCCCCCGGGCGCTCCCGTGTTAGGGGGAAAACACGGTGGCAGATGGATCTGAGGCCTCGCGGGGAGAGGCACTTGCGTGGCAAAGATTTTGCCTTTGACCTGAAGTCAGAACATCAGTTCAGATGAAATCCGGGCGGCGGTGGTGGCGGTGATCAGCGCGTGACCGCCATGTGCAGGATGAAGTGAAAACGATTGACTTCTGAACCCAAGCACTTGGTGTGGCTGGTCGCTTGGAAGCAAACCGTTTGATTCCAGTCACTGCTGCAACTCAGGTGGGCTGGCCAAGGGACCAGCATCGCAACTTTTCAAAATGGCGTTTCCGGAAAAGAGCAAAAAGTCAGTCTCAATTGGTGACAGTTTTCGGCCACGCGGAATGGAACTATTTGTTTCCCTTTTGGCAGCAAAACTCTTAAAATTCTAGAGTGAAAGAATACAGGGAAACAAAGTGCCGTAAAATCAATGGATTTTTAGATAAAGGGGGACCCCAAATTACCCCCTCCCCAAATAAGGCGTTGTAAATTACTGTTCAAATCCTTACGCCTTCCCTTTCCTCTCCAGCAACTTGATGAGGTCTTTAAAAGCAAACAAGTAAATCCACTCTGAGGTCGGCGGCGGCCCAGCCGGGTTTCCCAGGCTGTTTTTTGTGCGGCGGTCGGGAACGTCCCACTTAGCCTCTCACCTGAGCCTTGTCATCCGGGGCATCTCGAAGTGATCTGGGAACAAAGCTGATCCCCGCGACAGCCCCGATGGTCAATCAGGCAGAACAGACTATGCAAATGCAGTGCAGAGACGCAGGGCCGGGAACAGTGGCCCCATTGTCTTGAGCATTTCAAAGCGCTGAGCAGCTGCGCAGACGTGTCGTCTCGGACCCTCGGTTGCCACACTAATGTCATCATTGCAAAACATCAGATTTTGAAAACTGTACAATCCGAATTCATTAGCAGCCTCCGCAGCAAAGGTTTCTCTTCTCCGTGACAAGTTGCAAACTCCAGATCCCCTTCTGTTGGGGGGAGCAAAGGGAGGGGGGAGAGTTTTGCAAGTGACAACCGCTGATGATCCGTCATTTCCTCTTTCTGGTGGATTTGAGGGCTATAAACCCCCCGTCCTTGGAGCTCTGAGCTTGGACGTGTGACTCAAGCACCTCTGAGATGTCGACCTTTCCGCGTTTTCTCCTAAGTGTTGCTTGCAAGTTTTAAATTCCTGAGAGCAACCAAAGTAACAAATGGAGTGAATTTAACAGAACCTCATCTTCTCTCATGATAACACCAGTGAGAGGTTTTGAAGTTCTTTTCTTCAGATTGAACTCAAAACGATGCCTATTAGGGCCACTGTGTGCCCTAAAGCGACAAGGTGGTTACACGAGGGCACGCCCCTTGGCGCCGCTACAAACGGCTCGTGACTCTGGGCGCCCACGCGACACGCATCTTAGGGACCGGTGTACCTGTCCCGACCTGACTGCTGAAACTCCTCCCTGCCCATCGCCGCGCGCCCCCGCCCCCCATCTTCCAGGGTGACCTTGTTTTTCTGAAACTGGACGACGGAGGGACGCCCTGGGCTCACGTGCGGCGCGGGCGGGTCGGGTGCAGGCACGTGGGGACGCGGGGACCACGCGGGGCAGTGCTCCCGGAGGCCCCAGGGCGCAGGTTGAGGCAACTTTCCGCTTCTCACGCGCAGCCCCCCCATCGGTGTCAACCTGTCCTGCTGTTCTCAACAGGATTCCGTGCCCGCTCTCCTCTCTCTCATCCGTGGGCTGGAAATTGTCCCCAGGAAAAGGCAGTCAACGCAGAGAAAGCCACCAGGTCAATTCGTAGCCCGGAGCTGAGGTTGATGGCGGAGGCTGAGCGGCGGGGGGCCGAGGTCTCCCCCGAGCCCTAGGCCGGCGGCGCCTTCCAGTCTCCTGACCAACTGGGCGGGGAGGATTTGACGGAGAGTCAACCAAATAAAGGTTTTGTAAACACGAGGAGGACAGGGGAGTAGATGGAGAAAAGCCCCCAAAGGCTGTGTCTTGTTTGGTGGGGGGCGGGTGCGGGTGGAGGCCGAGGTCGGCCCCCAGGGAAACGCTGTAGGGGGCTTTGCACGAGTGCGGACACCTTGGAGGGAATTGGACTAGAACACTCTTTTTTTCTCCCCCGGAAAATTGTATGCATTTGGCCTGGACCCTACAGTTGCTCTTCCAAGCCTCTTCGTGCCTAGGACACCCCTCCCCTCCCACTAACCCCCCAAACCCGCCGGGCCTCTCCCGCGCCCGCCCCGGCACCCAGGGCAGCGGGACCAGCCCGGCTGGGGCGCGGCCGAGGCCAGAGGGGGCTCCCCGGACCGGGCCACTGCCGGAGGATGCTGCCAGCTCCAGGGAAGCAGAGTTTTTGCCGGGTTGGATCACCAGTGTCTCTCCAGGGTGTGGACAGCACCTGGTTCCCGGTGGGCGTCCAAAGCACGTTTGCTGAGGCCCTGAAGGGGCCCTCGTGTGGCTGGAGGTGGTGGCCCTGGTCAAGTTGGAGGGGAGGTGGGGGGGCCTCCCAGCAGAGGCGGCTCCAGGGCCCGCTGGGCCAGGTCCACAGAGTTGGGGAGCCTGGTCCTGCCCTTGGCTCCGTCTTCAGCTCTCACTCACACGCGCCATGTGCATTCTTACACACTCATGCACCCACACACACTGTGCACTCACCACCCTCACAAGCACCCAGAGTCTCCTTCATACACACACATGCTACCCAGGGCCACACGCATGCTCACTCTCACACCTGAGTTGCGCGCGCGCACACACACACACACACACACACCCTGGGGTCCCACCGTCACAGACTGGCTGATTCTGGGGGTGGCTGGTGGCTGGGGGGAGAAGTCACACAGCTCTACCTGGTACACACAGCACGAGTGAGCTAATCCTTGTAGGAACTCAACAAACACAGCAGTGAGGGACTGGGCAGTTTATTTCCGACCCTTTTCCTCTGAGCTCTCCGAGCCGGATTCCTGTCCCCAGCTAGAGTGGGTTGAGTCATCACTTTGTTTGTGTCCAAGTTCACTTTACCCCAAGATGTTTCCCTGGGCTGCTGCTTACACTGCTCTGATCCAACAGGGTAGCCACGGGCCATGTGTGGCTTCTGGGCACCTCGCATGTGGCCAGCCTAGGTGGGGACATGCTGAGCGCACACCACACACCAGGCTTTAAAGACGTGGTGTGAAAGAAAGCACGCAGAACACCTCACTAATCGTTTTAAAATATTGTTTTCATGCTGAAATGTTTATATTTTTGATATAGTGGGTAAAATAAAATGCATTCTTGACATTAATTTCACTTGCTTCTTTACACTTGTAAAAATGTAGCTGTTGGGAAGTTCAGCCTGAGTTACATGGCCCCTGTTTGTGGCTCGCGTTGCATTGCTGCAGAGCAGCCTCTGACTTTCCCAGGCATCCTTCAGGAAGTGGAAGAGGAAAAGCAAAAATGGCGGAAGGAGCTGGGCCTGTGGTTCAGCAGGAGGCGGCGCAGGACCGCCTATGCTAGAGTTGCAGTTGTAACTCTAGAGCACATAACGTATTCTCCAAGCTTCTTCTCTTTCATGAGAACTCGTGGTAGGGGTGGGGTGGCATCACGCATTGTATTTTATCGCTTGATTCATTTTCTTTCCATTTTAACTTTAATCCCGTCTAATTACTGTATTGTGATCTCAGTCAGCAATCTGAAATGAACTCTCAAGTAACTTTGGAAGAATCGTGCTACGAATGTTGGGTGGTGATGAGATGTAAATTACAGCATGTTATCCGCTGAGGTCTACACAGGTTGAAGCAAACCCTTTCCTGCTATTTTCAAATTTCAGGTCAGCATTTTGGTACTTATCTGCTTTACTTTTTCCCCCTGCCAGGTATTACCGCCACCACCCACCACCACTGCAACCCCAGACAAAACAAACAACACAGAAAGCTTGAGCCAGAGTTTACACCCAGTGAAAATGCTTTCTACTAAGCAGGAAGGAAATTCCTTCCAGGTTTTTTTTTTATGATTGACCCATAGGTTTAAAAATCTGTGAAGTCACACCTCGGTTGAGGAGACTACAATACACTGCTTGCAAGGTTTTTAAATTTTAAATAAGATTTTTCAAAATAGTCTAACACTTTAGAGACAAGAGTTCTAAAAATAAAGTTATAAAACTTAGAAATTGTATTTCATTTTTGATGACAGCAAGAGATAAGAGAATGCTCTAAGACTATTGTTTATAATAAATTCAGTATAACTGTAATATGAAAAATCTGCATGCCTATATATTTGCTATACACACATTATATTTTTTACATATTTATCTTGAGAGTTATATATGTAGTGAAAAACCAATTCAGCAAAAATGTGAGATGGGTCTATGTCGCCAGTAACTGGAAGTATCTCATGATAATTTTGGATAAAATTTGTTTTTATCATAAAAAGAACCTTTCTGTTACTCAATATTAGTACGTTCATTTACTGTTCTATTTTTGGCTAAATTAAATTTAACTAAGGGAAAAAGAAGATGTTGTAGAATACCCAAAATGCTCAAGGTTTTGTGGGTAAGCTCACTGAAATGGTTTACTCTTTGTATTAATTCCTTGGAAGACGTCATTCTTGTTATCCAAGGCTTGTGCCCAATTAATAAGAAAATAATAGAAATTTAAATTCTTTAATTGGACTGCCTGGTTTTTTTTTTCAGAGTTTCCAAGGAAATAACTGAAAATTTAGCATGTAGCGTGCTGAAGAGCCAGCAGCATCCCATTAGACTCAAGTCCTCTCACTTAGGATGCGTAGGATGGTGTCGTTGTTGGTAGGTGAGGTGGTTTATTTCTGAGATGACCCGTGTTTGCTCTCATTAAATTGACTGACATAACTGTAAGGACTGAAGAGCCAGAATTCAAAATTTAGCCACTGACTGTCAATTCCACTCTTCTTGTGCTTTCTCAGAACCACCTGAAAGGAAAAGAACAAAATACGATAAACAAGCGTAGAGGCTCAGGCTCATGGCGCCCAGACCGGCACTGTGGGAATTCCACGTGCCCGCAAAGGTCCCAGGGATCCATTCTTTGGCTTATTTCATCTATGTGCTGTGTGGCCTCATGTGCTTCGTCGTGGTATAAAACTGGAGACAACACTTTCATTGGTTCCTCCAGTTTTCTTTTTTCCCCTAAAGACTATAATGGTTATACATTTTCAAATATTCACAGGCAAGATATTCTGGATAAATAATCTAAGTTAACAAAATTAGGTCAACGTTCGTACAGGGCTAGTGCGATACGTCCCTCGTGTTGAAATGATCTGGTGTCAGCGACAGTGATTGAAAAAGCACTCCAGACCAAAAAAAAAAAAAAAAATACAAGACTTATTACAACATGTCTCAAAAGCAGATAAGAGAGCGATGGCGCCTTCTCGTAAATGAGGGGTCTTATCTAGATTTTAATATGGCCGTAAGCAAATTGTGAAGGTTTTGCAAGTTAGGCAACTTGTGTGGGAAAGGAGGCATTTCTAAAGTTTCTAGAATTCTAAGCCAGGCACGATGGTTTGCACACCCATCCGTTGCTGGTGGGGTCATTGTTCTTTTCCTCAAGATAGAAAGCCCGAAGTTTATCAAATTCAGGGGCACATCGTCTGGACAGTCTACTGCGTTCTGGGATGGAGAGGGTCCCGGAGAGTGACACCCAAGAATCATTGCGAGAGGGCCCCTTCCTGCCTCTTCACTGTTTAACTTCACACATTCTTTCTCTCTGATAACTGCTATTGATACTGATAAAATTTCTTAGGACGAGACCAAAACACCAAGGGTTGGAAAAGAAGGTTCTTGAGACCTTCACACAGCTAAAGTCAGTAGCGTAACTCAGTTTACTTTCCCCAGTCAGCCCCTGCAGCCGCTTTCTGGGGGGTGGCGGTGCTACATGTATCCGATCCTTGGTCATGGTTCTTTTATCAAAGGTCACTGACTTGTCCTTTCTGTTACCATTACAACCTATTTATTAACACAAAAGATACTTAATACGTTGATAATTTGGTATGATTAACAGAATGGCTGTTAGAAAATATATTTCAAAAATAGACACGGACTAGTCTAACACCTAGACGATGCCACCCTTTTCAAATCGACTGTATTTAGAACGTATTTCTGGGTGGCGGTATCTGTGGTAGCCTTTATCTTCGGGTTTAACTTTCATTTCTAATGCAAACGCACTGGCTCAGGCGTGCAATAAACTGTAATGAGATAAAACCAAGGAGAAAATCCGGCGGCCTAAACCCGAAAATTCCTGATTGCGTCCTAATAGGAAAGTGAGTGCTTTGCCGAAGAACATCGTGGTCGTTCAAATACCGCAGCAAAGCAGCAGCTGCGGGCAGAGAGGAACTCTGGAGAAGCAGCTGCCGGAACAGAAATAGAAAAAAGCAAAACAAGTCGGAGTCTGAGGTCCGGAATAAAGGATTCTTCGCAATTTAAGATAGTAAATTTCACAGGAAAATGAGAGCTGAAGACCACCCCGGTCTGCTCGCGGGTCTGGGGTGAATGTCGGGGTGAACTGACAGGACCCCCATCCCAACAGTGTTCTTGGTGCGGGGTCTGTTTAGAAAGCCCAGCATCTGTGCTTTGGCCACCAGAGCGCTCCAGATGCCAGGGCCACTCGTGTCCATGGGAAGATGGGGTCGCAGGGACAGATGTGGCCCTTAGTATTTCACCCTCCTTACCTGAGTCTCAGAAGCTCCCGCTGGGATGATCTGACCTTAGCGTTTGGGGGATTGGCTCACCTAACAGGCTCACACTACCTTGGGCATTGTGTCTGGATGGCCTTTCACACGCTTGCTGGCTGTCATCCAGCCAGACCCCCACGTGCCCAGCGCCAGGGTCATGTCTGGGGAGTAGGAACAGCCCTTCCAGTGGCGCCCTGTCCCCTCTGAAGAATAGTACGTCTGTGGCCCCTTTGGAACTGCTCCAGAAGCCACATTTTGTGACACCGGACGATGGGGGAGCATCCTTCCCGATCACGACCCAGACCCCCCCCCCATACCTCTTTCCTTCTGGATCTGAGCATGCCCCGGGTTTGTGGCTTTTGGAAGCTTCTGTTTCATGTCCTTCTCTCTTGAGGAGAAGAGATGGAACAAAGGGAGGGAAGGACTCTCCAAGCTCAGCCCATGAGCGCATCTTTCTGAAGATCTGATGCGTTTCTAGTCTCTGCAAAAACTAACCAACCCTCACAAGCAGCAACAGTAACAGAGTCCTGCTCAGAAGAAAGGTGACAGCAGTGGGGTAGGAGTTCACCTCAATAGGTATTTGTTAGGTATCTATTATCTGTCTGGTACTTGACAAAGTGCAGGAGACAAAACTACAAGAGATAACGGTTATGATTTACGCGCTTAAGAAATTCTCAACCTTGCAGGAAGAGCACGTGAACGCTTGTGTAGCGCACAGTGTGGCCGTTCCGTGGGCATCTGTGCCTGCTGCGATCACGGTGTCCAGGGACCTCAGTCCTGGAGAAAGACGAGGGGAGGGGAAAGGCATTCTAGGCGGGGAAGAGCATTGACAAAGAGGAAGTGGTGCCAGGAGGTGCGAGCGCCTGTGCCCAGGAGCATCAGGGAGGAGCAGCTGGGGTGGTAGTCAGGAGAGCTCCCAGAGGGAGGCGGGAGCTGCTCAGGATCTTGGAACAAGACGACGCCTGGGGGGCCGAGGGGAAGGCAGCATCCCGGGGCAGAAGCTGCTGGATGAGGCGGGTGTTCAAGTGTCCTGGGGCGGGGCATCCCTGGCTTGGGTCGGAGCAGAACAGCACCTGAAGAGGAGGTGACGATGCTGGGCAGGGGTCCGGGTGATCACGGCGGCCTGGACAGCCGGTAGCGAACGGAGACCTGATTCTCTGCGTGAGGAGGACCCAGCGAATGTTTTGAGCTGGAGGAGACATGAGGGGTTTGTGGTGAGGTCTGGGTTTGTGGCTGTGGACAGTTAGGGTTCTAAAGGGCTTTGCTTCATTGCTCCTGGGTCCATGAGAATCCAACTGTCCTTGCCAAGAATCCGAGACACAGACAGAAAGAGAGAAAGAGCCAGAGAGCCACACACGGAGAGACAGAGAGGCAATCGGAGACAGAGACACAGGGACCAGAGCGGGTGGTGAGCAGGTGGGCTGCCCCTTTCTGGCTGTGCGTGGACCACCATCTGGCCCCCTGCTACCCCTCTGGTCGCATCTTGGATTCACACTCCACTCTGGTTAGTCCCTTTTGGCCAGAGTGACCTCCGCACTGGTCTGCCTCAGGGCCCTGGTTTAGCCGCTTCCTCTCCCTCAGGCAGCCTCACTTCCTCTCTCAGGCAGCTCTTTGCTCCAAGGCCATCTTGTCAGGGCTGCCTTCTCTGGATCCGCCACCCCCCGCCATCCTTCTTTCTTCTTTGTTGATCTCCAGGGCGCTTCCATCAGGGGACACCCCAAAATACGCCTGGTTCATTTTGATGACTGTCTCCCCACCCAGAATGTCAGCCTCTGGGACGTGGGTCTCGCCGTGTGGTTTGTTGCAATATCCTCAGTGCCTAGAACAAGGCCAGGTACGTAGTAGGTGCTCACGGGTATCTGCTGAAGGAAGGGGGGAAGAGTAGGTGCCCGAGGGCAGGATGGAGACAAAGGCCACAGAGAATCAGGAGCTGCTGGGGGGTGAGCAGACCAGGCCAACGCGAGTCCAGGCAGCGCTGGAAGCGGGTGGGCAGCACTTAAACGCCACACGAGGAGGCCAGCTCACGTGTGTTGCACGCAGAGGAAGGCGGGACGGAGGCCGGGCCTTGGGATGCCAGGGTCCAGGGCATCTTAGGGGAGTCGGCGTGATGACCAGGATCCACAGAAGACGCCCGTGGAGGACGGGGCAGCGAAGAGGTAGCGGAGCAAAGGCAAGGGACAGCCTGTGCGCTAAAGGCAAGCAGGCTACACACACAAGGCTTGTTGGGGGAAGATAGTTTCCCAGGCACTTTTCCTTAAAAATAAAAATTGGTTTGCCAACATTGATAAAACATAAAGTGCTTCTCCCGCTATAATGAGCCTTTAATTAAAAGTTGATAATAAAGATACAAACACATAACTGATGCTTAAATATGTATAGATGTCGTCTCCTGTCAATTTTTCAAAGAATTAAAGAAACGAAAATGAAACTATAGAGAATCTCTCTGTATGTTCCTTATTCTGGTCTGATTATTTCCACTTTAAACCTTGTTAAAGTGGCCCTTGAAATGTCCAAGACTTAAAGGTCAACACACACTTTGAGAAAATTATGTCACATCCTTAATTTGTACAGAGGTCGTGTGTCGACACAGGATATTTTCTTCCCTTCAGATTGAGCTGGTGGGAGGACAGAACACAAAAAGGGCTAACGGGTCACACACACAGCCCGCCAGGGCCCCGGGGGGCGCCGGCACACCCCGCCTCCCCCGGGATCACCTCGCACAATCTCCAAAGCAGCCCCAGGAGGCTGTTCGGGTCCCGGGTGTGACCTGATGCACCATCTGTGTGAGTGGCGGGTGTGGCGGCGCGGCCCCAGTCCCGCTCTCAACCGCCCTGCCCTGCCCCACTGGGCCTCTGCGGAAAAACATGAAGAAGAGAAAGAGATGTTGTCATCCCTCAACTCTGATTAGTGAGAAAAAACGGTGACGACCTTCACATTTTGGGGGTTGAGAAATCATGTGACCTTTTCCCCAAATTAGTACAGATGCTCTGAAAAAAATATGCAGCCAGCTGTCCATGCCTATGAATTAAAAAACCAGTAAATGCTACAGTCCTGATAAGGTGGGTCCCTGAGAGAAAGGGCCCGGGCAGGCGAGTCTGCCAGCGTCCAGCCTGCTGCCCGGCCCCTCCTGCTTCCAGCGCCAAGAGGCCCCTGGTTTGGATGATTGATTACAGAGGTGACCTAGTAGAAGGGAAAGAAAATGAAGGGTGATGGGATAGGGGGTCAGGAACACCCCTGAAACAGGGAGGACACCGCACTCTGGCCACACCGCATTGGGCATTGGGTGACCGAGGCCTGATGTGTGCAGAGAGCAGAAGAATGGGAGACCGGGCTTTGGGAAGGGCCGACTGGCTGGACAGCCCCACCAGGGGTTGCATTGTGTCCCTAAAAGACGTGCTGCAGCCCTCACCCCCAGAACCTCTAACGCGACCTCATTTGGACATGGGGTCGTAGCAGAGGCACTTAGCTGAGATGAGGTCACACCGGAGTAGGGCGTCCTTATAAGAAGGGCAGAGAGGGAGGAGGCCTCGGGAAGTTGAGGCAGGGATGGGAGGGACAGGCCTAGGAGCTAAGGGAGGCCGAAAACGGACAGCAGGAGCCAGAGGCTAGGAGGAGGCAGAAGGACCCCCCACGGGGACCTCAGGGTGGCCTGGCCCTGCCGACCTTTGACTTCCGGCTTCTGGGTCCAGAGCTCCCAGGGAGCCGTCTGCTGTGCAGGCCCCGTGTGCGCTCCTTTGGTGCGGAGTCTCCACCGTGAACAAGCCCTGCAGGGGAACCGACCCTCCACCCTCCCCACACGCGCCTGGGGGGTAGGCACGTCCTCAACCAGAGAACAGCCCGTGGGCTGGGGGCACTGGGGGCCAGCACGGCCTGGGGCTTGTGGCGTGGGTCTCGGGGATCATGACCCCGGAGCCCTTCTCACCCCTAGGCCCAAAGGCACAAAGGAGGCCGTGTCATCAAACGAACCCGGGGCAGGCTGTGGTATAAAGAGGCGCGAGCCGGGGCCACAGCCAGGGGAGTGGACACCCCTCCACCCCTCCAGCCCCCAGTCATGCCCGTGACTGGGCCCGTGAGCCATGGCCGCTGCGCCTGCGCGTCCGGAGCCTGTGCTCCGCAACGGGAGAGGCCATAACAGTGGGAGGCCCGGGGAAAAAAAAAAAAAAGCAACACCCAGTGGGCCCAGCTCCCCACTTGGTTTGAATTTTCAAGTTTCCTTCTCGGTTTTGTTTTGTTTTTTTCATTTTCCCATGGACCCAGCCAGTTACAGCTGGGGTCCCGACCCTCCCACGTTGTCATCTCTCAGCTGCACTCGGTCCAGGGCCTGAGTTTGCAGCCTGCCTCCCCGTCCCCGCTTCTCAGGCTGGCAGGCCGCTGCACTGGCCGCAGGAAGAGAGGCCTCGGCGCCGGCAGCGTTCGGGATGGAGATGATTTCAGATCTGATTGCACCGACCAACGCACGGCAGCGTGATTGCCAATCAGTCCGGGAGGAGATTAGATTCAAAGCCGCATCGGCGTAGCTGGATCCCACCTTGCAATTATTCTAAACTAAGGCAGCACTGGCGCTGCCACTCAGGTCCAGGACCCTGCGATGCCCCTGGGGTGACACAGAGGCTCAGGCGTGTTTTACTCTCAGCTCCTGGAGCCCTGCTGGGCCGACGAGCCCCAATCAGGGGGCTGTCAGGGGGCTGTCAGGGGGCAATCCGACGCTGCCCGGTGCCCAGATTGCTCTCGAGGCCGGGACGACCTCAGGGGCCTTAATGGGCTCGGCAGCTGGGGGCGTCCCCCGCAGACCCCCGGAGCTCTCTGGCTCACAGCTGCGAGACCAGCGGCCGCCGGCCACGTGGCCCGGCCCCAGAGGGGTTGGGAAGTGAGGCCGCTGGGCTGGTTCAGATAACGGCACCCGCTGGGGATGACAGACTGTCCCCCTTTCACTCCTGCCCCCCTCAGCACTCTCAGGGTGAAATCATATGCTTGGAACTTGAATATGAACAATAATAAACGAGGAGCCAAATAAACACTCCTCACGTAGCGAACGCACCACCGGGCAGGAGACAGGGTGCTACGCAGATTCACGCACACGTTTCAAAACGAGCGAATTGGATGCGAAGACTCAGCGCCATTGGGGCCTTTGGGGAGCAGCGCCAGCCCGCACAGCCACCGGGAGTGGGCTCCGCACCCCTGCCTGATCTCCCCACCACGGCGCTCGGGGCCCAGAGCCCGTGTCCTTCTGCAGGACCGTTCGGTCCCCTCCAGCCCCAGGGCCCGAGAGGCTCCTCCAAGCTCCCTGAGGGTATTTCCCAGCTCGAGTCTGTAACGGAACACTGCAATCATGGGTCCATTTCTCTGTCCCTCTCACCCCTTTGGGACAGGAGCCCTGCCTCTGACTTGTGTCTTCAGCACTGAGGACGGTGCCGGCCTGAGCTGGACTTGGCTGTGGGAGTGGGGAGGGAAGAGCTGGGGGGCAGGCGAGGAGGAAGCCAATAGCTGCAGGAATGGGGTTCGCTCCCCTTGGTGTCCGCAGAGCACTGCTGGGAACGAGCAGAGGCGGTCAGGGGCTGAGCCCAGGGCAGGGGTGCCGAGGGCTGCCCCCTTCCTCACCGCGGTCCCAGTGTCCCTGCCTCCAACTGGACACGGCGAAGACCAGCTTCTCCCTTTCAAAGTCAGGGACTGGGACTTCCCTGGTGGTGCAGTTGTTGAGAGTCCACCTGCTTGTGCAGGGGACACGGGTTCGTGCCCCGGTCCGGGAAGATCCCACGTGCCGCGGAGCAGCTGGGCCCGTGAGCCATGGCCGCTGAGCCTGCGCGTCCGGAGCCTGTGCTCCGCAACGGGAGAGGCCACGGCAGTGAGAGGTCCGCGTACTGCAAAAAAAAAAAAAAAAAAAGTCAGGGGCTGATCCAGGGATTGGCTGGCATGACTTGTGAACATTTTTATTTTTACCACCCCTGAATTTCATTCTTTAGAAAAAAGACCATCTTTCAGGACTGGTTGAATAAATAGATGACCGTGAACAGTGTATAAATGGTTCTCCCCGCCCCATGGGATGGCAGGATCCTCTGGGAGCCCCGGTCGTGCTTTACGCACGGTTGCTCTAGACCCAGACGGACACGGGCTGCACGACGCCAGCGTAAGGAGCCCTCCTGGGAGGTGCAGGGCAGAGGCAGGTGTCTGTGCTGTAGACAGTACGGCTGGTCCACACTCCTAGAAAGATGAGGGCTTCCTGTGACCTTCATACAAGGCCCAAGGCCCTTGGCCTTGCCATGCGTATGGACTGGTCAGCACCCGGTCTGTAGCTGGACGATCTGGTGACAAGAGCTGTAACATCCCCTATTTAAAGTCTTGAACCAAAAAGCTCCGAGTCTGGGTGCAAAGAGCTTTCCTGACCAAGGGAGACGTGATATTTTGTGTTCGGCGGAAGCTCACCGAGGCAGCTCTGGACGGTTCCAACGTCGCCGTCTTTGCGCGGTAGGTGGGCGAGCGGGGTGTTCACGGGATCAGCGTGTGTGACGTGAACGGAGCCCGTGACGCCGAGACGGTCGCCGGCTTGTTGCTCTTCTGGGGCATCAGCAGCACTTGCTTCTTCTCCAGCTCGGCTCGCGTTAACAAACTGAGCCATCATTGTGTTCTCGGAGAAATGGTGTTGGAGATAATTACTCAGGGATGTTCCAGAAATTCCCAAATAGAAAGATTAATTATAGTCATTTTCAGATTTCATGAAAACAGTTGTTTAAGGGAAAACGGCCATAAAACTGCTTTGTGATCACGCTCAATTTATCAAGGTACGTGGAAATACAGTATAATTACTGCTGGGTTCGGTTATTTGAATTAAGAAGTACCATTGTGAGCCGTGGCCGCTGAGCCTGCGCGTCCGGAGCCTGTGCTGCGCAACGGGAGAGGCCACAACAGCGAGAGGCCCGCGGACCGCAAAAAAGGAAGTACCAGACTCATTCTGCAGGTATTTTGGGAAATAGCTGGAAGAAATGACTAATATAACGAACGACAGCTTTTTTGGTACAGATTTCAAAACGCAAGCTCCGTTCTACGGGGCATGAGTGTGCGTGCAGTGAAATCAGGAGTCTTTTTCTCCTTAAACACTTTTTTTTTTTTAAAGATAATTTTTATTTTATGAGATCAGTCAGGAATAGTTTTTTTTTCTTTTTTTTTTTTGCGGTACGCGGGCCTCTCCCTGTTGTGGCTTCTCCCACTGCGGAGCACAGGCTCCGGACGCGCAGGCTCAGCGGCCATGGCTCACGGGCCCAGCCCCTCCGCGGCATGTGGGATCCTCCCGGACCAGGGCACGAACCCGTGTCCCCTGCATCGGCAGGCGGACTCTCAACCACTGTGCCACCAGGGAAGCCCCTCTCCTTAAACACTTTTGATCACAGAAGAGAGCATCACATGGGAGAAGGAGGGAGACAGGTAATCCTGTTTGGAGACTGTATGTCCCATGAGTGACACGGAGCCAGGTCTTCAGAATCCTGTCGTTTCTGGGAACAGGGGCACAGCTTGGGCCACTGGAGACCCCAGGGGACCGAGACAGGTCCCGCCCTGACGCACAAAACGGAGTGTGCACTGTGCTGAAACCTGGGACACAAAGACAGAATTTTAAGAGCGTGCAGAGGACGGAGCTCTTCCCTTCTGGAATCACCTTTTCCATCCCAGCCACAGCCCATCCTTCTCTCCTCTCCACAGGGTTCTGTGTGCCCACAGGACAGCTGCCAAGGTAGTATCTCTAGTTAATCTGCAGCACCATTATTTAAGAACTTCACATCAAGGTTCATAATGTATGGAATCATTTCTTTCTTTCAATCCAGTCAGAGACTTCAAAAAAAAAATCATCTTTTTCACCCTTAGGTTATTATTCACTGTTTATATACATATCAGTGAACATGACGATTAAAACCAAAATGGAGTGTTCACAATAATCCTTAGCTACTCCTTAGAATAAAGGCTTTTCTGTAAACCCAAGAGCGTACTTTGGTACTGAACACTTTCATCCGTTTCCTAGGAGTTAGCAGGTGTTGAAATGGAGGGCTTCCGTTCTCCTGGAGATGACGTGAGTCACCTGATTAGTTACCACGTCAAATTTTCTTCATTGTCTTAGTTTCCCATGTATTTCAGTACTGGACATAGCAGAAGGGTCTTTTTCTCCCAAGCTTGCGTTTCATATCTCACATTGTCCAAAGTGAGAGTATCTCGCTCGCAGGAGATCAGCCGATGGCTGGCTGCCCTGCTTTGCTGAGCGCTGCACTAGCTGTCGATCGCTGTGTAACAAGCCACCCCACACTGAGCAGCAAACACCCGTCCCCTCGGGCTCTGTGAATCAACCACTGGGGAAGCCCTCCACGCCGTGGCTCCGGGCAGGGTCTCTCCCGAGTCATCGTCAAGACGACAGTGGGGCTGCTGCCATCCGAAGGCTTGGCTGGGAGGTTCCTCGTGGGAAAAATGGCCAGTGATGCTTGAGGAGGTGACACTCAATGTTCAGTTTCAAATCCTTCCCTACGCTGTGCACAGTCTACTCTAAAGGGAGACTTTTAGATACAGATTCAGAGCCACAGGTATTTATAGAGGTGTTATTATAAACCAGAAAACGTTGGAAATACCCAAAAAAGACGGCTCTGGGACTCCAAACCTTCAGAAGGTCATGCGCACAGCGCCCGTGTGCCTGGCTTCGGGGAGGAAGAGGGAAAAAGGGAACGTCACTGTGGGAAACGCAGTTCAAGTTGAAGCTGGCCCTTGACATCAAGCTGCTGAGAGAGGATGAAGAGTTATTGTCAAGAAGGACCCTGGGGCAAATGTGACCGGGAGAAACACCCGCTGTGTAAAGAAGCCCGGAAAGTGAAGGAAGGGTGTGATGGGCCAAGGTGGATGGGGACATGAGACACCTCAATCTTATCCTAGAAAGAGAGAGAACTTCGAGCCTCCAGGAGGCTGACTCTGGATGACATCCATGACAACCTAAAGACAAAAATCGAAAACTAAGACTACGCAGCCATAGAAAAATACGAAGAAATCCACCAAAAAGTCCATTGTAGTTATCTCTGGATAAGGTGTGGGGCATTTTCCCTTCTTCTAAGTTTTAGTTCTGTTTTGTTTTTTAAATCATGTTTAGATTTTTTATGGGAAGAACAAATCAATTTTTAATATACACTCTTTTTATTAAAACATTTAAAAACTTCATCCACACTAAAATTCACTGGTTTTAATGCACGCCCTGTAAGTTTTGACAAATGCAAAGTACTGTGTAACCACGACCACAATTAAAAGACTAAACAGTCCCATCATTACCACTCCGCCCCCCGTCAAATTCTCTGACTCCCTTTGCTGTCACCCCCGGTCCTGCATTCAGCACAGGCAAGCACTGCTCTGTCCTCTGACCCCATAGTTCTGCCTTCTCCAGAACTGATGGAGATGGAATCACAAATGGAATCACACCGAATGGAGGCTTTGGCCTGGCTTCCTTCACTTTGGCACGCGCAGTTGAGGTCACCCGTGTAGCTGCGAGCCCAGGGAGCTTGTCCCGTTGGTTTGCTGACTAGGTTTCCGTTGTCTGGAGGAAGCAGTTGGAGCCTCCATTCCCACTCTGGGGTCACGTGGGTTCTTTGCAGTGTGGGGCCATTACCAAAACAGCTACTAAAAGCATTTGCAAAAGTGTTTTCGTTTTTTGTTTGTTTTTGTGAACACTGGTTTTCATTTCACTTGGGCAAATACAAATACAAGGGAGCAGTTGCCAGTTCTTATGATAAGACTCTTTATAAGAAATTTCTAAACCGTCTTTCAGAACGCCTGAACCAGTTTACACGAGAATTCCAGAGGTTCCGTATCCTCATGGACACTTGGTAACTGAATTTTTTAATCTGTTTACTATGAATACCAAGTCTGTTAAAGAGAGTGGAATCTCGCTGTGGCTTTAATTTGCGTTTCCCTAATGACGAATGCTGTGGAACACTTATTTCCTGTGCTTATTTGCCATCCACATATTTTCTTTGGTAAAAATGTGTTCAAATGTTTTGGCAGCTTTATTATCGGGCTGCTTGATTTCTTATTGTTGAGTTTTGAGAGTACTTTACATATTCTGTATATAAGTCCTTTGCCAGACATGCGATTTACAACAATGTTTCCTAATCTGTACCTTGTATTTTGATTCTCTCAAGCATGACCTGGGCAGAACAACATTTTTAATTTTGATAAAGACCAATTTATTAATTTTCCTTTGTGGATTATACTTTTGATGTCGTATCTAATAACTCTTTGCTAAACCCAGTTTAGTTTGTTCTTATTTTTCTAGCTAGAGTCTTCTTGATTTGAGACATGATTTATTTTCAAATGTAAACATTTAAATCTACTTTTTCCTAAGCACTGCTCTAGCTACATCCCTCTAATTCTGATATTTTGTGTTTTCATTTTTATTAGGCAAATAAATATTTTCTAAGTTTCCTTGATACTTTTTGATACAATATTGTATCCTTGATACAATAACCCATTGACCTATGGGTTATTTAGAAATGTGTTGTTTAATATCCAAAACATTGGGGATTTTCCAGGTATCTTTTTGTTACTGACTTCCTTCTTCATTCCGTTATTTCAAACAATATAATATCTATGACTTCAATTCTTTAAAATGGTTAAGGTTTGTTTAACAACATGCAGTGTGGTCTATCTTGGTGAACGTCCTGTGTGGAACGCTCTACGAATGTCAAGGTCAAGTTGGCTCGTAGTGTTGGTCAGATTCCCCTCTCCCCTTGGTAATCAATCCCTTGGGTGTGTTAGCTGCTGATTGGCATCTAAGGGATCATCAAAGGGCTCTGACCCTTTGACCACGGGGCTCCCTTGGTCTCCATGCCCCAAATGGGGTCCTGATGAAGAGACCTCTTGGGCTCCAGCTGGCCAGGTGACAGGACAGAGCTCCGAGCTCTTCAAGCAGCTGGGGCCTTCCCATCCGTTTCACTCTCCTTTCTTTCCAGCTGCCTGAAGAGTCAATGCCATGACTGCTTCTGGGGCAGGGGCTTTCATAGTTGTTTCCCTGAGCCGGACCTCAGGTTCTTCCTGAAGCTGGATGGAGAGGCTCTTCCCTGCGGCACTCGGCTGCCCCAGCCCTGGAGGGCCCCTTCTCAGCCCCTCCACGCCCCGCTGCTCCGCTGTGCTCCCTTCCTTCCTTCCTTCCTCTTTTCCTTGTCTCCAAATAGATTCCTTTTCCCCATTTCTCGACAGCAAACCTGCCTGAAACATGTGCTTTTATTCTCTGACGTTTTCTTTTAAATAGAAGAACATGCTATACAAAAACACACTTGACAAATAGAAGTAAATAAGGCCCTGAATAGATATAAAGGTTGCAATGCCCTCTTTTATCTGGGGAGGGAAAGGGGTGTGAAGCCATAGGTGTGAGATTGGGGAGGAATATTGTGTTGGTGGCAGCCACTAGTTAACAGCAGACAACCTGCAAGGAAGTGGGTGAGGCGTCTGCAGGGGGCATAGCACAAAATAAGAGACTGAGAAAAGGTGAGTAATGGTTAAAACCAAACAGAAAGTACCAGCGTGATCCCGATGACACACAGGCGATGCAGAAAGACTCACCAGAAACTCCTGCCTCCTTCAGTCAAATTGTTCAATTAATTAAGAAGCTCACCTACAATTTGGGCTGAGAGAAAAGCTCCTTTAAAGGCGTTCCTTTTACTTGCTCCACTCTTGGTTAGAGGGAACAAAGTTAATTAAGTTCTTGGAAACTGGGCCACGGAAATTTACCAGGACACCTTTGCAGGAGGGCTGGTAAGTGGACGGCAGGGCTTTTATCTGCAGACAACCCCCCCAGAGCAGAAAGGAGGTGGGGCCCTGCATGTGATTCTTTTCGGTCAAGCGAGAGCGACCCACATCTAATCATTATTTCCTCCACATGCATTTTCAAAGTATATCATGGCAGTTAGGGGAATATTGGGGTAAAAGCTAGTGCATGAGTCACTCTAGAACTGCAAGTAACTGCCCCCTCTGTTGTCTGTAGGAGAGTGGTAGCTGCTGTTCAAAACACTGCAAGGTCACCAGGGGTCTTTTTACCATCAGATTAAATCACGTTCAGTGCTCCGCTATTGGTGAGCACAGTGCAGCTGCTCCTTCCAGGGCTGGTGATCCCCACAGGCCCAGATACTCAGCGTGGTGCCCAGCCAGCATGAGTCCAGTCAGTGCTTCTCCACCCGCCCCACTCAGGGCTCCCAACTTACCTCCATCCCTCCATCCCCCATCCCCCATCCTACCCCCATCCCCCTCCATCCCCCTCCATCCTCCATCCCCCTCCCCCTCCACCCCCTCCATCCTCCATCTCCCTCCCCCTCCAACCTCCATCCCTCTCCATCCTCCATCTCCCTCCCCCTCCAACCTCCATCCCCCTCCCCCTCCATTCTCCATCTCCCTCCATCCTCCTCCCCCTCCCCCTCCATCCTCCATCCCCTCACCCTCCATCCTCCATCCGCCTCCCCCATCCCCTCCCCCTCCATTCCCTCCATCCCCCTCCCCCTCCATCCTCCATCCCCTCCATCCCCCTCCGCTCCATCCTCCATCCCCCTCCATCCCCTCCCCCTCCATCCCCCTCCCCCTCCATCCTCCATCTTCCATCCCCCTCCATCCGCCTCCCCCTCAATCCTCCATCCCCTCCATCCCCTCCATCCCCCCCCCCTCCACCCCTCCCCCTCCATCCCCCTCCCCCTCCATCCTCCATCCCCCTCCCCTCCCCCTCCATCCCCCCTCCCCTCCCCCCTCCCCTCCCCCTCCATCCCCCTCCATCCCCCACCCTCTCCATCCTCCATCCCCCTCCATCCCTCCATCCCGCCATCCCACCATCCCGCCATCCCGCCATTCCCCCTCCCACTTGCCCACACCACCATCTCCCCAATCACCTCCCCACTCGTCTCCCCTCCCTCCTTGCCTGCGTCCCCTCTGGTCCCCGTAGAGCATCAGAGAACCTTTAGAATGACTGGTGACATCAAGACACTTCCCTTGTGAGACCCTCCCCTGACTGCGGTCTCCAGTGTCCTGCCCACACCACCCCTAAC
The DNA here is from genome assembly GCF_949987515.2 of Delphinus delphis. NCBI lineage: Eukaryota > Metazoa > Chordata > Mammalia > Artiodactyla > Delphinidae > Delphinus > Delphinus delphis. The sequence continues at coordinate 77,164,456 of NC_082700.1, forward strand.
CCTGGTCAGTCCAGGCTCACTCTCACTTAGCCGCTGGGCCTCTGCATTTGCTGGTCCCTCAGCCCAGGGTGCTCTGTCCACGACTGGGACTTGCCTTCAGTGTCACCTCTGCAGAGGCCACCTAGCAGGGGACACGGCCTTGGTGTCACTTGCCGTGGACGCCCCTGGAGTCTGACTGCCGTGTGCAGGGGACAACACAGGCTCACACCCCGGGACCAGGCGTGGCATGTGGCAGGTGCCTGACAATGCTCGTGGGTCAAAGAAGCAAAACCCTGCTTCCTACGTGGCAGAGGGACCCGTTCTCCGGCCAAGAGCACGTGAGGGTGGTTCGAGCTGCTTCTAGAGTACAGCGCTTGAGGGTGTCATGTGTGTAGAGAGCTGGGAGGACAGACATCCGAGCAGCTGCGGCCCGGCAGTGACTGCGGCTCCTCACTGCAGGGTGGGGACAGAAGACACAGAGTGACTGACCTGAAGGGCAAGCTGAGGGCGGGACCGACGGCTGGGCCGGCGAGGCAGCCAGATGCTGGGCAGCTGCACGGGGAGTGGGCGCCCGGCGTCAGTGAATCGAAGACCCTTCCTTTCCCATTGTGGCTTTCTGAGCCATGAGCCTTGGTGAATGGTGAAGGGAAGGGGCAAAGCCATCAGCACGCAGTACAGCAAGTGCAGCTGAGACAGGTGGACCCGGGCCTTCCCGTGCCGTCAGCCACACGGCCACACAGAGGTCACGGCGAGTCACGCCCCACCTTCCAGCATGAGGGCATCAGACACACTGCCGGCCAGCTGGCCACACGTGCTGGCCACAGACAGCGACCACTTGTACGATTGCCGTTTGAAGACCTTACACATGGCGCACGACACACACTGAAGGAGTTAAAAGTAAAAGCGGCAGATGTAATCACTCGCACGTCACTCTGTTGGGATCTCAGGACTGTTACAACCGAAGAGAGGGCTTTCCTGAGTAGATTAAAAACCCCTGAGCACCCACTACAGCAGGAGCGTGTTATCCAACATCCTCCGGTACTAAGCGATGGCGACACGAACCCAAACCGGGTTCACCAGACATGTCCAGACCCGGGGCCTGGGTCAGCAGGGGCCCTCACATCTCCAAGTCACAGCAGATGTCCTTTTGGGGTTACAAATTTCTCCCCCTCCACAAACCACCAGCTACAGCAAAGCCTGTGCTCACACACAGCAGAGAATTGTGTGCTTCCTACCTCTGTTCAGCGTCCTTGATCTCTGTATCAAGTGCTGCCTATTTAAACACCGTGAAGTTTGCCCTGAGCGCAGGCAAATGCCTCCTCATTTCGATGTTTAAGGAGCACCTGTGCAGTCAGACATTCAGTACATGGTGCTGTCCTCTTGCTGCCCATGCCGTGGTTGCAGATGACAAAGGTACTAGCATATCTAGATGCCCTCAAGGGGCCTCACCGATGCCTCATTAGAGTGCTGCGTGGCACGAGTTCCCGTCTACACCTGTCTCTTTCAACGGACTATATAAGCACATCCTGTGCGCAGCCCAAAGTGAAGAAGTCGGTACATAGCAAAGGCGTGATGCATTTCCAATTAAGGACAAAAAGGAACTCTGTAATCGCGCATCACCTAGCGCACATGTCCCGGCTGGTGATGGATAAATGTTTCTTGTGTTATAAATAAAGTTTAAGCCCCTGCATGGACAGTGAGTGAGCGGAGGGAGGTATTGCTGTTTTCATTTGTAAAACACAGAGAACTGTACTCAGTGATGGAGCCTGAGTGCCGTGGCATTAAACAGAACGGGTCCTAAAAGCACATACCCGTTGTGCCACCCACATCCTTACACACGGCTCCTCAAACGCCCAAATCCATCTGCATAAACACACACAGGATGAGAGTGAAACAGAGCCTCTACCCAACCAGCCTGGGGCCACACAGCAAGAGATGCTGGTCCATTTGCCTTTGTTTTAAAACCAAGCCTGGGATGGCCTCCGTGACCCATGCGGAGGACACCTTCTTGCAGTTAGCAAGTGACCAGAGGAGTTCAAAACCCGGAAGGGAAATCAAAGCCCCTTAAGGAAAAAAGTAGATGCAAACGGCCAGGTGCTCATTAATCCCCGGAGTTGTCCAGCCTGGGGGTGGGGGCAGCGTTACTGCGATTATAAACTATACAAATGTGAAGAAGAAAGTAATTACCTCCTTCAGACACTGAAAACTTAAACGTTGACTGCTTGTTGCCATGGAGACACTGGGCTTTTCCTGGCCCTGAGGGCCGGCTCGGTGGCCACAGAGAGCACAGCACTTCTGCCTTAATGACACTCATTAGGGTCACTTTTGTCAGTAGGTCCTTCCTTTGAAAAGAAAATCCAATTGATTCCGCACATCCCGTCACAAGTAACCACATAGGAAGGAGCAGGTGAGGCTGCCAGGCTGGAGCCAGGGTCACCCCAGGACACGGGCTCAGCCCCAGTGGAGGAAGCCTCTGCCCGCTGCCCGCGAAATGCTGCAAGAATTCCAGATCTCTGCTTGGTTCTAGAAACCCGGTCAGTGTTCATGATGTTGCCAGGGAGCCTGTTCTCGGGGTTCTGTTGAGATGCAGGAGCTGCATGGTAGGTGTTTGGACAAACAGAAAACCAAACGGAGCCCCACTGAAGAGGGAAAACAGAGCCTCCCTAGGCCTGTTTCAACCGCACTGGTGGACGTGAGGCCGACTAAGACATCTCCGTGGCTGATGAAATCGTGACCTCATCCCCAGGGGTTCACGCCCACCGGCGGGGATGGGGAGATCTGCACTGTCACCGGTACTGTGTGTACCTCCTGATTCATCCCTCAGAAGACCACTCTGTGACTTAAGAAACAACTGTTTTCTCCCTTTTCCCTGAATGTCCCAGGAACCGCTTGTTTTCAGGAATAACAATGTTCCCCCCAAAGAAGAAGGACACTGAAGCCTTGGTTTTTGGATCTAAAATGACCACAACTTCACGTCCATTTCTGGGAAACACAGCAAAAGGAAAACAAACCAACTACTACTGCGCCACACCGCGTCCAGTGCGCGTCAGGCTGTTGGACCAGTTTTACAGGCAGGTTGGAATCCACACCGTCTCCAACCCCAGTGTGGTCGAGCAGCCGACCCACAGATGTGTGACCGTGTGTGGGAGGAGAGGGCTGCATTGCAGAGTGAGAAGTTAGGAACTTCTGCAGCAATTTCACAAGTAACGCTATGTCTGTTGAGTCTCATAATTTAAAAAAATCAGAGCGTATCTTGATGGTTATTTTTATTACACTTTTGTAGTAACGTTATCACACCAAACTTGGGTCCGCAGCAAAGCCAATCTACTGACACCGGGTTGTGGTGAAGGGAAGTGCAGTGTTTGCCGCAGGCTCCCCACATGGGACCAAGCAAGGAGAACGGGCAGCTCATGCTCAAAAGATGCGAGCTCCCAACGGCTTTCAGGGAAGGGATTTTAAAGGCAAATGAAGGGAGAGGGTCACGTGGTGCTTGCTCAGCTCCTGCAGTTCTCTGACTGATGGTGAGGTAGTGGGGAAGTTTCGGGCATCTCAGTCATCAACCTCTGGTTCTAACCGGTCTGGGGTCTATGTGCTGGTGGTCAGCATGCAGTTAACGTCTTCCCCTTGGGGGGGGCAGGGGAGTTAGTATCTGCAAAACGGCTCAAGGCTATGGCTCAGGATACTATCTACAGCCCTTGAGAAGGAACGACAGGTCCTTGACTTTGTATGATTATTTTGTTTTGCTTGACTGTTTTCCTTTGGTTCTGAATTTTCTCACTTCTCTAGTTGAATTTGCTCTTTGGAACCTGGAAAAGGCCTAGGAGGCTAAAGCTTTCCTACAAACAAGAGGCAGGTGATGGCGGAGAGAGGTGTCTCCTGGGAAAGCCCCACAGCGTCCTGCTCAGTTACAGTAATTTGTTTTTATTATGTTTTACAAAAGTGTCATTCCATGGCAGATTGGAAATTAAAAATAAAATCCTGGTCCCTCACTGCAGGCTACGTGATCTCAGTCACACAGGCTGGACCCTTGAGTTCTTCCTTAAGACTGGACGACATCCATGATGAGACAAGACCTACCTTCCTAGTTGGACTAACATCAGGGCTTTTAAAAAAATTTGGAGGGGAGACCATCTCCAGGCATTAGCTTTTCTGTCCCTTTTTCTTGGTTAACTTTGAGAGTCATGGGAACCAGCTCAGGTCTTACCACGACTGGCCCCCGTGCAGCGTTCACAGACTCTGTCCCGAAGCTCCAGGCTGGGAAATTGTCTTAGAGGTTTTCAGTCAGCTGAGGAAAGGATCCGCCCTTGACCCGGGCCCAAGAGAGAGCTGGCTTGTCCCAAGGAGAAGAGCCCTCCCGCTCTGAGCACTCCCAGCGTGGGCGTATGCGCAGTGCTCAGCTTCCAAACGGGTTGGACCCCACGTGCGAGTCTACATTAACTGTCAGCACCTTAGAATACTTTTCATGGAAATAACGTTAAACGGTGAAACTAGGGTCCCAGGTAAGCCTATCAAAGCCCATTTAACCCATAACGTGGCTAAAGTTTTACAGAAATATTTTAGGAAAACGATTTCAAATACCTCTTAAGTTTGACGGTACCTCTCCATCACTGCCTCAGCCTGATTTGTTCACTCGGATTATCCCTCATACTGCAGCCGGAGATGCTGCTTCTTTTTTTATTCAGGGTTGGGAACCATAATTTTCACTTCTTTGAGGCTAAGCATACATTTCCCCTAAAATAAAAATTAAAAAAGAGAAAAAGAAGAAGAAGAAGAAAAAAAAATTAAAAAAGAGAGGGCTGTAAAAGTATATGCACCAAGGCAATTGGGATGTGTGGGTTCTTTTTTTTTTTTTTTTGGTTATGCTCTAAATTTATTTTATTTTATTTATTTTTGTGGCTGCGTTGTGTCTTAGTTGTGGCACGTGGGGTCTTCATTGAGGCATGTGGGATCTTTCACTGTGGCTCGTGGGCTCTTCGTTGCTGCGTGCAGGCTTCTCTCCAGTTGTGGCGCTCGGGCTCCAGGGTGTGAGCTCTGTAGTTGAGCCCGGCAGCATGGGGGATCTTAGTTCCTTGACCAGGGATAGAACCTGCGTCCCCTGCTTTGGAAGGCGGATTCTTAACCACTGTGCCACCAGGGAAGTCCCTCTAAATTTAATTTAAATTTGATGTTTCTGAGCTAATTCTGCCCAGCCTGCCTGCCTTGCACCTTCCTGGGCTCCCTTGGGCCAAACATCTGCCCAGCTGCTCACCTGCCCTGCGGGTTGGCAAATTCACCAGAGCTGGAGGGAACGTCCCAGGAGGGTGGACTCTCTGCCCTCTGTCCTCCTGCTGGATTAGCGGACTCCACTTCCCTTTGTCTGATCACCAGGTCCTGGCTTAAGGGAATTTTCCTCAGATAGATTTTCTTGATGCCTGGACCCTCCTCCAGGTAAGATCCTTCTCTACCCTGAACTTCCCTTGTCCTGGAACCCATCCTGTTGCCAGGAACTCTGCTTTTCTCCTCCCTCCTTTCCTTCCTTCCTTCCTTCCCCTTCCCCTTCTTCTCCTCCCCCCCCTCCCCCATCTCAGTCAGTCCATCACTGTGCATTGTGCCTGGCACACAGCAGAGACTCAGTTGAATGGGATCAAACTGAAAGGCACTGGGACGAGTTGAATCTTTGCAGAGCAGGGCACTGAATGTGGTGAGAACATCAGACCAGATCACATCAAAGACGGGAGCGGCAACTGGGGAGTTTAGCACAAGAAACAGAAAACCTTGAGCATCATAATAACCGTCTTCAGAGGTTTCGAGTCCCTCAGGTAGGAACAAAGGTGGAATTTTTATAGCTTGGAAGGGCTGAGCTACAATCCCTAGGTAAGAGTTAAGATGCAACTTCACTTGGTTTAGGGTAGAACGTTCTACCCCAACTGTCAGCAGGTCTGTTCTTGGAGGTGCACAGGCAGTGGCCAGAGGCGTCCTTTGGGGATGCCGGAGGGGGGCTGTCTGGGTGGCAGGTTGCCCTCCACGGTGTGGAATTACACCTGAAACCTCCCGTCCCACTGAACTGAGGGAAGCCCCTGGCCCACCTCCTGGGGCAGCTTGTGCCCCGAGGATGGCCCTGGCATCCGTCTGGCAGCAGAGCTGGGGCTTCTTCCTTGGAGAGGGGCGTGGAGGTGTCACAGCCATTGGCCAAGGGCGCCTTCTGCTTAAGGATGGAGATAATCCCGGGACGATCACGAGAGGCAGGCCAGGGCCCGGATTGGCCTCGTGCTTTCGTTTTCCAAAATTTCTTTAGGTTTTCAATTTTGAGCTAAAGGTAAAAGCTAAAGGAAAAGTGGCTTCTTCCACTCATTTACATCTTCAAAAAAGCATTACTTCTTCCAGTTCAAAGAGCTACGTTATCATTAATTTGCTAAGTAGGGCTTACCATTTAAATGCTTTAAGTAGTCACAACCTTTAGTCGCAGCAGCACAAAGATATTCAGATATGCTCGCAAACAGGTATTAAAATAAGAGGGTTTACCACAGACATGGAAAACAAACTGATGTTTACCAAAGGGGAAAGGCGGGGAGGGATAAATTAGGAATTTGGGATTAGCAGATACACATCACTATATATAAAATAGATAAACCACAAGGTTCTACTGTACAGCACAGGGAACTCTGTTCAACATTTTATAATAACCTAGAAGGGAAGAGAATCTGAAAAAAATAAATATATATGTATATATAACTAGATCACTTTGCTGTACACCTGCAACTAACACAACATTGTAAGTCAACTATACTTCAATTTTAAAAAGAGGGTTTATTTGGTTTGTTTATTCAGTCACCTGTATCATTTTCAAAAAGGCCTTGCTCACGTCTTCGTAAGTCTAGTAAGAAGAGAAATTTAACTTCCACAATGCAGGCAGTCCTGCACATTTTCAGGGCTATCTATCGCCTGTGTATGAGATTATTGGGTTGAATAGGTTAGGTTAGGAGGAAAACACGCTGCTTAAACAAAGACACTTGAGTTTGCTGAATCTTTTTTTTTTTTTTTTTTGGAACTAGGAACAAAGTCCCAACAATAACTGCAGAGTTAATTTTGCTTCAAATCCTTTTTTTCTTAATAGAGCTCACTACACAAAGAGAAGTCTCGAGATGCTTTTTGTTTTGTTTTGTCTTTTTTGTTGCAGTAATATTTGCCAAAGATTCAGGCAACCATTGTTTGACGTTGAGCTAAACAGTCAGGAATCGAAGCGTCGTGGAGGTCCTGCTTCTAGGGTACCGCTTCCCTGAGATGGAAACGGAGGCCCAGAGGAGTGGAGTCGTTTCCCCGACATCCAGGCCAAAGTCGCGGTGGATTCTCAAACTAGGAAAAGCAAGAGCTGCTTCTAAAGGTGGCTGTTCAGGAAGCACAGGTGGATTATCGTTAAGGAACGAAAGTAGAAATAATACGTGAACTCTCCAGAATAATATTCGATCTTGGTTAATAAGCAAGACTGTTTCACGGAAAGATGCTCGATGTCATGACTTCCAAGAACAGCCCCATCTTCTCTCTAAGTCGGAGGCATCTGGGAGGCCTGCGTGTGGGATCCGTGGGCTCAGGGACCACGCGCCCTACACAGACATAAGTGAACATACAGTCCTGTTTGCCAAACTCGTGGTAATTTCTGTAATTATACACAATGTATTTTAACCAAATACACAAAGAAGATTTTCATAATGCCACTTAGGGTCTAGATTTAACTTAAACCACTACTTAGACTATCTCTCTTAATAGGATACTAAAAGGGAATTTTATGACAACATTATCAGTAGCATTTTGCTGATAATTAGAATAACAATAATAATACCGAGATATTTTTTCAGTAATAATGGTGTTATTAATGAGATTTTTATGAAAGACAGACTTCTTTGGTATAATTATGAAAATTGATCTTTTGCATTTTACTTATTCACTGAAATCAGATAAGTGGCTTAACTACATGTATTATTTCTAATAAATATTCAAAAGAATGCATTTAAACAAGGCTGCTCATTCTCTTCCTGCTCATATTCCTTGCATTTAAATAAAAGTGTAATTGCTCTGCTTTTTAAACTGCTAGTTTAGATTAGCTGTCTAACCTGTACAGTGTCGCTGTTTTCTGTTTGCATTTTTAATAGCTTTATTACCATTTGGTGAAGCCTTAATTTCTGACTCCCTTGAAGAGTCCTGCCTTTAAGTCAGCACTACAATTTAACCAGCAATAATCTGTCAAGATAAGATAAAGACCCACACCAGCTGAAACGTGGTATTTCTGTGCGGCTTCCTGTCATTGTTAAAGGCAAGATTCCAGTTTGTCAAATGTAACCTCTGAAAGTTTCCTAAACTTTACAGCATAATTTTCAGTTCACTGCATGTTTTTAATCAGTGGCTGCAGAATGCATTATCTTGTTCAGCAGGGAAAGCAATTAGAACAGCTGTCCTCGAGTACACATCCTCACGGACGTTGGCAGGGACATACATTTACGCGTGTGTGTGTGGTGTGTGTACACGTGGAAACGCTGCAAGTAGAAAATCTTTAGTTTTTCAGCAATAGTAGTGATTTCATTTTCTAAGAATCTGAGATTGTACACATATGTGTACATGTTTTATTTTTAAAATTACGTCAACATGTAAATGTGGACAGAATAGTATAATGACCCTCATATACCCACAACCCAACTTCAACAATTGGCAGTTCATGAGGGTCTTGCCTATCCCTCCCGTCCTCCCACCTCCTGTCCGCAAGCAAACCTCAAATGTCACATATTTTCATGTGTAAAGATTCCAGGTGTGGGTCTTTAACATTTAAGGAATCATTTTTCTTAAAATGACGATTCCATACCGTCACACCTAAAAATGTAACAGTAATTCCTTAATATCATAAAATACCTAGCCATGGTTGACAATTTCTAATTGTCTCATTTAATGTCATATATCTGACTTATGGAGGTCATAAATAAATATATTTTTTCAGTTTAAAAAATAAAATTTGCTCGAGCCAGGATCAGAATAAGGCTCCCCATGTTGTGATTGGTTGAGATGTGTCTTCAGTCTATTTCAATCAGTTTGTCTCACTGCATTTCTTCTTTCTTTTTTTCTTATTATTTGTTTAGGAAACAGTCATTGATCTGCAGGGTTTCCCACTTCGGAGGTTTTCCCAGTTGCATTCCAGTGGTTTAGTCCAACACACTCCTCTGTATTTCCTATAAATTGTAACCAGATCTGGGGCTGAGATCAGATTCCGGTCTACTGGGTGAAGGCAAGACCACTTCCTAGGTGCCTCTTCTACCTGTCAGGTCAGAAGACAGGGAATGTCTGACTGTCCATCTTTGTAATGGTAGCGGCTGCCACTGCTCCGTGTCAAGATACACTAATACACTTAGGGTTGGAACGTGGTCCTATTCTAATTCTATAAAGAGGGAATTTCCTCATATCGTATCTGGCTGCCCAGGGTATACTTTATATTGGAAAGGTGGGAGAAATATTTGATATCCTCCCTTTGTTTACGAATTTTCAAAATAATGAATTATTCATTAGCATCCTCCAGTGGTACCATTTAATTCTTTTTAGTTTCATTGAAAGCTCATGGATTTAAACATATGTGTTGTGTTTCGATCCATTGCAGTTATGATATTTGGAGGATCAAATTGTCCCTTCTTTGGTCAGTGGACGCCTCCTTAACTTGGCTCCATCATTAGTGGTGTGATGAAATGTCCTCGGGTCATCTGGTAAACGTCCAGGTCCAGATCAGCTGTTTCTCTACGGAGCTCCGGTTCTTTTTAGTGAGAAGTAGTATTTCAGGACTACCGTGTTGGCCCTTGGATATATACATAGATACATGTGAGTGTATCCAGTCACCCTGCTATGTCTGGACTTCCTTCAATACGTATCATGTCAATCTTTAATGAAAGAAAGTCATAAAGAAGTATCCAAAAATCATCACTAAATCTATCACATTAAGGTTTATCTCAGCTTTGGAATAGTTAATTTCTTCACAGTCCATGAAACACATGGTATGATCAATGGCATTAGATTAGTAAGCCATGAAAATACTCGAACCTGGTGTCTCACAGGCACGTCTGTTCTCAAGATATGGTCACAGGGTCAAAATAATCAAAGTGCCAAGTACAAGAACTGAGTCGGGGTTTCCAGTCTCCCAAAGCCCTTTCAAAGGTTAATTTCACAGGACCACATGAACCCCGCTTTCCCTTCTTTGCTAAGTGCCTGCGATCCTGTCGCACCTCAACCCCATCTGATCAGGGGAGTGGAGGTTTTCCTCCGAGGTGAAGTACGCACAGCAGGTGAGCAAGGGCCCTGCAGGAAGGGCGGCCCTTGTGACTCCGGAGTGGGGGGCAGATGCTGCGTCCCCCACGGACAGCAGCCAACGTGAGTCCAGGTGGATGGAGAGGCAGGAGAGTGAGTAGCAGAGGTGGGGGCTCTGGTCCTTCCTCCTGAGGCTGCTCGGGTCCTGTGACCACAGCAGGATGCCTTACTCCACCCCCATGCTGCCTGCAGCCCCTCCTCACCCTCCCAGCAACCTAACCAGCGCCTTCCATCTGCTCCCTTGGGGCTCTTGGTCTGCTCTGCCCTCCATGCAGCAGGGCCACCTGCCACCTTGGGCTCTGCCCACACTGCCCCCTCCACCCAGAATGCTCTTTCCACGTCTTCACCTGCCCGGCCGTCTCTCACGGTCTTTCTCAAACGATGCCATCTCCAGGAACCCAGAAGTTGTCGCTCCCCTCCCAGTTCCCATGGCCCACTTCTTGTACCACGTTCTGCTTTTAGAATGGTCACACCTTGTTTTGTGTTTTTTTCTTTTTTTAAGAAATTTTTACTGAAATATAGTTGATTTACAATTTTTTAAACATCTTTATTGGAGTATAATTGCTTTACAATGGTGAGTTCGTTCCTGCTGTATAACAAAGTGAATCAGCTATACGTATACATTTTTCCCCATATCTCCTCCCTCTTGCATCTCCCTCCCACCCTCCCTATCCCACCCCTCTAGGTGGTCACAAAGCACTGAGCTGATCTCCCTGTGCTATGCGGCTGCTTCCCACTAGCCATCTGTTTTACATTTGGTAGTGTATATATGTCCATACCACTCTCTTACTTTGTCTCAGTTTACCCTTCCCCCACTCCGTGTCCTCAAGTCCATTCTCTACATCTGCGTCTTTATTCCCGTCCTGTCCCTAGGTTCTTCAGAACCTTCTTTTTTTTTAAGGTTCCATATATATGTGTTAGCATATAGTATTTGTTTTTCTCTTTCTGACTTACTTCATTCTGTATGACAGACTCTAGGTCCATCCACCTCACTGCAAATAACTCAATTTCATTTCTTTTCATGGCTGAGTAATATATATTCCATTGTATATATGTGCCACATCTTCTTTATCCATTCTTATGTTGATGGACACTTAGGTTGCTTCCATATCCTGGCTATTGTAAATAGTGCTGCAGTGAACATTGTGGTACATGATTCTTTTTGAATTATGGTTTTCTCAGGCTATATGCCCAGTAGTGGGATTTCTGGGTCATATGGTAGTTCCATTTTTAATTTTTTAAGGAACCTCCGTACTGTTCTCCATAGTGGCTGTGTCAATTTACATTCCCATCAACGGTGCAAAAGTGTTCCCTTGTCTCCACACCCTCTTCAGCATTTATTGTTTGTAGAAATTTTGATGATGACCATGTTGACCGGTGATGTGAGGTGATACCTCATTGTAGTTTTGTATTTGCATTTCTCTAATGATTAGTGATGTTGAGCATCCTTTCATGTGTTTGTTGGCAATCTGTATATCTTCTTTGGAGAAATGTCTGTTTAGATCTTCTGCTCATTTTTGGATTGGGGTTTTGGTTTTTTGTTATTGAGCTGCATGAGCTGCTCGTATATTTTGGAGATTAATCCTTTGTCAGTTGCTTCATTGGCAAATATTTTCTCCCATTCTGAGGGTTGTCTTTTCATCTTGTTTATGGTTTCCTTTGCTATGCAAAAGCTTTGAAGTTTCATTAGGTCCCATTTGTTTATTTTTGTTTTTATTTCCATTACTCTAGGAGGTGGGTCAAAAAGGATCTTGCTGTGATTTACGTCAAAGAGTGTTCTTCCTATGTTTTCCTCTAAGAGTTTGATAAGGTCAGGCCTTACATTTAGGTCTTTAATCCATTTTGAGTTTATTTTTGTGTATGGTGTTAGGAAGTGTTCTAATTTAATTCTTTTACATGTAGCTGTCCAGTTTTCCCAGCACCACTTATTGAAGAGGCTGTCTTTTCTCCATTTCTTGCCTCCTTTATCAAAGATAAGGTGACCATATGTGCGTGGGTTTATCTCTGGGCTTTCTATCCTGTTCCATTGATCTATATTTCTGGTTTTGTGCCAGTACCATACTGTCTTGATTACTGTAGCTTTGTAGTATAGTCTGAAGTCAGGGAGCCTGATTCCTTCAGCTCTGTTTTTCTTTCTCACTATTGCTTTGGCTATTCAGGGTCTTTTGTGTCTCCATACAAATTGTGAAAGTTTTTGTTCTAGTTCTGTGAAAAATGCCATTGGTAGTTTGATAGGGATTGCTTTGGGTAGTATAGTCATTTTCATAATTTGATTCTTCCAATCCAAGAACATGGTGTATCTCTCCATCTATTTGTATCATCTTTAATTTCTTTCATCAGTGTCTTATAGTTTTCTGCATACAGGTCTTTTACCTCCTTAGGTAGGTTTATTCCCATGTATTTTATTCTTTTTGTTGCACTGGTAAATGGGAGTGTTTCCTTAATTTCTCTTTCAGACTTTTCATCATTAGTGTATACAAATGCAAGAGATTTCTGTGCATTAATCTTGTATCCTGCTACTTTACCAAATTCATTGATTAGCTCTAGTAGTTTTCTGGTAGCATCATTAGGATTCTCTATGTATAGTATCATGTCATCTGCAAACAGTGACAGCTTTACTTTTTCTTTTCTGTTTTGGATTCCTTTTATTTCTTTTTCTTCTCTGATTGCTGGGGCTAAAACTTCCAAAGCTATGTTGAATAATAGTGGTGAGAGTGGACATCCTTGTCTTGTTCCTGATTTTAGAGGAAATGGTTTCAGTTTTTCACTGTTGAGAATGATGTTGGCTGTGGGTTTGTCATATATGACCTTTATTAAGGTTCCTCTGTGCCTACTTTCTGGAGAGTTTTTATCATAAATAGGTGTTGAATTTTGTCAAAAGCTTTTTCTGCATCTATTGAGATTATCATCTGGTTTTTATCCTTCAGTTTGTTAATATGGTGTATCACATTGATTGATTTGCCTATATTGAAGAATCCTTGCATTCCTGAGATAAACCCCACTTGATCATGGCGTATGATCGTTTAAATGTGCTGTTGGATTCTGTTTGCTAGTATCTTGTTGAGGATTTTGCATCTATGTTCATCAGTGATATTGGCCTGTAGTTTTCTTTCTCTGTGACATCTTTGTCTGGTTTTGGTATCAGGGTGATGGTGGCTTCGTAGAATGAGTTTGGGAGTGTTCCTCCCTCTGCTATATTTTGGAAGAGTTTGAGAAGGATAGGTGTTAGCTCTTCTTTAAATGTTTGATAGAATTCACCCGTGAAGGCTTCTTGTCCTGGGCTTTTGTTTGTTGGAAGATTTTTCATCACAGTTTCAATTTCAGGGCTTGTGATTTGTCGGTTTATATTTTCTGTTTCTTCCTGGTTCAATCTCAGAAGGTTGTGCTTTCCTAAGAATTTGTCCATTTCTTCCAGGTTGTCCATTTTATTGGCATATAGTTGCTTGTAGTAATCTCTCATGATTCTTTGTACTTCTGCAGTGTCAGTTGTTACTTCTCCTTTTTGATTTCTAATTGTGTTGATTTGAGTCTTCTCCCTTTTTTTCTTGATGAGTCTGGCTAGTGGTTTATCAATTTTGTTTATCTTCTGAAAGAAACAGCTTTTAGTTTTACTGATCTTTGCTATTGTTTCCTTCATTTCTTTTTCATTTATTTCTGATCTGCTGTTTATGATTTCTTTCCTTCTGCTAACTTTGGGAGTTTTTTGTTCTTCTTTCTCTAATTACTTTAGGTGTAAGGTTAGGTTGTTTGAGATTTTTCTTGAAACTCTTAAAACTCTTAAAACCCTCTTAAAACTGCTTTTGCTGCATTCCATACGTTTTGGGTCTTCGTGTTTTCATTGTCACTTGTTTCTAGGTATTTTTTGATTTCCTCTTTGATGTCTTCAGTGGTTTCTTGGTTATTTAGTAGTGTATTGTTTAGCCTCCATGTGTTTGTATTTCTCACAGTTTTTTTCCTGTAATTGATATCTAGTGTCATAGCATTGTGGTCAGAAAAGATAATTGAAACGATTTCAATTTTCTTAAATTTACTAAGGGTTGATTTGTGACCCAAGATATGATCTATCCTGGTGAATGTTCCATGAGCACTTGAGAAGAAAGTGTATTCTGTTGTTTTTGGATAGAATGTCCTATAAATATCAAGTCCATTTTGTTTAATGTGTCATTTAAAGCTTGTGTTTCCTTATTTATTTTCATTTTGGATGATCTGTCCATTGGTGAAAGTGGGGTGTTAAAGTCCCCTACTATTCTTGTGTTACTGTCGATTTCCACTTTTATGGCTGTTAGTATTTGCCTTATGTATTGAGGTGCTCCTATGTTGGGTGCATAAATATTTACAATTGTTATATCTTCTTCCTGGATTGATCCCTTGATCATTATGTAGTGTCCTTCTTTGTCTCTTATAATAGTCTTTATTTTAAACTCCATTTTGTCTGATATGAGAATTGCTACTCCAGCTTTCTTTTGATTTCCATTTGCATGGAATATCTTTTTCCATCCCCTCACTTTCAGTCTGTATGTGTCCCTAGGTCTGAAGTGGATCTCTTGTAGACAGCATATATATGGGTCTTGTTTTTGTATCCATTCAGCCAGTCTATGTCTTTTGGTTGGAGCATTTAATCCATTTACATTTAAGGTAATTATCGATATGTTCCTATTACCATTTTCTTAATTGTTTTGGGTTTGTTATTGTAGGTCTTTTCCTTCTCTTGTGTTTCCTGCCTAGAGAAGTTCCTTTAGCATTTGTTGTAAAGCTGGTTTGGTGGTGCTGAATTCTCTTAACTTTTGCTTGTCTGTAAAGGTTTTAATTTCTCTGTCAAATCTGAATGAGATCCTTGCTGGGTAGAGTAATCTTGGTTGTAGGTTTTTCCCTTTCATCACTTTAAATATGTCCTGCCACTCCTTTCTGGCTTGCAGAGTTTCTGCTGAAAGATCAGCTGTTAACGTTATGGGGATTCCCTTGTATGTTATTTGTTGCTTTTCCCTTGCTGCTTTGAATATTTTTTCTTTGTATCTAATTATTGATACTTTGATTAGTATTTGTCTTGGCATGTTTCTTCTTGGATTTACCCTGTATGGGACTCTCTACGCTTCTTGGACTTGATTATTTCCTTTCCCACAATAAGGAAGTTTTCAACTATAATCTCTTCAAATACTTTCTCAGACCCTTTCTTTTTCTCTTCTTCTTCTTCTGGAACCCGTATAATTCAAATGTTGGTGCATTTAATGTTGTCCCGAAGATCTCTGAGACTCTCTTCAATTCTTTTCATTCTTTTTTCTTTATTCTGCTCTACAGTAGTTATTTCCACTATTTTATCTTCCAGGTCATTTATCTGTTCTTCTGCCTCAGTTATTCTGCTATTGATTTCTTTTAGAGAATTTATATTTATATTTCATTTATTGTGTTGTTCATCAGTTTGTTTGCTCTTTAGTTCTTATAGGTCCTTGTTAAACATTTCTTGTATTTTCTCCAGTCTGTTTCCAAGATTTTGGATCATCTTTACTATCATTATTCTGAATTTTTTTCAGGTAGACTGCCTATTTCCTCTTCATTTGTTTGCTCTGGTGGGTTTTTACCTTACTCCTTCATCTGCTGCGTATTCCTCTGTCGTCTCATTTTGCTTAACTTACTGTGTTTGGAGTCTCCTTTTCATAGGCTGCAGGTTCGTAGTTCCTGTTGTTTTTGGTGTCTGCCCCCAGTGGGTGAGGTTGGTTCAGTGGCTTGTGTAGGCTTCCTGGTGGAGGAGACTGGTGCCTGTGTTCTGATGGGTGGGGCTGGATCTTGTTTTTCTTGTGGGCAGGACTGCATCCAGTGGTGTGTTTTGGGGTGTCTGTGAACCTAGTATGATTTTAGGCAGCCTCTCTGCGAATGGGTGGGGTTGTGTTCCTGTCTTACTAGTTGTTTGGCATGGGGCATCCAGCACTGGAGCTTGCTGGACATTGGGTGAAGCTGGGTCTTAGTTTTGAGATGGCGATCTCTGGGACAGCTCTCGCCAATTGATATTACATGGGGCCAGGAGGTCTCTGGTGGTCCAATGTCCTGAACTCGGCTCTCCCAACTCAGATGCTCAGGCCTGACACCAGGCTGGAGCACCTAGACCCTGTCCACCACATGGCTCGGAAGAAAAGGGAGAGAAAAAGAAAGAAAAAATTAATTAAAAATAAATAAATAAATGAAATAAAATAATTAAAATAAAAAAGTAATTTAAAAAAAGAAGAGCATAACCAAACCAATAAACAAATCCACCAATGATAACAAATGCTAAAAACTATACTAAGATAAACATAAAATCAGAAACAAGTCAGTCGCAGACAGCAAACCCCAAGTCTACAGTTGCTCCAAAAGTCCATTGCCTCAATTTTGGGATGATTCGTTGTCTATTCATGTATTCCCCAGATGCAGGTGCATCAAGTTGATTGTGGAGATTTAATCCACTGCTCCTGAGGCTGCTGGGAGAGATTCCCCTTTCTCTTCGTTTGCACAGCTCCTGGGGTTCAGCTTTGGATTTGGCCCCGCCTCTGCATGTAGGTCACCCTCTGGCATCTGTTCATCACCCAGACAGGACGGGGTTAAAGGAGCCGCTGATTCGGGGGCTCTGGCTCACTCAGGCCGGGGGGAGGGAGGGGTACGGATGCGGGGCAGGCCTGCGGAGGCAGAGGCCAGCGTGACGTTGCACCAGCCTGAGGCGCGCCGTGCGTTCTCCTGGGAAAGTTGTCCCTGGATCCCGGGACCCTGGCAGTGGCGGGCCGCACAGGCTCCCCGGAAGTGGGGTGTGGATAGTGACCTGTGCTCGCACACAGGCTTCTTGGTGGCGGCAGCAGCAGCCTTAGCGTCTCCTGCCCGTCTCTGGGGTCCGTGCTTTTAGCCGCGGGTCGCGCCCGTCTCTGGAGCTCCTTTAAGCAGCGCTCTCAATCCCCTCTCCTCACGCACCAGGAAACAAAGAGGTAAGAAAAAGTCTCTTGCCTCTTCGGCAGGTCCAGAGTTTTCCCCGGACTCCTTCCCGGCTAGCCGTGGCGCACTAAACCCCTGCAGGCTGTGTTCATGCCGCCAACCCCAGTCCTCTCCCTGCGCTCCGACCGAAGCCCGAGCCTCAGCTCCCAGCCCCGCCTGCCCCGGTGGGTGAGCAGACAAGCCTCTCGGGCGGTGAGTGCCGGTCGGCACCGATCCTCTGTGCGGGAATCTCTCCGCTTTGTCCTCTGCACCCCTGTGGCTGTGCTCCCCTCCGCGGCTCCGAAGCTCTCCCCTCCGCCACCCGCAGTCTCCGCCCGCGAAGGGGCTTCTAGTGTGTGGAAACCTCTCCTCCTTCACGGCTCCCTCCCACTGGTGCAGGTCCCGTCCTTATCCTTTTGTCTCTGTTTATTCTTTTTTCTTTTTCCCTACCCAGGTACGTTGGGGGGGTTTCTTGCCTTTTGGGAGGTCTGAGGTCTTCTGCCAGCGTTCAGTAGGTGTTCTGTAGGAGTTGTTCCACGTGTAGATGTATTTCTGGTGTATCTGTGGGGAGGAAGGTGATCTCCACGTCTTACTCCTTCACCATCTTGAAGGTCCCTCCTACAATGTTGTTGTAATGGTCATTTATGGACACCAAATCCTGCTGTTGGCTTGTAAGTGCTCCCAGTTTGGGGATCGGCGTTTTATCCACCACAGGGGGCAGCCCTGAGCAGGTTATCGAAACCCCTGGGCTGGAGGAATGGAGGTCGTCTCTGTGGCTGAGGCTCTGCACAGGGACCTGGGGTGGGGGACAGTCAGGAGGGGACAGTCTTGGAGGGATGACAAAGGGCCCTGCCTTTTAGCTCAGCGCCATCACTAGCAGGGTGCTGGGCGGGTCCGGTTCTGTAGGATGGGAGTGAGAAACCCTGGCCAACTAGCCTCAGACACGCCCTCAGCATCAGAGCAGACGGAGACCCAGGCTCCCGCCATCACCGTGACGTCACCACTGACCACTGGGCTGTTGTGATGGTCATGGTGCTGTTTATGATGTGTCCTGTGCCCCCCACAGGAGGGGAGAGTGAGGAATCCCTCTGTTCTGAGTCCCACAAGAGGGTTGTCAGGAGGGCTGCCATGGTCAGCAGTGACGGGTCAGGGCAGGACGATACTAAGGGAAGGATGGTCTGCTGGGTCTGGGGCTGACGGTGCAGGGACCACTCCTCACATCTGTGCCCACGTGTGGGATGGGAGCCCAGCCCAGGCCCCACTGGTCCTGCAGAAGCGGAAGTTCTCAGGTGACAAAGAGGGGAGCCCCACTGCAGGCCTGCATGCCAGGACCGCACACCTGCTGGGGCAGCTGATGAGGGCCAGGGGGGGGCGCCACAGCTCCAAACATGGACAGGAGAAAATCAGGTCGGGGGAAGACAGGGACGTTCCTTTAACCTGCCCTGGCTGTTGGGCCCTCTGGGGTGAGGGCAGAGGTGGAATTAGAGCTTGCAGGGCCCTGCTCATGTGTGCGCACATCTGACTGCCTGTGGTCCACTCGGACGCCGCCAGATGCAAGGGATGGGTGAGGACGCTTCCACCGCCTCCCTGTGTGGCCTCAGGTCCAGAGCCCTGCTGTGTGACCCCCGTGTGTGGGTGCAGACACACAGCCTCAGGTGTCCTCACGTGTGTCAGGCGCTAGACTTCCCAAGTCTCTTCCACCCAGTCGCCTCGTTTGAAGCACACAAGACCTCAGGGAGGTGGTCATTGTGGGGAGGATGTGACCTGAGGAGGTGAGAACTACTGTCCCCATTTTACAGACGGGAAAAACGAGGTGCAAAGTGGCAGAGGTAAACTCAGGGCAAATCCACGGCCAAGGGAACATTCTAGAGGAGAAGCGCGGGAGCCCTGAGCTGTCTCAGCCCCATCGCGGTGCTGCCGGCTCCCTTTTCTGCGCAGGAGACTTGAACGTGTGCACAACCGCTGCTGCCCTTCTGGGGACTGAGGCTGAGCTTTACTTTATCCAGAGGAGTTTCTTTCCCTTTAATCTGTCTTGGAGCCGGCTGACATTCATCATGAATATTAATTAACAAATAGTCTGTTAAAGGATAAAATTACAGATGCTGGGCATCCGTTTACAGAAGCTCCCTCCGCGTCTGTGCTTATAAAGCACGGTGGTTGCAGAACCAGCCATCTGTGAATCGTCCCTGTTTGCTCTTCTAAGTTATTATGTTGCTTAAAAGAACACGAGACATTTCAAAATTCCTCTCTTGAGAATCCGTCTTCAGGGTCCAGCTACCATGCCGCGAGGGGCTGTGGCCCGCGGAGCTGGCCTTCTGCTGGTGATGGGCCCTCGGGCACATCCTTACCCCGGAGCCTCGATCTAGCACGTGGCACAGGTGGCAGGGCCTCCAGCTGGTGAGGTTGGAGGGAGGCGGCCTGTGCCAAGCGCCCGAAGCTACCAGGATTATCCTGAGTGCTGAGAAACGTCACCACCACGATGGCGGGGACGGCTTGGGCATTTCAGCAGTGCGGCTGCAGGGTAACCCACTGGACAGGATGCTGGTCAGCGTCCCAAGAAGACAAACTATTTTCCTCCAGGATGAACGAGGTTACTGCCCCTTTATTTTCCTACTTCCTCTCTGCACAGATGGAGTTAACGTACGCACAGGGTTACTCCCGGGCGTGTGACGGGGGTGGGTGTGAACCCAGCACGGGCAGGTGTGGCTGGATCCAGGGCTTCACGCCTCCACAGCACGCCTTCTCAGGACTCACAGAAAATCTGCCGCTGATATGGGGTGGAGAGTAAGGGTTGCATCAATATCTCCTTATTATTCGTTTTTAATCACATGGTGAAAAACTCAACGTTAGCAAGGTTTTCCATGCGCTCCACAGTGGTGTGTAGGTCGGAAGCGAGAATCTGAGCGAGCCTGAGGGTTGACCATGATTCTCCGAGGCCCTGCCCCCAGGGTAATCGTCACAGGTTCAGGGAAACCAGACCTGGATTGTTGTAAAACTCGACACAATGAACCTGACAGGCAGCCAGATTTGTTTTCAGCCAGTTTAGGGTTACCATAATCTCATTATTATGCTTGAAAGACGACAAGTAATGGAATCTCAGGTAGCACCCGGGCTCTGCCTGGCCCTGTCTTCTGCTCGAGGCCGATCTCCCTTGATTACCCGGTCCAGCGAGGCTCAGTTTTCCACCCCTTCTCCTGCAGAAACAGTCATCCGATCAGCCTGTGAGCTTCTCACTGCCGTCAACGGTTTTAATGGGTCAAGCATTAAATTAACCCTTTAGCCCCGTTCCTGCGAGAATACCACACTTATTAAAAAGCGATTTCCTTTTCAATCATTGTCAAAGGGGCAACATAGAAGCCTGTGAGCCTGCTGCCTGGCCCTCCCCCTCCGTGTCCAGCCCTCGTTAGGTTTGCTCTGCGTCCTTTTCACCAGCACAAAGGCAGGCATCGGAGCGGGCTTCTTAGCAGAGCCCTTCTGCTTTGGTTGCTTCATTGTCTGGAAGGAACGGCACCAAACACCTGTGGGTGTTTCACATTCTGTCCAAAGACAGTAGAGTTAAGTTTGACAAAGGCTGGATGGATTGCTAATTGCACTTTATGGAAAAACACATCTATGAGAAAGGGACTCATCAGGGGAAAAGATTTCCTGAGATGCGTGGCTTTTGTGTTTTTGCTTGCAGCCCTGTCTCACTCCATCCGGCCCAAAAAGGTCCGACCTGAAAACCAGATCGACAGACAAGGGCTTGGGGAGAAGGACCACAACTTTCTTCACGATCTAGGGTGGCCAGCACCCCTGGAAACAAACCTGTGAATGGAGGACTACCAAACTAGACGCCCACAAACATTTAGCATTTAGATTTTTTGCTTCTATATAATTTGGAGGAGTTCTGGTGTGTACGTGTCTGCATGTCCTAGTGCTGTCAACTTCCTGGGAAAGTGGGAAATCCTCATCGGTGACACCAAGTATCTGAGCGACTTCTCTCATCGCTGCCACATGCGAAACCGGACTGTGTCCACCAGCACCCCCAGGAGGTGCCCGCAGGGGCACGGCCTGGCTGTGACGGGTGCAGCCGGCGCCCGCTCCCCAGAGAGCACAGAGGGCACCAGCCAGCCTCAGGGAGGCTGCACACGATCTTGCACTTGATTCAAGGTCGCTTTCACTTTATCCCAAAGCTGAAAGGGGGTTGTGCAAAGCAGTAAGTGATGGGAGGATGCTGGCAGGCAGACACGGCTCTGTGTTGCCCCATGGCTTCCAGACGTTTGCACCACATCTGGGGCCCTTAGCAGCCGAGAAGGGATGAGATGTCCTCTAACCCAGCAGAGCCCAGAACGGGAGGCTCACGACCTCTCTTACCCGCAGGCGGGATGCCTTGTACTGCCTGCCTCATGAGCTCAGATACCTGCTGTTCAGGGAGTCCTGCCTCCCAGGCCTAGGCAAGGTGGAGGCTTTCAGATCCTTGCTTCACACGGGGTAGGGTCCCCCCTCTGCACCTACACCAAAGGCCTGGAGCTCTTCAAGGAGCCCAGGGGGCAACCTGGGGGCAGCTCTGACTGTGGCCCAGCCCGGGGGACAGTGGTGTGTTTTTACAGTGAAAGAATTATTTTGATAATCTCTAGATCTGCTTCAAAAAAACCCACAACAAACCACCTATGCCAGCTACAAGCCAACTCAAGCAGATGGAAACAAAGCAATTCTGTTTGTGAATAGTCTAATACTGGTGCTGCGGACTGAATTGTATCCCTCGCCCCAAATTCACACGTTGAAGCCCTAACTCCTAACGTGATGGTATTTGGAGATGTGGTTTTTGGGCACTAATTAAGTTTGGATGAGCTCATGAGGATGAGGCCTTCATGATGGGATTAAGAAACTCTCTGTCTCTCCCATGTGAGGACAGATTCATCAATGAACAAGGAAGCGGGCCCTCACAAGGGCCCAAATCAACCAGAACCTTGATCTTGGATTTCCCAGCCTCTGGAACTTTAAGACATAAATTCCTGCTGTTTAAGCCCCCCAGGCTACGGTGTCTTGTCACGGCAGCCCAAGACCACCAACACAACTGGCAACAAAGAGCTGGACCAAGAGGAATCAACTTGATGTTTTTATATGGAAGGTGCAGCCATGTTTACACATGGACATGGAAGGAGGAAAGAAAGGTGTTCTGTTTTAGGACAACTTAACAGTTTTGTGTACAGATCATTTTCAAAATGAGAAGACAGAGGGTATCTGAGTTGCTATTGTAGCATGTTTTCAGCAGTGGAATATTAATATGAAGCATGAAAGTGGGTGAGTTTATGCTGAAATGAGGTTATTAATAAGAACAATACTCCACAGCTGCCTGGCATTTTTATCCGAGAAGAGGTTTACAGAACCAAACCTGCAGGGAACAAATATTCGCGACTACCACCTGCACTTTAAAGAGAGGAAGAAATCATCAGCTCCGGAGACAGTAAAGGAGAAGCTGCAGCTTCTGCAAGGTCGAGCATCAAGGTAATGGAAGAGCCAGAAATAGCACTCAAGTGTCTGCCCCCCTGGCGCCGGCACCGCCCTGCCCATCCTGTCCTCGGAGAGAGGCCTCAAGGGCACTTAGCGATCAGAAGTTAAGTCCTCCAGCTCCAGCATTTTGCTCTAAGTGTTCCTGCTTCTACAATTCCTAGGAGCAATTTCCAAATGTTGTTTTCCTTTTGGGCAATGGTCACATCCATATTCGGAAGAGCGGGGTGGCGGGGGGGTGGAGAGGAACTCGTGCCGTGGCATCAGTTCACCTCGACGGCATCCCTGGTGTGGGCGGTGCGGCAATCCCGCTTCCAGAGGACGCCAGCCAGGCGCAGAGCAGGTGAAGTAATCTCCCCAATGTTTCATGCTCAGGAGTATCTTTTCAGTCAAGGTGACTAGGAAACAAAAAAATGTTAAAACAAGTGAAACAAATTCCACCATGAGACTTGAGTGGTGAGTCCAGTTACGCTACAAACAGTGAAATCTTGAATTTCTTGGGTTCGATTGTGTCTCCTAGAAAGATGTCTGGGAGCCTGAAACCACAGTAGCTCAGGACGAAACCTTGTTTGCATACAGGGTCATTGCAGAGCCAATTAGCTAAGATGAGGTCATAATGGAGTAGGGTGGGCCCTTAATCCGATATGATATGATATTTCCTTATAAGGAAAGAAGAGAGACACACCCAGGGGGAAATTGAAGCTGGGCAGTTACAAGCCAAGGAAAGCCCAGGACCGCCAGCAAACACCAGACACGGGAAGAGGCAGGAAGGACCCTCCCCTGGAGCCTTTGGAGGGAGCACAGCCCTGCTGACACCTTGCTCCTGGACTTCTGGCGTTGAGAACTGTGAGAGAATGAATTCCTGTGTTTTAAGCCACCCGGCTGTGTAATTTGTTACAGCAGCTGGAGGAAATGACCTCATTGGGTCTCAGTTTTTTGGCTGATAAAATTCCGAGGTGAATCCTAGGACACCCTCACATAGATGAGCTACATGATGTTCAAAAGAAGGCCGTAGTCCTGCAATTTGACTTGGTATATATTACATGGAATATGGTTTGTCAGTGTGAGAGATAAGAGTAAAAACACAGAAAGTGGTCTTTTCACCCGATCTCAGATTTGTGCTGATGGGAGAGCAGACTAGAGGGGTGGCAAGCCTGTTGGTCCAGGAGCCAGCACACCACCAGCAGCTGCCGCTCTGAGGGATGCAGAGTAGGTTTTGTGTACCTTGGAACCAGAACCAATCCAAGCTAACGTCGCAAATCTGGAAGGACTCTCTTGCCCCATTTTTGACCCTCCTTCCCCTCATACTCCCAAAGTCCTCTACACACATCACATCGGGGCTGGAAGGAACAAGGGTACCAAGCTTGATGCAAAAGTAGGATCTGCTGCACTCAGCCACGCTGGGTGTATGATCCCATGGCATTTCCCAACACTGAACTTCATTTTAGACATCTTATTATTTTCTGATTATGAAAGCCATACAAACTCACCAAAAATATTCAAGCATTTCACCATAATAGAATGCAGAATTCAGAAGTTCATCAATACCTTCTCCCACTGTGATTAAGAGTTGAGTGAAACGCTCTAGGTAAATCAAACATCGTTACAGTTGTGTGTTAAGTGATAAAGTCAGGAAGAAAGAAAAATGGAACCCAAAGGATGGCAGGATTTGGAGAAATTATGATGTTAAATTTCTTCACTTTCATGTACCTTACCTTCAGTGTTTAGACTCCAGAAGGACGGAATCCTGGGGATGTTTCACCCAAAGGCACACTCCTAGATTCAACATTTACCCTGAGTTTCTGTCTCTTTGATGAGCTAAGAAACAAGAAGGAAAAATACAGACCACTTAACCTTCTCCCTTGATCCTAGACCAACCCTCTGTGCAGGCACACATCTCCCCTCCTCAGCACCCCATCCTGCTCCTTGGGCCCGCAGTGCATCAGAAGTTCCAACTGCCCAGGCTCCAAAAGCTGCTTCCGAAGCCAACTGTCCAGAAGGACCTTGCAAACCTTCATGTCGCAGGCCCTCTCTGCGTTGGGATTCCTCCTTCCAAACTCTTTCCACGGAGACTGTCGACGGTTGGTGATGGACTGGTTGCTGTACTGAGTTAAACTCAGTGACACATTGATTGACTCCACCAACATTTATTAAGGACGTAATACGTGCAGATTCAGTGTGCTAGGAGCTCAGACAGAGACAGAGAGAACTCCTGCCTTCTCGAACCCTAGAGATCAAGCGGAGAAGAGAGATGTGAGCAGAGGCCTGGAGACTGGGACAGAGGACCAACAGGGGCTACCAGGGGCTGAATGTGTGACCCCTGAATCCATATGTTGAAGCCTTAACCCCCAATGTGATGGTGTTAGGGGTGAGGCCTTTGGGAGGAGACTGGGCTTAGATTAGATCATGAGGATGGGGCCCCATGATGCAGTTAGGGCCCTTAGAAGAAGAGGAAAAGACAAGACCCCACACACACACCCTCACACTCTTGCACCAGGAAAGACCCTGTGAGGACGCAGCAAGAGGATAGGTGTCTACGAGCCAGGAGGAGAGGCCTCACCAAGAACCAAATGTGCCAGTTCTTGGGATTTGGCAATATCTGGAGATGAGGGAATCTTCTGGGCACCTTTCCTATCACATATACTCACTCAAGGATCACTGCCAAAGGAGGGATCTAGGACCTCCTGTAGAACCCAAATCTTTATTTTTGATTGAGAAAGGGGTAAGGGAGAAAGAGCTGATGGTAAATGCACTTTCAATTGCTTGACAGGGCACAGAATTCAATACCTTACACATTTTCATTTTTAGTCCTATGCCATTCATGTTTTAACCAACAGAATGCAAAAGCACTGTCTGTTTGAGAGTCAGAAACCTTGGGAAGAGTTTGGATACTTGAGAGACACTGTCAATCCATTTCTTTGATCTGGGCTATGGCCACGATCTGTTTCCAAGTATCATGGCTGGAGCCCAGTGGCTGCTACTGTCTTGGAAAATAAAATACAGCAGTTGTCTGAGGTGTCTCCACTCTGAACGAGGGCTCTCCGTGTCCAGACGTTCACAGAACCCCCTGGCTTCTAAGTTCTCACGCAGATGTAAGTTCTTTCAAGTGCTTTCAACCCACTGAATACATGATTTAGTACTTTGGAAAGCTCAGGAGTTGAGGTTTTGGAAATCTCAACTGTGCCGTTAGAAAACTCTTATCCCTTCACAGAGAAAACACCCGGACATCGTCTTTCAACCTCTGGGGATCACTGGGTTCTGGGAAAGACTGTGAAAACGATTCTAAAACCTTGCTCCTAGGAGCAGCTGCTCTGTGCACAAATATTAGAACTGTGTTGATTAAAGAAATGTCAGCAATTACTTTGGGTAGAAAAGCGGATGCTTCTTTTGTCCGTAATATTTTAATACTTTTCCACTTTCAAATACTGGTTTTAATTTTGTGACAGATGCTTCTTTATAAAAAAATTCAGTGTACAAAAATTCAGACTTTCAGTGTCTGAAGGCATGCAAGACAGAGGGAGAACCCATCCTAAACCTGACTAAATAAAAAACCGAATTAATTTGCTCCTCTAAGCTGAAAACTTCTGGAGTAGAGCTGGCTTCAGGTCTGAGGGTCGCGGCAGTCAGCAGCACCAGGAGCTGCCCTGACTTCTCCCACGTTACTCTTCTTGTGCTAACGCGATGGAGTCAGTGGTTCTGTCCCCAGCATCGTCGTGGGGCTCAGTTCCAATGGCAAACAAGCTTCTCTCTTCCAGAATCCACAGTCGGAAGTCTCACTGCATCTCTTTGGCTGTGCTTGAGCAAGTTGCCCTCCGTGAGAGCGTGAGGATGCGCTGCTCTCTCTGGTGGGGCCTGGAGAGTTCGGAATGGATCCTGGGCTGTATCCTCCAGCCCTGGAGTTGGGAATGGGATCCCGGGCTGTATCCTCCATCCTGGAGTTGGGAATGGGATCCCGGGCTGGGAGCACATGGAGTAAGAATGGATGATTTTGCAGAGCTTTTGCTACCAAAGGTATAGTTACCAGAGGAGGTCTACAGATGCCCCAGAACAAAGAGACGTATCCACTACTCTTTCCAAACAGATAAATTATGGGGTTACTGTTACTATTGCAGAGGAGGCTTCACTGAACAAAAGGAGACTTTACAGAAGGGTTCACTGAAGGTTTCCTTTAGGCAGTTGTCTCCAAATGCAGCTCATCGCGTGTTTAGTGATCACTGATGCTTGAGTAGAAAGGCTGAAAGAAGGAACACTCAAATCAAGAGGAACACTCAATCAAGAAAGAAAGAAAGAAAATAAACTTGAAATTGTAGGTTAGTGAACTGAAACATGGGATTTGATTTACATAAAACTTCTCACAAATGTGTCTATGCAGGAAGCAAGGCAATATATATTGAGGAAAAATGAACTTAGTAAGGAATATGTTCATGATGGCCCTAGTTCTCCTAAGGAAGCAAAATCGTTCTGTGAGCTTTAGGTGCCCTGAAAACAGGTGGTGAAAGGGTTTCCTACATAGCACCACCCAGTCTTTGACTAGTCAACCACCTAGATGACAGCTGCCTACCTGTCTGAGATACCTATTACCATTAGGGGTTTCTTGGGGCGCCTGAGAACCCAGAGATAGCTCTGGAGACTGGTTCTTATGTTGACTGTTATGATCTACATTAAGAGTGCAGGTGGGGTTTGAAGTTCAGGACGTTCTAATTACTGATTGGCCACTGAATGTATATGAAGGCCCCCATTACCATTTACAAGTCATCTAGGTCGATGCTCATTTGTTTGGGGATGTTTTAGCCCCATTATAATAGAAACTGGTATTGTGCTATTTACTAGTTTATTTATTTTTGTCATTGTTTATATTTAGTCACTACATTGTTTGGCACATCCAGCTCATGCTAACAAATCGTGACTTTTATTATTACATAATGCCTGCTTTCATCTGATTTAGAGCCACTGGTCCTAAATTCTTCATTGTCTGATACTAATATCACCACATCTTTCTTTCTGTTTGCATCTGCTAACATCTGTTTGCTTGCTCCTTTATTTTCAACGTTACCACCTTGTTAGAAGGGTTTCTTTGAAACAACACATACCTGTTTTGTTTTTTTTTTAAACACAGTCTGACAACCTCTGGTTTTAATAGAGCAATTTACCTCGTTCACATTTAGTGTAATAACGAATGTGCTTATTTTATTCCTCTGTCATATTTTATGATCCTTGTTTGTTACACTTTACTCTGTCTTCTTTTTCCTTTTCCTCATTTTGGATGGTTTGATTTTGTTAACGTTCACTCCCATTTTTTCTTTTGTTAATTTGGTGTTTCTGAGCTTTTCCATTGAGCCGGTAACTATCCACCCATTCCTCACACTCAGAATTCATACACATTTTCCAACTGTTGGATGAAAACCAGAAACCAAAATACTCTATTCCCTCATTTCTCCCTTCGCACAAAGCAAATACGATTAAAAACAAAAAAATTGGAATCTTCTACTCTGTTCCCTTCCTGTAACTCCTAGTTTTTGTTGAGACAGTTTAGCATTTTCAGTGCAAAAATATTATTAGATTTTCCTTTGAAGCCTACCTTTTCTCTCCTAAAACAATATAATCCACCCTTTATTACAAATGTTCAAACTTTATTAATATTAATTTGGAATTAACGCTACAGGATACAAAGTTCATTGCTACCCAGTACTTCTCTTATTTACCTTCTCCTTTCTTGAAGTTGGCAGCCAGTAGAAGGCTGACACTCAAGTGTGTTTGTTTTGAAAGTTCACTCTGCTTTTCACTTGAATCTTTGTAAAGCACTCACTGCCACCGTCCACTTGTCATCCTCACGACTTGGTGGATATGGGACAGTAGGTATCATCATCCCCATTTACTGGAGAGAAAACTGAAGCACAATCGCACCTTGATGCCATGTACCCTCACCCCACCCTCCAAAAGCTTTGCTAAAAGGAGTTCCTCAATTTGTCCAAAGTAGTCTCTGAGGCCGTCCACGTATTAAGGTTAAATACCAGGATCTCAACAAAACACACTTTAAGTGAAAGAGACTCTGCTGTCCCAGTAGGAATACTAGGATAATTGATCTGCAGTAATTGAGTTTAGCAAAGCTTATATAAAAGAGGCAACATAAACAGAACATTGATCTTCTTCAAAATCATTTATTTCCTTGCATCACAGTTTTTAGTGTCTCTTCAGGAGGAAGAATTGTTTTGTCTGAACTGTGTTTCTTTGTGCTAGTAGGTACCAGAGAGTGGATGGGGTGGGTGGGGCAGGGTGGAGTGGGCAGGATGGGGTAGGGTAGGGTGGGTTGGGGGGATGAAGAGGTCTCTGGGGGCTCCCTTCCCTCAGTCTCTCATTTGCCCCAGAAGGCAGTGATGTGCTGTGATTTCCTTTATCCGTTCACTTACTCATTCATCTATTCACTCAATAGACATCTCTGAACGGGGCTAGGAGTTGGAATGCAGGGACACACGAGCCCATCCTTGCTACAGAGAAGCTCACAGCCTGATAGGGAAGCAGGCAAGAAAACTGAAGTCCCCGAACCCTGCGGGCTGCACTGTTTCTGAAAGTCACGGAAGGTGGGCTGCCCCGCGCCCCTGACATCAGCGGAGGCCTGAACCCAGCCTGTCCTCTGCTCTGGAGCCCCCCAAGGCTGTGCCAGCTGGCGGGGGGTCACTGGCTGCCTTTGTCTAGGCTGGCTTTGCACACCATCCTTAAAGAAAGGTTCTGGAACAACTATGCAAATTTGGGTCAGGGAGTCACGCAGGAGAAGTTGTCAGGCCCAGTCCGCACCGTCCCCCCGGGAGGTGCGGGCAGCCGCCCTGCCCTGTGCTCAGCGCCCAGATCACGTCCTTACCTCTCGGGTCTCAGGTGAAAGCTGAGCGGCTGGAAGATGCTCCAGCCAAAAGCCTGTCACCTTCTGCCCCCGCTCCCACACCTTTGCCTGGCCGGTCAGCCGCCCTGGGACTCCTGGGGCGCTCTCCCCCTCCACACACACATTAAAAAGCCAAAACACCAAATTATCCCTTTTCCTCATCTCTGCCTCTTGCTGCTGCCGCTTCCTCATATTCGAGGGGTCACATGTTGAGAATCCTCTTCTTAGATCGATGCCATCACGCGATCGTAAAACAACCCCCCAGAGTGAAGAGCCTCTGCATCCTCATGGACGCCCACCTGTCGATTCACTGTCAGTCTTGCCAAAATGAACATCATTCTGGAACTTTCCAGAGCAACACTTAGGGCTCCGTTCCAAGTGCTCAGTGAACACCCCCGGCGTTCTCGTGTCCCTGCCCGGAGCCGTGTCTGTGTTCAGTGACAGGAGGAGAGAGCTTTCTCTTCCTTCCCAAGAACAGTGTCTGAAACCTAAGTTTTCCTCGGACCAGGCAGAAGAAGAAACAACCCATCTCATTGATTTAGTACTTTTAAAAGAAAAATCCATCAGGCTTCTCCTCAACTTTCTGAGCCTCCAGGCAGGCTGGTTACAATTTGCCCACACCCTCTAGGACTGTTCCTTATTAGTTTCTAGTTTAAAACTTTCACTTCTTGGGTTCCCAGAGATCAGGTGAACCAAGTGACCAGTTCCAGACTCAGTCCTGGCGACTTCCTGGGAGATGGGGAAGGTACACCAGGTGTTCTGAAAAGCCAACGTGGTTTCTGCCCATCGTAACTCTTCCTTCTTAAGTCCCTGCACGAAACAGTCTAGTCGGTTTTGAAACATCCAATCTGAGGTGGTTTGGCTTCATGAGACACGTGAGCACGGTCATCTTGCGCCTTCACGGCTGGAAACGCTATCGTTCACCGTGAGGCCATCACCGCCTCACCTTCCAAAGCTGCTAGAATATTTATTCCTGCAGCGGAAATGGTAAGAGGCCCATGACTTTTCACCTTTAGAAAACGAGTTTCCATGGTAACAAAAATACGATGGACCATTCGCAGTTCAAAACAAACCAAAGCAAAACAAGCCTGAAGTCCAGGCGCTGCCAGAAAGTCCGTATTTTGCCAGAAGGATCTACCCCACAACCGAACCACCATTTACAGAAACTCGGCAACCCGAGTCCTGAACAGTGGTGGTCCCGGGAGCTGAGCGCCTGCAGCTCTGCTTCGCTGAAACACTTGAAATTAACATTTCAGTTCCATGCCTTCGCCTTCCACCGTATGGCAGGTGACTTTCAAGTAACGCGAAAAGGAGGGAATAATTGGCTGATGGGAGATGGAGAAAACAATCGAGGTGTCTGCAGACCCTGCAGACCCCGCTCTCCCCAAAGCCCAGGTCTGTTAAGGAAAGATGCTGAATCTGAAGCTCCCGTCCTTGGGGTCGCTTTTCTTTGTGCTCCTTAATTAGGCCGTTCGGGCCAAATGAAGCACACGTTGTACAGACTCCTGTTTCTCACCGAAGAGGGGGAAAGTGATCTATTTGCAGGAGTTATATATTTTTTTCAGGCACTTTATGGAGACACCCCAGCCCCCCTTGGCTGCTGACTGTAAAATAAGAAAACTATTACCCAGCTGGGGTAACAATAGGCTCCCACAGTGCTTTTCTGCTCAGCCCGCAGCTGCAGGGAAAGTGGAAACTCAGCAGCGGGGTAACATTCTTTCCTTACAGCCTGTTTCTATGGGCAAGGAGCCCTCCCACTGATCCAGTGTATTTTCTATGCAAAACTGCAGAAGAAGTGACATTTTAAAAGTTTTGACCTTTGTGGTTTTTTTGCATGAACCGAGGCATACATTTTTTAAACCTTCTGACAGGGTGTCTGTTAGAAACGGCAATAGCCGTTACTGTAATAATAAAATGTTTCAAAATTTGAGAGTTTTATATTGAATATAATGCACAGATAACCTTTGTCTGGAGAATGATAGTGATGTGGGTCTTCGAACCACTTCTTCATTGTTCCAGGAAAACAGATTATGACAGGTTTCAGGCATATTTAGGAAACAATATCGCTGGACGCGATGTTTTCATTTGCTAATTTAAGACTTTTGTGATTTTTTTCCCCAAAAAAGGATTTGGAAGAGTTTTGCATTTATACTATAGGGTGCTTCCACTTAATACTAACAGTCATGTTATTTGTTCAGAAAAAAACGCTCTTTGCATAACAAAAATATTCTTTAAAAAATTTAGTTTTACACATCAATATATTTAGGATTTGGGGGGAGAAAAGTTAAGATCTTATTTGAATCTAAAACTTCTCCATTCAAAAAAAAAGAAGAGGAAAACAAAATAACGAAGGGACTAATGCCAAGGAGAACGTTCTTTAAAAGACCTTCCAATTAGCAAGGGACATGAATGGAGGAGACAAAAAGCTCAAATACAAAAATATAAAGAAAGAAAATTGGAGCAAATGAGATGTTGAATTACTTGCAACAAAAGATGGGTGAGTGGGAGATGGATTCTTAAGTGAAAGGGTTCTGTGGCTTTCAAGTGCCAGACCAGACCTCCAGAGACCAGGTGCGGGATCCGTCGGACCAGGGTCGTGCCGCGTTCCTTGCAGTCCCTAATTTGTCCTCCGATCAACTGTAGCTTTTATTTTGAAGGCTGGGAGATTTTCGGGGTTAAATGGGAGTTTGGAAAACAGTGTGCTGGCCCCTCCTTGGCTGCTTGGAAGCTGACAAGCTCAACACGACTGGATACTCCAGGGAGGGGCCCACGTTCTGAGCACAGATGAGGCTCCAGGAAACTGGCGCTGAGTTTGAATCCTCTTTCTCTACTTCTGGCTCTGGCTGACCACTTAACTCTTTAGTCTCTCCTCAGAAATGGAGGCAATAACAATCAAACATCAGACAGCTGATCCCTTGCTAATTGGTGAGTCGCTATGAATTGCTAATTTAATTCGATGATGAACTTTTAGATGGGATTGCTTTCTCTAACTCACAAAGTTGTTAAAATCCTGCAGATAACTAGAGTGTGCTTCAATTTAAAAAATTCAGATCGTAACTATGGCAGTCAAACCATTTGTTAACTCGAACTCACTCAATTAAATAAAAAAGCAGTCAAGCTGGGTCCAAATGTTGCGTGATATATGAGAAAAACCTTTTTATGATAGAAAGGGAAGCATGTTAGAATTATGCTGACATGTTCCTAACCCATAGTACTATTTAGAAGTTCAGATCGTGGAATTTTAGAGCTAGAAATACTAAGTTCATCTAGTCCAAATCCTGTTTTTCACAGATATAGAAACCAAGGCTCAGAGAGCTTAAGTGACTTACCCGAAGTCACAGAGACATGAGCAGAGGTAGAACTGGGAGCCCATCTCCTCTGTCCCCTTCCCCAGCCCACTGGGAGGTCTCCTCCCCCTCCCCTGCCCTCCCCTCCCCCTGCCCTCCCCTCCCCTCCCCCTTCCCCTCCCTTCCCCCTTCCCCTCCCCTCCCCCTTCCCCCCTTCCCCTCCCCTCCCCTCCCCCTTCCCCTCCCCTCCCCCTCCCTTCCCCTCCCCCTCCCTTCCCCTCCCCCTCCCCTCCCCTCCCCTCCCCTCCCCCTCCCCTTCCCTCCGTTCCCTCTCCCTCCTCCTCCCTCCTCCTCCCCCTCCTCCCCCTCCTCCTCCCCTCTCCCTCCCTCTTCCTTCCCCTCCCCCTCCCTCCCCTTCCCCTCCCCCGCCCCCTCCCTCCTCCTCCCCTCTCCCCCTCCTTCTCATCCTCCTTCCTCTCCTTTCCCACCCCCCTTTTCCCCCCTCCCCTCCCTCCCCTCCCCCCCTCCCTCTTCACCCCCACTTATTATTATTTCAATAAAACTTAAATCGCAGCTACAGATTTCAGGCTGAGCTGGCCTAGTGACTCTCTCCTTACACCCAGTACCTGAGCCCTTGCCATCCTGGCCCATTGGTCTTGGCGACATCTCTTGGCGTGCACCTTTCCTTCCAAGAGTGCATCTGCAGAATAATACCCGTTAGAAAATACCTCTCTGAAAGGCAGGTTCAGGATGCTGTGAAGGCTGTAGAGATAGGTTCAGAGGGTGCTGCTCGCCAGCTTTTAACGACCGGCCGGAGCCGCACAGCTGGGGTTGCCAGTACGGGGACGGTCGCGCAGGTAGATCTCGGGAGCCGAACCCTCACTGCTTCTGATTGTCATAAAGACAAATTTGAAACATATCATTTCTTGAATTGCACAGTCTCTCCTGTTAACACGAGGATGAAAAAGGACGCAAATGATGGTGATGAGCCCAGTTAGTCTCTCCATCAAGTGCTCAGGGGACCCCTGGCTGCCCTGACTCGGGGACGAAGGTCATCTGCGGATGGAGCTTTGGGCTGAGAGGTCTGACCTTCCCCCGCAGGGGCCGTGGGGTGGGTGAGGGACTCAGCACAGGCCCAAGTTCTGGCTGGTCCAGAAGGGAAGGAAGGAACCCAGCAGATGGAAATATGCACACCACAGGCAAGGACATTTCAAACCAGACCAGGACACAAACCCTTCAGAGTCAGGATGCTACCTGGGACCATTTCTCTGCTCACCAGCAGGGGTTGATGGGTTCGCTGGGTAAAGGAAGTTTTAGCTGATGACTCTTAGGGGGTCTTCAGGAGTCTCTATGGGAATTTTCATGGGGTGGGGCGTGGCCTTTATACCACACAGGGAGATGCAAGTGTAACAAAACTTACGTTATCCCCGGAAGGAAGGAAGAAACCTGCCCTTCGGAAATTTAAGAATAGGCAAAGAGGATGTGATTTGTCCTCACGAAGGAAAATAGATGGTAAGTATTTTCTTAAGGAATTATTCCAAAAATTGTACGTGACTTGCAAATGATTGTGAGTCCTAAGCACACACTGGAAAATAAGCTCTGTCTTGGGATCATGCATTTACCTTTTAAAGCGAATGTCATTTTATTAAACTCCTGCTTTTTAAAAATTTGTTCTGGGCTGCCTTTTCAGAGCCTGTTGGTAAGTGCAGACAGGCAGGCTAGCACCAGACTGGACATCGTTTTTAACCAAAGCGAAACAAGAGCCCTCGTCTTCAAATTGTGGAAAGGCATCTTTAGAAAGCAGGGAGACACAGGGAGCAAAGGCACGTCCCACATCTGGGTCCCCGGCACCGGACTCACTGAAAGTGGCCTCGGGAGTGTCTCTGGTCCTGAGGTATGGGGGTCCGCCTCCTGCAATGCTCAGATCTCTGAACGTGAGGCAGGGGTTCCAACATCAAAACACAAGCAAAGAAAACCCAGACTGGGCAGAGGGAGTACGTGCCCTTTCTCTTTGCATCCCTGGAAAAACCTCTTCCGGATTTTAGGAAGTGTTATGAGGGAGAACGATGAAGAACTGGCATTGACTAGACATGTACACTGCATTAACATCCTGAGTTTTCTTTTCTGTGTTTTTTTTTTTAACTAAGCCCCAGTTTTATTATCTGTAAAATGGGCATAATAATAGTCTTGTCATCCCAGATAGGGATAATGCCTGTGTAACACATAGAATAGTATAATTTTTATTATGAAAAATGTCCACACTAGAAAAAATGGACTAAAATAGCTCCTTAGGACAAGAAAAGGACTCCCTATGGAGAGAATAAAAACAGGCGTACATTTCTGCAGCGGAATGGCTTCTGGAAGGAGGAAGCACTGTCCACAGTTCCCCGCACTGTCCATCTGGCCAAAGCATCGTATTTGTAGAACATGCTTAGGGACAGGCGTTCTCGGGACCTCCCCAGGGAAAAGCCAACACTGCAGGTTTCAGGGCCAACGAATGAATGGTATCAAAAGTCGAGGGTCTTTTACGCTTAATACAAAACGTGTTCGCAATTCCCCTGCACCTCCTCTGCTGGCTGCTAACACCTTTGCGGGACACAAAGGGCCAGGCATGCATGTTAGGGAGGCTGGTTACAGAAATTAGTCCTACGCACTAAACTGGGGGAAACTTTAATGCAAACCGGAGCCAACGATTTGGCTTGTGGGCTGATCGTTATTCAAGTACAGAGTGAAAAACTGCAAATGTATAAACTGCGCTTTAATCAGATTTCGTGTGTCACTAGCTCCTGGGGCAGAAAAAGGTCTCCAAGGGTTATGAGCACAGACGAGAACGTGGGCTCTGACGTCTGCTGACAGTGCAACCGCCACTGCGGGGCGAGACGTCTCCTCCCCAGGTGGGTCTCTCAGCCTCCGTCTCTGTCTCTCTCTCCTTCGCTCTTTCCCAAAGTTGGGCTATTGGTTGAAACTACGTAGGTTTTTCTTCCTCCAGATAGACTCACATTCGCTAAAGCCTCTGCTCTGGTGGGTGGCACGTCCTACCTTGGGAACAATGAATGTCAGCAGTTGACATCATCGAGGGCCCCTGGGCGTGATCCCCCCTCTCTGCCCCCCGCCCTGTGCAGCTGGTACTGTTGGCAGCCCCCCTTTATAAACGGGGAGCCTGAGGCTTGGAGAACAAGGCTGTCTCCTAAATAGAGTTTCTGGAGGAGAACCTGAGCCTCAGCATCTGCAGAGAGTCCCTTTCAACTATCTGGGGTCCAGGCCAGCATCACCCTGCTTTCAACAACTGGATTTGCAATATCACCGTTAGAACTGCACACGGAATTAAGATATTTTAAAAATCCACCTAAGGACGAGTGTCCGCTTTGAAACCTCCACTGATCAAAACCACACAAGTGCGTCCTCCTCCATAGCTAGTCCCTGAAAAGTTCATTCAAAGTTCATCGAGGCAGGAGAGAAATCTCTTTTAGTTGCCAGGTGAAGTGGGAACTGCTCGTATAATTATTTGAAATTAGTCTTCTATGCAAGAGCATTTACTGAGGATCAAATCTCGGGGTTCTCTCTGCTGTTAACGTATGTCATTTTCTTCCTTTATGTTCTCCCACGTAAACAAGAATATTAAAAAGACTACACCAGAATCCATTCCAAAATGCCTCAGTATTTTCACACATGAGAGAGCCTGACCTCCATCAGTAAACAGCAGAAGGTCAGGGGTCCATCTGTTCATTCACAGAACCCCTTGTACTATCCTGAATTTACTCACGCTAATAATCAATTAATTAATTCAACAAATGTTTATGGAGTGTCTGACAGAAGATCCTAGAGATTTTGCTAGGTCCTCAGAGTATGGCAGTTCATAAAACACTTTCTATCTGATTCATCTTCATTGCCTGTTTCTATATTTCTCCTTAAGCTCTGATGGTCCAATTAGGAATTCAGTCTTGTCTTTCCTCCCCTCCAGCTCGTAGAAAGGTTTATATAAATTAAAAGTAGTTTAATTCTATTACCCCAGATGCACAAGGTATTAATTTAAAAGTGGGGTGCTAACGTGGATGGTGTTCACTCAGTCCATTTATTCAGCTGACTACATTTAAATGTGTTTGGTTCTCTAACGTCACAACGTTTGTCAGGTCCGGACCCAGAAAGCCCGTCCCGGGGCCCCTGCTCCCTGCTCTATGGTTCTCGTTTTTTTAACAGCATGTAACCCAGAGCATCCACCCAACGCTGGACCGTCTCCCACCAAAGGCTCAGCTTGGAAATAGTCTTGTTTATCAAATCCCTCCCTCAGGACCTTCCCTGTGAAGTTCCCAGGTGACCAGGACAGCGGGAAGCAGGCAATGAGGCTGCAGGGTCGGGGAGGGGCCCCGCCAGCCCAGCTGTGAAGGGCAGGCCGGCGGGGCGGCAGGGGGGTCGGGAGTCGCTGCTGAGAAGACGAGGCACTGAGGAGGAAGCAGCAGCTGCGGGAGGCCTCCTGGACGGCCGAGCCCCCCAGGTACTGTGCTGGGTGCCCCCACCCCCCACCCGGGAGGTGGGCCCTGGGGGTGCCCACGCCCAGCGGCAACAACCCCCAATCCGCGCCTGAACCACCTTGGGTGCGTCTCTGTTGGATGTGATGTGCCTGTGAGATTTTCCACCCACAGCCTTTGGGAAGCAACGAGCTTTTCTTTTTCTTTATCTTCTTTTTCCTATTTTTTATGGTCACGTCTTTTCAATGACCTCCATGAAGGGGGTTTGCGCTGGGACGTGAGGGGGGCACAGCCGGGAGACGGGGGAGGGACCCGTCTCACCATTTACGGAGGCGTTTGTGTCATCGCTGCCGTATCTCTATTATAATCGACGCCAGGCCCTAAACGAGCGGATTCTGAGCATCAGGCAGCGACCTCGGAGCAGGGGGTGTGGCTCTATGCCACGCCGCTCTCGTTCCCATGGCAGGTCAGGAAGGAAATGACCTGCCATGAAGGAAAGTATGAAGGAAAAGGCCTGAATGTAGACCTAGACATTGGGTTGACCTTTAAGAATAAAAGAAAAAGAATTCCAGGAGACCAGGCACACCCCAGAGTGACAACCGGGAGGAACCAAGCTTCCTTCTGCAGGTGACCCCCGGGGGTCTTTCTGGCCGTGTGTGTCCACGGAAGCTGACGTCAGCCTCTCAGGTGCCACGGCGCAGGTCAGGAAAGGAGGGGGGTGGGGAAGACGGCAGGGGGCACGGGGCCGCGGGGCATCCCTGGCTCGCCAGAGCCGCCCCCTCCACCACTGGAGTGAATCCTGCACACGTGTGTCATAAGTGAGAATTCAGTCCGGGAGCGAATACTTACAGAGCCTTGTGGCCTGGAGTGCGTTGTTCTCGACTCGTGGCCATCAACCGTGACCCTGGCAGGGGAGCCAGGAAGGGTTTCTGAAGAAGGAGCACCTGTGCTGAGCCCGGAAGGATGCTGAGCACGGGAGGAGCCGGGCGGGCAGGAAGGACACGTTCGCCAGGTGGAAGGAACGGGGCGAGCGAGCGCACGGACCCTCGTAGGTGGGAAGATGCTGGGAGGGGCTCAGGAAGGAGCGGTGCGGTGCAGGACGGGACGCTGGCTGCAGGTGAGGCCAGAGCTGCTCTTGCTGTGCTCTGGGTGAGGAGGGTGGTGGACAGGCTGGCATCCGGCAGCAGGTGATGGAGGGGGACGGGAGGCGGGAGGCCCTGAAGAAGAATCGTGAGAAACCAGCGAGACGGGCGTGTGGGCTGGGAGGGGAGAAGGAGTAGGATGGAGCCTGGGGCTTCCCGCTGAGTCCCCGCGAGGGGAGTCAGGAAAGAATTCAGGGTCAGTGGAAGGAGTATGCTTTTGTAGAAGAAAATGAGCGAATAATAATTCTATTTTCACCCAAAATACAATGAAAACATTCCCGGTCCTGTTGTATTTGCTTAGCCAGATACTGTTTGAATTAATTTCCTAGGGTGGCCGTGACAAAGCCCCACAGACCGGGTGGCTTAAACGACAGAAATGTGTTGTCTCACAGTCTGGAGGCTGGAGTCTGAGATCAAGGTGTCTGCAGGTCTGCTGCGAGGGGCGACCTGCCCAGGCTCCCCCCGCCCCCCGCCTCTGCGGGCTCCTGGCAGCCCTGGGCATCCCCTGGCTTGTAGACATGTCACCCCCAGCTCTGCTTTCATCTTCACATGCTGCTCCCCCGTATGTGCACCTGTGTCCTTTCCATAAGGACCCCAGCCTTCTTGGATCAGGGGCCCACCTGCCCCAGCATGACCCCATCTTGACCAACTACATCTGCAATGACCTCATTTCCAAATAAGGCCGCATCTCTGGTACTGAGGACTTCAACATATCATTTTGGGAGGACGCAGTTCAACCTGTATCACTGTGCTTTTAGGGGCTAAAAGTTTATGTTATTTAAAAGCAAGTCCAAGCTTCTTGTTCCCCTACAACCGTGACCTCAGAGGGGACATATTTTGTAAATCCTCCAAATATCAACCAGGGGAAGCCCTCAAGTCGCGAAAAAAATGCTTATTCCCTGTGCCAGCCTGAATCGGCCAACGTCTGAGACGTCGCTGGACATCTGGGGTTCAAGCTGCAGGTTGGATGGCTTCCCGGACTGACGGACAATGGGGGGACCACACAGACAGACCGCCTGGCCTCCTCACCCTGGACGGACTGCCAAAGAGGCTACTTGCTCGGTAATGCCACCAAAGAGCAAGGGGAAGGGGACCCGAAAAGAGCACCGCAGAGCTGTGCCTTGGACGAACGGAATGGCCCAGGTGGGGCAGTGCCACTGGGACACGCAAAGATGCTGCCTGGCGCTCGCCTGCTTCCTTTTATCTCTGTTGCCTCTCTGAGGGTTCATTCAAGGTCAGTGGCGGCTGAGTCACTTTAGCCCAAGTGGATGAGGGCAAACAGTGTGTCCTCTGTCCAAGGCTGGCCGCAGGGATGGGCGTAGGGTAGACGGCAGCTGAGAGCTCAGCTGTCCGAGATTTCGGAGAGGTGAGGCCCGCAATCAGCCGGCCTCCTGGATTGGCCTGTCTTCTCCCCGGAGCAGTCTCCATCACGTTAGGATCAGACTTGCAGTCAAGGGTGGCCCAGCAAACCCTCTGGGAGCACAGCACCCCTGAAATCATGGCGAGGCGAGATGCAAAGCGAGCAATTAACCAGGAAAAAATATCCAAGGAGCTACCGGGAAAATCGTTAAAACACAGAAAAACAAGCAGGATAATTACACAAAATGCCTCCACCATCTCCGAGGAAAAGAGGGGCTTAGAATGGATGGTAACAGCTGGATTTCACCCTCCGATCAGAGCAATCGGATGTTTCGAGGAATACATTTGCTTTAAGATGGAAATATATTTCAGTCTTTGTGGGGAGGGATTTTACACGAGCGGAGAAAGTTTCCTTACGGAAGACAAGGCACACTGAGCCGTGTGCTGCGGATCCGGGACACAGAAGGAGAGTTTTTGTTCACTGCTCTCTGCTTGGTTTCTGTGACTGGGAGGTGAGGTATTCTCACAAGTCTGGCAGTGTGACGGGCTGCAGAGCCAGCTCCTTCTGTTTGGTTTTGGTTTCGGTTTGCGGTTACTTCCGCCCCCTGCCACCCCACCCCAAGCAACTCCACAACCCCCAAGTCTTGAGCAAAGCACTGCTGCCTATAGACTCACAATACACAAATCACCTGCCCTCAAGGGGTCTTCAGGCTAGGAGGAGTGGCAAACAGGTGCCCAAGGAAACACACATTCAGAAAAAATCATAGCTCTGCTCCAAGCCTTTTAGTACAAAATAGCTAAATTTAACATCTAGAGAAATCGTGAACTAATAAAATATTTGAATGCTCATAAACAATATTTGAATAATATATTATT
This sequence comes from Delphinus delphis, assembly GCF_949987515.2. NCBI lineage: Eukaryota > Metazoa > Chordata > Mammalia > Artiodactyla > Delphinidae > Delphinus > Delphinus delphis. Next base: position 77,205,170 of record NC_082700.1, read on the forward strand.
TCAGGGGCTTCCCTGGTGGCGCAGTGGTTGAGAATCTGCCTGCCAATGCAGGGGACACGGGTTCGAGCCCTGCTCTGGGAGGATCCCACATGCCGCGGAGCGGCTGGGCCCGTGAGCCACAACTACTGAGCCTGCGCGTCTAGAGCCTGTGCTCCGCAACAAGAGAGGTCGCGACAGTGAGAGGCCCATGCACCGCGATGAAGAGTGGCCCCGCTCGCCGCAACTAGAGAAAGCCCTCACACAGAAACGAAGACCCAACACAGCCAAAAATAAATTAATTAATTTTAAAAAAACTATATATATATATATATATATATATATATATTATATCATACATAAGTTTCAGAACTTTAAAATTTTCTTTGGATCAAGACTTGTTTAGATATTAAGCCATGTACCAAAATTGACCTAATCGTATGTAATCCCCATTTAAGACTAATGAATTAAATCAGGGTCTCATACTTTACGGTTATTATATTCACCATAAAATTGCCACGTTGTCTAGGTCAAAAATGTGTCAGTATTGCTGGTTGAACTTGACTTAATGATATTTATATGGACTGATTCAAATACACATGAAGGAAACACTTCTAATAGGCCCAATGTAAGATTTTGTGCCAGTTGATAAAAAATCTACAATAAAAGATACTTCTGGGTAGATACGGAATTCTATGAACGCTTATAGTAGCTCTCATACTGTAACTGATGGATGTTTCCTTATGCCTAAGAATACCATTCCCTACTCTGAAGATCTCTTAAATCCTAGAACAAACAGGGTTCAGACTGTTTTTTCTCATGTTTCCCTCTCACTTGAAAAATGGTCAACAGCTCTCTGCTGTCATCAAACTCCACTTCGTCATTCACTACGACGACATTATAGAAGCCACCCCGGGTGTCTCCCCAAAGATAGGGTGAAATCCTCACCCTTGGTACCTGTGAACGCGACCTTATTTGGAAATTAGGCTCACAGCAGATGTAGTTAGGGGAGACCCTAGGGTGGCCCTAATTCAATACCCTGTGTCCTGGTAAGAAGACAGAGACCCAGGAAGAAGACAGCCCTGTGAGGAGGGCGCCAGAGATGGGGGTGATGCGGCCACAAGCCCAGGAATGCCTGGGGCCCCAGGAGCTGGAAGAAACACGAAGGACCCTCTCCCGGAGCCTCCGGAGAGAACCCAGCCCTGTTGACTCCTTGATTTTGGACTTGTGGCCTCCAGAACGGTGAGAGAACAAATTTCTGTTGTTGTATGCTGCCTGGTCTGTGGGGATGGGTTACAGGAGCAGGAGGAAACTAGTACAGTCTGCGCTGAGAGGGATCATGGGAAGCAAGCCCTAAAGGTTCATTTCTGCACCTCACAGCGATTTGGTTGAAGCTCATTCCTCTATACCCCTCGGTGCCCACAGGATTTCGGTAGATGTTGGTACCACAAAAGGCTCTTTTCTTCAGGAGCTGTGGAGTCTCCTCACCTCTGGGGCCGGGGGGCTGGCCCAGATGCAACACCTCTGAGGGGCAGGGGCCACCCAGGGCTGTGGGCGACCTCATCTGCAAAGCTCAGGGTGTAGGACGTCCAGGTTCTCACGTCCTCTGTGCATCACGGTCTGAAGAAGGTAGAAGCGCTGTCCAAACAGCTGCTGTGCTTCATCTCATGAACACTCTTCGCGTGGACTTCTTGGAGGCTTATCTCAGCAGCACACCCTAACTGTCACGTGCATCCTTTTTGGGGGTCTTGTTTTAGGCGTGCTTTAGAAGGCATTCAAGTTCCTTTAGGGTATAAGGTATAGAATAAATGAATGAATGAATGAAAGCCGAAGAAAGGGCTGAGGTTCGAGCACTTGACACACCAGCTGCCCTCACAGCATCCAGGATGATTGGGCTTCTCATGAAATGCTAATAATCTGTGGAGGTTTTCTTCTGTTGGAAACCTGCAAGTTCAGTGTGTTCTATTTATACCGAAATAAGATCCTGCCTTATCTGGGACCGTGACAATCACAACTGTCTAGCTTTCTTCTTATGTTTTATGTCATCATCACTAAATAATGTGTGCTGGCACCTACCGTGCCCAAGACACTGTGCTGTGCCTGCAGTATCCAGGGCTGAATAAAAAACGAGCTCCCCATCTCAGCTGTTTACTTGCTAAGCTCTCTGTAGAGAGAAAGGCTCTATATTCGGAACTTTTACAATGAAAAGGAATTAGCATTAGCGACGAGCCACGGGCCAGAGCCAGTCCACTCTATAAGTAAATCCTCCCTGTAAGTCCTTTTAATTTTTATTTGATTATAAACAACTTCCTGGGCCCACTGCCAACGGAAAGCTGTTTGGAGGGAGGAATGGAACAAGCCACACGATGGACTTGCCACGGCTACGACTTTCTGTTTCCATCCGTCAGCCTCCCTCCTAACCCAGAGTTGTCACTTCCGCACAGAGGGTTGAAACCGAGTCACAGGGTTGCAGTACAGACCTCTGGTGCTCTGGGTCCTCAAGAGGGAAGGGAGTGGGGACGGGCAAAGGCGTGTCCTCAGGTCTATGGTAGAGCCATCGTGTGTTCCCTGTCTCATCTCCCCACCTGTGAGCCATGCGCCCTGGGGGTGAGTGTGGATGGGGCCAGCGGCTGCCTTCTGCCCAGCCAGGCTCTAACCCACTATTTAAGGCCAGGAAATAGTATTTATTTAGTATTTAGCTCTGGGGGCGGGGAACCCACCACTAGTAACAGCAAAAGCCCACTTGTTGTGGCAGACAGTCAGCCATTACCTTCAGAGTCCAGGTTCGTCATTGTCGGCCGCATGGGATCCCACCAGTTCCCAGCAGCCCAGGGACAGTTCCTGCTGGGGTCATGTGTATCTGCTTCCCCTGCACCTTTAGTTGAGGGGGAAGAGGGTACAAACCTGGGCAGGTGGATGCACTAGAGATGAGTGAGGGGAGCTCAGGGGAGGCTGACATCTGGGGACCAGGAAGGACCAGTGTGTGTCCTATGGAGAAACAGAGCCTCGTGGGCGGGGAGGGCATGGCGGTGTCTTCAAGGAGAGGGAGCACACTCCTCACTGAGCTGTGGGGAGAGGACTGTCCAGGGATGCGAGAGTTCATGGCCACTGGAGCATCCAGGCTCAGGGCCTGGCCCCCCAGGGGAGGCAGTGCTTGGGACGCACAACCAAGAGTGAGCGAGAGACAGTGGCTCTCAACCGTGGTAAGGCGCTTACTTTGAACAAAAACGTATAGGAAATGCATGTTTGTATCAATTCTGTCTCTGTAAAGCTGTTTTTAAAAAAAGCACCTTTATACACAAACCGAAAAGGTGGGCAAAAGCTCATAGAAGATGTAGAAGAAATAAAGAGATGCTACATGGCTGCCTCTCTCCTCGGTGTGCAGATGCCCGTCTCCTCCCTGTGTCCTCCTGGGGTCGGCTCTGTGTGTCTGTGTCCTGACCTCCTCTTCTCACAAGGACACCAGTGAGACCAGGTCAGGGCCACCCACGTGGCCTCATTTGAACTTAATCACCTCTTTAAAGGTCCCACTTCCAAATACAGTCATGTTCTGGGGTACTGGGGGGTTAGGGCTTCGACAAATGAATTTTGAGAGGCACAATTCAGCCTGTAACACAACCTGTGGAACCAAATGCAGTGCTTGGCACACACGATGTGCTGGACCAGTGTTTTGACCTATAGGGGTCCCCGACTTTCACAGCAGCACTGAGGTCAGCGTCCTCAACTGACACCACAGCTCACCCCCGGTTGCATGGCACTCACAGGCATCTCCTTCAGCCATACTTCATCCCCAAATGAAGACAACAGCAGAGCCACACGTCTGCCCAACACAATACAACCGAAAACGTGCTCCTTCTCCAGAAGAGGATGGGAGAGCCTTTCGGTGATGTCCACTCTCTGCCTTGACATCCTATGACTTAAATAAGGGAGAAACACTCACACAAACGATAGTTCTGGTTTCTGCAGCTGACCATGTGGCTGTGGCTGGTACCTAGCACTACTTTCTTTGACTGTACCCCGTCTGTACTCCCTTTGCAAGCATCTCAGCCGGCCATGGCTCTTTACCCAGTGGGGTGACCCAAACCTTCATCCCCGAAGGTTCTGGGCCATTAGCAGTCCTGCCTGGATTGGGTTGTAGTTTTCCAGCGACCTCAGTCCCAAGACACGGAGATATTGAGAGACGCCTAAGCCGCCTCCTGTGCTGCAGTCACACCCTTCCTCAGCTCCACTGTGGAGAAGCAGCCAGGTTTCCCCTTGGACGCCGAGATCACGCACCCCGTCACGTCTCCTGATGGAAGCACTCCTCCCGCGGGCGTTCAGACCACTCTCTTCCTTATCACCTTGTCAGCGGGTCACCTGGGCCAATAATGAGGGCGTCAATTCCACTCCCACCCCGTGATTTCTAGACCGTGAATCCGGCCACGAGAGAAACAGCACCATAGAGTAGACGCTGACTCAGAGCCTGTATGGCCCCCTGGGGAGCCCTGCCCAGCCCTGCAGGGTGCTGCCACCCAGCTGGCATTGCAACTGACCCTTCGAAAAGCCACTCCACTGTTCTAACAAGCCAGCTGACTGAAGATGGTGGGGAGCACGGGGTTCGGGGGCCCATGCCTCACTTCGGCTGTGAAGTGAGTTCCCTGGTCGGAAGTTCCCTGCCGTGTGGAGCGTCATGGTGGTGGATGGGGCAGTCTGTAAGTCCGTGGAGGGCAGTTTTGGCAGAAGGATTGCACGCAAGGAAGGAAACCCACAGCCAAAGTGAGCGTCTATTCCAGTAAGATCAAAACGCTGCTCCTGGGCTTCCCTGGTGCCGCAGTGGTTGAGAGTCCGCCTGCCGATGCAGGGGACACAGGTTCGTGCCCTGGTCCAGGAGGATCCCACATGCCGCGGAGCGGCTGGGCCCATGAGCCATGGCCGCTGAGCCTGCGCGTCCGGAGCCTGTGCTCCGCAACGGGAGAGGCCATAGCAGCAAGAGGCCCGCGTACCGCAAAAAAAAAAACCAAAACAAAACAAAAAAACACACTGTTCCATCCATGATGGCAGTGGTCCCGTGTCATCGACCTGCCTCCAGCTGGCTGACTAATCTCCCCAGGGAGCGGCGCCCCGTCGGGGACTCAGTGCCAGTGGCTGAGGCCCCCCCCCGTCTGGGTTCCAAGCATTGCCGTTTAGACTGGAAGAGAGGACAGCTGCTTAGTGAAACCACTAAGTGAGGCGTGAAAACCACAAGTGAGGAGAAGTAGCTCTGAGGCCCGGTGCAGCCCGCCCGGCGCATCTCCTGCCCAGGAGCTACTCCACCGTATTCCCTGCTGTCACAGCCTCGATTTTATTCAGAGTCAGTGAAAATCCCTTGATCTGGGAAGAGGGAAGCTCCCTCCTCAGGTACAGGAGATAAACTACGACTGCAGTGAAGCAGTCGGGGGCTCCCCGCTGCAAGGGCCTGAGGTTCATACGCTCTGGTCATGAGGTGCGAGAGAAAGTTGATGACAGGAGTTCTGGGAAATATTTCTTTTCCGGATGAAAAGGCATCTCTTCTCAAGGAAAGACTCCCCTTTTTCCACTGCATCTTACACTTCTGCTTGAGATATGGCTGTTTTGAGATGAGACGGCTATCTTGTGACCACTAGTCAACAAAATTAGAGGAAAAAAAAGACAAGCTCAAGAGTATATTTCTGTGAATATCTATCACAGTTACTGATAAGAACAAAAATAGGGAAAGAAATGAAAATTTTAAAAGGACTAAAAAGTATAGAAATAGCTATATGATGAAATATTATACAATCATAGACATATGTATTGGCAAGAAAATATGCTTATGGTCATTTGTTAGGGGACAAGGCAGGTTACAAATAGTTTGTCAGAACTATTTTTTGTGAACGTATCCCTGTTTGTAGAAAACAGAAAGTAAGTGGGAGGTTGTAGACCAACATGTCAACACTGGTCATCTTCAAATGGGGGGATTATGGGTAACATTTTTTCTCATTTTTCTTCAACGAGTTTGTATAACATGTGAGCAGATTTGGGGCAGGGGATGGGAAGAATAAATACACTAAGAATGACAGAGAGGAAAGAGAGAGAAGGCCTGGGTTTTGACAACATTGTTGAGCCATGGTGCCTCTCCCCAGAGCAGCCCCCTGAAAGATGTCTTTACGTTAATTGATTAAATATCCCTCCTCCTTCTAGCACAGTTGTATTTTCTGGTATTTTCAGTTGAACAGCTACTGATACACCACTGATATTTCTGAAAGGGTCCCTCCCCAGTCATTAAATGTATCCTGCAAGTCTGATTCCCCCTGAATATGCTATCAGGACAATGCAGAGGAAAGATTTTTACCTCTCTGTCCTATGTTCCTTCTGGGCTGCATTTTCACTGGCTAGAAAGCCAGCTAAGCTGGCTTGAAGCTGAGTCTGCGGCAGAAAGTGGAAAACCAAGGATCTGTTTCATGAACGTCCTTTAGTCAACGGTGAATAAATTCACATAAAGACAACCACGGTCATGGTCATGTTAGTACTTTCATAACGTCTTAAAGCTGGGCCAATAGTGTCTCCTTTGGGACACTTTCACCCACTTGAAATAAGAGACATAACGAAGTGGGTTTTATGTTCAAAATCTATGACATTCGGTTAAAGCATCAGGGATAGAAAACACCAAATACTGTCTCCTGAGGGCTTTCCATAACTATTAGTCAAAGGCACTCTTTTACTTAACAGCTAAGTATAATATTAGGAGGGTTCTCTTTGTCTTGTAATGAGAAGCAAAAATAGAAAAGCCCAGTTCCACACTGCTTCAGGTCCTGAACACATTATTTAATAAACCAGAGTCTTCCTGTGGGTGTGAAGTCTGCTCGCCGCTGACGGAGCTGGCAGCGTGCGTTCCGCACCACGCAGAGGATGGAGGGTTGACCTCTGCTGGTATCTGAACTGTTGTATGTAGAAGGGATAAACAAGGTCCTACTGCAGAGCACAGGAAACTACATTCAATACCCTATGATGAACCGTAACGGAGAAGAATATGAAAAAGAATATGTACGTATGTATAATTGAATCTCTTTGCTGTATACCAGAAATTAACACAAGATTGTAAATCAACTTTACTTCCATAAAATAAACAAAACAAAACAAAAAAGACTGATGCCACATGTACCCTAGAGCACCCTCGGTGAACTGAGACAGGAGAATCGTCACACCACGTGCATGCCCACATCTCGAATGAAGCAGGACGCCCGCGCGGCCGGCCGGCTGCACAAACACAAGGGCTGCCATACAAGGCTGGTCTTCCGTGAAAGAGAAAGCGGGGGGTCTGACAGAGGGGAGTGAGGTGCCAAGGAGATCTCTTTTCTCTGTAATAACTGCAGAGCCCTCTGGGCCACACCGCAGGGCACAGGTTCCCCAGGGAGCCTCAAGCCGGCTGCAGGTCTGAATCCCCATCCCACTCTCTGTCCAGACACAAAGAACTGCCCCCCCTCCCCCCAAGGCAGCTCTATGTGCAGCCTGGGGCTGTAGGTCTGTCCTCACATCTCCACTGGCAGGGGGCCCTTCCTTAGTGCCCGGGCGTTGGACCTTAGGTCCACGACAACAGGTGCACCCTCCCTGCCGGGCTCACAAGGCCTTAAAACAGGCCCCCGTCCACGGGGCGTGCCCAGTAGACTTCTGTACACTGACTGGCCGATGGGGTCAATGACTCATTAGTAGAGCAGGCAAGAGAGACCCCTGGACCCTGGGAGTTAGGGTACCTGTACTCGACACCCCACACTCTCAAACGGTTTGCTTAGGAAAATCTCTTTATGTCTCCGGATTTCAGTTTCTTCATTTGTAAAGTGGAACGACGGGTAGCAGCCCACATCCCCGGGTATTGTAAGAATCAGAACAGAAAGTGCACTTGAAAGTGCCTCGTGTTCTGAGATGCTGAACTGACAGAGCGGGTTGCTTGATCGTCACCTCCTGTGACCGTTGCTTGGGTTCCTTCAGTCAGTGTCAAGGGAATCTCCTCCTGCAGCTTCTGTATTGCACAGCTCCGGGGCCGACACAATGCTTAGCCCAGAGCAAGGTTTAATAAATATTCATTGAGTCCAGTTCCATAAATATGAGCTTGCCCCTTTGGTTTCACATAGGCTTCCTAGAGCTTTGAATCAGAGCTACTGATCCCCAGGGAGCTTGGCGTGGCCAGAGTGCAGGGCGTAGAAGGGGCAGAGGGGGAAATGTCCCAGTCTCGAGAGGCTCTGATGCTCTCCCGAGACATAGGCTTGGTTCTGAATTTGATGGGCAGTGTCTGAAGAGGCGCTCGAACCGAACCTGTGAGGGTGAGGCATGGTTCCTTCTGAAGGCCGAGGCAGAGGGGCTGTTAGCCGAGGCCCCCCCCCCCCCCCAGCCTTCAAATACCTACAGAAGAGCGAAAATAACCGCGAGCTGAGATGGAGAAATCCAGGGTGGGGCGCAGGAGGTTTTTAGGGTTAGACAAGACCATGCTCCTCGGCGGGGTGGAGGGAAAGCCAGAAAGACCAGTGTTGGGATGGAGGCCACCTTCTGATTCTGCTTGAAAGGCTTGATTCAGCGGTAAGGAAGCAAATACCCAGTGGTGGAACAACTGGAGACAGAGACAAATGAAAACAGTCAGAATAGCCAAACGGGGCAGAAATCCCCTTGCAGTTCTCGAAGCCTGAGGGCCAGGTGTGAGCAGGGCGGTGCTCCCTCCGCAGGCTCCAGGGGAGGCTCCCTCCCAGCCCCTCTCACTGCTGGTGGCTCTGAGCGTCCTCGGCCTGCGGCCACATCACTTCCCTCTCTGCTCTGTCGCCACGTGGCCTCTCCTGTTTCTGTCTCACATCAGCCTCTGCCTCTCTCTTACGAGGACACCAGTCATTAGATGGCGGGCCACTCGGATAACACAGGGTGATCTCATCTCAAGACCCTTCGCCTCATTCCATCTGCAAACACCCTTTTTCCAAGTAAGGTCACATCCACAGGTTCCGGGGGTTGGACGTGGAACGTCTTTTGCAGGGGGGACCACTGCCCAGAACTCTGGGCTCCCAGCCGGGTCTTGCAGTGCAGGACTCGGTAACTAAACAAGCAACAACCGACCGTCTCGCTGACTTACCAGCTTGTGAACCGGCATGTACAGGTGGAGGTGGGCACCTGGGAACACACGCTACTTCTCGGGCAGGTCTGGTAAGAGGTGCAGGGAGGGTTGCAGGACAGAAGGTCCCCAGACGGACACGGTGGCGAGCCGACCAAAGCCTTCCCAGCAGCAGCTGGAGACACACGTAGAAACACCTGTGTGTGTGCTGTTGCGTGACGTCAGGTCTCCGCGCCTGGGCGGCAGTCCCCAAACTTCTACCGGCCTGCATCAGTTGCTTACGGCCTAAGTCCATCTTCCTTTGTGATGTGAAGTTTTCTTTTGGCGGAAGTAAGAACGTGACCTGCCGTGGGAGGGAAACGTTGCAGTCTGTGTCTTCCTGGCTCATTCCCTGGCTCCTGGCTCGCTTGTCCGCGGGCGGTGGTCCCCCCACCACAGTGGGCGCACCTCCCCTGGGTGATGAGCACAGACAGACGGAAAGCCACATGAGTGTCCTCCGTGCCCCAGGCGTGTGTCCCTGGAGTCCCCGTGATGCCACACGGTCACCTGGGGCACTGGTCGCAGATGGCAGCGGCCCCTCTCGCTCTGGCCTGGGCCCGGCACACGCTGACATGCAGCATCCCGGCTTCTTGGACCCGTGGGCGGGGCCTCGGCCTTCCATCGATATTCCGTCCTCAGAGGATATTATCTCAGGCCAGCAGGAATCAGGAAGAATCCGAGCAGGTTCCTGTCGATCGTGTGTGTTCTATGCTTTTTAGGAAGCCCCACAGAAATGGTCCCCCAGCCCCGAGGGATGCCTCGGGATGCGGCCCCCCTCCCAGGGCGTTTGGGCGCCATGAAGAGGCGGAGGTGCTGCCGCCCCTATCCCCGTGGGTGGTCATCAGGCTGTGGGTGGTGCCTTCCTGCTCGGAGGAAAGAATTAGGGAACCTGCTGCTGATTTCCATCCACAGGCCTGGGAATGAGGGTCTCCGACAAGAGCCTGGGGCTCTGGAGACGCGCCTCAGGAACTGGAAGTGTCAGAAGAAAGTAATCCTTCTCCCGAAAGACAAAACTCACTCAAAAGACAGCCAGACATGGGCTTCCCTGGTGGCGCAGTGGTTGAGAGTCCGCCTGCCGATGCAGGGGACACGGGTTCGTGCCCTGGTCCGGGAAGATCCCACATGCCGCAGAGCGGCTGGGCCCGTGAGCCATGGCCACTGAGCCTGCGCGTCCGGAGCCTGTGCTCCGCAACGGGAGAGGCCACAACAGTGAGAGGCCCGCGTACCGCAAAAACAAAAACAAACAAGACAGCCAGACGCTTTCGATCACAAAATGTTACCAGATGTATTCGTTGCCCCGAAGCCGCTATACTGAGTTTAATGAGAGGAGCCGGGGTAGGAGGTTCTGAGGCGGGCGTGGTCCACCCTGACGCTCCGACTCCCTCCCGCTTCCTCCAGTCTTCTCTCTTCTTCACGGCCCGTCCTCTCCTGTCCTAGGAACACGACGACCGGGTCCCCTTTCTGTCTCTGCCTTCCCTGTCTCTGTTCTCCAGGCTGTGGAGAGTCCTGTGCACACGAGAGTGTAACACACATCCCTCCTGCCCTGCGTCCCCTCCCCTCCCCCCTCCCCCCTCCCCTCCATCCTCCGCCCCTTCTCCCTCCATCCTCCCTCCCCTCCCCGCCATCTCCTGCTTCCCCAGAACCCGCAGCTCCCGTCACTGCTGGATCCATTACTCACCCACTGTACTTTTCCCACTTACATTAAGGTGGTTATTGCTCCCTCCTCCCTGCTTTTTCTTTGCTCTCCTCTTCCCCCAAAGGGGGTAGGTGGGTATTAATACAAACATTCATCACCGTCTTTATTATTTTGGCAAAAGGAAAACAAGTGGGGCTCAAGCAGCCTTTTTCCTGTCACGGTGCTGATGAAGGAAGCGTCAGTAAACAGAACAATTTCCCGAGCTGCCGGCTTGAGATCTGGGCACAGGAAGTGGAATAGTCGATCCCTGACACGGAGAGGAGCTGCAGCCCCTTCACTCCCGAGCTCTGGGTTACACGCTTTCATCAGATCTGGTCTTGGTCTGGTTCACCCTGTAGCTGAATGGAAACTGGCCCTGGTTTGCTCAGGGTCCACCCGGAGCCAAGATCCCGGCCTCCTGATGCCCACAGACAGCCCACCCACCGTCCAGCACCTGCCTTCCTGACGTCGCCCAGCCCCACCCTCCGCGTGGGGGTACCTTCAGGGCACCACGCGCTTGGTCTCAGGTATCTCCAGCACGTGGATGCTGTGCACCCAGAGTGGCTTGTACACACCGTGCGGGAAGAGAGACGGACAGGCAGAGACGGAGACAGAGAGGCGGAGACAGAGAGAGACAGATGGAGACACAGACAGGCAGAGGGAGAGAGACTTGTTTCAGTAGAAAACCGTCCACGGGCATTTAAGAAACTCTCATTCTTTCTCCATGAAGGCCCTAGAGCGTGATCTCAAGGGGCCCTTAGGCAGAGGCTGGTCAGAATGTGAAACAGGGGATCTCAGGATCCAGGGGCTTCCGGGAAAGCAGTTTGCAGGTCGAGCAGGAAGCCTGACTGTCACCCCAAGGCCAGACCAGACAGTGGGGGCCCCTCCGCACTCAGGCCGCTTCCAGATGCCCACAGCACGGAATGCTGTGCGTGCTCCGGGGGGGCCGCTGAGGGTGAGGGGCCTGGACAGGCCGGTAGGAAGCGAGGGAGCAAACCCCAAACCAGGCTGCCCCTCGGTCCTCTTGGAGAGTCCGTGTCTCTGTCTACATCATCTACGTCTGTATCATCTGTATGCACGTCTCTCTCTCTCTCCCTCTCTCTCTACCCCAGTGAGAGATCTCCGTGGCAACTAACACCGCGAGGGCTGAAGGTCAAGACACACCTGACAGCTCCGAGAGCCACAGCTGAAGTCCAGGGTGTTCCCAGGTTTGCAGTCAGGGCCCCTTGGGGTCTTTGCAGTCATGGGGGTTACACTTGGCTGTTATCGAAGCCTCTGGCCACAGAGGCCACCAGAACGAGCTCCAAAAGGCAGGGAGCACAGCTGTGGGCCTCAGAGGCTGAGTCTCCCCACCCTGAAGCAGCTCAGACATGAATGTCCTCAGTTTCTCCACCTGGGAAGCCAGGTGCTGGAACCAGCTCCCTCTAAAGGGCCAGGACCTGATAACCTCACTGTCCAGCTAAGGAGACCGTTATCCACAGAGTAGAAAACAAAGCACCCCGTGTGGCTCTTGTTTAAAGGAAGGAGCCCCGTTAGAAATCGCCAACGACGGCTTCGGGTCCCAGAATCGCTGAATGACTTAAAAAGAAGAAAAGAAGGAAAGTCTTCCTCATGACTCACCCTCCCCTCCCTGCGGGTGGTAAACGCTGTTTTCACTGTAGAATGAGTTTTTCACAAAGATGTTCCCTCACATCCAACACTGGGGTCTCTGAAAACATCAAACCAACAAAATTAATTTCCACGGTGGTTAAAAAAAAAAAAGTTCTCAAACAAAATCTGCTGGTTTTCTCAAATCTCATTGTAAAAGGTATTCAGTAAGCGCCGACAACTTGCTTGGGGCCCTGGAGTTCAGGGTCAGCGATGGCCTGAATCTGGTGTCTCCCGAGATCTCCCTCACGCCCCACCTTGGGGCCCGGCCCCCCGCAGCTCACGTCCCTTTTGCTGTGACAGCGGCCCCGGGCCTGCTCGTATGGGCCTGGCCACAGACACCCTGAAATACCGGGAAACAAACCGCCCCAGAATCCTCGTTTTCTTAAAGATTTATTTTATTTGCATTTATTTCGAAAGCCCCCATGAAGGAGACCCACCCTGTCGAATCCTTTCTCTTCTAGACCATTCGCAAAGGTGTGACCTGTTTTAAGAGAAGGTGATATTTGAGGGGGAAAAAGAAACCCTACAGAGCGGAAACATTAAGATTGACTATTCACATGTCAAAAAAATTTGCCACTTTACGGAAGATTCATCAGGGTGTTTTTTTTAAGTTCTATACAAATTTTGTGTTTTAAATGCCTTTCAATAAAAGAATTGATTTACACTCACCTTTCTTTCAACTTTGCTTCACCTTCGATGTAATGCAATAAAAAGGTATTGCTCCAGTTTTCATTCTGGGGAAATGTGGGTTTCCTTCTGGTTGGAAGCACCGGCGTTAAACTGACAGTGTGGGGACAGCAGGGGGCTTCGAGCGAGGGTCTCACCGTGCCCTGCCATCAACTAGGAGCGAGTCGGGGTCCCTTTGGCCTCAGTTTGCCCACCTGCGAAGTAGGGACAGGTTTGCCAGCTGTGCGTCTATCTCAAAATCGTCCTGGGTTTACAAAGTAAGACATTCGAGTCCCACACCCTGGCGCAGACCGTGAGTGTTCCGCTACCTGGCTGGCCCGGAAATGGGCCACCTGCTCATGATGGGCTCTCAAGCTGCCCCGGGCAGAGATTCGGGGGCACGGTGGCCCGCGGCCCTTGTCCAGGGTGGAGGCCTTGCTGCCGTGTCCTCTTCATCCTCCCTCGGAAACTAACTGTCTGATCCCTGTCCTTTCTCCCCAGGCCACGTGGTGTCCCGGGCCAGCTCCCCCAGGGGCTGCAGGGAAACAAGCTGAGCATTGCTGCATGGCCACACCACAGACCAGCGCTCTGTTTCCTGCACGAGAACTCATTCAACTGGCAACGCCCCGGGAGGCAGGTGGACCACCACCGCTGTGCAAACCAGAGTGCTTGTCCACGGTCACACAGCTGGGAAAGCACAGCAGAGACCCTTGGATTCCGTCCTCCAGCTGCTGATGCTGCACTCTGACCACAGGTGGAAGGGCCCCCTCTTCTGTTACGGGCATCACGGGCAGTGGTAGAGCAGCAAGGCCTGACCTGGGCAGCCGGCCGCCCGCCCGTCTGCAGGAGCGCTCGGACGTTGGTTTACGGCCCAAAGGAGGGACTCGGAGCCGGAGGTCTCTCCTCCCTTCGGGAATGACCCCGGCCCACGTGGGGCACACGGGTGATCAAGACGCCCAGGTCTTCTCTCCGGGGACCCGACTCTCCGCCCCTGGGCCCCCGATGGCCAACGATCCCCCCTCTTGGTGGCGGCCACCAGACTGTGCTTTCTGGGAACCATCCACCCTCCACGTGTCACAGCCACTGTGAGGGAGGGGTCCGAGGAACGGGGCAGGGGGACAGGAAAGGGAATGCCCTTGGGGGGCCCGGGATGGGCAGGCTCTACGGACGCTCACGGGAGGTGGCGTTTCCCAGCGTCAGAGCTTCCACACCGGGCAGAGAAGGTGAGCTCCTGGTGTGTAACTCGCCGACCCCCAGGTGACCGTTACTTTGCACAAAGTCGTTTTTAGGTCAGGAATTTCTCAGGAATTTTGTCGGCGAGGTGACAGTCCTTCTCCGTGCTTGGCTGCAGGTCCCAGGCGCGGGACAGGCAGCAGGGCTGAGGGACCCTGTCACCAAGGACACTGGCCTCTCCAGAACCGGCGTTCCTCAGCTCAGGGCCGGCGCTCCGTGGGGCCTCGTCTTCACCGGCTGTCGCCCGGCCCTTTCAGTTGGGCCTCGGTGGTCCTGAGGTTGAAAGGGTTGTAGGGGTGGGGAGGGAAGGGCTTTCCCGGGCTGACAACGTGGGAAGTGTCCCCAGAGGGCGTCCCCTTTGATCTTCCTTCCCCAGATCTCAAATCTGAGCCCGGCCACTCCCCCCAACATCTGCTTCTCTGAGCAACCACCGAAGATTGTGCTGATGACAAAGGGCGGGGTGGCCTAGGGAAGATGCTGTCCTGGCCTCTGCCTCAGGGAGTGGGGCCAGAGGGGGCGGCCTTAAGGACAAAGGGCCGCGTGGGTCCTGCCCCGCGCAGAGGGAGACTGCCGGTGTGACGGCGCTCTGGTCCCCAGCACCTCTCTTCCCTTCGCTTCCCTTCGGACCAAACGTCCTCAGGACACACACATACTTGTGCCGTGTGTACCCAGTGGGGGTGCCCACTGCTCGACCCTAGTCACTCGGCCTCCGCGAAGCTGTGGGCCCTCCTGGAAGATACTGAAATCACACGTGGTGAGCCAGAGTCAGCAGTCAGAGAAGGAACTTGTGACAGAGACCCCGGGAAAGGAGGGTGGGGAGAAGACAAGGTGCTTACATTTGTGGGAAATTTTCGCCCAGCAGGAAAACAAGCGGGTTGATCTTAGTAGCCCTCCCTGGCTTGCCTTCTGCCAAGAAAACAGAAAGCCGGATTCTTACCCTCTGTGGACCTGAAGGCAGGAACGGTTTGCAGAGGCAGAGCTCGGGGTGGGCCCTGACAGTCCAGCTGCCGGCCCGGCAACGCGCCTGTCGACAGCTCATCATTTATAAGCGTCAGCTTCCATAGCTGGGTACCGTTTGTACTTTTTCACCTCTTTTCTCGACATTCTGGAATGTATGTACGCACACCACATGCATCGCAAAGACAGACGCCAACTCCTGAGTCGACGATCAATAAGCCCTTGGATGACACATAGGGACGTCGGTCCTGAGAGGCTCTCATACGATGGCCACACCCGAAGGCAGCCGTGGGGAGGGGCTGCTGAAGGCACAGTGTCTGCCACGGGGGACCCCGAAGGCACCTGCTTCGCACTTGCAGACACCCCGTGGCATCAAACCCAGCTCTGCTCGGGGTCCCAGGGTCCTCGCGCTGCCCGGGGCTAAGCTTCCAGGTATAACCCTCGCACGCCAGCACACATTCACACACACGCAGGCATGCACGTGAACGCATGCATACACACGCACACACAAGCACACGCTATGCCCTTCCTTTTACAAATGTCACTGCGTCGGGAGGCTGTCCCCCAACACCCTCAAAGCACTACCTAAAAATACTCAGGACATCCTCCTTCCAGAAGGCGATGCCCCTGCTGATCGAAAGAAAATTAGATTGAACGACTGGGGGAGACGTAATGTCCATCATCAGTAAAAACACGTTCAATTAGTTCATCTGCTGGTTTCAGAGCAGACAAATGAGGGGCCGCTGGGGAACACCCTGTTACAACGAGAATCTCTTTAAAAGACATGTCTCGCTTCTTCCTGTTCAGCTCTTTCTTCCGTCAGCACTGGGTGTGCGTGCACGCTGACTGGTCTGATATTATTTCATCCAGTTATGAGTTTCAGCCCAAGCGTCAGGCCGCAGACACAGGAAGTAGGACCAGGGTCGCGGACGGCAGCTTCAGAGCCGCGACCTTGGACGGGGGCTGGGTGCAGTTCTGTGTCCTCTCTTGTGTCTTCCAGCTCATCCTCTCCCCCACCTACCCGACGCGACAATGTCCAGAGACCGCAGATGCCTGTTTATGCCGCCGCCTCTGAAATGTGTCCCCTTCTGTGGGGAGGAATGAGGCCAGCACAGGAAAGACGCTGCACACGTCTATGTTTAGCAGGCGGTCTGAGTCTATAGATGTTAGGGTGTCTCGCGTCCCTGCCCCTCCCCAGCTCGGGGGCCCCTTCCGTCTTGTCAGCTGTAAAATGCGTCTCTTTTTAACCCCTGAGGCATCTGCAGATGAAAGGTGAGGTCGTGAATGGGGGTGCTGACAGCCCGCCAAGGCCCGGCAGCGGGGGGTCCCCTTTGTCTCGGCCCCTCTGACCTCCCGCCCTGGTCTGTGGGAACCGGACGGAAGAATGTGGCGCGGAGAGCGCGGGGTGGCGGCCTGGCCGGGACAGCGGAGCCTGTCCCGCTGCTGCAAGTACGTTGACGTCACCCTGGGCCCCCAGCCGCCCCTCCGTCCCGGCCCCCTTCAGGCTTTGCGGACGAGGCCAGGGCAGCCCCGGGCCGAGGATGCTGTCACACAGCATCAGCAGGAAGGCAGGGACCCTGCGCGGAGCCCCGGGCTGGGGATGGGAAGATCGGATTGAAACTCCGGCAGGAAAAAAGGGGTTTCTCGGAAGCAAGTCTGCACAAACACACAGAGATCACCTCCGCATAAAGCTGAGCTCTGTCTAGAAGGGGCCATCGCTGTGGCCGTTTCCAGGCAGTGAGGGGCCGTGTCTTCTGGCTGGGGGCTCACCGTGCTCCGTAACTTCACTTGACATACAGTACAGATTTGCAAGAAAATCTTACAAGTCGCTCATGACACAGCTCTTCAGCCTTCAGGGTGGTGTCTCTGAGGAGGTGGCTCTCCTTCAGACCCGAGACCCCGCACGCCCAAGCCCTGAGACCCCCTTTCCCTACACCCTCCACAGGGGCTTGTCCGGTTCTAAGAAAAAGGAAAAGCGATTCCCCAAATATTGTGACACCGATTTTCAGAGAAGACAGGTGGCAGCTCAGTGCCCGTTTATCTTGTGGCTTCTTTTTCTAAGAACACAGATCGTGTTCCCACTTTAAACTTGTGTAATTCTGTTCATTTATTTGAGACATTAATTTTAAAAGCCAGTGAGAAGCCCAACATTCATAGATCAATAGGGGCTTCAGATAGTTGAAGACAAGAAAGGCCACACTGTGTCCTGACAGCAAAGTAGCCTTTTCTCCCCTGAAAACAAAAGGTATTTTAAAAAATTAACTCAAAGCCCCTTTAAGGTAAAAATAAGAAGCCGGTCCTGACCCAGGATCCGGAGCACATGGGATGGTTACTGGGTGAGGAACCTGCATTTCCTTGCTGCCGATGGTTAAAGGTTCACAGGTTCCCCTCCGGAAAGTCCGCTGCTCTACAGTGCGGCAAGTTCTGTGGGGGACTCATTGTGAATAAACAGCATCACGCCAGTCTGCTTTCAGGTACAACTTAAAGAGGAATTGAGTTAACAAGACAACGCGATTTCTCCCCACGTCTGCTGCAGGAGCACAGGCATCTGAGCATTCCTGCTTTCCCAGGAATGAAAAAGAGGGAAGGCTTTAATACAATTCCTGTGTGTAAATAGTTTTAAAACCGAAAACATGATTCTGATACGTGGCCTATGTTTTTTTCGCAACAGACTTCATCGACACTGACAGCGTATCAGGTTTTATTCTGTTACTTATGATACGTTACAAAAGGAAAAAGCAGTGAGCTCTGTCTTAGGTAGGAGAAAGGCAACGGTCTCACATAGTTTCCAGGAAACCTTTAAAATAATCTTTAAAAGTTTATGCATGGTTTTATGAGATTTAAAATATAAATTACAGGAGTATATTGTTCTCTAACAAAACTCATTTTTGGAAGGTTTTGCAAATATATCGTCATTAACATTTTTCCTTTTTTTCAGATAAACTCAGGGACTGTATTCTTCCACACCGAATTTTTTTTGTACTGTACTTCAAACACAGGAGAAGTTGCAAACGTAATTGTTTTATCAACGCTATTTCTAACACAGGAGGAAGTGTCTTAGGTTGACTGTTAGAAAGGCTAGAAATGCTGGATGGAGCGCACGGAGCCCAGGCCTCCAAGCCCACCTGACAGCCATGCTGGAAAGCTGCTCGCTGCCCTTATTTCCTGGTTATCTTTCTAAACGGAATCCGTGAGAATTTCATTCTCCACAACCATGATCTGCATGCAGGAAAACAAGCTCTAAAATGCACAGAAAAAACAGGAAAATGCAGGTAAGCAATAAAATTAGAAAACACAGGCATATCTTTTAGTAATTACACGTTTTCCTTCTTTTCAGCTTTAGTGCCCAAGGCAGCAAGGCACTGAAGGAGGATGCTGAGTGTTCCGTGTGCCACATGCCCGCTCTGTCCTAGGGAAAGCACACGGTTTCTGCGCCGTTCGGCGGAGCCTCAGGCTGGCCCAGTGGACGTAGGCCGCTTGTCAGGACGGGAGCCAAGGCTGCTTCCTTGAAGACGCAGGAATCTACATGAATGAACACCTGCATTCCACTTCTAGACTAACGGGTTGAACTTAGAGTAATTAAGTGTGCTGAAGATCGTACCAACAAATGCACTAAACCCCTCGATCTCTTGCTAGTTAACCTAGTTTTATGTCAACTTTTCATCCGTAAAATGGGCCACCAGCATCTGCCGCATCACCTCTTACGGACGTCAAGCCACGTCCCCGTAGGTTTTCCCGAGCATCACATCGAAGAAGACAGCACAGCTGAAGAGCTGCTGACGTCTTGGTCTGTATTTTAAATTCAAATGAATCAAACGGGTACTTTCAAGGGCTTCTTTCATGATGGAAATGTCTCTAGCCTTTACTCACCCACCCAGTTCCCCAGAAGGTGGTCACAGTGCTGAGAGGAGGAGATGGGTGTGTGGTGATGACCTTGGACCCCAGGCCCCGGGAGACAGAGTTTACGTCCAGCAGGAAAATGAAAACTGGAGACAAACACCGTCGACTCGACTGGACCCCCCCGTTGACTCGGGTGCCTGGGTGCTTCTGTGAACACCGGCCTCTGGCCCTGAAGAATCTAGACGGGGCCTCAACTTCCTCGCTTTCTGTGTGTCTGGGTTTCAGTTTGCACCAGGTGGACTGGGTTAAATTATCATCTTAAATGGGCAAAGAATATTTTTAAATACTCCAAGGAAAGCTGTGGTCAAACTAATGTTTAAGTGTCATCAGATCACCTTTGAAGAGGTGTTCAAAATCTTGGAAGTTGCTCGTGCCGTGAGCGTGAATGCGTGAGCGTGTGCGTGTGCATGAGCGTGTGCGTGTGCGTGAGCGTGTGCGTGCGTGTGCGTGAGCGTGTGCGTGCGTGTGTTTATTCTCAGAGACCACCCCCTCCACAGCCCTGCCCAGTGGTGCCCCTCCCCCCATAAAAGAGGTTGGAATCAGAAGCATGAGAACCTTTCAGCTCTGGTCCAAAGAAACACCACTTTCCACTGCTTGGCTCCTACCCCAGCCTCTCTGAGTTCAGTCACACGGTGCTTTCAGCTGTGACCTCCTTTTATAGGCTGAATCGTGTCCCCCCTCAAATTCATGAGTTGAAGTCCTAACCCCAAAGGACCTCAGAAAGTGACCTTATTTGGAAATGAGGTCATTGCTGCCGTAACTGTTTAGGATGAGGTCATGCTGCGTTAGGTGGTCCCTAACCTAGCATGAGCGATGTCCTTATGAAAAGGGGACATTGGAAGACAGACACACAGGGAGACGTCATGTGAAGATGAGGCAGAGCAGGTGATGCTTCTACAAGCCCAGGTGGCCACCAACCACCAGAGCTGGGGGAGCACGGAACAGCTCCTCCCTAGCGTTGGAGCCAGCCCTCCGGAGCGAGAAACAACGCGTCTTGTCCTCTCTAGCCCCTGGTGTGTGGCCCTACGGGACTCCGACCGCAGGACAAGGGTCCCCCTCCCGAACACAAGGGGCGCATCTGCCCCCAGCCCCCTCTGTCTCACATCAGGAACAGCGGGGAGTTTCCAGAAGACACTAAAACAGTGCTTGTCACTTTGAATTCCATCTCAAGCTCATAGACTTTTCTGCAATAGTTGTTAAGTCATCACAAATGCTGCAATTCCAATTGGACTTTTCCTGAAGTTACGAACGTGACTGTATCTTCCTTGGTTCTAGAAGGCGCTGAGTGTTCACTACAACTCCTCTCAGAGCCTGCACCAGCACAGCGCATGCAATTCTGAAATCAGAAGCGTTTGTCTTTGGATAGATTTCAGGCTCATGGAGGGTGTGACCCACAATATACAGGTTCCTGGGGTCGTCCTCTCTCTTCTGGTTTTGTCCTTTCTGTGAAGGAGAACCAGTGACTCTGGGTGAAGGGCAGCCCATGGCCATGCCTGCTGTTCTTTCCTGTTTTTTTTCTTTCCTAATTCAAATTGCTCACAGCACCACTTTTCTTTCTTTATTAACTAACGTTTAATTGGGTTAGAGTTTGGGGCTAAGTTTTTTTATTTTTATTTTATATTGGAGTAGAGTTGCTTTACAATGTTGTGTTAGCTTCAGGTGTACAGCATGGTGAATCAGTTATACAACTACACATGTCCACTCTTTTTTAGATTCTTTTCCCATATAGACCATTACAGGGTACTGAGTAGAGATCCCTGTGACTTGTTTTAATCAAGCAGATGAGTGAGCCATGGGCCCGGGAGGAATGATTTGAGAGCACAGGCCCCCAAGGCCCAGAGCGAGGAGGCAACCCCGGGGGGCGGGGGGGACGCACCACCAGCTCCTGCAGCAGGAAGACCGAGCCCTTCCCGAATCTCTGAGCTCCTCCCAAAGACCAGCTCCGCCGTCTGAGCTGAAGTGACCCTGAGGATATCAGAGGGAGATGGCTGTCCCTCTGGCCGGGTCCTGGTCACGAATTCTGCATGGGCTCCGGGTAATGCCACGTGGACGTGTGGTCAGTGTGTGAGCTGGCCCATGTGGCCTGTACTTTCACCTCTGCTTGTGAGGAGCAGAGAACAGGCTCAGTGTCCAGGGCAGCTGCCCGTCCCGGGGTGCGGATGACGTGTCCAGCGGCATGGTCTCCTCTGTGGGGCATCCGGCCCTCCCATGAGATGCCTGTCTGCGTGCAGGGGCGTGTCCTGGCTCCCTTTTGCAGCCAGTTAGTCCTGGCGTGATGCTACATTCATGGGAGAGCATGGACCACGTGTGGTTGGCTACCTGAGGGACAAAGACAGAGTGATGCTCTCGGCTCAGCGGGCACCGGCCAGGGGAGAGCTCTACACGGCTCCCTGGGGCGCCTGGGTGTGTGGGCGACAGCCGGGCTGCAGAGCTCTTGAGCGCCCACCCCAGACAGAGCACGGCTCCCATGAGCCCAGACGCCACATGAGCAGGGCCGACGAACGGCTTCCTGAGGACAGCAGGGAGGGCCTGCACACCGAGAGGACGTGCTGATTAAGATACAGACCTTATCCCCTCGACCAACGAGGTGGCAGCTGGCTAGTCACTCAGCAAACTTGTTTATTGTTGATCATGGAAGAAACTCAGACCCCAACAAAATAGAGAGAAAAGTGCAAAAATCCGTGTGTACTCATCACCCGACTTCGGTAACTATCACCTACACCCCCCTCGTTCCAGCTACACCCCCGCCTAGTTCCGCTCCACGTCTCCAGCTTGTCGTGAAAAACGTCTCATATATTGTTTCGTCCATAAATATTGAAGTTATGTGTCTTCTGTCTAGCGAGAAGAACTCGCTAAAGCACAGTGTCAGAAGTGGAGTCCCAACAGAGTCTTCAACAATATGATTATCAAAAACACCGTTTCAGGTTCCTGTTGTCCTTAGAATGTATCCCTATGGGGATGTCACTGTCCAATGGCGGAGTTTTAAAGTCACTTGGAAGAGATACCCACCATGGTCATGCCTCCACTCAATACGATCGTGTCCATTTATGTCATTTTGGAATTTTTTTAATGTCGCTTGAATTTTGTTTTATAATTATGTACAATATTTACTTGGTTTCAAAGCCAAATCTATAAATAGGACCAGAGATGGTCTTGGCAATCAAGGTACCGAGGACACAGAATTTAAGGGGATGTGGCCATGCTTGGGCCGTGGAGACGCCCCTCCTACGGTCTGCAGCTGCCCGGCCCTGTCTTCAGGGCCAGGGATCTTGAGAGAAGTCTAGCTTCTATTTCTGACCCCTCTACCTATTTTCTTCCCCATAAGTAACTGTTTTAAGTTTTTATTTCATAGTTTAATCTTTCTATTGCTTTTTTTTTGCTGTACGCGGGCCTCTCACTGTTGTGGCCTCTCCCATTGTGGAGCACAGGCTCCAGACATGCCGGCTCAGCGGCCATGGCTCACGGGCCCAGCCACTCCGCGGCACGTGGGATCCTCCCGGACCGGGGCACGAACCCGTGTACCCTGCATCAGCAGGCGGACTCTCAACCACTGCGCCACCAGGGAAGCCCTATTGCATTTTTAATATAAGTAGATACAAATATATCTGTGTCTCTGTGTATAGATAGAGATGTGCATATATAGGTATAACTATATCTGTATCTATACATGTATAGAAATTTTGAGGTGCCCTCCCCCCTTTCTTATGTAAATGGCAATGGACCATATACACACTCAGCTCTTCTGACACTGCGTGGTCCTCCTCTGTGTCTAGGTGTGAATGAATGTTGTTCATTCAAGAAGTCCCCAGCTGATGGATATTCAGTTTTTGTCTTTGCCATTACAGTCATTGCTGCGATGAATAACCACGTGGATGTCATTCTGTATTTTTGCCCATGTATCCCTGGAACAGATTCTCGGAAATAAGACCTGCAGTTTTCCTAGACCGCGGCCGATTCTCTCCGCAGAGGCTGCCCCGCGTGGCCCGCAGCGATGTGTGAGCATGTTTACTGGACAGCAGCACCAACAGAATGTGTTGCTAAGGGCTTGGGCTTTTATCTGATAGAGGAAACGCGATCCCTCGGTATTTAAGCAGAGCAGAGGATGGGCTAGGACCTCCACGTGCTTGGAGGGATTCTGGCTAGAGGCAGGAGGTTGAATCAAACTTGCACAGAGAGTGAAGTTTCATAAATGTAATGGATTCTTTGAATGAACGAATGACTGCTGGGGCGAATAAATGAAAGTTGCAGTTAAGCATCAGTCAGCGTCACTTGTCAGCCCAAGCTGCAGGTGACCGCGGGGGGGCGGGGCCCCTAAGTGCTCCCTGCCTTGGCTTTGCCCCGGCCTGGAACTCCCTCCTCGGTACCAACGTCAGCCTCTATCTCAGCACAAAGCTCACGTGGACTCGGTTCCGGGGCATGAAGTATGAAAATTCTCTCATTCTGCTGCTTTGGAAGGATGACATTTCCTACCAATAATTAGGCCTTGTCACCAGGCGGCCCCGTGTGAAGGTGCTGACACATCGCTCCATAGCAGTGAGTGATATGTGTAAATAGCATTGATTAGAATGTGATTGCAAATGAACGACGTGATCAGGTCTTGACACAAAGTGTTCGTGCCCCGTCAGTCACTGCTCCCCTCCAGGTGTGGCATCATGCCCCCAGGATGCTGGCTCTCGTCCCCCTACCCCTGCCCCGCCCACAGCTCCCTCTGCAGCCTCCCCTGCGGGACCCCATGCAGGTCCTGCGGCGGACGTGCCGCGGGGAGAAGGGGACATGGGGACCGCAGGGCCGATGCCCAGCCAGGCTCTCCGCCCAGACCAGGGGGAGGCGGGCAGTCTGACCCCCTTGTTTATCTGCTTGTCTTTGTATGGAGGGTGAAGGCTGCTCGTGGTATTTCTACTCCAATAAAAAGGCGGCCACGGCATTTCCTCTTCAGCTCCACGGGGACGTGCGGAGGGAAGCTGGGCGCTCACGGCAGCCTCGGCCTGCGCCCCGGGGCTGTGCTGGCGGCACCGTCACCGGCGGGGCCTCACCTCTCCTGCCGTCGCAGCCCAGGACACTGAGACTGGGGGGGGGGGGTCCACGAGGAGGGGCCAGGACCCCCACTCGAGTGGCTCAGGTCCTGAGTGCCTCCCGCTCAACCCAAAGGCCCGTCACTTTGCCCACATCTTGGCCTCCCCAGCGGCTCTGCTTACCGGACGCTCTCGATAGAGACCCAAGTGTTCGCAGACTTTAACTTAATCACATTGCTACCGAGTCGGGCACAGAGGATACAGTTAAATTCACACGGAGCAGAGATCTGTTCCCTCTAAACGCCAGTGTCCCCAGGAAGTCTCTGCAAAGAACTCAGTTTGATGAAAATTAATGGTTTTAAAATAACTGAAATTCATTTCTCCATCTGCCATGGCACTGACCTTTCTAAATCTGGGTGTAGACCCCAAATCTTGTGTCTTGAGCTGAGAAAGGAGCCCAGTCATTTTCTCACCTGCCATTTCTTTAGACGCGGTGAGGAGGTGCTCAGAACGTGAGATGTTAAGCTTCCCAAGCCACGCTGGAAGCAGGGTGAACAGAAGGGTGTCCGGGAAGTGGGGACTTTTCTCTCCTCCCCAGTCATTCGTCAGTTACTCAGTTTAAGTACGATTGGTGAGTCCATTCCTGACACGGGGCTACCTAGGTGCACACCAGCCACGACAAGAAAACCGGGGAGGGCAGAGTTGTATTTTCCAGCGTTTGGGAATCTCGAAGAATATGTACCAAGAGCAAAGCATCATTTTCATTTCTTTAAAGAATAGATGTCTTAGGAAAGAACTAACTGATTCAGCTGCCATTTCACCCCCCGGAAAGGCAGCACGAGACGCTTCACGAGGAAGAGGTGAAAGGTAAGTCTCTGGTAGATCCTGAAAGAGTTTCCTATCGGGGGTGTGTGTGCGCACACACCTCTGTGTATCGGGCTCCCTGACAATACTAGAGAAACGGACAGATTACTCCTGACAAGCAGGAATTTCCACAGACACCAGCGTGGCCCGGGCACTGACTGTGGAGCCGGCCCTGTGGGGCTCCGGTGTCGTTGTCCTTGATCTTGTGGGTCGCAGCCTCACCTGGTCGGGGTGCAGGGTAGTCACACCGGGGCCCCACACGGCTCACAGCCCTGGGACAAGTCACTCATCTGACTGTGCCTCAGTCCCAAACAATAAAATAGAACATTCAAATGCAGTCACGTGCAATCTATGTTTTGGGGTGGGATAGAGTCATCTGAGGACTAAACAATGGAAAAACAGCCTATCCATGACTTATTAAATTATAATTAAAAACTTAGAACAATTTCCTATGATTTTGTGAGACTCCAGATCCTACTCTGCAACATTCTTCTCTTCGCAGCAAAACCAGACGATGGTTAGGAAGCCCCTCTCCGGGCAGCGCAAACAGCCAGCAGCCACCACCCCCAACACACTCACACACACCCCCCCACCCCCAACACACACACACACACACACACACACACACACACACCGTGAGCACATCCCTCCCACTCCAGCTGCCACCTCCCCCCCAACACACTCACACACACCATGAGCACATCCCTCCCACTCCAGCTGCCACCTCCCCCCCCAACACACTCACACACACCGTGAGCACATCCCTCCCACTCCAGCTGCCACCTCCCCCCCCAACACACTCACACACACCATGAGCACATCCCTCCCACTCCAGCTGCCACCTCCCCCCCCAACACACTCACACACACCATGAGCACATCCCTCCCACTCCAGGCCGTTCCTCCGGGTTTACGAGATACGGAGCCCCCTGTAAACTGAGTTAGTTGCCCAAGAAAAGCAAAGCCCCTGTTCCTGAGATACAGCTGAGGGTGCTGCCGCCAGTTCTGAGCCCTGTGGACCTCTGCAGTGAGAAGGAAACCCAGCATGCCCACGGGCACTCCCAAGAGTGGGCCCTGGAGCTGGAGGAAGGAAATTTCGAAAAAGTCCTGCATGACTTGAAAGAGACATTGTCATCCAAAGAGTAAGAGACAGTTAAAAAGAAGGAAAAAACAAAAGAAAGAAAACAATAAAATAAAAGCAAAGGGCATCAGCTGACCCCCTCTCTGCAACCTCCTAAGAAGGCTTCAAACAGGATCGCAGCCACAGCTGGTTACGCATTGCATCTCTGAGTACCGATAACACGACGAAGGTCTCCGTCTCTGAGCAGTTAGTCAAATCCAATCCCAAGGTCAGTTCCATTCCCATGAAATGGACCGCATGCAGGAAGGGGCAGAACATTCCTTTCTGAGAGCGACCGCAGGACCACCACCTCCTTGAGAGGGTCTCTCAGTGGGAAAGAAGAAAACCTTGCTGAGAAACACGTCTCTCCCACCTCCTCCCCCTCTCCTTTTCTCTAGTAATATCTTTGTTGAAAACCACAAGAAATCCATTGTCCCCCAGCCCCCTCCCTTCCCCCTCCCGAGTCTGAGCTCCCTGTGATTCTGGGTCATCCCTGCTGCAATAGGCACAGATGTCAATCTTGGGGTATCTTTCCTCGATGGGTGGATTTCTGTATCTGTTACGGTGAAATACTGTCGAGTTTCCCCCAAGTTTGAATAGGACTTGCAACTGGGGGACGTGGCCCCATCCTTGATCATATCCGTGTAATCGTCACCAGTAATTGTTACAATAGTTTCCTGACAATGACCTCTTCCAGCCACAGAATTGGGGAGAGCGCCATGCACGTAACCACACCGTGTAGGGTTTTTGTTTAACAAGACTGTCCAACTATGAACAGAAAGGAAAAACAGAGAAGGCTGAGTATGTATTTAAATGCAGACAATATCCTAGGACAAAGTCGTTATTTCCCAGCTCAAATCAAAATTTTAAACAGTTTACTTCCTTTATGTCTTCCCAAGAGTTTCACATAACAAACTTTCAGTGTCATGACTAATAGCGGCTCTTGCCAAGGATTGCGCTCTTAAAACCGCTCTCCAGCCTCCGTGATGTGCAGCTCACTCCTTATTACAGGAGGCATTATGCAGAAGCGCCCGCGGTGATGGGACGTGGCAACCCCGCTGTGAGAATGCCTATCAGAGGTTCTTTTAAGGCCCTTTCTCAATTGTCAGCAAAGTATTTTTTAAGGTTAAAAGGTGTAAAATTATTCTGAAATGCTTTTCTGACCTGTCGCCTATCACGGCAAAGAGCTAGAGTTCATTTTTTTTTCCTCTAAAATTGTATTTTTTGAAATGCGGTAATATTATAAGAATAAGCTTTCTACGAGGAAAATAGTCCCCTGAAATGTTCATGATATTTTTTTTTGCATGCCTTCTGCTCCAATGACTGCAAAATTAACCACTGTTTCATGCTTAGAATTTTATTCCTGATGCAATTTTTCTTATCCCAAGCCTCGGCGGCTGCAGAGAAATTAATATAAATGACGGTTACTTTTTACATCTTCTTTTCTCTCTGCTTTTTTCCCCTGTGCCTGTTACCGTGGTTGCTTCACATTCTGTCAATGTCAAGTCAGGTTCGCCGCTGGCTCGAGGTCCAGCCTGGTAGGGTGGAGGCGAGGAACACCAGCTGGCGCTGTTGGAAACCAGCAGAAGGCGTGGAACCTCTCGGTCATCCGCCCCCACGGCTCCAGACCTGCCCGCCGGGAGCAGGCCGGGGCTCGGCCAAGCATTCCAGGTCAGCGATCCTGACCTTTTACACCCCTGGCCCGTGGGTCCCCTCTTTTCTGCGGTGTGACGTTCCTGGCCATCACTGACTGCTTAAGGTCCACTCAAACGACTAGTCGTTTTTGAAATCCAGCTGCTGCCAGGCCCCGGGGACAGCATCTTAGGTACAAGGAAAACGCCTGAGAAATCCACCCCGTGAAGCCGGCACCACCTCACTCGTCAGGGGGCAAAGGGGGAAGCCCGTGGGGCGGGATCGCGTGAGCTGAGCCCGAGCCCAACGGAACCCACTACACAGGGGCTGCTCACGTCCCTCTCAGCCACGCTTCTGCACCCAGCTTTTCTGACTTCTTTTCCTTGCTCTGTGGCAGTGCGAGGCCCTGCAGAGCCGGTCCTGTTCCCTGGCTCAGTCTTCAGGGAGTGACGGGATAAACCCTGTGGATGTGTGAAGGGTGCTGCCCATAAAGAACCTGCCCGGCGTTGACCTGCCTCCACCGTCACCCGCCCACACCTGGGAGTGGAGGTCCTGGGGGCCCGGCTGGGGCTCGCAGGGCCGCCCGTGTTTGCACAGCTCGCAGAAGGAAGGTGCGCTAATCCATCAGATCCTGTCTCTCCTCACCACTGCCCCCCACCCTGCGTCACTTCCCTGTACAAGGTGCTGGGACCAAGTGACCGCCAGCCTTTCTGGGGCCTGGCCAAGGTGTTAGAGACCCATGACACTTGGATTAGTTGACATTTCTGTGTGGTTCACACAGGCTCCTTAGTGCAAGGGGGACTGTGACCCCGGGCTGGGCAGTGAGGGCCGTCAACTCAGGAATAATCGGAATTCTTCACAGGACAAGAAAATTTTAAATTAATTGAAATCTTACAGCTCCTACAGGAAAGAAACTTGATAGGTTTTCCCCAAATTTGCTAACAATCTTTTAAAATTTGAGGTGGTGTATGTTATCACATATGTGGAATCTAAAACACAAAACCAATAACTGAATATAAGGAAACAGAAACAGGCTCACAGATACGGAGAATAAACTCGTGGTGACCAGTGGGGAGAAGGAGGGGGGAGGGGCAAGACGGGGCAGGGGATTAAGAAGTACAAACGACTCCATATAACGTACATCATCTACAAGGATACGTTGTACTCCATAGGGAATAGCCAACATTTTTACAAGTTTAAATGGAGTATAATGTATAAAAACCACTGTGATGTACACCTGAAACCAATATATCATAAATCAACTTACTTCAATAAAAAATTGACATGTATGTAATAAAAATAATTTGAGGTAGTACATGAGAAGCTGACTGTGGGACTTTCCCTGGCGGTCGCGTGCTTAGGACTCTGAGCCTTCACTGCCCAGGGCCCGGGTTCGATCCCTGGTCAGGGAACCAACATCCCACAGGCCACACGGTGTGGCCAAGAAGAAAAAAAAAAAGCTGGTTTTAAAACAACGTTTTCTAAATGATCAATAATTGAAAACAAATTCGCATTGACCTGGAAGAGTAAAGACTGAACTGTATTTCTCTTCTCTCTGTGGGAAATGCCAGAGCAGGCAGGCAGACCATGGAGGAAAGTTCTCACAGAGGAGGGCCAGGCGGGTAATACCGTTTTCCCCAGATTTTACGACATCTGAGGAACTGATCAGTGTATTAACATTCGTACTTTGCTGTGATTTCTCATCATTCGAAACAAATCTTCACGCTGGTCCCTAACTTTGTTGTTTTTTTTTTTGTGGTACACAGGCCTCTCACTGTTGTGGCCTCTCCCGTTGTGGAGCACAGGCTCCGGACACGCAGGCTCAGCGGGCATGGCTCACGGGCCCAGCCGCTCCGCGGCATGTGGAATCTTCCCGGACCGGGGCACGAACCCGTGTCCCCTGCGTCGGCAGGCGGACTCTCAACCACTGCGCCACCAGGGAAGCCCTGTATTTTTGACTTTGCGTTCTCCTCCCGCAGAACTGCGGGAAGCTCAGCTTTCAGCTCCTGGTCTACCCCCGCCATGGTGCATCAGTTTTACACCCAAAGACGATACTTTAAATATGACCCTCAACCCACCCCCACCCCCAACCTGTTGGTGAAAACAGACGAGGTTCTTCTTTGCATTAACGTGGGGTCAGTGCCCACACGGTCGGCCACAGCTCGGAAGGAAAACAAATAAATACAATTCTGTGCATCTCGTTGAAACCAGTGGCCAGATTTCGCCGATGTAAAGAACGCTTAGAATCTGCCTCTCCCTCCTACAAACTATTTCACCTCCGTAATTCAAAGACGTCCCACCGGCGTCGCGGGTTCTGCTCCTGAGTGTGTGTGTCCCCAGTGTCACTGAGCTGTGTGTCTTGCCTCACATGCACAGCACAGACGCGCTTCAAACCCTGGTTACCTCGTGGCCCCTCACACTCTGGGGCGTTGCTGCCGGTTCTGATGAACGACAGAGTCTCAGAGACACGAGACGGGACCCAGGCTGGACCCCAACGTGACCCTGAGGAATCGTCCTCCCTCGAGCTTCCTCTTTCCATCAAGTGCTACCCTGCCCGCCTCTTGGGATGTTTTCTAACTACTGATAAATGAGAGAATACACTTAAAATGCCTCATAAAGTGCTGAGTGCTGCACGGTTCTAATTGCATTGTTGGAAATGAGTTTTGCAATCCTGAAAATTTGTACATCTCGTGTTTGGATAAATATGACGGAAGAAAAACGTGATCTTTGTAACTAGACCTAAATACGCTTGCACACAGTGTGACACGGGAGTGTATTTAAGGTCTCAATTCCCTCCTCTGTACAATGAGACCAATAATGGGATTGAGGAGATACTGTAATACAAAGTGCTCCGCACGTGCCGCGTACACAGCGATTGCTCAGAATATCAGCTACTGTCCTTCTCGTGATTAATCACCTGAGCTCGGAAACAGCCAAGTGATCTCCCACGATGGCAAAAAATTGAAAAACCAAATAGTCAACCAACACGTATTTGCTGAGACCTTTTCCATGGCCCTGAGCTGGGTGCGAGTGAGATGAATAAAAAGAGAGCCCTGAGAAAAGACCTTGGACAACCCAGGGCCCAGGTGCTGGCTGTGCTGCTTAGGGACTCTCGAGACCTCAGGGGCGAGGTCCTTACCACTCCGTACGTTTTTGGAGGGAACTTATCTCGCTGAGACGATCCTCCGAAGTGAAGCTTCTCGACAGCTTTGCCCAGATGCCAACTGGAAGACTAGCTACGCCTCCTGCTTGGAAGCCGTTGCCCCCCGTCTGGTCTTGCGCCGCCCTTGCTGGAGGGGTGGGAAGCACCCTTAGAGGGGCCAGTGCAGGGGCTGAGGCCTTGCCAGCTCTGTCGTGGCAGCACATCGGGGTAGCTTGGGGGAAACACAGTGGGCTGAGCCTGAGTCGCTTCATCACTGTGGCGGCGAGGAGGCTGCCGTCCACGTGGGCCGGCGGGGGCGACGCCAGGGGCGAGCGTGTCTGCACGTTTCTGCTGGCCATGCGCGCACGTCCCCGCAGACCCCAGCGTTGGCCACGGTCTCTTTGCCAGGCGGGCGCTTGGACAGTTTTCTAGACATATTGTCTCCTGAAGCGACTCAATGTCACAAGGAAAGATCAGGGTGGGCTCGCAGGCCAGCAGGAGGCTGTGGATCATCTTGGCAAAACCTGCCTCGGTGGTGGCCAGTCACTGCGTCCATGAGTCATAGGTCAGCAGGTGCCCACACGTGACCCTCCGGGGACCTTCTTACCCCACACGCAGGCTGCATGGTCCTCTGTCGAAGCCATCACTGTACTGAATAGGAAGTGGGAGAAGGGCGGAGACCTGAACTATGACTAGGGAAGGTGCCCAGGTTGGGCTTTCCGGGGGGGAACGGAGTTAAATCAGAAGATCGAGTAACTTCTGAGTTTGTCACTGCACATCCTTCTCCAAACCCCCAGAAACTCAGCTGCTCAGAACGAAGCTCAAACCCTCCTCGCCCTGCGGTCCAGCCTGCCTGCCCACGGCGCCCTGGCGCTGCCCGCCTGTCTGGTCCAAGCAGCCCACACCCCTGAGAAGACTGGCAGCAGCTGAGAGCCTTGGGCAGAGCAGACAGAGCTGAGTGCAAAAGGCCAGCCTGCGGCCACCCCAGGCCCTCCCGGTAAGGATACGACCAGTGATCTCACTGTCACCCACAGGAGCGACACTGTTTGCCTGGAGCTGCTGCAGCAGAGGGGGCTTGGGGGCCTCCTGGCCAGTGCCTCTGTGCACGAGCCGATCCCAGCCCTCGTTCTAAGCAGAAGAGACTTTCCCCAGAGAACGGGGCAAAAACGCGCTCTCCACTGATACTGACCTTAGAGGAAGGCAGCCCCACAAGGCACCACTCTCCCGGGAGCCCTGCAGACTTGGGGCCCCCAGGAGAGAGACGCAGAGAGGTGCACATCCTGCAGCCACGGCAGAGCCCAGGCGCGGTGAGCCCCAGTGCAGACCTGGCCGCGTGCTGAAGTCCCCAGGAGACGGGAGACGGGGTCAGGCTCCGCCAGGCACACGAACCGAGGATGCCACCAGTTTCTGCGAAGAGAGCTTGGCCGGGGCCGCCTGACTCCCCACAATAAGACTGATAACCGGTGCTGGGACAGCCAGCCAGCATGGAGGCCAAAACTTCACAGTGAGCTCTGAAAACACCTGGCTTGAGATTTTTAAGTTGTTAAGAGGAAACATTGTGTCTTTTAAAGGTTTACTTTATGGCACTCTGACAAAATGTGGGCTGCAACTGCGGCTACGGAGGGATCCGGCCAAACGTCCATCTTATACGCACTTTTCTGTGTGAAGTTGTTTCTGATGAAATTGTATAACAACCACATAGAATATCTTTTACGTGTGATTTTTGCCTCACGATCAAAAAGGTCCATGTTGCCGAAGTGCTGAAGGGCCTCCGCAAGGTTCCCGAGGGCCTCCCTCGTTCCTGAATTCCCGTCACTCCCTTCGAGGGGACGTCAGGACAGTCCACGGGTCCATCTTCTTCTGGTCAATTCGTCTCTGCCCGGATTCTCATTGGCCGATAACTCGTTCATCTCAAAAAATTCTCCATCTTTTCCAAATCCAAGGTTTTCCATTTTCCTCCTCAGTTTGCATTGTGTTTGCCCTGTATCTGATGGTCAGCGGAGACTGACCCAAAGTGTACGGACGTGACAATGGTAGAGTGAAGAATTCCATCCCTCGGTGGGGAGGGCGCTCAACGGACGCTGCTCTCACAGGCGGTGGGTCCATCGGTGGTCGTTCTCACACGCGACAGTGTTCACTCCCGCATGCGACCCTGTAACTGCAAGGGCTTCGATAAAGGCTACTCAGGCGATGAGGAAAAGATACGACTAGTTTGGAGGATCTGCTCATTTAGAATCGAGACTTTGTTGCTTAAGAGAAAGAAAGCCTCATGGATCGCAGGGAACAGGAGATGCGTGTCCGGGAAGAAGAATGCTCCCCAGAGGGCAGGGGCCGTGCCTCTGTCTCCTATCCGTAGTCAAATACAGTCGGGGATCGTGGGTCACGTGTGGGAAGGAAGGTCATTTTCTTTGTTTATGTGGGAGCTTGGCTGTTTAAATGCAGAGCTTCTCAAAGACCTTTCCCCTTAACATATAAAGCGTTTAAGACAGGCGTGGAGGGCTTCCCTGGTGGGGGACGCGGGTTCATGCCCCAGTCCGGGAAGATCCCACATGTCGCGGAGCGGCTGGGCCCGTGAGCCATGGCTGCAGGGCCTGTGTGTCCGGAGCCTGTGCTCCACGACGGAAGAGGCCACAACAGTGAGAGGCCCGCGTACCACAAAAAGAAAAAGACAGGCGTGGCAAGAGCGACTGCAGCGATGTGACAACGAAATCTTGTGGGGGACCGGCTCACGGCTCTACTGTCCCTCAGATGCACTTTTGGACACGTGGCATTGACATGAAGCATAAACCATCCCACAAGCAGGTGGACGTTTAATTGTAGTGGATGCGGCCAGGAGATCGCGTTTTCACCTTAATTCTAGAAGAACAAAGGTGGATTAAGACAGCCAATAGCCGGCCAGTTCGGAGTGTTTGTTGTAGCGACTTACACACCCAGCAGAGGGTGCGGGAAGCTCCGTAGCCCCGCGTGCTCACCTGCACTGGGTGCTCTCGGACCCCTTTGACTCTGCCCTGTGAAATCCTCTCACTGCTGCCTTAGCTGGCTTTCCACTGAGCTCAGTGAAGGTCTTTTCCTATTTTACACCATTCAGGCTTGCTTGCTTGTGACCATCTCTATTTGTTGCTCATTTTATTGTCGTCTGATCTCTTTCTCACCGGTTTCTAAGGCTTCTTTACGTATTTTAGATAACGAACTTTCGCTGTTTTCTTTGCGTTTCAAACATCTTTTCCCAATTTCTGGCTTGTGGTTTTGCCCTCTTTGGTAACTTTTGACTCAGAAGAACTTCTTAAATTGAATGGAGACATTTCCAAAACGCTGCTGAGCGGATGTGTAGACCCTGCTCCCAGGGTGGGGTCCCCTGCTCCCAGGGTGGGTCCCCTGCTCCCAGGGTGGGGTCCCCTGCTCCCAGGGTGGGCGGCATCCCTCAAGTAGGTCCTGATTCCGCTCCTGGGTGTGGCTTCTTGCTCACGGTTCTCCCTGCCACTTGCCCTTCCTTCTAGAAGTTTCCTCCTCTTCCATCACCCCCTTTGGTCACATTCGATACAAGCATCAGAGATGTAAACCCCTTCCCAGTCTCCTTCTTGTTTCTGGGCAGTGGGACCCAGAGGTCATTTAAGTCCCTAAAATCGCAGCCTCTTTGCCTCTTTCAGCCGCGGCTGGTGCCTCTTTCAGCCGCGGCTGGTGCCTCTTTCAGCCCTGGCTGGTGCCTCTTTCAGCCGCGGCTGGTGCCTCTTTCAGCCGCGGCTGGTGCCTCTCCGGGCAGTAAAGTGTGCAGAAGCTTAGTTTTTATCTGTTTGATTTTGCTGAGCTCCGGGCGCCGAGAGCTGAACGCTTGGTTCTTATCCAGACCTTCCTCTTCGATTTGCTCTATCTCCCTGCTTTTTCTGCCCCAGCATTTTTCTCTGTTGACCTGCCTGCTGGGCGAGCCTCACCCAGCCTCTGCCGCGAGCCGTTCCATTTACCCTAAAGGAGTCTCTGACCAAGGGGGTCCCTTACAGCTTCAACTATGAAGAAGTTTTAACAAGGGGTATCGTGACCGCACCCTTGATGCTGTCTTAGTCTGATGTAGAACAGTCTCAGTGGTTCACAGCACGTCCGAGTTTATTTTTCACCGTTAGGCGTGGAGAAGCTGGTCCATGAATTTGTAGGCTCTTCCCCTCAACTCCTGCTTGTAAGTTAGCCAGCTCTGCTGTGAGCCTGACTCTGTATGCAATGCTTTGCCAAATGCAGACGTCAGCTGCTGTGGCTTGAACCGTGTGCCCCCCCCGTCCCCAAAAAGAGACGTTGAAGTCGTCTTCCTCAGTGGTGCCTGTGGATGTGACCGCGTCTGGAATAGGGTCTTTGCAGGTGAGATCGAGTTAAGATGAGGTCACAGGGGATTAAATAGGCTCTAAATCTAACCCCTGGAGTCCTTGGAAGAGGACCGTCAGGGAGGAGGCCACGTGAAGACACAGCCAGAGTCACACAGGGAGGGGGCCGCGTGAAGAGGGGGCAGAGACCAGAGCGACGCAGCTGAGAACCGAGGAACACCAGGGTTCCCGGGAGCCACCAGGAGCTGGGAGAGGCAAGGAAGGAACCCACCCCAGACCCTTCAGAGGGAGCGTGGCCACCCATGCCCACACCTTGATGTCTGACTTTTGGCCTCCAAACTGTGAGAAGACACATTTCTGTTGTTTCAAGCCACCCGGCTTACGATACTTTTGTTACGGCAGCCCCGGGACACTGACACACCCACCGGCACACCTGTCGCACCTGAGCCGAGTTCCCTGGGCACCCAAGATGGATCTTTCTCACCCAGGCTTTATCCAGCCTGACACGGATGGACGCCTTTCAGCCTTCAGGAAGTTTCCTTCTTCTCAACACCTAACTACCCTGACAATGCCACATATTTCGGATTTTTTAATAGATTTTATTTTTTTAGATTCAGAGCAAAATTGCATGGCAGGTACAGAGATTTCCATACGCCCCCTGCTCCGCCGTGCACAGCCTCCCCTCATCAAAGTCCCCCACCAGTTCGTACGTTTGTTACAGTGGATGAACCTACTTCGAAACATCATTGTTGTAGGATTTTGGTTTTGCATAGCACCTCACTTCTGGTACTAGTTTCTAGACTAGACAGGATAAAGCTGGATTTCACTGCAGTAACAAACCATTCCCAAACCTCAGAGGCCTAAAACAACAATGATTTTTTTCACACCCTTGTTCCTTGGATATAGAGACCAGCTGGTGATTCTGTCCAGGCTGAAGGAGCAGCTGCCGCACCGAACATGTGGTGACCACTCAGCACGGGTCACTTCTGCTCACATGGCCACAGCTAAACTCCATAGGGTGGGAGGGACCGTCCTCCAAGCTTGGGAAAAGAATTGGAAATAAATGGCGAATGTCATCAATGGCTACTTCAAGTTCATTATTTTGTTGTTGTTGTTACAATTTTAAGTGGTCTTTTTTTTTGAAACCTGTATTTGCTACCTATAGTTTGCTGATGAATAAAATTATTATGGACTTTTGTATTGTGACATGGGCATACTTTGCTTAGCTCTCTTATTAAATATAGATGTGTGTGCATTTTGCTAGGTTTTTTCATGTGGATAATCATATTTGCAAATTCTGACAGTGTTATTTTTATAACTTTCCTTATCAGTCCTTAAACTTTTATCTCTTTTCTTGGATGAATAAAATTTTAAGGACAGGATTACACAGAATTGTTGATGGCTGGCATCCTTCTTTATCCCTGATTTTAGAGACAGCACTTTGAAATTATTTACCATGAAGAATGATCATTATTGAAGGCTGCTGGTATATACCCTCAAGTGGGTTAAGAAAGATTCTTTCTATTGCTAGTTTATTAAAAGTTTAGCGTTACTGAATGTTGACGATTATCAAATACTTTTCTTTCTCTATTGCAATAATTGTATATTTACTCTCCTTTAGTCTATAAATGGGACCAATTACCTGCATGTATTTTCCCAATAGCACCCTTGAATTGAGTTAAACCCAGCTTGGTCAAGATAGATTATTATTTTAACACGTACAGCAGGATTCAAGTTGCTAATATTTTGTACCCAGTTTTTACATGTGTTGCAGTTGTCGAAGCACTGGATACACTTTGGCGAATAAAACAGATGTGGACGTTATACTCATGGCTCGTATGGCCTGAGGCATCATTAATTACAAGACTCAGCGTCAATTTAATAACAGATCGTCAGGGAGGAAAGCCCTACACACGACAAGAACACGATGATTAGTAAGAGGCGGTTTAAGTATAAATGCCTTCATTACTGAGGAAAATATACTCCAGATTAAATGACTCACTGTGGCTGCAGGGAGTCACTTCCTGGTCCCCTGAGCCTTAATTTCTCCATTTCCAAAGTAAGGGGGGAGACGATCTCTGGGGCACCTCAGATTTACAATGCCAGCCCTACTATACCTCCTCCCCGAGGACCTTCCTACAAGGAGAGTGGCGGTCCCACACCCTTCCTGGACACACCTGGAAGCTTCCGGTATAAAACACAGTGAGTCAGTTCTGACCAAAGTCAACACGAAGCTGTTCAGGAACCACTGAGACGGGGGTCCAAGCCCTTCGTGCAAACAGCCCCTAAAAAACGCAGCCTTTGGCGCCTAGACACTCAGCCCCCGACAGTGGGTACAGGTCAGGAGGAAACTACCTGGAGAATCGGCACCCGGGAGACACGCAGTGAGGACCTTCTAAAGGAATGACACCCAGACCTTAGACCGTGCGAAGACCAGAGGGCCGGTGGGGTGTGTGCATTTTTCTGCCTTCCTCTTTTCTGATTTGCAAAACGATTAGTACATTTCTTTTTTAAATGGTCAAGTTCCTTCTTGGTGTGTAAATAACTAACAGTGTCTTTTATTGAAAATAATTCCATTTTGGACTAGAGAATTCATATTCTCCTGGTGTTTGTATATGATAGCTTCTTTTTTTTTTTTTTTTTTTGCCCATGCTGCGTGACTTGTGGGAATCTTAGTTCCCCAACCAGGGATCGAACCCGTGTCGCCCTGCAGTGGAAGTCTGGAGTCCTAACCACTGGACTCCCCGGAAATTTTCAATGATAGCTCCTTTGAATCACCTTCTGACCGAAAAAATGTATTTCTTTGAGGACTGAAATGTGGACCTTGTAACTTGAATCCTGTGTGAAGAATTCTAAAACCAAGGGGTTGTAGTACAAACTTCTGTTTTTTCACTTTAAAGACACTCACAAACAGGATCGCCCGTCTAAAAAGAAAAAGGAAACATTTCACCTCATGTAGTGTGCAAAAAATTCATCGTGCCAACTTCAGAATCTAACTGTTTTAATCTGGTTTGAAATGAACTTGACCTTTGACCCTTAATCCCTTCTATTGACGGCAAGATTCAATGCCCTGATTTTTAGAGGTTTATAAAACGGGGGTAAAAAGCTTTCTAAATACCGGGTAGCACTTACAAAATCAGAATGTAAATGAAGTCGGTGTTCTTTAGAGCTAGATTTGATTTCATTTGACATACACTTGGAATCTTTTTTTTTTTAAGGATCAAATATTTGGGGCAGTATTGGAATCTTCTTGGAACTGGAAGGTTGAGGAGTGGCGTGGATGTGTGGAGGAATATACATCGCTCTCGACATTGAATCTCTTGACGGCAGCCCTGTTTGCTCTCCTGCATCTTGGAAAGCTTTTTCTAAGCAAAAGACTTTTAAAATTCAGAAGTTGAAACTCCCTCTCTGCTGAAGAGAAGACAGAAGCCGCTCTTAGGCATTACAAATATTATCCATCCTATTTTTAACATCAAAAGCTACAAACCAACAAAAAGACAAAATAGTCAATGGGTAGAAGAGCAGACGGGAGAATACACTTTCTCCCCTTAAAATGCCGATGAGTCTTTACAGACCCACTTGCAGGAGCTGTGAGGTGACAGCACCTCCTTCTGAGAGTGAGACCCCAGATTCCGAGGCGCCCTCCCCAGGAAGAGGCTCCGCCCACTGTCCCCCAAGCCCCACCCTGCCGCCATCACACACTTCACTCCCAGAGAACAGCTTTAGAACGACCCAGGCACGTTTACCTTGCGAGCACCCGCTGGACAGCGCGATGCACTTCGTATTTACTAAACGTTTCTCTGCCTAACCGCACGTCGCTTGTCAACGCAAGACAAGGTTAGAAGTGTTAGAAGTGAGTCACCAAAACCCGGAGGATAAATTAATTACACTTCTGTGTCATTGTTTTTGGCTCTAAATTCTGTGAACGTTTCTAATTTATAACAGTTTCTCTAGCTATAATGTTCCAATTAGCAAATGTAGGAAAAACTCATTGTACTACAGCACACTGGATGACGCTCTGTTTTCCTTTTTCCTTCTTTTACGTTCTTTGAAGCACATTCAAAGAGTCCATCTCCCTTATTCCAAACAAAAAGCATTTATTAAATAATTAGTATAGTGATGTCTCACTCAAGTGATTTTAAGGACAGGTGACCAAATGATAAACCTTTACCACTAGGACGTGGTATTACAGAATCTCAGTGCTCTCAAGGGTAAGGCTGAGTTTCTACCCAGAACATTTCTGTGATGGGGAAGAGAGCAAGTGGGGGGGAGGGGAGGGAGGAAGGAAAGTGGGGGAGGGCAGGGGAGGAAGGGTGGCCGGGGACTTCTAATTAGGCTTTAGAAAGCCGGTCAGCTCCAACTTAAACTATTTTGTACAATAAAACTGATGCTTCATCTGGTGGTGCAAAAACTTTTTACTATATTTGCAAAAATATCTTTTAGCTAAATAAATATTCCAGGACCTTGCAAAAACAAATTAGCAGTTTCTTATTAACCGGGCCTTTAAAGGGTTTACAATTGCTGCATTTAGTTGTGATGATTTAATAATAATGCCTAGTTTTTATTTTCAGATTTTGGAAGCATCCTTTTTTATGTCTGTTTTTCCTGTTAGAACCCCCCAGAAGAGTGCTTCGCAAGCTATCTGTGGGAAAGCACCAGTTTGCGGGGTTTTTTGTTTTCTGTTTTTTTTGCGGTGCGCAGGCCTCTCACTGCCGTGGCCTCTCCCGTTGCGGAGCACAGGCTCCGGACGCGCAGGCTCAGCGGCCATGGCTCACGGGCCCAGCCGCTCTGCGGCATGTGGGATCCTCCTGGACCCGGGCACGAACCCACGCCCCCTGCATCGGCAGGCGGACTCTCTACCACTGCGCCACCAGGGAAGCCCCCCCAGTTTGCTTTTTAATTCCAATCCATTAAAGACACTCCTTTGCAAAATTAAATGAAAATAAATTGCTAGAAAAAATAAAAAGGAAACACAGGCAAAGTGCAAGCCCTAACCAGAAGCAACGCCCTGTGTCAAGCGACAGAAAAGCTTTCTAAGTTTTCTCTCCATTTCTGCGTTAACGTGGACCAGCCAGCACCCTGGGGAATCAAACCATCTGAAGCCAGACGCTGCATCACATTGCCTAGACTGGGGCGCCCAAGGTGCGCGCCCGGGCGCCCCGGGGTGTCATAGCGAACCCACAGGACACTGCAAGAGAGTTTGCATTTTCACGGGAAAGGCCTAGACCCTCAGCTTCTGTGGTCCAGCTGGCCCACCACAGCCTGGCCATCGGCTCCAGGGATTTCACGGTTTTTAGTATCAGGCTGTTCTCCATTCCCTCCAATAACGTCATGCTTGTAAAGCCTGCCGCTCGACAGTTGCTGAGATAAAAAGCAAGTATGGTGTGAAAGTCTACGTTGAACAGGAAAGGACTGCGGCAGAGCCCAGTCTGATGACAGGTGTCCCTAGGTCGCTCAGCGCCCAGTGGACACTCACATCCCCTTGATAAGGAATTTTGGTGATTGGAAATGAGATCAAAGTATTGTTGTTTTCTTTCATTTCCATAAATTCTCGTTGTTTGGACCTAACTACTGAACACACAGACCTGTTCACGGTTTCTCTTGGTCTGAGCACTGGGAAAAAAATCAGTACAACACTAAAGTCACCATAAAGGATCGTATCTCTTCTTGTTCATTTTGTATCCTGAGAGTTTGGCCTGTTAGGTCCTCACCGAGTGAATGAATGAGTGAACAAACGAACGACTCAGTCCCTCCACCTTCTGCACTTACAAGGTTTCAGCGACATGACACCTCCCAGATTCCACGGGTGGAGGTTTTTGTTGAAATCGTGAAGACGCCATGAACGGCTGTCAGATAATTCTCCCTCATCCTTAAGTCTTACATGTCCAGCGGGAGACCTTCATCTCACGTGACACCAGCCAGGACTTTCAAGGACCATTTTGCTCAAAAGGGCTGGGAGATGAGAATGAAGGGACTGGGGGAGAAAGTGATGACTTCTCTGGAAAATCTTTATTTGTGGAGAAAGTCTCACGTCTTCCGGGCGACACGTCCATGGAGAAAGGCAGGCAGCACCCAGGAGGGGACAGGACATGTGTACTTAATGTGGGACGGAAGTTGTACACGTTTTTAAGTAGTGAATTAAAACCGAAAGGTTTAAATCTCACTGGATTTCTTTCTTCTCTAAATCATTCATTACTCCTGGGCGTTTTAACTAATGTTTTCCCCATTTGACATTTGGACCCACTCGACTTTTAAAAAGTCACAAATCGTCCCTAATAACAGCACAAATTACGTCGGCTGTTGACTCTCACGGCATTTTTTAGCACTTTATCTTGCACGTTAGTGCAATCATTTTCATTAACCATTCCTCTATCCAAGCACAGTGCCCGTTTAGCATAATAATAAAGCAATTTCCTGTTCCGAGGTGTTGACTGTGAGTCCACGCAAGTGACACTTGGTGGCTAAAGTCATAGAGCAGAAAAGCACCGAGGTCCAATAGAACCATCCCCAAGCGACGCCTGGGCTCCGCAGGGACAGCCCTCCCACCCTGTGTCCTGCCGCCTGGGCGCTGGGCTCCCTGGCAGAAGAGGGGGAGCCTTTGACCCCCTGCACCCTCTTCCTCACTGGCTTTCCTGGGAAACCGGCCCCACTGGGCCAGGCCTCAGTTTCCCTCCTGGCTCCCAAGTGCATTTCCCTGGACCTCTCCTTAAAGACTGCTCGCTGCTTCCCTGGAAGTTAACTGCAGACCCGTTCGGAGCAGATTAGGAGTAAGAGAGGGTTATTTCTTATTGTAAAAGAAGAACGAACAGAAGAAGGTGATCATTCAAAGGAGGAAGAGATCTGATAAGAACTGGTCATCCCAGCGATGTTCATTGCCTCCTTCCTGTGCCCGGGGAAGGTCTCTGCAGACACGCGGCAGTGCTCGCCCCTCGCCCCCAGCCACCCTGCTCAGCCCCGGCATCACCTGGGCCTCCAACCACCCCACAGCTGGGGACAATCCCTTACCCACACCCACCGAAACACGGATTTCACCGGCTTTGACGCATCACTTTGCAGCCGGCAGCATCCCATAATCGTGCGTGTGATATAGTCCATCCTTGAATTCTTCATCCCATGAGGTGGACATTATTACCATCACACAGACGGGGAGACAGAGGTTAAACCCCGTGTCGGTCAAGGTGCTCCAGTGGATCCTGCTGACAAATAAACAAACAAATGAGCAAGTGAAC
This sequence comes from Delphinus delphis, assembly GCF_949987515.2. NCBI lineage: Eukaryota > Metazoa > Chordata > Mammalia > Artiodactyla > Delphinidae > Delphinus > Delphinus delphis. Next base: position 77,247,635 of record NC_082700.1, read on the forward strand.
CTGTCCCTGTATCTTATCTACGTCACCTATATTCGTTCCTTTCTTTATCTAAAGATTGATCTCAGCAACCATGCTGGGGGCTGGCAAGTCTGAAATCCACAGGGCAGACCGTGGGCTGGAGCTTCAGGGAGGACTTGATGTCACAGTGGTTTCTTTGTTTAAAAATATTTATTTATTTATTTATGGCTGCGTGGGGTCTTCCTTGCTGCACACCGGCTTTCTCTAGTTGCGGCGAGCGGGGACTACTCTTCGTTGTGGTGCGCGGGCTTCTCATCGCGGTGGCTTCTCTTGTTGTGGAGCACGGGCTCTAGGCACGCGGGCTTCAGTAGTTGTGGCTCACGGGCTCAGTACTTTGGGCGCATGGGCTCAGTAGCTGTGGCTCGCGGGCTCTCGAGCCCAGGCTCAGTAGTTGTGGCGCACGGGCTTAGTTGCTCTGCGGCATGTGGGATCTTCCCGGACCAGGGCTTGAACCCGTGCCCCCTGTACTGGCAGGTGGAGTCCTAACCACTGCGCCACCAGGGAGGCCCCACAGTGGTTTTTTGAGGCAGCATTCCTTCTTCTCGAAGGAGCCTCAGTTTGCCCTCGAGGCCTCAGCTGACCCGGAGAGGCCCACCCACATGATGGAGAGTCGCCAGCTTCACGTGGAGACAGCCGATCGTGGGCGTTACTGCATCTGCAAATACCTTCCAGCGACGCACAGGCGTTTGATGGACTACCTGGGCGCTACCTGGGCACTGCAGCCCAGCCACCCAACACTGCTGTCACCAGTGCTCTGCCCAGCTTCACTCAGAACCCAGGCAGCAGAGTGGACCTCGGAGGGCTGGGTAGGTGCACGGAGCAGATGCAACTTAACAGCCCTGATCTCTGCATCTTCTGCACGTGGGCCTCCACGTCCAGGACCGAGATCCCTGCACCTGTCGGGAGCCCGTCACCCGGCTGCGTGAAGCACCCCACGTGGCACCCAGGTCCCAGCACAGTGGTCAGCAGGGCCCTGATATTGTCTGACAGTTGGGCAAGAGAGGACAGACAGACAAATGCACAGTTAAAATAATCAGAGACTATTGGGGTGGTCAGTGCTGGCGAGAGCAGGACGGGGAGGTGTGAACTTCCCTCCTCCTTGGTGGACGGTGGGTCCCCCAGGACAGGTGACAGTCACCCTGCAGACTGAGTACCCCAAAGGCAGAGGGAGGGGGCACCAGTCAGGTGATAACGAGATTCCCAACACCCTCGCGGGGCCACGCAGACGGGCTGGGAGGACACGGGCAGAGGCAGAGCTGCAGACCGAGCCTGGGGCAGGGGGAGGAAGCATCCTCCCAGCCAACGCGCGATTCCACCGGAGCCAAGGGAAGGGTGACCTCACGGGGTCAGGGTCGGGGGTCTGCCCTCGATAAAGTACCAGGCGCTTGGGGTGGAACCTGCGTGCCACTTTCTGACACGTTCCTACACCCCAGATCGCGCCCGGGTACGGCCCTCGGGAATGTTTCTTAACTGAATCCACAGGTGTTATCAAACAAGCCAGCGCCCAGGCGACATTAGAAATCAGCAACAGAAGAGTCGGGTGGGTTGGAAGCAGCCACTGACTGAAACCCAGGACTCCCCGGTTCAGCTTCCAGACCGAAGGAGATGCGGCGGCCGGAGCTGCCGGCTGGATGCGGCGGCCGGAGCCAGGGAAGAGCAGGGGGCCGCTGCGCAGGTGGCCTGGGAAGGACAGGGGCCACCGTGCAGGGGGCCTGGGAAGGACAGGGGCCACTGTGCAGGGGGCCTGGGAAGGACAGGGGCCGCCGTACAGGGGGCCTGGGCAGCTCCCCAAGGACAAGGGGCCTCCTGCACATCAGGACAACGGTCTTCCTCCTCTGTCCCCAAACCTCAGATCTTCAATTGCAGCCTTTGTCGGTGTGGCCAGCAGGAGACCCCCTGCCATCCAGGCCTGAGATCACCCGGACCACACTGCCATCCAACCCCCAAGTCCAGGCCAGAGCCGCCCTTGAAGTGAAAATGTGTGAGCGATGGACGGATGGACCGGAAGACAAAGAGGAGATGGGTGCTGTGCTCGGGACACTGTCCCAGAGGAAGTCTGCAGAGATGCCATCAGCGGCCAGAGGCTTCGGAGGGACGTGAGGGCTTCTCCCTGAAGATGGATGAGGCCAGAGGCTGCAGACACTGCCCGCCGCACAGGACCCCCTCCCATTCGCGGGGCCCCCTCGGGGAGCCAGAAGCACCAGCTCCGGGCGAGGGGCCACCGGGGAACCGGGCGCAGAGGGGCGACAGCTCTCCTGACGCCAGCCTCCTCCGGCGCCAGGGCCGGGGCCGCCCCAGCTGTGGCATCGGCATCCTGCTCTGTCTCTAGGTCCCCCGGCTCTGAGCCTACTCCTGCCGCAAACCTTGAGGTGCAGATCAAATCCCGCCCCCGCGTGTTCCCATGTGGCAGGGCCCACGGGGCAGAGAAGCGGGAGGACGCGGCCTCGTCTGCACCTGCGATTCGATTTCCTCAGAACCGACCCTTAAGGTTGGTGGTATTTCTCTCCTCCTCTGGCCCTCAGTATTTAGGAAGTGAGTTTTTGAAATCGGAGACCCTGGGGCCAAAGGTCGATCCCATCAGCGAAGATGAAAGGAGAGCTGCGTAGAATTATGGGGGTCTGGGCCTCAGGTGACAGCAGCCCAGCCCCACGGTCTAGGACTGAGACACACATCCACGCAGTCAGCGGGAGGCATCCGGGTCCACCCCAGGAGCACAGGCTTGCGCCTGGCTGTGAAGGACCGCCAGGAGGGGCAGGTCCCACCCTGACCCCCAGGTGCTGCACCCCCACAGGTGCAGGCCCAGGACCAAGGCCGGACCCATCAGACTGGCCCAGAGACGAGGGTCCCCGGCCTCATCCTACCTGGGAGGCAGTCTGCCTCTCGAGAACCTCGTGGACCAAGAGAGGAGGGAGGGTCCCCCAAGGAAAATCGGGACGGGAGCGTGGACGCAAACAGGCAAGGGCAGCTGACGTCGCCTGTCAGCAGACAGAGCGGCCACGGGGGTGTGGTCGGGAGTGTGGTCGGGGGTGTGGTCGGGGGTGTGGTCAGGGGGTGTGGTCAGCTGCCCCCGAGCTGCCCCCGAGCTGCCCGGGCGTCACTGCAGTGTTCCTCTGATCCCCAGGAAGGCCCCAGCAGGAGAGCTCTCTTCTCCCTTCTCGGGGGTGGTCGCTCCACATTTCTTAATTGCTTGGCTACAAATCTCCCCTCCAGAGAAAAAGGCCGAATGGGCTTCTGTGCAGCCACAAATCCTGGTATTTTGGGAACCCATTAAAATGTCCTGAGAGACCAGGGGCTGGGAGGGGGAAGCCACCAGCCCACCTCCCCGGCCAGGTGAACAAGCCTGCAGGGAGGAGCTGTGGTGTGCTGCTTGGAATGTTCCAGAGCCCCTCCAGCTACCGTGCTGCTGTCTCTGCAAACCTGAGGCTGCCGACCGTCGTGGGGAGGAGGGGTGGTCTTTTTCTTTTCTTTCTCCCTCCCCTCCTTTTTTTTTTAGAAATGGAATTTTAAAACAGCCAGCAACTAAGGCAAACTCCCAAGACAACAGGCTCAACAATTTACATAATGTGAGAGTTCAGGAGGAGGGCGCAAGGCAGTCCTTTAAATCGTGTGACACAGTTTAAAGTAGGGAACCTTGGCTGGCATTAAACCACAGTCCTCCGAAACACAGTTGTAAAGCACTCAGGGCCGCCTGGCCAATCAGGCCCCTTGATTGGCTGCATGTCCCTAACCCTGTAATCTTCCATCTGGAGGCCGCACACCACAGCTGACTGCCGTCAGGCTGGTCCACAGGCTGACTGTCAGGGGGGCCAACGTGCATTTTAAGAAATCTTACTTTTGGTTGCTTTGGTCCATGTTCTCAAAATGTCAGTCCTGGATAATGGGGCCCTTTGTTCCTGCCTAATCATGCCAGTCACCGTGGAGGCTGCTGGCTAGGGGTGCCGGTGGAGCCCGCGGTCTGAACACCAGACCTGTGCCAGCGACACCCAGGCTCATTACAACTTGGGGGACATCTCCATGGGCCCACCTGGGAATCATCTTTCATCTGCAGTGGGCCCCTGATGTGGCACCAGCGTCCTGCCAGCCAGGCCTAAGGGATAATCTGTGAGCTATGCAGCCTCCAGCTGAACGGGCACTTACTCATCCATCCATCCCTCTGCCGGCGTTTCCCGCGCACCTACACAGTGACAGCTCGGGGCCACGCCTGGCTCCCAGGTCTGGCCTCACAGCCTCTAGGAGCTCACCACTCTGTGTGGGAGATGCACATGTGGCACACACGTGTGATGTGTAACAGCACAGTACTTGGCCACGAGGCCAAGGATGTGAAAATGTTCCCGGGGACACGCAGGACAGTCTACTCCACACAGAGGCTGAGACCCTGTGACCCTCGGTTCTACAGAAAAGGTGAGCGTTTGAGAGAGGAAGGCCGTTCTGGGAAGGCATGAGATATGGCTGGGTGGGGGGCTGAGGGGCCAACTCGATGGGCATCCGCATGGAGACGCAGGTGCTGCCGGAAGGCCCCTGGGCAGGTTGCCGTGATGCGCGAAGCGTGGGAAAGCCGCCGTGAACAAAGGCCAGGACACAGCCCAGCCGCTCTGCGTCCCTCCCGCGTGCGCCCTGGAGCAGGCTCTGCCACCCTGACACTCGGTCTCCTCGTCAGTCAGCGGGTGGAGCAGACTGACCGAGGGGCTTGCGCCTTGCGCTCAGTGACCCCGGCCTCACTCAGGCTCTGCTCAAGGGCTGCCCTTGTTGCTTCCTGAGTTCCCGTAGACACGCCAGCAGGACCCGTCTCCCTCCCACGCTGCTCACCTCTCCCGGGGCCACGTCCCCGAGCACACGGGCCACGAGGACGAGCAGTGATCTGCTCACAGGAAGCTCATCTGCACAGCACTGTGGGTGAAGAGAGGACCAGATGGGGAAGGCTAGGGACCACTTGGGGTCCCAGGAAAACAGAACCACTTACAGCTTAACACAGGGAATGTCACATGGGTGGTGGAGGCACTCAGAAGCCAGAGAAAGCACACCAGGTCCAGGCGAACGGTGGGGGCACTGGCAGGGCGCGGGTCGGACATGCGGAAGACACCCCTCCAGGAACGCTGCCTAGGGCACCGAGATGCTGGGCTTCCTGCCTCCCCTCCCATCTCCTTCCAGCCAGGGGTGGAGGGGGGGAAGCCGGGAAGCAGCCCCCAGAGGGACCCCCCTGTGGGGCCAGTTCAGGGGTGACTCAAGTCCACGTCCTCGTGTTATTCCTGAAGACATTGAGCCTGGGTTTCTTAGATGATGTCCCTGCCCTGGTGGAACTGGTTAACAGGTATGCACACAGCTTGCAATACACATGCACACGCACATGCACACAGGCATGTACACAGAGTACACACAGGCACACGGCCCCCAGATGCACTCCCCTCCAGCCGACCAGGCGCACAGTGGCTTTCCCAGCCCTGGAGGAGGCTCAGTGGCAGCGGCAGGGCACAAGGCGAGCTGTGGCGTCCCCTGCCAGCTCCCACATCCCAGCCAAGTCTCGTCCGAGTGACCTGGGTTCACCACCTGCTGGCCTGCTTTTCCTCGTCCACAGCGCTCACCTCAGAGAATGCCAGGCACACGTGAGCCTCCACGGAGCGGCCTTTATTACTCTTCAGTCCAGACCCCACTCCCTCACCACCCCCAAACTGCCCCCAGAGGCCCCTGAGGCTCAGGACTCAGCACTGCGCCCTGCGCTGCCCTGAGGGCTGGGCCCTGGACACAGCTGTTTGGCTTTGAGGTGCAGGCCCGCCGGCCCAGCATGAAACACATCCATGTGTTTAGGCAACTCCGTGTCAAGGCCTGAGGGAAATCGCTTCCTTGAAAAGTTCTAGATGTTTAAAAAGTAAACTAGACACATATCGGTGATGTTGAACGTGTCTTTTCCATGAGAAGTAGCCATCTGTAAACTCCTCACCTGGGCTGGTGAGCTGCAGGCAGGTGTTACCCATCAGCTGACCTCAGAACACCTCCAGAATCTCTGACGTGTCCTTAGGTGTCCAGGATTCCTCCTTCTGCGCCAAGCTTGTGAGCGATCAAAGGTTCGTCCCTGCCAGCTCCACGACGTCAGCGGTAGCTGCACTTTGTAACATGGAGCAGACTCACTCCTGGAAATCGGGGGCGTTTTTCCCTGTGTGTCGACACGTGATTTCAGGTATCACGTTTCTGCATGCTAATGCCTAGATAATGCAAAAGTACAGTATAGACCAAAATTATATACCTCTGCACACAATATCCCAGCAAGTGTAGCTTGAGTCAGTGTCTAATAGGTATATGGTGAAAATTTCCAGAAAAGGTGCCATTCTTTGTTACTGCTTCAGAGGAGCTGCTCTGATGTTGGAGAAGAAAGGAAAACAGGGTAACAGGATCTGTGAGCCCATTAAACCTCGAGGGCATCGGGAGCTTAAGGTCTCGACCCCGTTTGATGTGTCCGGTGGCCTGCGGGGGCTCCGTGGGTGAAACCCTTTGAAGGACAAACCTCTCTCTGCAGCTCCAAGGCTGCAGGAGGTCAAGCTACTGTCTGCTTTCTCTCTGAAGCATAGAGCAGTGAGGTGGTGTCAGCATTTTGGGGAAGAACCAGTGTGTTGAACACCTTACGGCATGTAGAGAGCTGAACGGGTGTGAAGAAACCCTAACTCATCACCTAACCCTGGAAAAGTTGCCCAGGGCTAGCACATGCCTCTGAGAGTTTCAGATGTCCAAGCATGGCCCCAAACCCCAGGGTCCTCTGGGTTGGTTGGCTGGACCCTCTTAAATGGTCTACCACAGCACACACAGTTCTTGCACCGACCTGCTCCTACCTACCCACCCTGGACAGTCTTAGAATTGACCTGCCCTGGGAAAACCAAGAGGAAGGAAGGCCACCTAGCAAGTAAGCTCTCCTTTCTATGTTCTGTGCAAGGGAAATAAAGGACTTTCCAAACCAGAACTTCTGTGATGAGCTATCTGGCGCAATCCTCCATTTCTATGAAACTACAAATCCCTGCACTTGAGTGAGAGTCCAGCTTCCCCAGCCTGTGACCTTCTGCTCAAAACAAATAACGAAGCATGCATCTGCGTTAACATCCAATTGTTGTAGACAATGTCTCTGTCCTGGGTCAGTTCCTTGAAATAATCTGTGGTGGGTTATCTGAATGTTACAGGGAGCTCTCTATTTAAAAAAAATACAAGTTTCAGGCTGTAGAAAATTTTGATTGACTGAAAATCTGAAAATGTTTGATACTGAACTCAGTAGAGTTTTTTGAGAGAGTACATGAGCCCCTGTATTTTAAGACCTTCTTAAAGACCTAACTGAAACTTTATCCCACAAATGACACCATTTTCTTTTTCATAAATGTATGAATACTAGGAAAAAAGTTTTCCTTAGTCCAAAGAACAAATACAATAATTTCCCTGATCATCTCATTTTCTTCTTATTAAATATATTACTTTATCCTAATAGTAAGTAATAAAATAGAAGGAGTTATTTAACTTATTAAGGGTTTTAAAATCACTTTTCACATCTAGGGATTTTCGAGGCAAAGATTTGGGGTTCTTTCAGGTGAGAGGTTAGGGAAATTCTGAAAGAATGTCTCTATATTCCTATAGTTGAAAATTAACTTTATTTTCACAAAAATCAGCATTCCAGAATACCTCCAATTAGAGTCTCACCTGAACCCAAAGAATGCAGTGACTGAAGGAGAATTGTAAAATTAAGGCAATTACACACCTGTGTGCAAAGTCTGTGATCTGCCGTTACGGACATTGTTTGGTTGTAAATGATGACCTGCACCAACGCTTCATCATACACAATTCCCGGGGAAGGGGGGGCACTTTCAGGGATTCCCTTGAAACAAAGGAACCTCTATTTAACTTAAGCAGGTCTAAAAGCATCTGTTCAAAAAAATCCCCCCCGAACAGTCCAAATATATATTTTAAGCAGCCTCCTCTTTATATATTTGCAAACTTGATGGGAACCAAGGCTTCTTTGGGGGAATGAGGCTAAAATGGCAACGTAAATGCATTTTGTATTTGCTTAGTTCAGCCCTTTTCCAAATTCCCAACAAAAATGCCCCCAGATGAGACTGTTGCTGCTCATTGCGAGGTGGCATGAACAATGTAGGTATTTCACTCCTACAACTTAGATAAACAATCCCTCCTCATCCCCCAAATGTTTCATGTGGCCCAATCAGAACTCGTTCTTTCTGTGCGGGACCGACCCACGTGTTCAGGGCCTGGAGGATTTAGGGGAGGTGATTCGGGGAGAAGAGAAGGAGAGAGACGCGTTGAACACCCCCTGGGAGGTGAGAAGCCACGTGTCTGCCATACTCCAATCCCACAGCCGCCTACCTTTCCAGGCAGATGTGAGGAGGAAGGTTGCCCATGCCCCCCTGCCATCTATGTTACCGGTGAGACCCCCAAACTGGGTTCAGAAAAGAGTTTTGTTCTTCAAAGTGGCCCTCAGACAGTCAGGATCATGGTTAGATCATATCCTTGCATTTCCTGAATACGATGTTAATTTCCAAGAATAAAGAGAAAAAAATTGAAACTGCAATAAAAAGCGGGATACATTTTTATAATCGTATAAATTACCTATAAAGGAAGGATATTCAGGTTGTCACTTGATCTTTCAACTGCAACACTAAACGCAAAATAGCAGTAAAGCCATATTCACAGAGTTACAGGTAAAGGATGAGGAATTATGGGATTATTCAATTACGGTTCAAATGTTAGGGCAAATAAATCTGTATTGGGGTGTGCAAGGACTCGGAAACCATAAACTCATTTCTAAAGAATTACTGAAGCAGGCACTCCACACAAGTGAAAAATGAATTAGAATAAAGAACTTAACATGAAATACAGAAAAATGTGATGTTGAACAAACAGCAAAAGTTATCGTCGCGTCTAAATATCTATCAGTGATGCACTTGCAAAGCTGATGCAATGGCTAAACCCAGGGTTCTGAACACGTTTCATATGTTTTATCTCTTTTTTTAGTTGTTTGGGGAAGGAGAGTAAATTCAGGCCCTGTTTATCTGTCTTGACCAGTAGATTTCAACCAGTTTGTCTTATAAATTAAATTTTCTAAATGTTTCTGGTAGAAGAAATGCCGTTTGGTTTTTAATATCAATACACATTGCTCAACATTGACAGATGTCCTATGGATTCTAAAAAAGCTTCTAAGTATTCATGGGGTGTGATGTCAATCTATAATCTAGTCATCAAAAGGATGACACTTTTTTCTTCTTAATATTTATAACGTCTACATTTTATTGTCTTTTATGCTAATTCGGTGTTGAATAGAAATGGTGATGGTCTGCATTCTGGACTTGATCTTGGTTTTGTGGGAAAAATTCTAAAATGTTTTACTATTAACAATGAGTTTTGCTGTAGTTTGTTCTTTTTCTGTCTTTTTTTTTCTTTTTTTCTTTTTGCTGTTATTTTAGAGATTTATCTACTTAAGGATAATTTCTTCCATTTCATCTTTACCAAATGCTACTCTGCCAGTTTTGAGAAGATCACATGGTTTTTCTCGCTTAATCTGGAAGGCTGGTAAACTAAATGAATAGGATTTTCTGATGTTGATCCAACTTCAGAGAAACCGCACTGGGTGCGGCCTTTCACGTAGGCAATGTGTCCAGTTTGGGGTTTTGTCCAGGACCCGTGCCCTGCGCACATGTACGAAGTCGGCCTGTGATTTCCACCAGGGATGCTATATTTTCATCTGCACCGAAATGTGAACATTTTGGAGCCCAGTCCCTTGTGGACGTGTGGCCTTCCTTGTCCTCAACGCAGGACATGACCAGCATCCTTTGCGTTCCAGCCACATTGCGGACATTTCTCACAGCCAGAGCAGGAGAGGAAAACTGTCGGGAAGACGGAGCGGGTCATGCTTGGGGCGGCGGCCGAGTAAGCAAGGCAGACACAATGATGAGCAGCCATGGGGGGAAGGGGTGCGGGGAGGCCCGATGCCTCCCCGTGGGGCAAAGGCAGAGGAGAGGGTGTGGCACCGAGGCCCCTCGACGGAGACAAGGGAGAAGCAGAGGTCCACGTGTCTGCTCCGCCTCCTCTGGGCAGCAAAAACGGGCTTGGATCGATCGAGTGCAGTAGTGGTTCCCGCGCACTTTCGTTACAGATGACTCTAGCGTGTCACAGGCGACAACCGTACACGCTGCCCAGCTCTTTCCTGGCCGGGTCCAGATTTCTTATCTGCCAGGCGCAGAGCCCCTGGCTTCTCCTGTGCTCACACTAATCTTGTCTTAAGCCGGTCTGTGCAGGGATACAGCTTCCTTGTGTCGGGGACCTGGCCGCCATCTGCATAAACTCTTGGCCTCGGTGTCTGCTGTTACTCCAAGTTCAGGCGGAGCCCGCGGCTCATCAGTTACTAACGCGGCTTGGCCCTGCTCCCATCAGCTCTGCAGAAACGCTTCTGGATGAACTCGGGGGCCGCACAGGGTTCTCTTTTGCTCTGAGCCCTCCAGCTTTCTGGATGGAAGTCGATGCGTGGTGATGATGGTGGTGATGACAATGATTCATCTAATCTCATCATGAGCTGGACGCTGCGCTCAGAACCACGTGTGCGTCACCGCTCACCTTCACTGCCTCGTGAGACCTCCTTTTACAGATGAGGACGCTGAGCTCCCAGAACTCATGGAGGGCAAGTTGGCTTGAAGAAAAGCATCTGCGGTAGCCCAGGACCTCCCTTCTGAGCCCTGTCACCCCTCGGCCACTCCGAAGGGCAGGAGGGGCTGCTGCGAAGGTGACGGGCGTGGCTGCAGAGCGGGCTGACGCTGCAGGAGAAGGTGCTCGCTCCCGACCTCAGCCCTGCCTCCTACCTGGGCTCCTCCCAGCAACTGGCCCCCCGTGTCCTGCCGCTGCCCCGGGAGTGGGGGGAGGCTCCCTTCAACCAAAGGCGCGTGCGTCCTGGGGAGGGGACCCAGCTGTGGGCTCTCGACAGCCCGGGATTGGGGGGGGGGCAGCACCTCACACTGTCCACTGCACTGTTTAATTTCCAAATATTTGAGGTATATCCTAGTTAGATTTCTCATACATCTTTCTAACTTAATTTCATTGTGATCAGAGAACATACCCTTTATGATTTCAATCTTAAATCTACTGAGGCTCATTTTAGGCTCCAGCACGTGGCAAACGCTAGAGTAGCTTACGTCCTTGAAAAGAATTTGTATTCTGCTATTGTTGGATGTTCAGTAAGTTATCAGTAAACTCACGTAGGTTGATAATGTTGTTTAGGTCTTTTGCTGTTGTTGTTGACTTTTGTATAGTTCTTCTATAAATTGCTAATACAGGGGTTTAAAATCTCCTACTATGGTTGTGGAATTTCCTGTTTCATTACTCCTGTCAATGTTTTCTTCTTGTATTTTGAAGCTCTAGTCTTAGCGAATATACACTTACGACTGCTATGTCTTCCACATTAAATGACCAGTTTTTATTATAAGGTTTTCTTCTTTTCTTTTTCTAAATGTTTTTCCTTTGTTAATTGAAGTATAATTGACATACAATACTGTATTAGTTTCAGGTAGACAACATATTATACACTTCCTATACATTATAAAGTTATCAGTACAATAAGTCAGTTACCATCTGTCACCATAAAAAGTTATCATACTATATGGTAACTATTCCCTATTTAACTGTATTCCCTGCAGTACCTTTCATCCCGGTGACTCATTTCTTTTGTAACTGGAAGTTTCTCCCTCACCTGTTGCACTCACCCCCCACTCCCTCCTCTCTGGCAACTACCAGTGCTTCTCTGTGTCATGAGTCAGTTTCATGTTTTATTCTGTTTGTTGATTTGTTATTTTTTTTAGACTTCACATGTAAGTGATACCATACAGTGTTTGTCTTCCTCTGTCTGACATTTCACTTCGCATAATAACCCCCAGGTCCATCCGTGTTGTCACAAATGGCAAAATGTATATCTCATAAGGGGTTAATATCCAAAATACACAAAGAACTCATACAACTCAACATAAAAAAAACAAACAACCTGGTTGAAAATGGGCAGAGTGCCAGAATGGACATTTTTCCAAAGAAGACAAACGGCCAACAGGCACACGAAAAGATGCTCAACATCACTAATCGTCAGGAAATGCAAATCAAAACCACAAAGATATATCACCTCACACCTGTCAGAATGACTATCATCTAAAAGACAAAAAACAACAAGTGTTGGCAAGGGTGTGGAGAAAAGGCAGCCCTTGTGCACTGTTGGTGGGAGTGTAAATTGGTACAGCCACTTATGGAAACAGTATGGAGGTTCCTCAAACAATTAAATATAGAGTTACCATGTGGACCAGCAATTCTACTCCTGGATGTTTTTCCAAAGAAAGCAAAAACACTAATTGGAAATACATGCACCCCTATGTTTACTGCAGCATTATTTACAATAGCCAAGATATGGAAGCAACTTAGGTGCCCATCAACAGACGAATGGATAAAGAAGATGTGGTGAATATAATATATATGTGTGTGTGTGTGTGTGTGTGTGTGTGTGTATTCCATTATATCGTAGGATTCCATTATATATATATATATATATCTCTTCTCCCATTCAGTTGGCTGCCTTTTCATTTTGTTGATAGTTTTCCTTGCTGTGTAAAAGCTTTTTCGTTTGAAGTAGTCTCATTTGTTTAGTTTTGGTTTTGTTTCCCTTGTCTGAGGAGACATATCCAAAAAAATATACTGCTAAGACTGATGTCAAAGGTCATACTGCTTCTGTTTTTTTTCTAGGAGCTTTATGGTTTCAGGCCTTATATTTAAGTCTTTAAACTATTTTGAGTTTATTTTTGTGCATGATGTGAGAGAGTAGTCAAGTTTGATTCTTTTGCATGTAGCTACCAAGTTTTCCCAGTACCATTTTTTGAAGAGACTACTTTTTCCCCATTGTGTATTCTTGCCTCCTTTTTGCAGTTTAATTGCCCATATAAGTGTGGGTTTATTTCTGCGTTCTCTATTCTGTTCCATTGATTTATGTATCTGTTTTTGTGCCCGTGTCATACTGTTTTGATTACTGTAGCTTTGTAGTATAGTTTGAAATCAGGGCGTGTATACCTCCAGCTTTGTTCTTCTTTCTCAAGATGGTTTTGACCTCTGTGCTTCCATAGAAACTTTAGAATTCTTTGTTCTAGTTCTGTGAAAAATGTCGTTGGTATTTTGATAGGGATTGAATTAATTCTGTAGATTGCCTCGGGGAGTATGGTCATTTTAACAATATTAATTCTTCCAATCTGAATACAGCATATCTTTCCATCTGTTTGTGTTGTCTTCAATTTCTTTCATCAATGTCTTATAGTTTTCTGAGTACAAGTCTTTTACCTCCTTGGTTGATTTATTTCTAGGTATTTTATTCTTTTTCATGCAATTGTAAATGGGACTGTTTTCTTAATTTTTCTTTCTCTTTCATTGTTGCTGTATAGAAATGCAACAGATTTCTGTGTAACAAAGCTGGAATCCTGCAGCTTTACCAAATTTATTGATGAGCTCTAATAGTTTTTGGTGGTGTCTTCAGGATTTTCTATGTATAGTATCATGTCATCTGCAAACAGTGGTAGTTTTACCTCTTCCTTTCCAGTTTGGATTCCTTTCATTTCTTTTTCATATCTGATTGCTCTGGCTAGGACTTCCAATACTATGTTGAATGAAAATGGTGAGAGTGGGCATCCTTGTCTTGTTCCTGATCTCAGAGAAAATGCTCTCAGCTCTGCGTCAACAGCTTCTGGCCTGTGTTGTTCCTTGGGTGGAAATTTTGTAAGGACACAAACTTGTAAGGACACAGGGTCACCTGACTATAGTTACTGAAATCAGTCTTTGGCGAGACTACCTTAAACCTCAGGTAGGGTTTAAGGTATAGGTCAAAACTCACCTATAAATATAGTTTTCAATAAAGTGGTAAAAACTTTACCAATAAAATGTGAAGTCCAGTGCATGAGACGTTGCTATGTCTCTGTCACAACATTTGGATTAAAAAAAGAAAAAGCCCTCTTATTTATACTCAGATGCTGAAGGGGGTGTGTGTGTGTGCGCGGTATGTATTCATTTCTTTCTTGACAGGAAAAATATTGGGACTTATATCACTTAATCTTTTCCCCCCTGAAATACAGTTGAAGCTCTTTTATCCTCTATTGAAAAGGACAAATAATCGTTAACACAAAAGTATGGATCAATTTAAATATCAATGCATAATGTCAAGGACCAGAGTGAAAGCAGAGGAGATCTCCAAATCCATACACTGTTTTCTTGTTAAAGTGCTACGTGTTCACTTGGTACAGTTTTTCATGATAAAAGCATATGAAGTAGAACATTTAAATCCCCCATGGTAACACTTCCCTTGTTCAAAACCTGGCTCCTCCATTTACACCTCTGTGAACTTCAGCAAGTAATTGAGCTCCTGCGTCTCAGTCCCTTCATCTGTAAAGTGGGGATAACCCCCGTGCCTTGCTGTTGTCCGGGTAACTTAGGGCATAGGCGTCTTGTGAGCCCCGTGCCGCATATCCTCGTCCCCTCGAGTCTTAGTTGCGGGTCCAGTGGACAATTTCTCCATTTGCTGCCAGGATCCTACCCCAAGTACCCAGCTCACAATCTCCACTTCTCTGCCTCTGGACTTCTTCCAAGGCCAGGAGGACTCACTCAGCCTGTGCATGGGGCACCCTGGAACGCTGGGAGCCAGAGGAGCTATTGTGCCCATGGGCAGAAGGTTCAGGGTCAAGACCCTGCTTCCTGGCCTTTGAAGGGACCCTGTGAGGCCCCAAGTCTCTGTCCTGCTGGTGAAACAGCAACCAGCTCATTACATCCCTTTAACCTGCTTCCTGTCTTCACGGCTCTGATGGTTACCTGAAATTATCTTCTGTGTTTGTTTCCAGGGGGCCAGTTACAGAAACAGGGGCTGTAATTGTCATGAGTATTTCCTCCTTACTTTATGAATATACTTGTATATATAAATAAATCATACATCATTTGTGTTTTATATATTATATATAGCAAATGTCTTTATTTTGTCCCCTTTTCTTATCCTCTTATCACGTAACATAAGATGTATTGACTTTATATCATAGTGTTTAAGTATTGCTAACTTTACATCACAGTATTTAAATTACAGGGTATCAAACAGAGCATTATACGTGTCTTCTGGAGAAAGGGCCCATGTGTTTTCAGTTGTATGCAGGCTGCAGAATCGTGTTAGGCAGACTTATGGCCTCGTTCCTGTCTTTACTTGGTGGTTAAAGATGGTTTAAGCAGGTGTGTGTGGATGCTGAGTTGATAAGGGGTGGACTTACGGTGGTTAATTTTATGTGTCAACTTGATGGGGCCAAGGGATGCCCAGGTATTTGCTCAAACATTATTCTGGGTATTTCTGTGCAGATGATTCTGGGTGAGTCCAACATCTAAATCAGTGGGCTGAGTAAAGCAGATTGCCCTACCCAGTGTGGGTGGGCCTCGTCCAATTAGTTGAAGACACGAATAGAACAAAAAGGCTGAACTTTCCATGAGAAAGAGGGAACTCCTCCTGCCTGAACTGGGACATTGGCTTTTTCCTGCCTTTGGGGTCAAACTGCACCATCAGCTCTCCTGGGTCTCCAGCGGGGTCACCCTGCACATCTGGGGACTTGCCAGCCTCCATAAGCATGTGAGCCAATTCCTTCTAATAAATCAGTCTTTCTCTCCCTCTCTCTCTCCCCATGTATATATATATATCAGTTCTGTTTCTCCGGAGAATCCTGATGAATACAGACTTGGGTCCCCCACTAGAATCTAAGTACAAAGTGCAGAAACTGTCCTTCATGGTCAAGCTCATATCCTCAACCAGCCAACCAACGGATGCATTAACACCTCAGTCGTGAGCTCAGAGGAGCCCATGGCAAAGAGCCCCAGAGGACCAGCCACTTGCCTCCCCAGATGAGCCTTCAGGTAAGCATGGGCCACCCCGTGGGATGGAACCACGCAAAGCGTTCGTGGCCCACACGCCCAGGTGGATTAGCTCTGGTGACATGGCAGAGACAAGGAAAAGATGTAAACCCGTAAAAAATGTCACTTTCACTTCCTGAGCCCTCTCTCAGCCCAGCCACCCATCCTGACCAGGGGGACCCTGTGCCCCGCCCAGGGGCAAACTCACATGATGTTGAGGAGTTCAGCATTTCCTCCAGCTGAGTCCTGGTCGGAAGGCTGCTGAGAAGTTGATTACAAAGTTCGTGCATCTGGAGAGCTTCAAGTCCACTGGGCACGTGGGGCCCACAGGACCTGCGTTTCTCCAGAGACGTGGTCAGGCTTGGGAGAGCCCCGCCGGCAGAGAGAAATCCCCCCTGAGAAAGTGAGAAGAACGTCCCAGAGAGGCCGGGTGAAGAAATCGCTGGGAAGGACTGGAAAACAAAAGGTAAAGTTAACAGCGTAATGACGGCACAATTTCCAAATATTATGTGAGAAGCAGCCTCAAGACAAATATTTTTGAATTTCTAATGGAAAAATGGCATTTCTTTTATTTATTTTTTATGTATTTTTGAGTGTTAACAAATAGTTCTAGTGATAATTAGCATCTTTGTATATTTATTGAAAACCAGCACTAAATCTGTATATTTACAGAAAAACGCCTTCGACATAGATAATAGCACAATTCCATGTTTGTGAATTGACAGTTTCCTCTAAACATAGAGTAGAAATTCAGCAATTGTCACTACAGCTGTTTGTGAAAATTTGACAATAGATAAATAATGACTAGAAATCAATCTTTTCATTAAAATGCAAGAAACAAAAAAGTATCTAAAGGAATTTTATTCCTTTAGCACGTCCAGGCTAGTCTTTAGGAAGCTCCTACACATACATTTCGGCGTTGTTTCCATTTTTGTAGACCCAGAAACATCTTTTTCTTTTCAAAGATGTGCATCGCGTTGTGGGGGGAGGGGGTGTCTGGGGGGCGGGGCCTGCACGCCTCCAACCCTTAACTCACCTTTAACACACCTGCCCGACTTTTCGTCGCTTACTGAAGGCCTGGGCTGCACACACACACACTCACATATACACACTGCACACACACTCACACACACACAGATGGTGCTTCAACCAAAGGGTTCACACTCCTTATTCTGTCCACTGACTGGACCAGCCAATGTGTTCTTGTCCCAAATAACCCCCTTTCTCCAGAAAAAATAAAAATAAAAAACACCGAAACAACAAACACATCAAAACTATTGGCTCGTGTCTTAGCTGTTAATTCACTGAAAGCCTTGAGTTAGACATGATCTGCGCCTGAGAATTAGCTGTGCTGTGGGCTCTTCTCACAAAGAAGAGACAGGAACCACAAAGTCAAGGTGGAGAAACACGGTGAACCACATTCTCTTCGGCTGTTCTCAACAGGAAAAGGTGGAGAAGCTCCGTCTCCCAGAACAGCGGAGGTGCCTGGAGCCGACGGCACAACTAGACAGCAGAGGGCCAGCCCGTGGAAGAGCGAGCAGAGGCCAGGAAGATGTTCAGCGAGAGCCTCTGCAGGGTGTGTGTCTGCTTGTCACCTTGCAGGGATGCGGGCGAGGACAGAGGGGACGCAGATCGTAAACCAGTCTCCACCCGAGGATCCGGCCGCTGGAAGCCCCTGTCTCGTGGTTTCCGGCATTTCCTCCTCATTCCATCTTAGCCACGGCACCTGTACACAGGCACGTGTGAGTGGACATCCATCCCCGAGCTGTGGAGTGACCGACGAGGCGACCACTCACGCTGGGGGAACGGGGTGGTCACCGCCACGAGCGCCCGCAGAGTGTACAGATCTCCAGTTTCAAAGCTTCCTTAAAGGATAAATACAGTGTTTTCCATTTTGGAGCTGGAGGCCTTGTCTTTCTCTTTTCCCTTCTACCCTTCTTAAATAGTCCATGTTTTGTTTGAACTACAGCGGGGGTGTGACCTCACGCAGGGAAATTGTAGAAGTGTAGCAATTGCTTAGAAATTAAACAGCGAAGTCGGGTGTGTCTGGATGCGTGGTGTCACCCCTTCCACCCAGACGAGATGCCCTCGCCACCCACGGCAGCGTGGCCACCTTCCCCTCCTCGTAGGGCCTCGGGGAGGGGGTCTGCACTGAGACAAGGCCGATCCCCGCCCATGGGCAGCACCCCGGCTGTGGTCAGGAGCAGAAAGCAGGGCGTGCGTGGGTGGCGCTCTTGCTGGTGTGTCAGGTGAGCCGGCCCGGAGGCGGGGGAGCCAATCATACCTGTCCGGAAGATGATTCCTGCCTCTTCCAAATGTCTTAGTAGCGAGGAAAGCCCTGGAATGCATCTTGTGAAGGTCTCCGTGCTGGGTCGTGGTGGGGATGGGCGTGTTGCAGTTGCTTGTCCGGGAAACACACACGGACTCACGAGCGTGAAACGTCCTTTCTGCTCAAGGCTGGACGCTGGGGATCCCAGGACACACGTGTGTGTGTCACATGGTGTATAAACATGAGAAGGGGCGGGAGAAAGACCAGGAGAACGTGGCCGAGTCACCTGGGAATCCGGGTGGTCTGGGTGAAACGTTTCTGGACTAACTTGCACCCCTCTTGCGAATTTTCAGTGAGACCGAGACGATTTTAAAGCTGCCTCTTCCCCGACAGCTCCAAGCGCCCGGCAAGGCTCGAGGGCGGCAGGAGTTGATGTCCCTCCCACCCCCTGCATGCAGGGTCCTGCCGGCCTTCCGCCCGTCCTCCCCAGAGCCTGCATGGGGGTCAGCCTCACCAACCCACACGGCTGGCCGGGAAGAGGGATGGCTTCACAGAGGGAGGCTGGGTTCTGTTGTCAAAAGGAGTGGACACGGGTGTTGTCACCCGCCCCGAAACGCCACCCAAGTGGTCTGTGTGCTTCACTGCCCCTGGTCTACTAAGCAAAAGCCATCGGACCACGATCACCAGAGGTTAAAAAAAATCTGCAATTCCAACCCAAACGGTCTCGGGATTAATAAAACTCTGGGCTGCTACAGCACGATTCAAACCAGCAACGGGGCCTCAGGGGGTAGGAAAATGGTCTTTTTTTTTTTTTTTTTGCGGTACGCGGGCCTCTCGCTGCTGTGGCCTCTCCCGTTGCGGAGCACAGGCTCTGGACGCGCAGGCTCAGCGGCCATGGCTCACGGGCCCAGCCGCTCCGCGGCATGTGGGATCTTCCCGGACCGGGGCACGAACCCGCGTCCCCTGCATCGGCAGGCGGACTCCCCACCACTGCGCCACCAGGGAGGCCCGGTCATATTCTTTTTGAAGAAAACTATCTTCCTATTTGTTTACAAAAACACTCATTTTCTGCAAAAATGGAAACGGACGTGGTCCATGAGGTTATTTTATCAAGATGTTCAGTGACATACAGTAATTGTGATTAAGCACTGAAATCCAACCAAAACCAAGCCCTTTAAATGAACTCAAACGCATACGAAAACATCAAACTGGTGTAAAATGTGGGGTTGGAATCTTCCGCGATCCCTCCAGTGGTATCACTCAAAACAGAACCGAGTACAGGGGAGAAGCCCCTCGGAGCCCAAAGGCAATCTGCAGAATGAAGCGGTATGGAAACAAACCTTTCGTGAACTTTAAATAAAGCATAGAGACAATCCCGACCCCAGACAGCGCTTTCTGCATATTTATTTTGTGCCTTTTAGGTGCTCAGGTGATTGTAACGTTTTAACACTGCTCTGGAATAAGTGCTTTTGTGAGAAGTTCATCCTCCAGGTTCGAATAGACTGAATTTCCTGGTAAAATTTTATTTTGCAATTATTCCACTTTTTAAAAAAATCTTCATGCCACAAGATGCAACGTCCAAAATATTTATGTCCCTGATTGTCAGCCTTTCCTTCTTAGAGATGTCAAAGCGAAAACAAAATAGACAACTCATTTTGTTGAAGCAATACAGGCGTATTATCACAGCAAGATTCTAACTCAGGTGCACAAAACCTGCATTTTCAGAGCCCAGCAAGGAAGCGAGCAGGTGCTCAGAGGCACAGCAGGTAACTAATATCAATAAAGGAGCCCAGATTCGAGTTCCAACAACAGAGAGAGGGTCAAACTGCAACCCACAAAAGTGCTGAAAAGCAGAGCTAAGGCCAAAGTCTCCCTAAACCACCTCACGTCTCGGGGAGAAGCTGCCATGTGGGGACATATCCTGCATCTCCTCCCAACGCCCAAGGCTCCACCACAGAAAGCCCAGGACTGGGTTAGGGGCAGAGGCCGCTCCACCAGCGGTGACCTGAGTAGGACGGTGGCCAGGTGCGGGCACCTCCGTGTAACACCCTGTCTCTCTCTGCAGCTCTCGCCCCACGCGTCCTGGCTGCCTGCCCATGACCTGACACCCCCTCCCCTCCTCATTGGCCTTCTCTGTGCCCAGGTCTCTCTGCCTGGCGATGCTCTCTGTTCCAGAAACAATCTTATAACAAAACAGAATAGACCTCAATCACACTCAAGGAAAGCAATACTTTACAGTATTTCAGCTCACTTCTGAAGGTACTGAATATACGTATAATTTGAATGGAAATGTCGTGTCTAATTTGGCTTCCGGAGTCTGGCTCTAGAACTTAAACTACATGCAGAGTTTCCTTCAATGAGTCAAGAGCAGACCCTAAATATAGAACATTTTACGGGTTCGAGTTTGCACAGCTGACTTTCAGAGCAAGAAGAGCGCTGTGTTCACGCGCACGGGTGTGAGCTAATCCTGACCTGGACCACGCAGGGCCACCGAGGTGACAGGTGGCAGCCCCAGGGCGTCAACCAGAGAAGGCCACGACCCAGGTCCTGCGCAGAGGAAGGTTATGAGAGTTTGGGTTTGGCTTTAGGACAGCAAGACACTATTTTCAGATATGTAAGTGATCACAATGTCCCCTGAAAAGACCGTCTCGGTCCTGAGGGTGACGGCACATGGACCCCGCCCAGCCCGGCACCAGGCCAAGCCTCAAACCCACCGCCTGCCTCGGGGCCAGTGGCACGGGGGTCACGGCCACGGGGCTTGGCCCATGAGCAGGTGGGTGCGGGTCACCCAGAGCCGCAGGGTGGTGACTCCAAGCCCCCAGACAGCCCGTGGGGTGGCACGGCTGGGGCCTTGGTGGGGCCCAGCAACCACTCGCCTGATCCCTGGGGACCCAGGGCTGGCAACGCAGCATCGCCGGACGTGGCAGGGCCTGGACTCCTTAGGGACCAGATGGTCTGGACGCAGCTCCACCCCAAGTCTCTGTGCGACCGTCCCGGGCCTGGCACCCCCGGTGGGTGAGGACTGACCAGGGGGCAAGCGGCGAGCCTCACGCCCGGCACTGTCCGCACCAGTGCCGTCACCCCCAACGCCCGAGCACTTCTAGGTGTTCCCCGTGCTACGGCTCCAGCCTGCCCTCCGCACTCTGACCATTTCTCACCTACCCCTGAGCCGACCTCTGGCCCCACACCCTCTGAGGACCCGACCTCCTCCTGGGGTTGGGGTGCAGAGGGGTTGAGGCTCAGAGGTGGGTCAGGGTGTGTGTTTCCATCACTCCAAGCGATTCGGAAACCCCTGGGAATGTGGGCTCTGGTTTTCAGCTCGCTTCCAAGGGTCCAGGCCCCCTGCCACGTCCAGCGCCCTGACCGTCTGGGGTCTCGCTCCGACGTCCACACCGGCTGTGAGTGGACCTGCCCGGCCCGGTGTCTACATCTTGTTGCCGCTGGTGGCTCTGGGTGGGCTCTCTGGGCCTGGATCCCACCCGCACGCAGAGTCAGCAGGGCCTCAGGGCCCCTGCAGCCCCCTTGCAGGTGCCTGCTCGATGCTGGGTGCCGACGTGACCGCACAGTACCTTCTAGGCGGTGCCCGCTGGCCACGCCCCTCTGGGCCCATCCAGACCCGTGACGTCACTGGCCGGCTGGGCTCCCGCTTCTTCAGGACAATTCCTTCTTCTTGGTGCCGAAGTTTAATTCCTTGCAGGACCTTCCTGTGCCGTGCAAATGAACCAGTGTGCTCCTCGTACGAGGGGAACTCGGCGTAATGTGCGAAGAAAGACGTAAAGCTCCTCTCTACTTAAACCTTGGAGACCATCCTCTGCCCCGTGGGACAGCGGCCAGGGGCTCAGGCCGTGTTTGCAGGCGCACAGAGGCCACCTGCGGCTCCCACGGACTGTTCTGCCTGACTCCTCTGCTCAGGGCACAGACTGTGATTCAGGACAAGTGCGCGGCGGGTTCCGCCCGTGATGGGGCCCCGGGGGTACCCCTCTCCAGAGCGGCCGGGGCGAGGCGGACGGCGCTCGGACCCGCCCAGCCCCGGGGCTGCTTTCGTTCTGCGATGTGACTCCAGGGGCAGGGGAGATGCCCTCTGAACCCCGCACTCCCTCCCACCCCTCCATCCCCACGCATGGCATCCACCCACTGGGAGCTTTTTCTCTCCAAAGACGCCTCTTTGAAGTGCAAGCTCCCTTGGGTTGTTTCCAAGGCGTGTACTCACAGGGGCTGCCCCAGTGGCTACTTGCAGGCTGTCCACCCACGGGACAGGGCTGCGGGGCCCGGGGACAGAGCTGCACGTGGGGTGGCAGCCGGAAAGGGGGTCCACTCATGAGCTCCTTCTGCCAGTGACTGACACGCAACGCCCTCTACTGGCTCCTGAAGTGCGGGGCGGGGAGGCCGGGGTCACATCCAAAGAGAACAGATGAGACTGTACAGCCGCTGAGCAGGGCCGCCCCCGCCGCCTGGGGCGTTTCCACAGCCTCAACCATCGCTGTGGGAGGTTAGGAAATCTGATTCAGGATGAATATCTACAACATGTGACTTTAAGTTTATGGGTCTCAACCTGACGGAGCACCCAATGGCCAAATCCCGGACGATGCAAACTAATAATAACAGTAATGGTGTGTTATATCCCATGGGAGCAGACAAACACCCAAGAGCTTATACCGGTACAGATAAATCATTGCATAAACGAAGGGGAAAGGAGCTCTTTCTTACAGTAGAATTCCAATGAGTAAACGCGGAAGGAAGGACAGAAACAGAAGCCCCACTGGCAAAGCAGCAGTGATGACTGTCGAAGGCTGTGGTGCCAGGGGTGCTAAGATCGGTGAGAACATGACGAGAAACTGGCCATCTAGGCCTCTCCAAATATCTTCCCATGAAACACTTAGGAATTACAAAAGGAAAAGCCACCAGCTCACAGCAGAGGGGCTGGTGGGCGGGACCCTGACGACGGGCCACAGCCGCCTTCCCCAGGAGTGACGGGACGTGACCCCCGGGGGCCTGGGAAGGGCCCAGCACC
This sequence comes from Delphinus delphis, assembly GCF_949987515.2. Classification (NCBI taxonomy): domain Eukaryota; kingdom Metazoa; phylum Chordata; class Mammalia; order Artiodactyla; family Delphinidae; genus Delphinus; species Delphinus delphis. Next base: position 77,270,851 of record NC_082700.1, read on the forward strand.
CCTTCCGCGGCATTCTCACCGAAAATATGTAACCTCAGCTTATTCATGGGGAAGCCCCCGGCGAGCCCCAGCTGAGAGGCCTTCTAGAGAGTTCCAGCCCGCAAACCGCCAAGGGCACTAGAGGAGCGCACGGTGAGGAACCGCCCCCGGCGCAGCGAGGTGCAACGGGGGGGGGGGGGGGGGGGGGGGTCTGAGATTGGCTCTCGGACCAGAGAAAGGACATTGTGGGAAAATCGGTGACATGCGATCACTGATCAACGTACTGGTGTCAACAGTCTGAGGTCGATTCTCACTGCGATTCTGCAAGATGCTGCATTTGACGGCGGGACCACCCAAAGGTATTGTGGTGGCTTTTTTGGAAAGTCCGCATTGTCTCAGAATGAAAGTTAAAAGCTAAAGTAAGGCTGCTGACGACTGGCTGCCTGTTGGGAATCTTCACTCAGGACTTGCCTTGACCTGGGGCGCCACCTGCCCAGACCCCAGCGTGGAGGAGCTGCTCGGCCCACGGTCACCCTGAGCACCTGTGCGGCTGCAGCTTCCCCTCCCCCTTCAAGGCCTGGTGTCCTCGGAGAGGGGCGTGCGCTTCAGGTGGCGTTTGGGGCCAAGGTGACCCCGGAAAACTGCAGCCGGCTCTTCTGGTTCTTAGTGAGAGACTCTGAAACATTGACAGGCTTCGAGCCCTCTGCAAAGGGACCTGGGGACGTTTATCAACCCCAGGTAGACACTGGCTTCGGTTGGGCGTTGACGGGACCATGGGCCCCGTGGCAGGAAGGGGCCCTCGGGGGCTGTGAGACCACGTCCACTTTCCATGGCTGGACAAGGAGACGTTCGTGTTCTTCTCGGCATGGCCCTGTGAACCCCCTAAGAGTCGGTGACAGAAACCGGCAAGAGGGACGTCCCTGGTAGTCCAGTGGTTAAGACTCCGTGCTTCTGCTGCAGGGGGCGCGGGTTTGATCCCTGGTTCAGGAACTAAGATCCCGCGTGATGCACAGTGCGGCCAAAACAAAAAACACCCCAGTGAGCCGTTCCATCAGGACCCAGGCAACAGGAAGAGCACTCGTCATCCCCGCCCCCCCAATAGCCACCGAGGCCACTCACGCCAGACGCGGGGCTTCCAGGCCCTTCCGAGCTGCTGCGCAGTGTTGTGTCGGACTCATTCACAGCACGAGTCGAACCAAAAACTTGTCCTATCTGGCTCATCAGATTCCAGGCCACCTCTGGTGATTTTGGTTGCTTTAATTTAATTAACTTTAAAAAACCCGCAGCATATTGGTAAACAGCCTCCCGGGGCACATCGTGGGGACGGGTAACGACCTGCCCAATTACAGGAGGGGTCCTGACCCCCGCACCTGGTAATTAAAATTGCTAATCACCAGCAAATTTCTGGCTGGGCTTCAGAGGCTGGAGAAACTGTTTGACCCTTTGCCCACGGCGGGAACAATGTTTGCTGTCCATCGCCGGGTGCTTAGCCAAGCCTCTGGCCCTGCCTATTAAGTGCCACTAATAGGAAATCAACAAAAGAGCCGTGACATCTGCGGGGGCGTCCGGGCCCCAGGTCTGAGAGCACAGGTGCCTCGCAGGGCTGCCAAAGAACGCGCCGCCGAGCAGGGAAATCCAGTGGTAATTAAGCGGCTGTATTTCTGCAAAGTTGGCAGCCGTGCCCAGCAGCCGGCCTCCAGGCCTCCACTGGGTCCCAGCCCCCGGGGGAGAGAAACGCCAGGCGCCTTTTGTCCTGAAAGGCGCTTGGACAAAGGCACTGGATGCGGGTTTTTTTTTTTCTTCTTTTCTTTTTAATGAAGCTTCCCCCTGCTCCAGCACAAGTGGGAGAGGTTGGGTAGGCTTTTCTTTGGTGGGGAGGTTGGGGTTTTCCTCCGTCATTCTTAGAGGTCGTTGCTGGGTTGAAGGGCTCACAGGCCAGACGCTGTGATCTGCTGCTGGGAAAGTCCTTAACCAGTTCAAGCCCCCAAGATGTGGCTTCCGAGCCTCCTGGTATCAGCACAGCCCGCGCCAGGCTTCCTAACATCACCTCCCGAGAACTCGCCTCCCCATTCATCACTGTTCTCCTTGCCGCTTAAGGATGAAGTGGTCCCGTGTTAGAAATACGTGCTCAGAGTGGCCTCAACTGCTTTGGATATAAAAACAGTACAAGATGGAAATTTGGATGGAGCTGCAGTGCGGGTGCTGTGATCTCAGACTCCATCACCAGGCAGCCTGCAAAGGAGAAGACGAGTAATTTCATTCCAGCCGAGGGTGCTGACGAGGAAATCATTCTCCACATCTTCCGCTGGTCCTTTATGAAAAAATAAAGTGAAATCAAATGTCATAAACTTAAAAACAAGGATTCTGAGGGAAGCATAAAAATAAAACCAATAAAATCAGACGCTTTGCCTTGCATGCTTTCGTCCCCGCTTGCCCTTCTCTTAGCCTCCCTCTCCCTGGAGCCCAGGGTGACCGGGCATCTGGCATCAGCAGGGCTATTCTACCCAGGGCTGCTCTAACAAGCGGAGAAGGAGCTGGGGTGGCCAGGATCTTCCGGAAGCCACAGAGTCATCACTCAGGTCTGGTTTCCACGCGTTCCGTGGAGGGTACGGCTGGTTCTGGAACTCAATATGCGAAGAGCTTGTGGGAAGCAGGAGATGGGGGTTCCTTCCACGTCCCCGCTTTCCTCTGCTGAGTTCCTGCTCAGGGGCCGGCCTGGACTCTGAGTCCCTGCAGAGGGTGATGGGAGGGGTGGCATCTCCCACAGGCCCTGGAACCAGACAAAACCCACACCCCCGTCGACCCTTGTCCAGAGCCGATGCGACCGGATGCTCCAGGGGCAGACGTGGTCCAGTTACCGTGGTGTCCCCGTGCCTGGAGGTTAGGAGATGCTCAGTAGATGCTCGCAGAGTGGATGCAGGACAGGGCCTGTCTCCTGATGCCCCCGGCTTCTGCCTGACTCCTCAGGTAGCTGGGGCCCTGCGTTTTCTTCCCAAGCCTTTATCCTTCTCAGACTTGACGTGTCTGTCTATTCTCCTGTCCCCCAACTTTTCTGCCCTAGACCTCACAAGCCTGCAGCTCCTGACCTGTCCTCTCCCCAACGACCTCACCTCCACCCTCTTTGCAGCGTCCCTGTCCTGTCACAGCCGAGCTCCACACCCACCGTCCCCAAAATGTGGCCGTCAGACCCCTAGGGCCTCCAACACCCTTTCAGGGAGTCAGTGAGGTCAAAACTCTTTCCGTCACAACGCTAAGACGCACCTTGCCTTTTCCACTGGGTGGACACAGGCGGTGACGGCCTCAGAGAGATGGGGGCAGACTGCGGGCGCCTGAGCGTGAACCAGGGCAGGGCACCAGCTGTGCATCTCACCGCGCTAGTGCCCCACACTCTCAGGGCGGGAGGGAGAAGGCCAGTTTCGCTTAAGAATGTGCCAATGAGGCAGCACAAATTATTATGTCTGTTAAGTGCTGACCGTGAGCACAGGCAGGGGGGCTTCTGGGGCAGCAGACCTTTGCCCTGGGCTCCTTTCTCTGAAGGGCCTGCACGTGGCTGAAGGCTCCACTGTCGCCATCTTGAAATTCTCGATAACTATTTAACAAGGGGCCCTGTGTTTTCCTTTTGCCCTGGGCTCCGCTAATTCTGTAGCTGGTCCTGAATCAAGGCCTTTCTTTAATGTTCTTTTTGATGAAATTAGATTAGCCGTGTGCCTACAGTCCTTCTGCTACGTAGCGGTCTCAGGTGGTCGACTCGGGAAGGAGCTGGTGGGTTGCTTGGGTTGCAAGCTAAACTAGCCACCTGCTCATGGAATATCACGTTTATGGGAAAGATCACTTCTGGCAGATCAGCTGCTTATTCAGACACGGTGATCTGGCAGACATCTTCTCCAAAAAAAAGGAAGTGTAAGCCTGTCACTTTAAAGAAAGTAACTGACAGTTTTGTTTTCAGTGATAAAATTTGAGGTTTCAAGCAAAAATTCCCCCAAACGGGTCTATCACCCTGAGCTTCAAAGATTCTTCTTGCCTAAAGGCTTTTCTGATGAGGTCAGTGGTGATATTAATGAATGTGACTTTTTGATATTGCATTATGAAATGTGTCCACACTTGCAAGCTCTTTGTAAGTCAGTGCACGGGCAGAAGGTCTGTTCAAAGTCCAGTGGGTCTTAATGTAAGAGTGTGAGCAGTTCCTCGGTGTAGCTGTAGGTTCACATTGTAACTAACGTTTTAAGAAACTACCACTTGTCGCGTTGTGGTGTAGCATCAAAGCGGATTATCCACACTCACCTGAGAAAAATGCTCATTCGTTTTCCGATTGTGTGTTGGAGGGAAGCTGCGTTGTCTTATACGACACCCAGAACAACATACTGAAGAAAGAGACGAGAATTCAACACCCTTCTATCTAAGCCACACATTAAAAAGATTTGCAAACATGTAAACCAAGACCATCCTTCTCATTAAATTTTATGTTGGTTTGGAAAATATCACTTTTCATAAAAATATGCTATCTATGTTTACTTATATTTATTTTATATGATTTATTATTAAATAAATACATATTTTAAATCATTCAGTTTTAATATCTATTACTGTAACCATAGGTAGATATAACTCATGCAAACAAATGCTGTTTGGCATCTCAGTAACTGTTAAGAGCGTAAAGCTGCCCAGAGGCTGAACCATTTGAGAAGTGCTGCTCTTCCCACTGTGTCAGCACCGCCAAACCACCACGTGGCACAAATGGATGTATCTATGAAACAGGAACAGACTCACAGGCAAAAGGAACAGACTTGTGGTTGCCAAGGGAGAGGGGGAGCAGGGGAGGGAAGGATTGGGAGTTTGGTGTTAGCTGATGCAAACCATTATATACAGAATAGATAAACAACTGTAGAACACAGGTCCTACTGTAGAGCACAGGGGACTGTATTCAATATCCTGGGGTAAAGTGTCATGGAAAAGAGTTTGTATGTATATAACTGGGTCACTCTGCTGTACAGCAGGAATGAACACAGCACTGTAAGTCAGCTGCATGTCAGTAAAATAGATTGGAAACCCCGCCATGTGGCAGAAGCAGACCCACTCCATCCAGGAAGCAGAGAGACAAGCATTGTTTTTTCTGTCTGTCATTTCAACCCCACAGTGAAAAGCCAAGCTTCTGTCCTCTTGGACACATAGGCCCGGCTTCCTGAAGGATGATACAGCAGCTCCCCTGCAAGAGTTGCGTGGCACCAAAGCCCACGAGGGCCTCCAGATGTGGCCTGGGTGATCTGGACGCATCTGCAGGAGGTAAATGACTTCTTTCATGTTAACCATGAACCGTGTTAAGGGACTTCCTGTTCTGGACAAGATGAAGTAGACACGCTTCTCTCTAATCCTCCCACTGATATATGGATTGTATATCAAACAAACATGGAACCGTGGGGACAGGTGGAGAGAAGAAAACAGGCAGGCTGTGGACATCAGGACCCGAGGAATAACACGGCATGTTCTCTTTGCTTTGTACATCCCAGCTGAGAAAACCAGAAATACCAACGGGCATGGACAAAAAAAGTGCCAAGAAAAGCCAGTTCCCTCTAACCAAAGGATCAGGAAAGGGGTCACCTAACAAGACAGAAAACCTTTAGAGGACAACAGCCAAGCACCAGCAGAGGCCAAGCGGGGAGACTGGACCATACCCCCAACCTGGAGGAATGAAGTTCCCCAAACCCCTGAGGGGGTGGTGTCGGCGGAGGCCTTTGGGGAGCCTGAACTTCCAGCTCCGCCCTGACTCATGAGGTCCCCTCTCCCCAACCCCAGATGTTGATGGAGACCCAGTGAGAACACTGAACTTTCCCCTCAATCAACAGCACAAAGCAACAGCCTCAGAGGAGGGCTGCTAAAACAGAAGATTAAAATAAGAACCAGAGTCTTGTAGCATAAGATGTCCAGGACACAACTGAAGACCACTCCTCATAACAAGAATGCAGAAAACCTCAACGTAAGTGAGAAAAGACAAGCAAAAGACACCAACACAAACCTGATATGGATGCTGGGACCATCTGACAAGGATTCCGGTGCCACCATCATAACAGTGCTTTGGCAGGTAATCGCCAACACACTGGAAACAAATGTAGGAATAGAAAGTATCAGCAAAGAGATAGAAGGCATAAAGGGAACCAGATGGAAATTTTAGAGCTCGGAAACAGGATAAGCAAATCAAACACTCACAGGGTGGGCTCCAGAGCAGAATATAGATGATGAGGAAAGAATCAGTGAAGACAGAGCAGTGGAAATCACCAAGTCTGAGCGGCAGAGAGAGGCTGAAAAGAGGAGGAGCAAAGCCTTCCGTGGGCCCAAAACAAAAATCTAATGTTTCTGTCACTGGAGCCTCAGAAGACAAGAGGAGGAGAAGGCTGACAGTATTTCAAGAAATAATGACTGAAATCTGGTGATAAATGAAGAAACCTTCAGAATCAAGAAGCCAAGGAAAGTGCAAACAGGATAAATGCAAAGAAGTCCACACAATAGTCAACCTTCAGAAAACTGGAGGCAAAGACTAAGTCTTGAAACAGCCAGAGAGAAACGATGCCATTTACAAGGGGAAAGACACAAGGCAAAGACAGCAAATTTCTGGGCTTCCCTGGTGGCGCAGTGGTTGAGAGTCCGCCTGCCAATGCAGGGGACACAGGTTCGTGCCCCAGTCCGGGAAAATCCCACATGCCGCGGAGCGGCTGGGCCCGTGAGCCATGGCCGCTGAGCCTGCGCGTCCGGAGCCTGTGCTCCGCAATGGGAGAGGCCACAGCAGTGAGAGGCCCGCATACCGCAAAAAAAAAAAAAAAAAAAAGCAAATTTCTCATCCAAAACACTGGAGACCAGAAGGAAGTGTCACAAGTGCTGAAAGAAAAGGACCATCAACCTAGGATCTTATTTCTTCAGGAATTGAGGGGAAATCAAGACACTCTCAGGGAAAATGAAGAAATCTATTGCCCTCAGAAGAATAGACAGAGGGAGTTCTCTAAACAGACAAGAAGTGTCGAAAGAAGGAATCTTGGAACATCAGAAAGGAAGAACAGAAAGAATGAAAATAAGGGTAAATACAATAGACTTTCCTTCTCCTCCCGAGTCATGTGACCCATGTTTGTCCGCTGAAGCGAAAATGACAACACTGTGGTTTTCAATGTTTGTGGAGGAAAGCTCAAACGGGGGAGGTTAGAGAGACCTACAGAAAGCTTCTATACTTCACTTGAACTGGTAAAATGACACCAAAGCAAAATGCATAAAAGAATTGTATCAAATAAAACATGAAATAATTCACAGATTGCAGAAAATTTCAAAAGAGAAAACTCACTGAGAATGGAAGGGGGAACTCACAGGGCGGCCCCTGGGACGTCAGCTGGGAGTAGGACAGGTGGGGGAAGGACACATCCCTCTGAACCCTGCGGAAGCCAGCTGAGGAGATGCCACCTCCTGCCCTGCACACAGTGAGACAATCAGGCAACCTCCACAGCCCCTTGTAAAGTGGAGTAAGAATTCGAAAGCCAACAATAAATGCTGGAGAGGGTGTGGAGAAAAGGGAGCCCTCCTGCACTATTGGTGGGAATGTAAATTGGTACAGCCACCATGGAGAACAGAATGGAGGTTCCTTAAAAACTTAAAAACAGAGCTAACATATGACCCAGAAATCCCTCTACTGGGTATATGTCTGGAGAAAACTCTAATTTGAAAAGATACATGCACCCCAATGCTCATGGCATCAGTATTTACAACAGATAAGACAAGGAAGCAACCTAAATGTCCATTGACAGATGAGTGGATAAAGATGTGGTACATGTATACAATGGAATACTACTCAGCCATAAAAAGGAATGAAATAATGCCATTTGCAGTAACGTGGATGGACCTAGAGATGATCATACTAAGTGAAGTCAGTCAGACAGAGAAACACAAATACCATGTGATATCAGTTGTATGTGAAATCTAAAATATGACACAAATGAACTTATTTATGAAACAAAAACAGATTCACTGGTTAGAAAGCAAACTGATGGTTACCAAAGGGGAAAGGTGAGGGGGAGGGATAAATTCAGAGTTTGGGATGAATATATACACACCACTATATATAAAATAGATAAACATATTATACAGCACAGGGAACTCTACTCAATACTGTGTAATGACCTATATGGAAAAAGAATCTGAAAAAGAAGAGATATATGTAAATGTATAACTGAATCACTTTGCTGTACACCTGAAACCAACACAACATTGTAAATCAACTCTACTCCAATATAAAACAAAAATTAAAAAAAATTAAAAACATGGAAAAAATTGCATACAAACAAAAGAAGTAAAATTTTTTAAAATAAGAAAGTGTGTATATTAAAAATGATAGTTTCCCCTTCCTCTTTTCACTGATGAAGTAACACCATTAACAGTTTGCTGTGTACTCTTTTCTCTGCCTATAGAAACATAAATATATGTTATATATATATATATATATATATATATATGGTAGGCTAATAGGTAATCACACTTTGTATAGTATTCTGCAACTTGCTTTTTATTTAACAGTATAAAGTGGACATCTTTCTAATGTGCACGTGTATAATTATTTCTCCTGGCTGCAGAGTGTTTTACAGTATGCATGAACCACTAGTTATTCAACTATTTGCCCGTTAATAAACATTTGTTTTGTAAAAAAAAAAGAATCCAAACGCCAAATGCAGTGTATCTGCTCCAATCCAATGGTTCTGCACAGCCTCTCTGCTTACTAAGATGTAAGAAATACTCAAAGCCGGTAGGTTTTCTTCCCATCCTGAAACGTGAGGGAGGTTTAACACTTTTAAAGAACTATAGTGATGTGCAGACGGAGGGCTGGGAAATCTACTCTTTGGTGGTTTCCTGGGTTCTTGTTCTCAAGTGTGGTTGCAGGTGAGAACCCCCAGGGCTTCCTGAAATTCCTGCTGCCTGGGCAGTACCGGCTGCAGGCTCCCTGGGTCCAGGCATCTGTCCGTCTCTCAGTCTGTCTGAAATCTAATGTCACATTTCACTCCAGCGTGCAGCCAGGCGACCGATGCTCTGGAGTGAGTACCAGACCTTCATCTAGTTTTCTGAATTCAAGAACCTTTTAAAATCTCACTGTTGACCGGAAGTCAAAGAAACAGCAGGTGACACGGCCAGAGGACGTGGGCACGGAGGCCTGGCGTCAACCCCGGCTGCCGCGCGTCGGTGCTCCTGAGCCAGTTTCTGGACCTTGTGGAGTCTTGTTGCCTCATCTGCAGGATGGAGGTGGTCCAAGCCTCGCTCGGTGCTTGTCAGGGTGAAACCCGTGAGGGGGTGGATGGTGGTGCCCAGGAAGGTGTGTCCACATCCCAGCGCCCGGAACCTGTGACAGTGACCTTGTCTGGAAAGGGGTCTTTGCACATGTGACCAAGGATCTCAGATGAGATCATCTGGGATTCTCTGGCCCTGAATCCAGCGACGAGACAGAAGACATGAAAACTGGCCCGTTTCCCTCGTGATTAGAACCACGATATTGATCACAGCGCTGTGACGAAGAGCTCCGCGTGTGTGTGTTCGTGGGGGCAGGGCGGGGGCGGGCACGAACAAATCAATAACTGTATCCACACCTGTGATGGTTAATTTTCTGTGTCAGCTTGACCGGGCCAACGGGTGCCCAGCCCCCCAGACGGCTGGTAAAACGTCATTCCGGGTGCTTCCGCGAGGGAGCTTCTGGAGGTGACGCGCATTTGAATCTGCGCACTGCGTGGAGATCGCCCTCACAGGGCCGGCAGGCGTCCTCCAGCCTTGGAGTCCGACTGGCACCCACATCACTGGTTCTCAGGCCTTCGGGATTGGACCAGAACCGCCTTTCCTGGGCCTCCAGCTTGCAGGCGGCGGTTGGAGGGACTTCTCAGCCTCCATAATCATGCCAGCCGATTCCTCGTTAACGAATCTTTTTCTGTACATCTCTGTACATCCTACCAGTTCTCTTTCTCTGGAGAACCTTGACGAATACAGTATCTGGACATACACCTAGGCATCTATCTATCTGTCTATTATCTATCTATCTATTTATCATCTATCTCGAAAGCTATTGAATTTGTACATGGGTTAATAGGAGTAAACTTTCTAAAGGATTCCTTTCTCCCATGCAACTTGCCATAGTTTTCCTTCTTGCTGAATGTGCATTTTTATTTTACACATTTTACTAAAAATGTCTCTAGTTTAGGATTCCGAAAGAATGGGACCTCTATTGCCATACAGGCCACCTGCAAAGCATTCCTTTTTTTCTCTTCTTTTCTTTAGATCCTAAGACATCCATAACGTGGGCAAGACAAGACATGCATGAACCTTCTCCATACTTGCTTCCAGGAGCAAGAGCCCTGGACCAGGGTCTCCTCAAGAATCAGAGGGTCCTTAAGGACACCTGCCCCTCTGCTGTCCCCGGCAAACACATGTACAACAGGAGACCGTTTCTCAGCATCCTGTCAGAGAAGTGTAAGGTGACACCGCCAGTGCGTATTCAGGGTCCCGCGCTCATTAAGCTCTCCAGGGATGAGCTGCTCATTGAAGAGGGTTGGGCTGTGCTGTGCCTTCTGTGACCAAGAGAAGAGGTATCCCGGGGTCCCCCCAGAGCAAGGTGCTGCAGGAGGGCCAAGCTCACAACACAGGATCCTGAAGAGAACAGACTGCAGAGCACTTGTCTTCTGGAGAGAGTCGTTGCCATGACGTCATAAACGCATCCTGCGGTTTGGTAACCAAAGCTTCAGGCTGGTTGGTTTGCTTGTTTTTTAATTGCGGTGAAACACACACCAAGCCATGTACCACCCTTCCCATGGCTAAGCACTGTCAGCTCTGCACAGGCTGACATGGGACCTTCTCATCCTCTTCCCAGAGCATCTCCCCCTTCCCTCCCACCAGCCCTGGCCACACATCAGCTTTCGGCTTTTAAAACTATCAACAAGGATCTGATAGAAAAAATACGGAAAGAAAGGAAATTCTGACCAAAGGAACTGGGGGCCGTGAGAAAGATCGAGGGTGTCTCTGGAATGGGGGGAGGCCCCGCGCCAGGTCCCGGGGTCTGCGTGACGTCGGAGCCATAGCTGTGTGACCGACGCGCGCGGCTTCCCGGACCTGAGAGCTTCTGCCCCCATGCACCTGTCTTTCATGACTGTTGTTGCTGACCTCCTGCATGAAAGGTGCCAATCCTTGTGAATCTCGCCCCCCATGAGGTTACGTTGCTGTCCCCGGCAGTTCCGAAACTTGCTAGAACCCTCTGCTTCTGCGGGTGGTGCTCCCCAGCACTCGCCGGCCCCAGGGGACACTTTAAACCTTTGGCATTTGAGGAATCAAGTTCGCAAGCCCACGCCCCTGCCTGTGACCCTGCCTCTGCGGTGGAGGTGGCCCTCAGTCCCAGCACGGGCACAGCCGGCCACCAGGGAGGGGACCCAAATGTCCCGGCACATCTGCATCTTACACCACAGACCTGTCTCTTTATGGAGCTCACGCAGTGCCGTTTCGTGTCCTTTCCACACACCAAGAACCCAACAACCATATCCATTGTGTGGCTCTCACACTGAGCCATTGATCTTCTCACCAAGAAACCCTCGAGGTAATGGGACACTGTGACAAGGTCGCTCCTGAAGGGAAAGCCCGAGGCCAGGGGAGCGGTGCTCTAGGTGGACGCCCAGTACCACTCAGGCCAGTGTCCCCAGCAGAGGCATTCGCACGCAGCAGGAAGGCTAGCGGGGCCAAAGCCTCACACACAGGCCTCTGGAAACCCACCTGCGCCGGGAGCGGGCACCCGGCGTCCCGGAGCGAAATGTGTGCGGGCCAGTTGCCATCTGGGGCCGGACCTCCTCTGTGCCATCCTGGGGTCACCTGGCCTCAGCCGTCCCCTCTAGGGGCTCCGGGGAGTAGACACCAGCAGCCTCAGGCTCAGACCAGTCCAGGGCTCTCGACAGGCCAGGGTCCCCTCCGGGGACGCTGGAGGACAACACCCTCTGCTGGCCCAGCTGCCCTGTCATCACTCATCAGAGGCTGCGGGAAAATCACTTTGCACGGAGTGGGGAGGGAGGCAATTCCCTGAGATTGATAGCGCTAAATATGAAACCGCATGTACCCCACCCATGAAGCAGGGAATCAGAGGCGTATTGTTAGTGGGGAGATGAATGGAACTTGAGATAACCTTGGCAAATCAGGCATATGTTAGGGTTAGGCTTTGTCACTAAGCAGGCTATAAATTACAGACATATTGTAAGTCCGTAAACTCTTCTAATGAATTGAGTGACAGTGGTAATTCAATGCGGGACATGCCAGCTTAACCCTTTTAAGAAATTAGCCCCAGGTCGCTACAATGCAACAAGCCAAAATGCGTTCAAAGTTAGTGTTTAATCTCTCCCGAGGGAGCACAGGCAATTAGATAAAAATACCTGGTTAAATGTTCCTGCAAATGAAAAACAGAAGTTCAAGACCCTGTGGGCAATTACATTATTTCACAGTTCATTCTTTTAGGAGTTGTTTTTTTTTGTCCTGCACATAATCTTCATTATGGCCCTTTTCCCCTAAAATGATGCCAGTAACTAAACGGTAGGCGGAAGTCCCAGCGTGCAGTGCAGTTCTGGTGACGGCTGAGCTCATCAGGGTGCATTATGTGCTCTGGGGCTAAAGGCTCAGACACTTTAACCAGAAACGGGGGCAGGAACTCCATACAAATGTACTGCCCGCGGTGTCTTGTTGCCATAATGAAGTGGAATTTATAAATAAAACTGAGGTGCAAAGACAGACCCCGTGCATTTCCTGGACGTTACTGACAGGTATGACACCGGTGACAGCTAAGCTGGGGTCGGGAAGCGATTTCAGAAATTGCTGTATATTTTAGTAAAAGTTGCATGTAGAAATAAGTGACAAATCAGTGTTAATCAAAAGAAAACTTTAAATTCAAATGGGAGAATTAAAGGTAATATGTCATGATTTTAAATGTGTTGACATAGTAAAAAGCATTCTTTCGTTCTTATTCAGCTGGAAGTAATGCAGAACAGCACCCGCGGATATAATTATTGTATAATAGGTGCTGCTCTGGCTCCTAATGTTACGAAACTAAGAACTTTAAGAGTAAGCCGCCGCTATCTAGGTGCACTTTCTCTCTTACAGAACACAATTGTATTTTACTATAGGTGTTCGAGGGAAACGCGCTTTTTCTCTCTTTATCATGGGACCAGCATTCTGTAGCCCTCGCTCTCTCTCTGCCACGCAAGGAATTCCAAGCAGATTCGACGCCTGCAGATCTTACGTGAGCAGACCCGCAATTTGCGTCATTTTCTCTGGCTCCAGGACAAGGTGTTCACAGAACATTTCTATCCAGCGGAACTGTACGATTTACATTAACAGGGACAACAAGTACAAATCATACTTTTATTTTACATATTTTACATACTTTAACTGTATCTTTACTCAGGTGATCTGCAAGGACCTTGACCAGAAATGTCAGACAATAGTCTGTTTCCATAACTTATGAAATGGGATCATTCGTTTAAATTTTTAATTAAATTTTAGTTAATAAAGTTTTATTTTTTTAATTTTAAATTTTATTTATTTTTGGTTGCATAGGGTCTTCGCTGCGGTGAGCGGATTTCTCATGGTGGTGGCTTCTCTTGTTGCGGAGCACGGGCTCTAGGCGCGTGGGCTTCAGTAGCTGTGGCTCGCGGGCTCTAGAGCGCAGGCTCAGTAGTTGTGGCGCACGGGCTTAGTTGCTCCGCGGCGTGTGGGATCATCCCGGACCAGGGCTCGAACCCGTGTCCCCTGCATTGGCAGGAGGATTCTTAACCACTGCGCCACCAGGGAAGCCCCCGGGGATTATTAAAGAATCTGAATCATTTGCCTAAAAAATCTAATTCAGAAAAACAATCCACGGACCTGCCATTTGCCATTTATGTGGGAAACAAAGGACACACTCTGACCTATCGGATTTCCATGACTTTTCTGGGGGTGCATGCATTCTTTTGTTAAATTGGACCTTAATTTTTGAACTAAGTAAACGGGCATGGCTTCAGCTTGCAGGCGAGCAGGTGCCTTCCTTCTGGGGAGGTCAGTGGCGGTGCACTGGCATGGAGACCCCGCCCGCCCGGCTGCGGGCTCTGCTGCTGGAGGGGACAGACAGGGCACAGGTTTGCTGTCCTGCTCCCGGGCACCCTGCTCTCCTGGTTCTTGCTCCCCCCTCCTGGCCACTGGAGTGCCCGTGGGCACACGGGGCCCTTGATGGTCGTTCTTGGATTCTGTGAATGAAAAATGCTGCTGCCGTATCAGTAAATCGAGGGTGTTGCGGCCCCCAAGCCTGCAGCCACTGCAGCTGCCCCCACGGCGCCCCTGAGGGGACTCCGTCTGGGAAAGCACAGGACGCGGCCCCAGAGAGCTGAGGTGCACGTCAAAGGAACGATTCCAGTGAGCCCAGACTCCCGTACCTCACCGCACATAGAGAAGCGCTCCATTCCTTAACTGGAGATGTCGGGTTTTCTTTCATTAACAGTAATCTTTTGATGTTCCGACTACCTGGTCTTTGTTGCAGAAGCTCCTGTATACCCTGGCTCCCCCCGACCTCTTCAGGGGAGTCCCTCCGAGCCTTCTGAGAGGCTGCGTCCCGGGCTTAAGTCCTCAGTTTTGTTTGCCAAATAAAACATAATTTTATCAACTTCTATGTTGTGCATTTTCTTCAGTTGGCAGCTCCGATCAGAGACGAGCATGACGTTGACACCCTAACTTCAGGAAGCCTCTCAGCCCTCGAGGGCGGCCACAGGGGCTGAGGGGGCCGTTGGCTTGTTCTGTTGGGCCTGCTAAGTACTTAAGGTGGCAACTTCTACGTAAAATGCAGCTGCAAAGCCTCTCTCAAACATCGGGCCCGACCACGCGGAGCTACAAGTCCGCAGGCCCCCCGGCATCACCAGGGCCTCTGCTCAGAGCACATCAGCACCCACCCCGCCCTCCCTGCCTGGCCCCGGACTCACGAAGCACCCAGGGTGGGCGTCTCCCGCCGGACCCTCTGCTCTGTGTGTCTCTCCAAGCCCAGGTGGGCTTCAGCGGGCAGAGACCGTGGCCGTTAGCACCTGCTCTTCAAAGTGCGGCCCGAGGGCCGGCGGCACGGCCACCACACGCTAGAAGCGCCACCTCAGGCCCCTGCTGGGATCCGCTGGGTCAGAGCCTGCTTCGTGCCGGGGTCCCCGGGCCCATGCGAGCGCTTGGAAGGTTAAGACACCACGGACAGGCCCTCCGGGTGCTCAGTCGGTACAGGTGGTGGCTGAGAGGGAGGTGGCGAGTAGCGACAGCGCTGGGCCTGATGCTTTTTAAGCAAATTAATTAAACCTACACTCAGATGAATAAAAAAAGTGAGCTGCACCTACTCCAGAAATCTCAGACGGGGGTGTGGTGGGCTGAAATTAAGGAAACTGGCTAGAATTAGCAATTCCCGCCTTTCAGCTGGCCACTGCCTGGGGACTGAATCACACCTGGGACTTTCATTCACCAGGTTTCCAGAGGACCGAGCTCCCCTCGCCGGACAGGGCTGAGAAGTGTTTCATGTCACCTGCACGAGCCTGGCATCCATGCCACTGAGAGCTGTGCTCAGGGGCAGAGAGGAACCTTCATCACAGGCCCTCGGGAGCCTCCGTCTGGGCCCCGAGTTTGCGTGTTTCCTAGTGCGTCGTATGGAAGACGCCAGGAAAGGTGGCCATGGGCCCAGAGAGCCTGGACAGCTTGTCACCCACGTGCAGCCCAGCCCAGAGGCCACAGGCCGAGGCCACGTGTGCTCGTCTCGCTGGTGCACGCACACTGGAGCAGGACTGGGGCTGTCTGTCACCAACGCTGTTCTGTTCCTGCCCCGTCTTTCTAACGTTACTGAATTCAGGACGACCCAGGACGACACGCCCCGTGGGCCCCACGTGAGGACAAAGCCTCGGTGCTCACCCCTGCTGGAGCCCGACGCAAGGACCCAGCCCCTCAGCCCCCTTCTGCCCACCGCCGCACCTGAGCCCGTCTGCTGGCTGCGGAGGGAGCCCGCGGCCCCCTTGTCTCTGGCCCCCCGTCGTGCCCCTGCGACTCAGCACAGCTTCACGGGCCCCCGAGGGCAGGGCCGGCTTTCCTGATGGGCTGCCCACCTGCCCCTCACAGCTGCCCCACGTGCAGAACTCCCTCTTCCGTGTGGCTCCCACCCGCGGGCCAGGCCTGCTCAATGCCCAGGGGCAGGAAGCACCCACCCAGCTGTCCCATGACGCCGCCGGAACTGAGGGAGGACCACCAGCTGTAAGGGCCTCAAATCTGCAGGTGAGAAGCTCCAAAAACCTCCGGCACCTACATTCTATCATGAGACGCTGTCACCGTCTCACTGTTTCCCAGTCCCTTTCACCACAGGTGGCAGCACCGTCACCTGTGGCTCAATAGCAGTGCCCGCACAGCTCTGTGCTCAGGTGTTGTGCGTGGTTGTGGACGGTGGTCCTTGATTGTGGATGGTTCTGTATGGTCGTGGATGGTTCTATGTGGTCATGGACGGTTGCGGATGGTTCTATGTGGTTGTAGATGGTTGTACATGGTTGTGGAAGGTTGCAATGGTGTGGATGGTTGTATATGGTTGTGAAAGGTTCTGGATGGTTGCAATGTCTGTGGGAGGTTGTCCATGGTTAGAGATGGCTGCCCATAGTTGTGAATTGCTGTCTTTGTTTGTGGACAGTTGTATATTGTTGTGAGCGGCTGCAGTGTTTGTATATGGTTGTCCATGGTCGTGAATGTTCTCACAGTTCTGGAGGGAGCAGGGTTCATCCCGCCCACTTCAGGGGGATGAGCCTCTACAAACTCTGCATCTCCTCGGCAGCACCTGGGGCCACAGGCTTTCACCCAGAACAATCTCAATGTCGCTTCACTTCTTAAACTCAAATGGATTCATTCGAAAGAAGTGCAAATCTTGGTCCCTTTCATTTTGCTCCGGGATTTACATGTTGAAATAGAAACTATTATAAACTAATTTCCTTTTATTACAGTTTGTTTTAATTTCCCATTAAGCACGATATTGTTTTTCAGGCGCATAGATTACTATATTAGCGAAGACTCTCATTCCAGGGAAAGGGAGGTTACAACCTGTTTGTTATAAGAATGGTGGCATTGGTTTGATGGGGTTGTAACTGCGGGTGTGAACGTGTGGCCTGCTTGGGAGCACATTCAAATCACCAGCTGATAGACTGGGCTCAGGCAGGCGGCTCTGTAGGCGCTCAGTGGAAAACACACTCGCTTTCTATGATAAATAAATAAGTAACCCTTTTGGTAAAGCAAGAAGGCCGTCTGCAGTCTGCCTCTGCCCGTACCCAGAAGCTGCTAGAGTCATAAATCCACCAGAGGTCTTGCATTCTGACCCAACCGCACAAGGCCAGCAAACAGCTGGAGCCCAGCTCTTTCAGAACAAGGAGCTCTTGGAGCCTCGTAGCCAAGCCGGCCCCAGTGGCTCTTGTCCTCGGAACGAGGGATCTGCCAGCTGTTCGTGGGGAGAGCTGACCAAGGACGATCCAGCTTCTTGCTTAACCCCCACAGCATGCACTGTTTTCGACCAAATGACAACCAAAGTTACTTCAGAAGTTTCTCATTAGCCTCATCCCTTGAGGACACTCCATCTCAGAAACTCCCCTTGACTTTCAGTCTCTCAGACACTCCCAAGGAGCCAGGGACCGTGCCTGGCTACAGTGGGTGGATTCCGGGTGGTGTTTTCAGAAGAGGAAATCTTAAAACGCTTCCCGAAGTCCAATCGGTGGGCAACAGGCTGGAATAAAACGAGAGGCCGAGAGGAGAGTGAGGACAGTGGGTGAAGGAGAGACGAGTTCGGTTAAATCCCAGTAGCATGGACAGGTCACCGAATGACCAGAAGCCTTTGAAGTACTTGGCGGGGGTGACGGCTTCTGTGCCAGTGGGGGGCACACCGGCTCTCTTGAGACCGAGAAGCAGGTGGCATCGCCCTTCCACAGCTCTGGACACTGCAGAGTCAGGAGGCGCCGGGAGCTGGGCCGGGAGGAGGTCATCCACCTGAAGGAGCCCGTCCTGCTGGGCCCGAATTGGGAGGGGTGGGGAGCCAACCACTGCGGGACCCCACTGGAGCCCGGGGTCGGTGAGGACTGTGGTGGAGGGGCGGAGGGGCTGGCAGAGTCGGACCCTGACCCCAAAACCCCGGGGAGAGCGGTGCCGGGCACCCACCTCGGAGGGGCCTTGGTGAGCTTCCAGAGCTTCCAAGGATGGCACCTGGGGAAGTGACCGTGACCTCTGACCCCTCCATTGCCCCTACCACTCGGCCACCCGGCAGCAACACCCAAGCTAACACTCAGGTCCCCTCCTGCCATCTCTCCTACCTCCACCTCCTGCTGCACCAGAGAGGGGAGCCCACCCCTGGACAAGGCAGCTGACGGGCCTAGAGTGGGGCTGGCCCTCTGGGGGTGGGAATGGCCCGGCCTCAGGTCCCAGGTGCACAAGAAGCCCCGGCCCCCGAAGCTGGCATGGCGACTCAGAGGTCCCCCAAAGCCAGGGGGCTCAGCACGGCAGCCCTGGGCCCCCCGGGGCCATAGGGCACCTTAGCAACCACCCTTGACGCTGTGTCCTGATGGGAAATCTGGCTGCAGAGAAATGCATCCGAACACACAAGACCCAGCTTTGACTTCCTTCCCTTCAGAGTGAGATAAAATTTGAAATGTTCAAGTTCAAATTTGAAATGTTCAAGTTCAAAACAACCCTGTTGTTCAGGTTTTTAATGTAGACATTGCCTCGTTCTGCTCAGTCAAGGTTTTCCCCCTCTGGCGCCACCTACCCACTGAGTCTGTAAAGTGATCATTTGCAAAGAAAGAACCTGTAGGGACTTCCCTGGTGGCACAGTGGTTAAGACTCCGTGCTCCCAAGGCAGGGGACGTGGGTTCGATTCCCGGTCAGGAAACTAGATCCCACACGCAGGCCGCAACTAAGAGTTCACATGCCCCAACTAAGGAACCCTCGAGCCTCAACTAAGGAGCCCGCCTGCTGCAACAAAGACCCAATGCAGCCAAATAAAATAAATAAATACTCTTCTTAAAAAAAGAACCTGTAAGCATCCAGCCCGGTGTCCCCACACATGAAGGGACGTGGCTCTGAAGCAGAGCGGTCACTGGGCCAGGGCCAGGTTTGGTCCATTTGGCTTCCCAGGCTAAGGGAAAGGCATCTTTCTTTTTAAGATCAACATGAATTTTTAAAATCTCCCTCAATTATTTCAGATAAAAATCTGAAGAGACGCGCCAACAACATCACTGGTCGTTGAACTTGTGATAGATCAGGACAGTGCTTTGGGCAGGAATCTCCCAACCCCGCCTCCTGCTGTCCACAGAATTATGCTTCCTTAGTTGTGTGCGTCCCA
The DNA here is from genome assembly GCF_949987515.2 of Delphinus delphis. Lineage (NCBI taxonomy): Eukaryota > Metazoa > Chordata > Mammalia > Artiodactyla > Delphinidae > Delphinus > Delphinus delphis. The sequence goes on from NC_082700.1 coordinate 77,290,205, forward strand.
CGAATAAAGATTCAGAGGGTACATTCACCTCCTTGCGCCCCAACCGCAAGATTTTCTGTACTTCAGCCACGGCACTGGCCTGTGACCAGCTAAGCGTTTGGCCTGAATTTGATCTCAGAATAAAATTAGCCCTCGATTCCCCATTCCAGTGGAAATTGTATGGCCTTCCCTCTCCACTTTCTTAATGGCTCCTTCACTACAAAGCCTCAATTGAATGGCCAAGTTGGCCATCCATAAGATTTGGAATTAGATGTACCGAGCGTAAATCAATAGAAAGGAAATCAAAACTAAAAGGCCAGAATTAGTTTTGCAGCTTGCTTTGCGCAAAACAACTTTGCATTGAACCTCGGGGCCACCTGGAGACTCCAGAACAACGCTGCGTCCCCGCTTCAGGCCACTGATGTAATGAAGCTATTTTATGAGCAGACATTAATGACAAGGTCCATTAAAACGGGATTACATACCTGGCTCATTCACCTCCAAGAGCTGCTAGACAACAAAATTAGAAAACTCAGAATTCCAAGTGTTTGATTCCAAATTGAAAGGGACGATGCATCTGCAAGGGTTTCAGCAGTCTCTCCATGGTTCCTGACTCAGATTTCCACAGAATTCCACGCTCTTGTGAATTTAAGATGCATCGTTTCCTGGATTCAACAGGGGGAGGTATAAGGAAGCCCCTCAGACTCATTTAGAATTGAGAGGAAGTTATCATCCTCCCTCCAAGACAACCTCCCCAAGAGCTCTGGTCGTTCTCCAGCAGGGCACACCAGGTAGGGACCTTCATCCGTCTCTGCTGGTCCACCCTGGTCCTGTGCCTTCAGACTTGCCAACCCTTTATCACATTAGGAAAGTCATTTTCCAAGCTAATCAGCTCTTGGCTACCAATGGCTGGTCAATTATTAACATGTTATCCCTTCCAAAAGTATTTCATCTCATGTGGTACCCCCCAATAACATAATATTTTAAGTAAAGGAAGAACTCTCTAATGGTAAAAATCCAACCACCTGAGCCAATGAGAAGACAAGTTTGTGTCTTTATGGTCTGAAGGAGCTGCGTACTGTGTCGCCATCTATGGTTGGATCTGTGAACTGCAGATCCCTGTTGTATTTCCACGGTGGGCAACCGAGCCATAAAAGATAGCAGAACTAACTGTTCTATTCTGAACCTTTATTAGTCAAAAGAGAACCATGTCACTTCCACCCTTCCTTCTAGTTCCAAAGCATGGAAACTTTTATTTATTCTGCATTGTTATAAGAAACATGAGTTCTTACTCACAATGAAGCGTAAGCTCTGACGAACGGGTGTTGGCATGTGTGATTTCAGGGTGAAAAGAGACAGCAGACCCAGCTGCTTCAAGGCTGTGGTGTGATCTTAAGAAAACCAGCACCTAGAGTCTGTCATACAGAGTGAAGTAAGTCAGAAAGAGAAAAACAAATACCGTATGCTGACACATATATATGGAATCTAAGGGAAAAAAAAAGGTCATGAAGAACCTAGGGGCAAGACGGGAATAAAGGCGCAGACCTACTAGAGAATGGACTTGAGGACACGGGGAGCAGGGGGAGGGTAAGCTGCGACAAAGTGAGAGAGTGGCATGGACATATATACACTACCAAACGTAAAATAGATGGCTAGTGGGAAGCAGCCGCATAGCGCAGGGAGATCAGCTCGGTGGTCTGTGACCACCTAGAGGGGTGGGACAGGGAGGGTGGGACGGAGACGCAAGAGGGAGGGGCTATGGGGATATATGTATATGTATAGCTGATTCACTTTGTTATAAAGCAGAAACTAACTCACCCTTGTAAAGCAATTACACTCCAATAAAGATGTTTAAAAAAAAAGAAAATCAGCAAATGAGAAAACTCTTTTCACTCATTCACTGCAAAATTTAACAGCAGGCAGCATGAACTTCTCTGCTAAAGTTGATCTTCCCTGTAGAACACTAGAGTGACAGAAAGAGATCTCTGCACTTTTTTTAAACTGACAAATTCTACCTCTTTTCTAGAATCTCTGAGTTCTGGGATGCACTTACCGACAGGAAGAATAGAAGAGAGAATTTCTATGGGAAAACTTGGGAGAATGGAAACAAAACATGAAAAATTGGTGCTAAAAAAGAAAAAAAAGTGAATGTGTGTGTGTGTATATATATATATGTATGTATGTAATAAATAGCTGATGGGATCTGCATGTTTTGAGATAGAACTCAATTCTATTTTGAAAGTGAGGTTCCTTCAGTACCCAGACAATGAGCGGTGATTGATGACCTTTGATATTTTTCTCCAAGAGTGATTTCAGGTTAAAAACATATGTTCCATGCTAAGGTGAAGTTCTCACCAAATGTAAAATTTTACTGCCAGTTCACACATTCAGCCAAAAGTTCCTTTAAGTTAATTATACATTATCTGAACAAGTGTATACACGTTCAGTCTCTTCATATCTGTACACATTTTCTGGTACTTTTGTTCTGATTTTTAAAGAACCTTGACTAATTCACTTTAGCGTGAAGCTAATCCTACACCGTGGGGCTAAGTATAAAACAAGTGACATTCTCAAATGGGTGACAAAAATGAACAGACTGGGGACAATTAAGTCTCATTAGCTGCGTGTTGTCACATTAACTACGGGCTGCGGCACCAATTTTCTCTTCTCTGTCATGGGCCAACGCGCCCCCCGCTTTTATGGAGCAAGCCTCTTGGTGATGAGATGCCCAGAGCAAACCCTGCTTCAGCTCTCTTCATGTGGAGCCCTCTGGACTTTATTTCCATTGCCACAATCTTAGAAGTTCACCCCTCAGGTCTGTTGCTCACAGCGACGAGTCACTGAAATGGTCAAGCAGCAGAAAAAAGTTCTTTCCCTGCTGCTCAGTCCGCACCGCAGTTAAAGCCGTGGGTGGGAACAGAGTGACTTTATTTCAAGGCATGATTTTAGAACCTTGAAGGCGGTCATGAGACCCAGACCTATAGGATGCCCAGTTTGAATTCTTAGTCACTTGATCCCAGCAATCGTAGGACTGACAACTGTGGATTTGTGAACGCGCCCAGGGGGATGAACCGTCGTCTGCTTTTCCACAGTGATGGGGAAGAACAGCAGCGAGGCTGCAGCACGCGCATTAGTGGGGGTGTTGCTGGTTTAAAAGCATCTTTAAAGTTTCTTTACGCTGTTTCGCTTTTTGTCTCTCTCTAGTTAATGATGTCCTTTGGGGAAAAACCCCTGCATTTAAGCTCAGCTAACAGAGGTCCTACTCCATAGTGGTGTGTTTTGCAAGGAGTGGGTCTGGATAAACTTTCCCAGCACAATTTTATATCTAAGCCCTGATGGCTTTTTCTTTGAATTTTCCAGTTAATACTTAATTCTATGTAAGCAACTTTTTTTCCCCTTTCATTGTAAGGTAAGCCCATCCTCCAACAACAGTGTGTTTTGTATAATATATTGGATTTTGCCAAAATTATTTCTTAAAGCAATATTGGATTCTTTATCTGAATTCAAGAGAATGATACAAAACAGAACCTGAAAATGGAAGTGGTCTCAGGGAGCACGTCTGCCCAGACATTCTAGGTCTGTCTTTGCCATCCTGAGGCACTCACAGCTAAGCGGCTACACTGACCAGCCATTTTATTACATGTAGAAATGTGTAAATAATCTGATTTCCTGTAACAGCAACACTGAAACACAGTCTTCTCAGAAAACACAGCCCATGCGGAGACAAAGAGGATGAATGAACGAACAGATGAATGGATGAAAAGATGGTTGGTTGGATGGATGAATGAAGAGATGAATGGATAAACTGATGAATGAATACAGCGGTGTTCTCAGGGGTCCCCTTACTCAGGCAAATCCTCCCTGCTGCTTCCTCAGCAGAGGTGGCATTTCACTTTTCTCTCCCACGCTTAGAATTCCCTGTAGAGGGGTCCTGGGAATGCAGAGCTATTTTGGCCCATTGAGGTCAAGGTTGGGGTCCCCAAACGCAGCGCCCGGCACCACCAGCAGCCTCGGGCTGGGCAGTCGCAGGGCTGGTCTGCTCGGACTCGCCTCCCGTGGACCCTCCCCAGGGAGGAAGGGCCACTGGCCACGGCCCACGTGGCCTCCGTGCAAGACCCAGGTCCCTTCCTGCCTTTACAGCATCCACATAACCAGTCCCTACAGTTAATCCGTGAAGCATCAGAACTTGGCGACTGACACAGTTCATCTTTCCCAGCAACTCTGTTTAAAGCTTTCTGAGGACAAAAGTAAGAAGACAATTATACAGATTGCGGAGACCAGAGAAAGAGCAGGAGAAAGAGAAGCTCGGAGAGACACAACCACAGTGGAAAGTGCACAGCTCAGCAGTTAACAGGGCAGCGTCCCAGCTGATAGGACGACAGCCCAGCACCTGAGCGCACGCACGCGCCTGATTAAACCCAGCAACACACACCCGGAAGAAGGCTGTAAGCTGGGACACGTCTTTGCCAGAAGCAGCGTGTTAACCGCTGCTCGTGCACTTCTCCAACTGCAGTCCTTTAATTCTTTCATTTAGAGAACAGTTTACATTATAATAGCCAGCATCACTTCTGTTTTAAAACAATTGATTATATGGCTGTTGCCAAATTATGGACCCACTGGACATTTTCATAAGTGAAAACAACTGCAAATGTGCTTTGAAAATGACCTTTAAATAGGGAGTCTGGTGACACACAGAGGCATGGCCTAAGGGTCCTGGTGCCCCTATTCCGAGGCCTCCAGCGGGTTGAAACATCTCCTCTTTCCTCTCAAGTTTTCTGGGAGCAGAGGTCTGTGGACTTGGCAGCGGGAAGCCCGTGAGTTACAGCCCCTTGCAGACTGTCACACTGCATCGGAGGGCCACATGCTGGTGACTCCACGCGTTCATTCTGTGGCCGAAAGTGCCTCAAACAAATCTTCCCGGAACCTCAAAATCCTGCCAACCCCACCGGCTCAGCACCCGGCCAGCAAGGAATCTTCCCAAGTCCTAAACATCTCAGAAGCCAAGGTGCAGCAGCAAACAGCAGAGGCCCAGAGACCAAATGCCCCCGGGATGAGCGCAGGGCCTTGAGGAGCTCCTTCAGGGACAGGAAACGGCACCGCCAGTGGGGGGTGGAGGGCGGGTGGGAAGGGGGGTTGGGACATGACCCCCGAGGCCAGACCCAGCCCAGTGATCTCAGCATTAGCCAGAAACGAGTGACCCAGCCCCCCGGGGAGGGCCGTCCTAGTGGGATCAGTGTAAGAGGCTTGTCTGAGGTCACCACCCAGCACGTGGCTACGCTGGGAAGTCAACCAGCCCCTGCGACTGGAGCTGACCTCTTAACCCTGGTGCCCATGGCTGCTGCAAACTTGCCCCAGCTGGACACGTGCCCCCACGTTTCACAGAGAGCCTGCACGCTCTTCTACTGCATGAAAATTGGAGCAGACATCTTTTCCCCTGTTCTTCCCACTAAGCACCACAAAAAGCCCTGGTCGTCACGGACAAAGCAAACATGGGAAGCCTCTGGAAGGTGCAGAGGCAGCAGAGGTACAAGGATCACGAGGCCCAGCCTGGCCGGGAGCCCCTAGTTCGTGGTTTGGCTTATGCCTCCCACCAGGTGCTGGAGAAACTTGGCAGATCTGGAAACACCCACAGATCCATACGAGAAAGGCTGTTCTCCAGCCTAAGGACCGGGAGACCAGTCGGCCTCCCAAGACCCGCAGTGCTTCCACAGTAATGGTTCCACCCCAGCCAAATAGCACAGAGGAAATTCAGGCCCTGTCCCCAGCCTTCCAGCAGAAGTTCAGTGGCGAGTCGACACCCGCACCATCGTGGGGCTGAAAAGAGGCGGCCGGGCCATGTTTGGGGTTGTGGTGGAGCAGGCTGTGTGGGGAACACGGGCTTCCACCCCAGCCGACAATATCACGGTGCACCAGCACGGGGTCAGGAGCCTGCCTGCTCGAGGACAGGTTTAAATGAGATCCAGAGTCTTATAACACACACACCACCCACGTTTCCATCAAAGACCATCCGCCACACCAAGAACCAGGAAAATGTCCTATGGAACAAGAAAAGACGCTCAGTAGAGGCCAACACTGAAATAACAGACGGTAGGATTATCTGATGAGGACGTGAAAGCAGTGACAGTAAGGATGCTTCAGCAAGCATTTACAAACACACCTGAAACAAATGAAGAAATAGCAAGTCTCAACAAAGACATGAAGCTTTCAGCAAATAAATAGAAAATACAAAGCAGAACCATCTAGACGTTTCAGAACTAACGACTATTGTATATGAAACAGTGTCAGATACAAATATTGTGTCTGACCCACAAGGTTGGCTCAACGGCAAAATGGAAAAAACAGAAAAAAAACAGTGAAAAAAGATAAAACAATAGACATTCCTCGGTGTCACTGACCATCTTAGCAAGCTGATGAAGAGTCACACAATCATATCAATTCATGCAGAAAAAATATTTAACGATTCTCCTCAAATTGATGTACAGGTTTCACGCAAATTCCATCAAAATCCAAGCAAAATATTTTGCAGACATAGACAAGATTATCCTAAAATCTATATGGAAAGGCAAAGGAACTAGAATAGCTAAAACAATTTTGAAAAAGAAAACTAAAGTGGAATTACTCTACCTGTTTTCCAGACTTTTTATGTAGCTTCAATAATCAGGGCAGTGTGGTATTGGTTGGGGCATAAACACATAGATCAATAATACAAAAGAAACAGAATAGAGAACCCGGAAAGAGCCCCACACAATGACGGCCAACTGATTCTCTAAAAAAAAGGCAAAAGCAATTCAGTGGAAGAAGAATAGCCATTTCAAAAAATGGTGCTAGAGCAATTTTAAATCTTAAGGCAAAATAATGAACCTTGAACAAAACCCACAACTTATCAAAAAGTAACTCAAAGTCGATCATAAATTTAAACGTAAAATTATAAAATTTTTAGAAGACAGGCGAGAAGCTTCAGGACCTAAGGCTTGGTGAGGAGTTCTCAGACTGACACCAAAAGCACAGTCCATAAAAGGAAAACAGCAACACATTGGGCTTAGCACAATTAAAAACAGCTGTCGTCCTACAGAAGACTTTGTAAAGAAGATTAAAAGACAAACTATGGACTGAGAGAAATGTTTTGCAGACCAAGTGTCTAACAAAGCACTCATAGTTAAGAATGCATAAAGAGCTCTCAAGATGTAACGGTGAAAACCCCCAAACAATCCAGTTGGAAAATGGGCAGAAGATGTTGTCTGCAGAATAATGGTTCCCCAAAGATACCCATCTTCTCAGGCCTGTAATCTCTAGAACCTGAGGATATCTTGAGTTTTATGGCAAAGGATAACTAAGATTGCAGATGGAGTTAAGACGCTAGTAAACTGAATTTGAGGACAGAGATTATCCTGGGTCATCCACATGGGCTGTGTTAGGGTTCTCCAGGAAGCAGAGCGGATGTAGTAGGGGATGTAGGTATATATATAGGTGGAGGTGGTGTAGGTATATATATAGGTGTAGGTGGCGTAGGTACATATATAGGTGGAGGTGGTATAGGTATATATACAGGTGTAGGTGGTGTAGGTATATATATATAGGTGTAGGTGGTGTAGGTATATATATATAGGTGTAGGTGGTGTAGGTATATATAGAGAGAGATTTATTTTAAGGAATTGGCTCACACAATCGTGGTGACCAGCAGAGCCCAAATCAGCAGGGCAGGCGGGAGGGCTGGAATCCCAGGGAACAGGTGGTCCTACCATCTGCTGGCACAAGTTCCTCTTGCCCAGGGGACGCCAGTCTTTTCTTTCTATCCAGGCTTTCAACTGATTGGATGAGGCCCACCCACAATCTGCTTTACTCAAAGCCCACCAATTTTTTTTTATTTCCTTTGATAACTAACATTTACTGAGTACTTAATACATGCCACGGACTCTTCCACGCACTTTATATTTTTTATATTTTTTCCCTCCCAATTTGAAAACCAACATAACATAAAATTTACCATTGTAACAATTGTTAAGGGTATAGTTCAGTGGTATTAAGGGCATTCATATTGTTGTTCAATCATCACCCCCATCTATCCCCATAAATCTTTTTTAGAAAAAAAAAAGACATGTATTCAAAGAACAGAATATACTTAGAATTGTTTGCTTCTAAAAAGCCCATTTTCCCCAAGCTTTAACTTTATGATTTCATATTAAGCAATGAAGTTATTTTACACAATCTAGTTACACAATTTTACAGAGGTAGTCCCGTGACTCTTTTTATCTTGTAAAACATAAGGTCTATACACTCTGCCTTCACTCTGCTCCTTGCACCTACCCATCCACTTTCTATCTCTGTGATTTTGACAACTCTAAGGAGCTCATATAAGTGCAATCAGACAGTATTTGTCTTACCGTGACTGCAAAGCCCACCAATTTAAACCTAATCTCACTCAAGACACCCTCACAGAAACACAGCCAGGATAGGAGTCGGTACATGTAGGCACTGTGGCCCAGCCAGAGCGGCCATTGTAATCACAGGGGTCTATAGACGTCGCAGCAGAGAGTCAGAGACAGGACAGGCTTTGAAGACGGAGGAGAAGAGCCACAGTCCAAGAATTGGTGGCTCCTGGGAGTGGGAAGAGGCAAGGAAACAAATTCCACGCAGCTTCCAGAAGCCACACGGCACTGCTGACACCACGATTTTAGGCCAGCGACGCCCGGCTGGGGCTTCTGGTCTCCAGAACCAGGAAGATTATAACTTTATATTGTTTGAAGTGAGCGTGTAGGGCACACCTGCCCAGGGTGGGTCTCTCTGGCTTTGCTGTCCACACCCTTACAGGGAAACGTCCAGAGCGTCATTCGTGAGAGCCCAGCTCTCTCTGCTTCGTCTAAATTGGAAGTGGAGACAAAAACTAGGAAACTGTCAGCTACTGAGCAGATCCCGGCAGGGGCTGTTGTTTACCTTCCTGGACCTACCTGGACGGTTCCTGTGGTTGGCACTCTTTGCTCCTGGATGGTCACCACGGACACTGGTTTCCCTGCCCGGGCTGGTCGCTGCAGACTGTGGGTCGAAGTTCTACAACCCTTCATGGTGCTGTTTTCCATTTGAGGCTGCTGGTCAAAGGACCGCACTTGAGTGGAAAGTGTCCAGACCACTGGTCTGTGTGTCATCAGACCATTAATTAACTCAAATGGGACACGGACCCCAACATGCTACCTGCAAATGTAAGCTGTGCTTAAATTCAACATGTCCATGGACACTGCAAACGTTTGCAGTCTCCTCCGTGGCTACCCCTCAAGGTAGACTGCTTTCCACATCTACCCAAAGAAAATCCTTAAAGCATCTGCATTAGTTCCCCATAACAGCAATAAAAACATAAAAAAGCCAAAAGATCCCTGGTGGGCCTGCCACCTTTGGGTCCTCCCCGGGTTTAGGGGGCACCGTTGTTGTGCATCCAGGACCACCCCCCTGTGGTTGGAGGACTGTCCACCTGGGACCCAGCCCTGCCCTGGGGTGGACCAGCTACCCCATTCTGAGCCCCAGACATAGGAAGCGGTCCGGGATTGGGATATGGGATGCGATATGGCCCAGGCAAGCCAACCAAAATCCTGTGGGATTTTCTCACTGGTGTGAATGGAGCAAGAATCTCTGAGGGGTGGAGCTGGGATGTGGTGCGGGGGGACAAGCAGCCTTGTTCCTGCTGAGATGGAGCGGGGACTGGTGATGGTGGGGAGACAGGCGTCAGCCCCGGCCCCCCTGCTGGCTCCAGCACCTGCTCTGTAACTCAGTGAGCTCCCAGCCTTTTCCCAATGCGCCTCTTTCCCCCGAAGCTGGCTTTGTTGGGTTCTGCCAGGTCTCAGGGTCTGCAGGACTGAGGGAGGACGGGAACGGGCAACAGAAGTAAGGAGAGGGGATCCCCGTCCCCCAAGGCCCCAGGGGTCTCCCGCATCTTCCTGTCTCTGCCACCCACACAGGCAGGACGCTGTTCGCTTCCTGCTGTGAGGTCACACACCCTGGACATTCCACAGTGTCCTGGAGACCACGCGGGAGAATCTGAGGGGACCTCAGGAGAGCGTCCTCCTTCCGCAGCTGGAGGAACATGGCGGCTAATACAGGAGTGGCCGTCTTCGTCCTGCTGCTTTGCTGCGGGCAGGGAGCTGAGTTCCGGCCGATAAACATGACCATGGGTACAGTCACGGGGCGTTGCTGTGGGTGGGAGAAAACGGGTGCCTCCCTGGGCTGAGTCAGGCGGGCCATGGCCTTCTCCTGGGGTCCCTCCCCTTCATGCCTCCCCAGATTTACCGTTTATTGCTGGGGGAATGGAGCAAGTTGGAGCGTTGTTCTATATTTGAAGCTTTTTTCAGATCCAGTACTCCATGGGAGAGTAGCATACATTATATATTTTAACTTTTAATTATGGAAAATTTCTAGCTCACCCAAAAGTGGGGGAATCGTGGAAACTCCATCACCTGGTTTCAATCGTATACGTTTTGCCATCTTGTTTTACACACACACACACACACACACACACACACACACACACACTTTAGTTGTTATTGGAGCATTTTAGCATCGTCCAAGATGTCTTATGATTTTATGCAAACGCCTTCTTGCTAAGATAAAGGCATTTTTCTCTTACATACCTACAGTGTCATTGAAACACTAACGAAATTAACAAAACCCCCCGTGCAGGGCTAGTACTGGCCCACACTCAGGCCTCCCCCCAGGCCTCAGAATGTCCTTTACAGGCGGCTGGTTCGAACCCCACCCAAGCAGGCCCCACCTGGCTCCGGCTGCTGTGTCCTGACCTCTGAGTTGAGGAAGGGGACAGTGGACGCGTCCCCTTGCTGGGATGTGACTCGCTGGCCGAGGAGGCCGAAGGTGCAGACAGGGGCGGGGCCCCCCGACCCCCTCTTCCTGGCAGGAGGCTGCAGCCCGGGCCCCCTGCTCTCCCCTCCCCTTCCTGCCCCCCTCAGAGGTCACCAAGGGTGAGCTCGAGGAAAGGGGTCCCGACAGACCCCCGGCCCAGCTCCCAGGCCGGACGAGCAGGCCCTGGAGAGTCAGCACAGGGCCCATGCGGCTCCCCTGAGAGCAGGACGTGGCCCAGGCCGGGCCCAGAGTTACCAGGGGGGCGGGCCAGCCCAGCCTGGGTCTGGAGGTCCCCCTGCCTGACCTCGTCACGAAGAAGCTACTGCTTCCAGCTGCTTTCCTGCAAGAAACTTTGAGTTTTGAGGTGCCGACCAAGGACGGCATCCTCTGGGTGCTGGGGTGTCGAAGGTTCTGTGACAGGTGGGGACGTGCGGTCACCCTACACGGCTGGGTTCCCCCGGCTGCCCGTTCCTTTCACGACTGTCGGGCCCCCGGTGCCCGCGGGAGCTGCTCCCACACAGGCTTGACCCAAGCGCTCCTGACGCAGCCCCAAGTCGGTCCGTCTCCTCGTGCAGACAGAGACGTCCGCAGGTGACCGTCAAGGGCTTCCCAGCTCTGTTCTCCTAACGCGGGCACAGGGCGGGTGGGAAACTGAGAATGTCAGGGGGAGGAGGCGTCAACAGGCACCACACGGCGAGGCGGCTACGCTTGACAGTGCGCTCCGCAAACCGGCCGAGACCGCAGAACGTAAATATTCTTCTGCTTGCGCTCACTGGCTGGCTGGCACAATGGCTCCGCTATAATTGGGGACAGACACAAAATGAGAAGAATATTTTTAACAAAGTGCTTGCACGAGCAGCTGTACCCGTTCGTAATGACTCGTTAGTGTCGCAGCCAAAGAGGACTGTACTTTTGTTTGCTGCGTTTACGGAGGTCAGCACACTGGGAAGCCATTGTCATCACAGCACGGCCCTCTTTATGCCGGTTTCCTGTGTTGTTCGAAGCCGCGGGCGCGCAGATGAGCCGATCGGTATGCAGATTGCCCATCATTAAAACTTGGAAAATCAGCGTCGTCCCTGCTTTAGTGCTGGAACTTGAGCGCCTGCAGGCGCCACCTGAACGCTCTGTGCGCCCCGAGGGGACGGGGGCCCTGCCCGGCCGGCCCCTGGGGGCGGCTGCCTGCTCTCTGCTCTCCGCAGGGGCTGGAGGAAGGGGCTGACCCTGACCTTGAATGGAGGACCTGGAGCCGGACACCCAGCCCTAAGAAGAGGGGGAGGAGCCCTGGGCGGTGCTGCCGGGGGGCCGGCACTCAGAGTCCCCGCCCACTGCCCGGCCCGCGAGGCTGCTTCAGGTCGGCCAGGCCGGGGAAGCCGGCGGCCAGGAGCCCGGGGGCCCCACGGAGGACTGGCTTCCGGTGGTCAGCTCCCCCAGGGGACTCGGACCGCCCAGAATCGCTCGCTTACGGAAGAGGAGCCGGCGGGGCCAGTGCCTCTGCCCCCCGGTCCAGAGAGGCACAGGGCAGGTGGCCGTGACGGAGTCCCTTCCGCACGTCACATCCTCAGCCCGCCGGTCATACGGGAGCCGCGTGGGCTTTTTACGGAAGGACGTGCGGGTCCCTCTTCACCCGCCCGGCGCTCCTTCCCCCCGCGAGGGGCGGCGCCAGTGAGCGCGGCCCGGCAGCGCGGGTGTCACGTCCAGCGCCCGGCGCGCCACCCGTCCTCACCCTTCCCTCCCGGCGGGCCCCAGGAGCCCCGTGCAGGGCCCCTCCCCCTCGAGCAGGTGGTCGGCCCCGCAAAAGCCAGTCGGCCGACGGACAAGTCGGTGCAAATTCAGGGAACGTTGTTAAACTATTGGGTTTTTTCCCCCCAGTTTCAGGCACTGAACAGCCAGCAGATTTAAGAAATCTGGATGACGATGTGGATACAGGATTTGGTAAGGAGGCTCCTCTTATCACACATCCGGTCCATGCCTGGAGGGGGTGGGTGACCGTCGGTGGGTGTGTCCCAGATAAGCTGGGGCAGCCGCGCAAGGTGGAGCCAGGTGACTTGGTTTGAGGCTAGGATCACGTTCCCACGGCCCGCGCAGGCCTGAGCTGCGGCGGAGTGAGACCCCCTTCAGGATGCTGCTGGTTAGGACGCGCAGCTCTGGGGCCGGACGGTGGTCAGCTGAGCTCTCGGGGAGAATCCGGCTCCACCAGGTCAGGGAGTGGCTGGGAAGAGGACTCACACTTGCCCGGCGGGTCTGACAGTTACTGTAGCGGAGAATTAGAGTCCGACACCAGCACCCGCTCCGTCCGGGCGACCCACCACCCAGAGCCCCAGACAACCTTTGGGAAAAGGTCAGAAACAATGGAGTCACCGGGATTTCTGATGACTTTCTGGGCTCAGCAAGCTAACCCTGCAGGGGAACTGCAGCCCCTGCCCTGCCCTCACATCCCAGGCAGAAAGTGGAGAGCCTTGGAAGTGAGAAATCCTTGTGTCTGGAAATAAGCCAAGGGACCCACATGAGAACAGCAGAGGTGCTGGTTCAGAGCTCGCTGCGCAGCGCCAGCCACCGTCACTGGCGTGTGGCAGAGACTCAGGCAGATGGGGCGGGGAGAGCTCATGGTGGGAAAGGGGGTTCAGGGGTGTCCTGAGGGATGTGCTGGGGGGGACAGCTCAGGGGTGTCCTGGGGGAGGTGCTGGGGGGACAGCTCAGGGGTGTCCTGGGGAGGTGCTGGGGGGACAGCTCAGGGGTGTCCTGGGGGAGGTGCCTGGGGGACAGCTCAGGGGTGTCCTGGGGGAGGTGCTGGGGGGACAGCTCAGGGGTGTCCTGGGGGAGGTGCTGGGGGGACAGCTCAGGGGTGTCCTGGGGGAGGTGCTGACCAGAAGCGGCTCCGTGTGATGGGTTAGGGGAGCACGTCTGACTCTCTCGCATCCTGAGTTGGAAGCAGGGAGGAGCACGGGAAGCCATCAGTCACTGATGAGGCCCGGCCGGCCCTCAGGGGGGCGCCGATCCCTGCGGGCGGGTGTTTGGCCTCCAGCGTCAGCTTCCTGCGATGTCTGGGTGGCCAGCTGGCTGCCCTGCAGGGCGCTCACGCAGCGGCCAGAGTGTTTTCTGTGTTATGTAGGTCATCGTCCGATTGCACGTTCAATATCTCATTTCTCAAAAAGGAAAATTTTAAGTAGAAAAGGACAAGGTTTAAAACCACAGAGCTTTCTCACCTTGCGCACCTGGTCGGCTCATGTCTACCTGAGGGTTCTTCCAGCTACGACTATACGCACAACATACAGAGGTGTGGAAGTTTCCGGCAGCTTTTGGTCTTGGTTTGCCCACCTTTGGGGCGTCCCCAGCCCCCAGCCCTGAGGGCGACTTCGGCCCCTCTCACCCGAGGTTGTCCCTGCCCGCCGGCAGGGAGTGTGTCCTGCTGCAGCTCGGCTGTCACCACCCGCTCCGGGGACCTCTCAGGATGTCTGCGGGTCATGGCGCGGGGGGTCCCCGGAGGCCACCCCAGCGTCCTGCGTGTCACACTGACCGCAGGAGGCCTCGCTTCTCTGCGCTGGTCGGCCGAGCCCTGTCCCCTGCCTGGCCGCCGCGCCAGCCCCGGGTAGGGGCCCTGTGACAGCCGGAGGTCTGTGCACACCTCGTCCTGCCCTCACACACGGCTGGATGCCTCGCGACAGAGACCAGGGACCAGGGCTGGGCCGTCCCTGACCCTCCAGCACCTGGACCGTGTCTGGTACACATTAGGTGCTCAGTAAATGCTTCTGGTTCCCTTGAGTGTCCACTCTTCCCCGTGACCCCCGGTCTAGCCTGACGCCATGACGTCTTCGGGACTTAGCGGTGGTCCTTCTGCACAGTAGCTCCCAGCAAAGGGGCCGAGGCCGGCTCGAGGTGGGGGAGGTACTGCGGAGCAGCTGCAGCGGCCGCTCGAGCAGAGCCCGGGGGAGGGGGGATGGGGGGGTGGGGAACCCCGCCCCGCGGGATCCTTTCCTGTGTCCCCAGCAGCCCCACCAGGAGGCCGCGCCCCTGAGGTCGCCCTGGCCGGCCCTCCAGCTTGTGCCCCGGGGTCCCGGGGGGCGTCCACAGCTCCAGACATCAGGGCCACCACCAGGTCGTCGGAAAGAAGCAGGGCTGCAGGTCCAGACGCTCCGCACATCCTGTACCCCCCACCCCGGCTGCAGGGGTCTCAGAGCGCCCCTGGGTGCACACAGCCAGGCCCTGGCCAGGCTCAGGCTCTCTGGGGAGGGAGCCACAGAACTGGGAGAGCCTGGCCCCGTGTGTGGGGCGAAGTCTCTGCTTCCTGTGGTGCTTGCGGGCTTCTCCCCTTTCCGTGTGTCTCCACGTGAGCTGGAACCGGGGCACCAGCCGACAGCTTCAACTTGGCTGGGACTGAGGGGCTCCTGGGACTTGGGACTTTCATGCTGAACCAGGAAAATCAGGGCTCGAGTCAATACAAACCCAGAGCGTGGATGGCCGGTCACGTGACCACCGGGCTCACAGCTGGGGCTCAGCGCTGCCGTGTATTCATTTAGCCTCAACCCCATCCCAGTCCATGTTAAGTGCTCCCTACATGCCCTGCTTCATTTGAACCTTGTAAAAGTCCCGATGAGATAAGCACAGACCCCATTTTACAGACGTGAAAACCCAAGGTTCAAGAGAAACATGTGTAAGAGCACAGCCAGTGAGAGCAGAACCAGAGTGTGGTCCGGGGCTGCCCGACACACAGTCCAGGACGCCTATGTTAGAAGCTCCCTGGCAGAGGCCAGAGGATGTACAGGAAGGAAACCCTGCCGCATCAGGTAGAAATCAGGAAAGATGCTCGTGCCTGCCTGCCGGGGGACGGCTAGAGGGAGGAGTCTCAGAGAGGGGACAGACGGCAGCAGGGGCAGGAAGGAGAATTACGACGCCCGGGCCAGGTTTCCAGCATCGTATCTCCGGGGGCATGTTTCTTGTCCAGGGTACCTGGATGATCTCAGGTTTTCAGAACTTATTTAGGGAGGCGGTGGTCTCCCCACCGAGACAAGGTTCTTTAGAAACCAGGTCCATCTCCACGGAGCTCCTTGAGTCCCTGGTCCAGTCCAGCATTCGCCGCCTGCCTTAGGTCTGCGTGGAGCAGAAGCATGTAGGTAGGGTCTTGCATTGCTGGTTTAACTGTCCTTGTGTGCTTTTTCCAAGATGAAATTCTGGTCCGAGAGATGTTGGAGCCAAATAAATCATCATTTCTTCAAACACAAAGACTCCCACCAACATCGACAAAGACTCCGACAAAGAAAAAAATCAAGTACACATTTCTTAAAGCCTAATTACATGTGTTCCTAGAGGTCTGTGGTACATATGCACAGTCCCATCATGGTCGCATTCTTTGAGGCCAGCTACTTCTGGGGCAAAAGCAGATGGAGATGTGGATGAAACAGTCGTCCCAAACATCTGCTGTAATCTCCCCTAGACTGGGGAGGTCACACCTAGACAGGCAGAGACAAGTCCCTTTATCCCGGCTGGTCTCTGGGTGCACGTGCAAGAAGGGCCTCGTGCTTGGGATGCAGGTGGGGTTTAGCCACTGCGGGAACCCGGGGCGTACGGAAATAGGAGCTTTCGACCACCCAGCACGTTTGATGCTCACCTAAACCTCTGAGAGCAGGGCAGTGACTACGACCCCATCCGACAGGGGATAAAAGTAAGGTCTGGAAGAGGACTGGCCCGAGGCCCCAGAGCTAGTAGTGAACAAAACAATGTGCTTTCCCAAAGTGCAGCTTCCTGTGGTCCAAATGCACACAGATAAGTCAAATAGCGCCCTGAGACCCAAGACGGGGCATTTGACCCTCGCTCAGGAGAGAGCAGCGTGGCAGAAACCTACACGCAGCGCGTGAAAACGCATTCAGCCGCAGGGACGTTCAGCATTTTCTTGAAATTTTACATCCAGATGGAAGTTCCAATAGCTCATGGAACATCTGCTGAACAGCTGGTTCAAGGAGGTCAGATGAAGCCTGACTGTTGACATACTAGGTGGCCAGAGCGCGTTTTCAGGAGAAGTTGAAAACTGTGTTAGCATCCCGAGCTCGTGCTTTAAAGTACAGTGTGGATGCAAACATTCGCGGGAGTGTACATTTATGCTTTCCCTCATTTTTTTCCATGCTGTTCATCAAAGATGCAGGCCTTGATGAGAGCTATCAAGTTGGTGGTCCTGAGGGTTACCGTGAGCTCTCAGATATTTCATCATTATCTCCGGACCCTGAGGATGAAATTCTCAATAACGGTAAATGCAGCCTGGCAGGTCCCAGCCCGAGCTCAGACGAGGTGGGAGGACAGGAGGATGTAGGCAGAGACGCCTCCTTCGTGGGGGAGGAACAGCGTGGTTGGAGGGTTGGAGAGCGATGCCGCTTCCGCCACCGTGACACCTCCCTGGTCAGGCAGATCTCCTCCCTCCTGGGCACGGAGAAGACAAGAGGTGACTCAAAGACACATTCCCGGGCCCATCGAACGTCTCTGCAGGTGGCGCCCGGGAATCTGCATTTCAGCCCATTCCCCAAACAGTCTTTCCAGTGAGCCGGCGGGCGTCTGGTGTTTGGAAGATTGAACAGGAATAGGGCTGCAGTTACAGTTAATATTTCTAACGCCTCTGGGTGCGTCCCACACATTGACCTGTGCAAATTGCCCAATGGCCAGTGTGGCGTTTGCTGAAAGGCAACTTTTTATTTCTATCATCCTTCTCTGCTATTAATTGAGATTCTGGTTTAAGGAAGAGCTTGCCCTTTATAAATATGTATGTATGTGCATATTTAAATGTTTATTCATATCCATTTGCACTCATAAATATTTATTCGATCGAGTTTAGCACTAATGTCATTACTGTCGTGTCCAAATTGCCCCAGATTTGCTTTGGGGAATCCTTCCATTTGGTTCTTCTGTCCCTCTAATGCCTCATCCCTTCGGAGCACTTCCTTACGTTCCGGCACCACAAGTACTGCACCTGCCCCAGCCTAAGAATCTGGTTTCTTTTACTGGAGAACTGAACTTAGAAACCAAAGGTGGCTGCCAGGTAAATTCAGTGGAATAGCATTGCTTCCAGTCCCTCTCGGCAGACAGAGCTGGAAAACATATGAAGACACACAAACACACATGCAGATGCAGACTGAGACATGCACACACACACACAGATGCACACGTGCACGCAGACACGCACAGACACCTCTGTGCTGACTTCTCAGCCTCCCTCCCTGCTTCCTTTGTTTCTCTGTATAAACCATGAGTTCACACGGGCACCTCTGGTTCCACTCCAGTATCCATTTCAGGGGCTCTTCTCGAAGCTCCTTCTCGGTACCACTTTGTTAGGAACTGGCTCCCACTTTCCACACAGATTTAACTGCGTAGTCCTGGAGTTCAGAATTGCTATCCCCGCCCCTGAGAAAATCCAGTCACCCCACAAGAGAACAATATTTTTCATCGGTCCTTTCATCTCTAAGTGTCATTGTTTTCCGGTGTCGCCAGGGCCATCCTCCCTGCCCACCGGGCACCCTGCATGTGGCTCATTTCTAATACGTAAGGCTCCTTGTTACTGTTTGCTTTCCCTTGTCGGTTCCCTCATCCTGTTAATTATAAATACTTATTTACATCTCATTCTGAAGCATCACTATGGTTTTGAAAGTCACACTCTAGAAAAAGGAACACAGAAAACCCCCCCAGCCCATCATCCCACCTGTATAGGGGTCCAGTCTCCTTACTTCCATCTTCCTGTGTCTCCTTTTGCACAAATGAGGAGACGAGAGATATTCGTGTATCCCTCCTTTGTTGCATGAGGGGTACACACCATAAATCTCCTCTAGTCTTTTTTTCCACTTAACAATGAAAACTGAAAATCAGTCCACATCCGTTAATACAGATCTCCCTCTATTTTTCACAGCTGCAAAATATTCCACAACGTGTGTAAACCATACTTAGCGCCCTGCTATCTGTGTACTGTGTTTTCACTTGGTTCCAACCTTCTGCAGTTACAAACACTGCTGCAATGAACAGCCTAGTGCATAAGTATTTTCCTATTGTTGGAGATGTATCACCAGGGTAAATTCTTTTTTTTTTTTTTCTTTTTTCTGTTTTTTGCGTTACGCGGGCCTCTCACTGTTGTGGCCTCTCCCGTTGCGGAGCACAGGCTCCGGACCCGCAGGCTCAGCGGCCATGGCTCATGGGCCCAGCTGCTCCGCGGCATGTGGGATCCTCCTGGACCGGGGCACGAACCCGTGTCCCCTGCATCAGCAGGCGGACTCTCAACCACTGCGCCACCAGGGAAGCCCCTCCAGGGTAAATTCTTAGAACTGGGATGGCGGGATCAAAAAATGAGTGACTATGTAATCTGAATAGTCAGATAATTCTATATTTACACAATAACTTTCCAAAATGCTTTCCAATAAAATTTGAAAATAACATGAGTGTTTCAACCCAGCCTTTTAAAATAAAGTGTGAGCTGAAATGTTCATAAGTATGTAATCAAATGCTCCCCCATGTTTTCTATGTTCTTCATCCAAGAACCCCAAATTGATGAGAGTTACCAAGTCTGTGGTCCCGAGGTTTACCATGGACCACAGCTCTCCTCTGGCCTTGAAGACAGGTCTCGCAACAATGGTAAATGTAACCTGGTGACTACCCTGGCCGGCATCCGCGTGCAGTGGAGGGACGGGGCGTGGGCATCGAGCATGGCTGGGACAGCAGCCTCACCATCAGTGTGTGCTCACACTTGTAAATTATCACCAATCTGATGGGGGAGGAGGGTGTTTCTGTCTTGTTTTAATTTGCAATTTTCTCATTATGAGTGAGTCTGAACATCTCATATTTTAAAGGCCATTTCTTTTATCATTTCAAAATCTTTCCTTTTATCCTTTCCCTTCAGTCTTTTTTCAAGGCTTATTTTTAAAATATAGTTGGAAACGTACAATATAAATTCTGTACCTTTCTTCTTTATGTCATATGATAATGATTTTCTTTTTTTCTTCCAGTTTTATTGAGATAGAATTGATACGCAGCACTGTGTAAGTTTCAGGTGTAGAGCATGATGATTTGATTTACATACAGCATGAAATAATGATCACAATAATTTCACTGAACATCATCTCATTTAGATACAAAATTAAAGAAATAGGAAAATATAATTTTCCTTGTGATGAGGACTCAGGACTTATTGTCTTCACAACTTTCATACATAACTTGCAGCAGGGTTAATTACATTTATCATGTCGTACATTACATCCCTAGTACTAATTTAGCTTATGACTGAAAGTTTTTACCATTTGACCACCTTCACCCCATTCCCCTCCTCCTTAGCCCTGGTAACCACAGGTCTGATCTCTTTATCTATGAGTTTGTTTGTTTGTTTTTGAACTATAATTGACCTGCAACACTACGTTAGTTCCTGTTACACAACACAGTGAATCAGTATTTCTATACCTTTCAAAATGATCGTCACAATAAGTCTAGTTATGATCTGTCACCACACAAAGGTATTACATAATCGTTGACTATATTCCCCACACTGTACATTTCATACCTGTTACTCATTTAGTTTGCAACTGGAAGTTTCTACCTCTTAATCTTCCTCAACTATTTCTTTTTTCTTATTATTGAAGTATAGTTGATTTACAATGTTGTGTTAGTTTATGGTGTACAGCAAAGTGGTTCATTTAGCTAGCTAGCTAGCTAGATAACTAAATAAATAAATAGATATACATATATATATATTCGTTTTCAGATTCTTTTCCATTATAGGTTATTACAAGATATTGAATATAGTTCCCTGTGCTATACAGTAGGTCCTTGTTGTTTATCTATTTTATACACAGTGGTGCGTATCTGTTAATCACAAACTCCTTATTTATCCCTCCCCCTCCCTTTCCCCTTTGTTAACCATAAGTTTGTTTTCTATGTCTGGGAGTCTGTTTCTGTTTTGTAAATAAGTTCGTTTGTATCATTTTTTTAGATTCCACATACAAGCGATATCATATGATATTTTTCTCTGACTTACTTCACTCAGTATGATAATTTCTAGGTCCATCCATGTGGCTGCAAATGGCATTATTTCATTCTTTTTTATGGCTGAGTAATATTCCATGTATATATGTACCACATCTTCTTTATCCATTCCTCTGTCCAGTGGACATTTAGGTTGCTGCCATGTCTTGGCTATTGTCAATAGTGCTGCAATGAATATAGGGGTGCGTGTGCCTTCTCAAACTGGAGTTTTCTCCAAATATATGCCCAGGTGTGGGATTGCTGGATCATTTGGTAGCTCTATTTTTAGTTTTTCAGAGAACCTCCATACTGTTCTCCACAGTGGCTGCTGTAATATTTATAAACCTTTGGATCTGAATGCCTCCAGGTTGGCAATACTTCTGCAGGTAGTCATCATCCTCAATAACCCCTGCTGGCATTCATGTAAAGTAAGTGCCCAGGAGAAGCAAGGATCTAGGTGTTTAAATCCTGACAGTGAGAGAATGTTCTAATTTCATTCTTTTCCATGTAGCTGTCCAGTTTTCCCAGCACCACTTATTAAAGACACTGTCTTTTCTCCATTGTGTATTCTTGCCTGCTTTGTTGTAGATCAACTGACCATAGGTGTGAGGGTTTATTTCTGGGCTCTGTCCTCTCTTCCATTGATCTATGTGCCTGTTTTCATGCGAATACCACACTGCTTTGATTACTGTAGCTTTGTAGTATAGTCTGAAGTCTGGGAGGATTATGCCTCTGGCTTTGTTCTTTTTCCTCAGGATTGCTTTGGCAATTCTGGGTCTTTTGTGGTTCCATATGAATTTTAGGGTTATTTGTTCTAGTTCTGTGAAAAAATGTCATGGGTAATTTGGTAGGGATTGAGTTAAATCTGTAGATTGCTTTGGGTAGTGTGTCCATTTTAACTATATTAATTCTTCCAATCCAAGAGCATGCGATATCTTTCCATTTCTTTGAATCAGCTTCAGTTTCCTTTATCAATGTTTCATACTGCTCAACATATGTCTTTCACCTCCTTTCCTTTATTTTCAATCATTCAGCATCACTTTAAGTATACAGCATACTACATACACTTGGATCTTGCTTTCTAAGGAGTATTGCCAAAAAGAAAAAAATTTAATGCATGAGTTAAGCCTACATACACTGTAAAATCCTAAGAGTTTCGCACTGATAGAATTTTGTTTTAAAACAAACTGATAACTATGGGGTAAATCCAAACAAGGATCCCTGGGTGAAACAACAATCATGAAGCAATTCCTGCCTCATCATCGTCATGCAGCCGTGAGTGCTGGTGACCCCTCTTGCAGGTGCTGGTCGCCCCCCAGCCTCAAATAGACGTTCCTCCTCCCCAGCCAAACCATCCAGGCAAGTTTCACTGCCTCTGCCTGATGAGGAGTTGGTGGGAAATACTCCCCCATCTCCACCGCCACCACGTTGATACTTGTTCAGTCTTTTTCGCTGCACGAATGTAATGTTTCCTATTTCCTGATCAGGCATTGATTCCCCCTCCTTTTGCTCTGCAGGCATCCATTTTTGATTTTTCAGGGCATCTAGGATGATGGGATACCAGGGCCAGGAGGGGTCGGGATGACCCACCAGGACCTGCTAGTTTCCAGGAAAGAATGGATCGGCAGAAGGGCTACACAGCCAGTCAGTGGCTGGTGACATCCTTTTAGAGGTTCAGCCCATTTAATTAAAGGGAAACGGCGTCGTGAAGCCCAAACCTGCAGGGTAGGTGTCTGCAGACTCTGAATGAATGAACGGGCAGATGAATGACTGAAGTGTCCCAGCTGGAAGGGAACACTGAGCCCTGGAGCTCATCTGAGCAGAGGACCGGCTTCTACAGGCATGTGTTTTATTAACACGGAGAAGAGGCGAAGTCCCATCGTGATCTAGTAACTTCACAAGCAGCTCAGATGCAACCTGACAAAGAGTTTCTGCTGTGGCCGAAGGGGCGGGTTCTGGGGTCCGCAGGCAAATCCACCGAGGGCCTCGCCGAGGTGCTCACTGACCTGTCGGGATCAGGCCAGGAAACTGCCAGAGAGAGATCCTGTGGTCACAGAGGAACTGGACTGGAAAAACAGTGGCGAACAAGTTAAAGGAATACTCCTCCGTGTTCACTGAAGGCAAAGGGCAAAGAAAAAGTCTGGCAGAAACAGAGGGAAGATCAGACAACAGCACGGCTGTAGCTGGAGAGGAACCCGTCTCCGTGCTGGGGGTTAGGACACAGCTGGTCCCTTCAGCCCCGCCTGGAGGGCTGACACCTTTCCACGGGAAGCGGGGCTCCACCAGGCCAGTGGTTTCCAAGCCACTGAGTGGGTCCTGAAATCAATTCATTGGGTTGGCACCAACATCTAGAAGAGAAAAACAGAATAAAAACAATGCACGTGTTGATGAAACTTTTGTTTCGAGAGACAGGAGGTGGTCACTGGTCACGGGACAAAGCGCCTTCCTAGCTGTGTGGGAAGATTCAGACTGTGAAAGCCGCAGCTTCCGGGATACGCTCACCCTTCTGTGAGTCTGAGATCTGGGCCGTGTGTGCATCACGGGTCTCCTCACTGCCCTGGCTGGAGCCAGGACCCACCTCCTGCCGGGGGACCCGCGGGCGCATTCCGTCTACACTCGGGCCCCCCTTCCCCGGCAGACGTCGGTGCTTGAGAGAACTGCTTGCTTTCAGCTTCTCATCCTGAGCGAGGACGAGGCCCATCGCCGGCACCTGCGGCCAGTCCATCCGCCTGTGTCCGGAACAAAATACCGCAGACCCGGTGCCGAAACACTAGGAACCACCCGTCTGTCGGCTAAGCAGGCAGAGTCCAGACCAAGGGGGGCTGGGCCCTTAATCTGCTCCGTGCCCCCTGACCCCGGTTCTGGTGGTTTGCACGGTTCTCGGCTTGTAGAGACATAACCGCATCTCTGCCCCTGCCGTCCCCTGGCCTCCGTCCCCGTGCACGTCTGTGTCTGCGGCTAAATTCCCCCTTTTCATAAGGACACCAGTCATGTTGTTGGATCAGGGCTGCCTTGCTCCAGTGGGGCCTCACCTTAACTAGTCCCGTCTGCAGCGACCCCATTCTAACTAGGTCACCGTCAGAGGCACTGGGGTCAGGACCCCAACACGTGAACTTCAGGGCGACCCCTGACCCCACCTGCCGGCAAAGACCTTCCATCCAGCGCCCAGGAAATTGTCAAGCCAAGAGGAGTTTCCCCGCTGAAGGTTGATGGCCTTTTTTACAAAGTAAAAATAAATACTTCGCCATTGTATTCTGGTTAAGAAGCGGACTGAGGCTTTGGGAGCCCTGTCTTCTTTCCTGTGTTATTTCCTCCCGTGATGCCTGGGTCCCAGGCACGTGGGGATGGCGCCCATGTCTCCAAGGAGACTGCAAGGGGGGCTCCCAGGGCTGCTCAAGACAGGCCCGCCGGGACGACTGGAAGGCGGTTTGGGGGTGATCAAGCCCATTCAAATATCAAGTCCAGCCCCGAGCACCCTCCAAAGAGGCTGTGGCCCAGGTGCGAAGCCACGACTCAGGTTCTCCGACGTGTGAGCCTCGACTGACGTGTGCTCAGGTTGCCCGTGGGCCACACCAAGAGCGTTTGCTTTTCTCATCTGTGGGCTCAGAGTTTGTCTCTGCCTTGAGCCTGGTTGTCCTGGGCAGGAACGTGGACAGAAATTCACCCAGCGCGAGATTGCCAGGAATGGAAGTAATAGGACGACGACGTCAGCCCTTCAGCGCCTCCTACTGACAGACGCAGCCCCACCAATCCGTGGGTCCCGGGACCGCCCTCGGGCCACGTGTGGACGGGGCTGGCGTGGCCTCGTGCATCCCCTATGCTGTCTTCCCGCAAGCTCACGGGTGGGCGCGTGTGCCTTCTGCGGAACAGGAAGTTGTTTAAGAAGCAGGCTGTCGGCAGCCCTGACCGCTCGGGTACGAGGCCACCGGGGCTGTCCTCTGTTCTAGAACAGTGCAGCAGAGAAAGCAGCTCCCAGAGGTGCCGGCTCCGTGGGAACTCAGAAATGCAGACTGAGAGCGGGAAGCGTCGCCACGGAGAACAACGCGGCGGGTCTGCTTTCCAGGTGTGTGTTCACTGTAGAGCCCCCGTCCATCTAGAAGCCGGCGGCCAGCGCCCCCTGCCTGCCCCTCGTGACACTGCGGGGACCCCGAGCCCCGGTGCCCCACCGAGATCGGCTCCCCCGGAACAGGCAGGATCCATCCCCCAGGTTGTGTGGGCAGATTTATCTAGAACCTTCTCCTGCTGCCAAAGATAAACTCACCTCCACGGAAGAGCTGCTCTCGTTTCTGCTCACGGGAGGCCGCCTGGGTGCTCAGCACTGATTTACGCACAAGAGCGACTCCTGTTCTTGCATCGTCTAAGACCCCAGAGTTTGCAGTGATTCGTCTGAACTAGGTTAGAGATCAACCCCATATTCTCTGTAGACAAATGATCACCTAGAAGACAGTCGTCATACGTGTCTCTGTTTGGGGGACTTGGGGCCTCAAAATTGGAAGGAATGAGTCGATTATAACGCCTCCTGAGGACCACGTGTTAGGTTGAGCCGTTGGAAATTCCTGTTTGTGCAGATCAAACGTGGTCCAATACCTGCAGCGTCACCGGTCCCACCCAGTCCCTGGCACCTTCCAGGCCCCCGCTCCAGGGAGGGCTCCCGCCCCTCGGGGTCCCCGCAGGGAGGCACACCCTCCTCTCTCCATCCTCGGTCCCCCAGGCACCCACGCTCTGCTGAGCAGATGCCGGGCCTCCTGACCCTGTCACCACAGGCAGAGCCTTCCCTTTGCTCGACGGCCTCCTCTCCAGACAGACACACAACCCCTAGCACACAGGCTGCCTCACACCCTCTGGGGGTGTGTTCATTTCTTCCACGAGCAGAGCAACCCCACACTTCCCAGACTCACTGTTCGGGGCTACACTGAACCCACCACTGACCCCCCAGAGACACAAACGTACAGGCTTCGTAACATCGTCCTCATGAGCCAGACCTCGGAGTCACGAGGCAAAGAGGTTCCCAAGGAGGGCTCCCAGGGGTGACTCGCTGACGTGGAGTCCAGGCTCCGCGGCAGGGGAGCTGCTCTCACTTCCCTTCCTGGGCTGGAAGAGGCTCCTCACCACTAAGGGGCGTGGTGCCACTGACCATGTAATATACCACCTTTCCCTGACGTTGATCACGTTAGCCTAGTCTTAGATTCTTATTGATATCTGTCATAGTCCAGAGGAATCCAACCTACCCTCCTTCGTCTTTCTCTGCTGAACAGGAGCGGAAATGGAAACGTTTCTGTGGGACATGGGAGCGTGGGAAACAGTGCAGGGTAGAGGCCAAGAGCTGATCAGATCCTGGCTCTGCCTCTTATTAGCTGTGCAACCTTGGTTAAGTGACTTCACCTCTCTGAACCTGTTTCATCGTCTGTAAGCTACGGAGTTACTGTGCGGATTAAACGAATTGACAGAGGTAAACGACTTGGGGCAGACAGAGTCTGGTTCATACGAAATGTCAGGCGTTATTACAAGACTTTTTGGGTTTTATTAAGGTATAATTTACACACAGTGAAATCCATCCTTTTTACCGTCCAGTCCTGCAAGTTTTGACGAATACATAGGGTCATGTCGCCATTGCAACGAACAAGACAGAACAGGTCCATCACCCCAAATTCCACGCCTCCATTGTAGTCAATTCCTTCCACCACCCCCAGCCCTAAAAAGGACGGACCTGTTTCCTGTGCCTCTAGCGCTGCCCTTTCCGGAATGCCGCCCACGCCGTGTCGTTCGCTGTGTAGACCGTGAGTCTGGTTTCCTCCGTCGGCCAATTGCCGTGTCGTGTGTGTATCCGCCCCCTTCTCAGTGAGTGATGCTCCGCTGGAACCAGTCTGTTCATTCCTCACCAGCAGAATGACACCCAACCTGTTTCCGGGTTTGGGAACTACAAATAAAGCCACGGTAACCATCTGCGTAGTAGTTTTGGGGTGGATACAGATTTTCGTTTCACTTAGGTAAATATCTAGAGATACGGTAACTATGTTTTACTTTATAAGAAACTGTCAAGACAGATTTTTGCATTGCCTAGAAGGATTCGAGTTGCCCTGGGTCCTCCTCAACATCTGATATTTTCTATTGTTTAACCAATCTAATGAGCCTGCAGCGGTATGTTATTGTACTATTAATTTGCATTTCCCTAGTAACTAGTAACGTTGAGCGTCCCGACCTGTTCATTTGCCACCTGTGTATCTTCTTTGGTCAGATGTCTGTTCAGACATTTTGCCCATGATTTATTAGTTTGTTTTCTTATTATTGCATTTTGAGAGGTATTAGTCCTTCACCAGATATGTGATTGGACAATATTTTCTACCGGTCTGTGGTTTGCTTTTTCATTTGCATAACGTGGTTTTTCAAAGATCAGGAATTCTTAATATCGATCAAGTCCAATTTATCCATTTTCATTTTATGGATCATGCTTTCGGTGTCGAATATCAGAAATCTTTGCCTAGTTCCAAGTCACAGATATTTTCTATGTTCTTTTCTAGAAATTTTACAGTTGTAGATTTTGCATTTAGGACTATGATTTACGTCGAGTTGATTTGTGTCCGTGATGAAAGGTAGATATTTTGTTTTGGTCTGATTTCTTGCATGTCCTGATGCTCCATTGTTTCAACACCATTTGTTAAACAAACTCAGCTTTCTCTGTTGCGTAGCTTTTGCTGACACTTTGCTCTTTGAATTGCCAGATGGTGACAATCAGTTGATCACGTATGTGTGGGGCTACTTCTGGATTCTTCCTTTTGTTCCACTGACGTAAGATCTATTCTTCTCCAGATTCCACATTGTGTTGGTCACTGTATGTTTACAACAAGATTTGAAATCAGGTAGCATGAATCCTCCCACTGTGGTCTTGATTTTCTAAATCGATTTAGCTATCCTGGTTCCTTTGTCTTCCCATATAAATTGAAGAAACAGCTTGTGAATTTCAACAAAAGAAAACTGGGCGGGATTTTGATTGGGGTTGCTACAGATCTGTAGATCACTTTGCAAGACGCTGACATCTTGACATATCCAGTCTTCTGCCCTTGCAATGATTTCGTCTCTTTAGGTCTCCTGTGACTCCCCTCATCAGCAACAAAACCCTGCATAATTAGATTATACATAAATACTTCCTATTTCTCGGTGCTACTACAAATGGTACTTATTTTAATTTCCAACTGTCTGTTTCTAGCATATCGAAATGTGATTGTTTCACACACTGACTCTGTAACCACCCTGATCAACCTGCTTCAGTTCCAGCAGGTCTTCCTGTGGATTCTTCAGGGTTTTCTACAAAATTATATTATCTGTGAACAGTTTTGTTTTTCCTTTCCAATATGTACACCTTCTATTTATTTTTCTTGCCTTATTTCACCAGCTCTGACACAATGCTGAATGTCAAATAGGAGTGGTTAGAACAGACATCCTTTCATAGCTTAGGGTGAAAACATTAAGGGTGCTTCTACTAAAAGCTGATGTTAGTTGTGGGCATTTTTAATAGAATCCTTTTATTAGGTTGAAGGAGTTACCTTCTTTCTACTCCTAGTTCGCTGAGCCTTTTGATCAGGAATAGATGTTGAAATTTGACGAAGTTTTTTTCTGTTATCTATGGCAGGCATAGTGAACTTTTTGGTAAAAAGTCAGATAGTAAATACTTTAGTCTTTGAGGGCAACATGGTCCCTGTTGTAACTACTTAACTCTGCCGTTGTAGCACAGGAGCAGCCAGGGACAATACATAAAAGAATGGGTGTGGCTGTACGTCAATAAAACTTTATTTACTAAAACAGGCGTTGATCCTATATCTTATGGCCCATAAGCCATCGTTTGCCAACCCTGATCTTTTGAAATCATCAGCTGGGTTTTTTTAATCCTGTTCATGTGATGAGTCACATGTGATTGATTTTGAGTGCTGAACCAGTCCTGTATTCCCAGGATAAACCCATTTGGTCATGACATAGTTTCTTTTCTATATTTTTGAGATTCAATTTGCTAAAATTTACTTAACAATTCTTGCATCTATGTTCATGAGTGATACTGGCCTCTGGATTTTTCTCCTTCTGATGTTTTTGTCTAGCTTTGGTTTCAAGGTAATAATGGGCTCCTAGAATGAGTTGAGAAGTGTTCCCTCTTCTTGATATGTCTCTAGGAAATGGAAATTATTTCTACCTAAAATGTCTGGTGTACACACACACACACCCCCCTCTGGAATTCTCTTCGGACCCCATCTTTGAACCCCAGCTGTTCTGGCCTCTCCGCTGTGTCCCCCATCACTGTCTGGCCTGGAAAGTCTCCAGGCAGTAAACTGGAGGAACCACAGGAAACCCTTCATTAGTTTCCCCTCTCAGGGATTTCTATCCTTTGCTGCCTGTCTGGTGTATGCGAAATCATTATTTCATATTTATTTTTCTAGTTTTTAAATTACCTTGGGAGGATAAATCTGTTCCTTGTTATTCCATCTTTTCCAGGCATGAAAATTCAAATACTAGGTTATACTGACGTGGTTCCATTGGGAATCCTGTAGCTATGAAAATCTCTGCATTTTAGCCCAGAGAGAAGATTCAGGTGGCCTGGGAGAGCAGAGGGCAGGGAGCCCAGCCCCCTGGGTTCTTTCCCAGCTAGGTCACCTGCGGCCCCAGTGACCTGAAGCAAAATCTGCCTCTCTGGGGTCTCACCTGTAAAAGGAAAGTAAACATCATTCCCGAGCTTCGTCAGGTGCATTGATGGTCAAATGGAACCCCACCTGCATAGGGACCATGTGAATGTTGTCATGATATGTGCTCCCTTGGGACTCCCAACTCCACAAATAAGCAAATTTAAGATGTAAATTTTTATATTTATTGATGAATTGTATGTTTTTCCATAAATTCCCAGCCTGAATTATCTGTCAAAATTTCCTATACGATTTCCTCTTAAAAATACAGGTGTGGTTTTAAATATTCAATGAGAGGATGATGTTGGTAATAATCTCTATGATGTGGAAAATCCCTGGAAGGACAACACACAGGGACAGGGAGGGCATGACAGCTGTGGCTCCAAGAGGAAACTAGAGTCAATGATTGGAACGGCCTGACTTATCACAGACAGACCTTTTCAATTTAAAAATTGTACCATTAAAAATACAAATGTGATACTTAAATACAATTTAGCTTAGTTTTTTTTTTTTTTTTTTTGCAGTACGCGGGCCTCTCGCTGTTGTGGCCTCTCCCGTTGCGGAGCACAGGCTCCGGATGCGCAGGCTCAGCGGCCATGGCTCACGGGCCCAGCCGCTCCGCGGCATGTGGGATCTTCCCGGACCGGGGCACGAACCCGTGTCCCCTGCATCGGCAGGCGGACTCTCAACCACTGCGCCACCAGGGAAGCCCTTAGCTTAGTATTTTTAAAGCCTGAAGCATCTTGAAGGATACTGAAACTGCAGACATCTTCCCTTCCTTGTTGCCAGCGCAGCCACAATCTGCCTCTGTGATTTCCGGGGTGTCTGCAAAGTCTTCTTGGTCCCCGACACTGTCCCTGACATCCTGACTGTGCCTAAATGCCCGGTTTAGACTTGGGGCTCTGTTGAGATCAAAGTGTCCCACGGGATAGATATAATTTTATGCCATAATCATTACTTTCCTATTAACATTAGCTTTAACAAAAGATTCATTCACTCACTAACTATCTACTGAGCATCTGCTCAGAACAAGGGGTTCTTTTCCAACAACCCACAGGGTAGCCAACGACTAGTTATTTCTCATGGGTCCAACAAATATAAACGTCTAAACCTGCAGGTTTTTCTTAAGTGTTCCAGGCTGTACTTATATGGGGTTTTGGGAAAACCGAACGGAGGCAGGTCTTCTTGGTGAGCTTTGTGAGTAGGGCAGGTGGGAAGGGCAGCTTCCTGCAGGGGAGCTCGTCCCCCGGCAACAGGGACCCTCGTGGGCAAAAGCTGCCTGAAGTGGCCCCCACCCGTCACGCTGCTCCCCTTTTTTGGCAGCGGGACCAGCGAGTCCCATGCAATTTTGCGTGCAAAGGGGTGGACAGGAGGGAGGGTGGAGAATCGCCCTTTGGAGGGGTGAAGCATCTTATAAAATGTGCGTCCAGGACCAAGGACAGCAGCCAAGAGGTCAGGAGCACCGTCCATAGAAGGAAGCAGTGCCAGCACGCACAGTAGACGACACAGATGGCGCTAGCGTGTGCTCAGAGCGAGGAGAGGCGCACGGGAAGCAAGAAGACGTGGCCTCCACCCCGTGCCCGAGTGCCCAGCACGCACAGTAGACGCCACAGATGGCGCTAGCGTGTGCTCAGAGCGAGGAGAGGCGCACGGGAAGCAAGAAGACGTGGCCTCCACCCCGTGCCCGAGTGCCCAGCACGCACTCTCGGCTCTGGGCTCCTGCAAGGAGGGATGTTTCAACAGCCTCACCCGAGGCCATGTCACGTCACGTGCTCTGTGAAATACTGCGTTCTCAGAGCTCGTGGTTGTCTAAAGCTGAAAAGACGTTTAGAATCCTGCCTGAACTCTTCACCAAACCTTGATTGTTATACTTATCGCTCCTCCAGGAAAGAAGAACTCAGACAATGATCAACATGTGAAACAATCGGTTCCGGACACAATCCTTCAAAACACTGGAAAATCTGCAGGTAAATGGGAACAACCGTTTGGCTCTAATAGGGATTCTCTTCCCTGGTGAGAAGGGACGTGAGGCGTCCACTCGAGGGCCCCGCATGCCCTGAGAGCAGCTCTGGAGGAGCAGGCGGCGCCGTCCCAGGGGCACCAGCGTGGGCGTGCAGGGGTCTCCTGGCCCACCACGTGCGCATTGCAGGAGTCCCGGGCCACCTGCGGGCGTCGCCTCCCTTCCCGCTGAGCCCAGAGAGGCCGTGCCTCTTTCCCAGGAAGAACAGGCAGTGAAGTGCACACGCATGTACAACATGCATGTAGACACACACACAGACGTGCACGCACACCCGATGCCACTGTGTCCTCGCGTTTGCCGTGCTGGGGAAATGCAAACTGGGTCTCTCTGGTGTGGGAGGTGAAGCCGTGCTCCAAGTGGGGTTTCCGACCTATAGTGCTTTCTTGGCGAGGCGACCAGAGCACAGCTTTCGGCAGGTTTTTTTTATGCAAACCCATTCGGACTGTGGGCAGGTTGTACCTCTGCCTGACTTGTGGAAAGAGTTCCTTAGGACAAAGTGGGGTGGTCCCATTTCTCCAGAAAGGCGGGTCTGGAGAAGGTCGTGAATCCTGCCTTAGAAACAACCATGGAGAAAGAACTTCTGTTCCGAGGTGCAGACCTGGCAATGGGTTGGTGCTGGTTCTAAAACCCCACTGCTTTTTATAAATTTATTTTTATTTATTTATTCTTGGCTGCGTTGGGTCTTTGTTGCTGTGCGCGGGCTTTCTCTAGTTGCGGCGAGCGGGGGCTACTCTTCGTTGCGGTGCACGGGCTTCTCATTGCGGTGGCTTCTCTTGTTGCGGAGCACGGGCTCTAGGCGCACGGGCTCAGTAGTTGTGGCACTTGGGCTCAGTAGTTGTGGCTCGCGGGCTCTAGAGCTCAGGCTCAGTAGTTGTGGTGCACGGGCTTAGTTGCTCCGCGGCATGTGGGATCCTCCCGGACCAGGGCTCAAACCCGTGTCCCCCGCACTGGCAGGCGGATTCCTAACCACTGCACCACCAGGGAAGCCTTGATACTTGGTTTTAACGACTATCACGTCTGGAAAAGATTCCTCACCAGGACACGTAGATCAGAATGAGAAGCGCATCACTGGCTGGACTTCTTCGTCGCGTTGGGGGTTAGTCCAACCTGTCGACCGGTTCTGCAGGGGATTTGGTTAAAGTCTGGGCAGTAAATCTCTGTGCTCCGTGACCCTCAGTTGCTGCTCCAGACCACTTAGAATGTGTTGCATTTTGACAACTCTAATAAATGGGCCCAACCAACCGAAACCCTCCGCTTGGAATACCTTAAAACAAGTTTAAAAGTGGATTCCCGGGGCTTCCCTGGTGGCGCAGTGGTTGAGAGTCCGCCTGCCGATGCCGGGGACACGGGTTCGTGCCCCGGTCCGGGAAGATCCCACATGCCGCGGAGCGGCTGGGCCCGTGAGCCATGGCCGCTGAGCCTGTGCGTCCGGAGCCTGTGCTCCGCAACGGGAGAGGCCACAACAGTGAGAGGCCCGCGTACCGCAAAAAAAAAAAAAAAGTGGATTCCCAAGTTTTTTAAGTGTTTAAGCCCAACTTACAAAAAAATAAGGGATACATATCGTTCTTCACAATAAAATCCCGTAACGATTACGTAACATTTCTGGATGTTCATTTTCAAAATGTTTTCTCTGCAGAACGGTCACACCGACAGGCACCCAGCTCAGCACGGGCGGCCGGGAGCCTGGCCAGAGCCGCGACAAAGATGCCCTCTTCCTCCCACACCTTCAGCCTGAACACCCGCGATCCAACAGCCCTCCCGGGACCCCCTCCCCCTCCAGCTGGAGACCCTTAGCCTCTGCGTCTTCCACCAGCAACGCGAGGACGCCGCCTCGTTATATAATGTTATATAATGCACATTTCTTTTGAAAAGTAGCTGCTTCCTCACTTGTCACTCGGGAGGTTCCCCTCGCGGCCGGCTGCGCGTCTGAACGCTGTTGGAAATGTTTGCTCAGTGGCCACTTCTCCTCAAGGGAAGACCTGAAAATTGGACATTCGTTCTTCAGTAAAATCGAACATCTGACTGTGCGAAGGCTCAGCCCTGAGGTTACAGGGCATCACAGAGGACTTTCAGGGCCTCTTCCCATCTCCTGGCAAAATACTGTGAAGATTCCACTACTTAAAGGATAAACTGACGCTTCTGCTTCCGCTTGGGCTGCGAAGGTCAAGCGGAAACGGGGGCAGCCCAGCTCCTTCCCAGGCAGGGCCGTCGCAGGGGCCCATGTGCTGTGATGTCCCGGGAAGGGGGGCAGCGAGGAGGGGGCACATGCGAGACGGTGCGAGGCCTGTGGTCCCGGAGGAGCCGTGCCCCGCAGACCCCCGCGGGGCAGCTGAGACGCAGGAAGAGCGGCCTGGAGACCCCAAGAGAAACGCTGGGCCCCTCACTCCCCTGGGGGCCGGCGTGTGGGGTCCTCTGTGCCCCTGCTGGGGACACGCAGGAAGCAGGCCCCCTCGCCCGCCGACCGCAGGGCGGAGGCTTGTCCGCGGGGACCCCTTCCCCCACGTACGGCTGGTGTCCCCGGCACACAGGCGGCATCGTGCCGCGCCCTCCGGCCGTGCTCTCAGGGTTCGGAAAGCTTTGCATTCCCGTGTTTCTAAGCGTCCCTCCTCCTACTCCGCAGCCCCAGGCTCTGACCCCTCCGGCCCCGTCAGGGGCTCCCCGCTTCCGCCTGTGGTGCCGGGGTCACTGGGGCCCCCAGGGCTGGAGCCTTGGGTGGACCACGTCAGGCTTCAGGATGCCCTCAAAGGGCCTGGCGCTCCCTTGAGGGGCCCAGGGGTCAGGCGCAGCTGCTCTGGGCGCCCAGCCTGGTGGGGTGACCCCAGCCAGCCCAGGCCTGCAGCCCGCAAAACAGAGCGGCCTTCCCCCAGCCCCACCCTTCACGTCAGGGCATCTAAGGGAAGGACCGCAGCTCTCCGCCAGGTAGGGTGGGCAGCACAGGCTGCAGGACAGGGCGGCCCGTCAGGTGTGGGCGGAGGCTGAGACAGGCCACCCCTGGTCCAAGCATCCCCGCGGGCAGCGGACCCGCAGGCCCTGCAACGACACGAGCCCAGCTTTGCGAGAGAGGGATGAGCTGAGGGCTGCTCTGATGGCAGAGGCTGGTGTGCACGTCCGGTGGGGACAGATGCAGGCTGTCGGGCTCTCTGGCGTCCCCCGGGGGGGACAGGGTTAGATTTCCGGTGGAAACCGGAGAACGTGTGAGAAAGCCAGTCGAAAGTGCTTGTCGGCAGCAGGAATCTGGGCTCCACGCAAGCTGCTATGCCATTTTCCTCGGCTGCATTTTTATTAAAACCTTAAACCGGAATAAAGGCAGAGAGATGCAAACTTATTTCTCTTCTTGCAGAGACACCTGGCAACACGTCCACAGAACAATACGCATGATCACTCAGTCAAACTTCCACACCAGTTGACTCAATTTTCTGGAAAGCAGAGGCATATGTTCAGCGCAGAGCCGTGTGTGATTCACGCCCCCCTGCGCCCCAAGCCCCCGCGGAGCTGGGCGAGGCCGGCGGGGAGGCTGCGGCGGCAGGGCCCTGGCCCCGAGCGCCTTCTCCAGGCAGGTGGCGGGATCTGGCCCAGGGTTCCCGGGGGCCCAGGTCCCAGTGCACAGTTTTAGCACCTGGCGGCCCGCTCTGGCCGGGCCTGGCGACCTCAGCCACCTCAGCCCCTGAACCTGGGTCACCCCGCAAAACCACAGCAATGGAAACACCTCTGGGGCGGCTGGAGGGGAGGGAAAGCGAAGCGCGGGCGCTGCCCGGGAGCCCCGGGGTCCGTCCCAGCCTTCCCGCCCCACACCCCTGCTGCCGCTGCGGTTTCTGTCGCGCTCCCCCCTCACGTGGCTGTGGTGCCTCGTGACCCAACTTGAGTGTGACCGTGGCTATTTGATCAAAGGGCTCTTTTCCCAACAAGTGGGATTTTCAGCTTGGCTGTGCCCTTCTGCCCTGCAAAGCCTGCGGGACGCATCCTCCCCAGTGACAGAGAATCACACGCTGGGAACTCTGCTGGCGACGTGGTCCAAGGCTAAGCCAGCAGGCGGGAGGGTGGCAGGTCCTTCGAGCCTGAGGACAGCCTTCGGCCTTCAGTCTCGGCAAGTGGCCTCCTGCGCGGGGGGAGGGCTGGGCCTGCGGGGGTCCGGGCAGGGGCTTCTCTCCACTGAGTGCACGGCCGCAGGCCCGCGGACCTCGTGCGCCGGGCCCTGCACGCAGCTCCCCAGCCGCGGCTACCTAAAGCTCAGAATGATTACCACCTTCTGGGTGAAACGGCGACCCTGCCCTCCCGGGGCCGCGCAGGGCACCTGCCTCCAGAGATGGCTCAGCCTGCAGTGGGCTCTCCCCTCCCCACCCCAGCACGGAGCCCCCCGCTCCCCGAAGCCGCTGCCGACTCTGGTTGGTGAGACCCTGCTCGGGGGTGACAGGCTGCCTGACCCTCCGCAGTCAGCGCCCCCATCTTCCAGGCCCACAGCCCCTCCTGAGTGAGCCCCTCGACCCGGCCCGGCCCGGGCTCCTGTCGGAAGCGACTCCACAACCCACGACTCAGCCTGATTACCTGATGGCTCCTAAGTCAAAGGGCATTTCTGTCCCCAAATCTAGAGTGGCGTTTTCTAGAGTGGCTTCTACTGAGGAGTCATCTCTGGAGAAACGCTTCAGATAAATTAAAAGCAGGCTCCAAGGTCAAAAAGCTTCGGGCAGTTTCTCCGGGAGATACACGATACATCGTCATTTCTGGGAAGCTCTGCAGCACAGAAACCTGCTTCAAAATTCTGACTGTATGAACTTTAAACTGAAGTTAAACGTACATCCTAGGAAGTTCCTACCTTCGCCCTGGGCCCATCTCTGCACAGCCAGCACCCCTGATGCCCCTTTTCTTCTACAGGGACTCTGCACCCAAAGGAATCGGACGTGGGTAAAAACTGAGAGGACGCATCACGCAAGCGGCGAGGGGGGCGTTCCCTCTGGATCTGCACCGGAAGTTGCACACGGTCTGATGTCTTGGTTTCACTGATTCAATAATTCCTGTACTGAAGCACGAACTCTGCCAACCCCCAGCCCCCGAGCCTGGCAAGCGAACTATGTCTCTTCATAGACAATCAGGAAAGAACCAACACATCGGAAAGATAATCGCTTTTAATTTTCTAAGTTTTCACTTACACAACATGATAAAGGCAGATTTATGCGACTTGATATGACATTTTTACAAAAAATGTCCCCCCAGCATCTGGGCAGTAGTATATAAATATTTACAATGAAAAAATAGGCAAGGAAAAAGGAAATCTTCATTGTTCAAGACAATTTCTTTCCAATGCTTCTCAGAATCTTGAAAATAAAATACTTCATTACCTTTCTTAGTCATCCATATTTACATGTTGATTCAGCTGATGGTTCAAGAAATCTAGGCGTAAGGATGTTTTGTCTACATCACTCCTGCTCTTTTTCTACGCTATTTTCCAAGTTATCTGAGAGTAAATTAAATATAAAAATGTAAACTTTGAAGGAAGAGAAAAAAAGAACACGTGTAAATGCACTGATAGAAAGGTCCTTACAGAGGTTAATATTTTACAACACTAAAAACCAAAATAAAATGCTCTCTATATTTCTTTAGTAGGGACATTTGGTTTCAATGTAATTTGATGACATTAACAAAAATTGCCTCTGAAGAGGATGCCAAGGAAACAGCAACGATGTTACCATCCTAACTGATGAATATCCATCACCCTAATTTTCTCTAAAAGAAACTGTGGTTTTTTTCAAAAAGTGACAAATATGAATTATATCACGGAGAGCTTAAAAGCCTCAACAAAGTGTGGTACCTTTTAAATATGAAGACTTTGAAAAATAAATTTGAATAGTGCAAGCCAGCCTATTTAACGTAGTGATATTACAAATATATTCAACTCCAACGTAGGAAAGCACGACTCTGCCGCCGCCCGACGCCAGGCTGTCGAGGTTGCCAGGATCGAGGGCAGCAGGCGGTCCCCGAGGATGCGATGCGAGCGTTTCCATGACGACGCCTCCAGCGGTACCTGCCGCCCTGAGGCAGGGCCGGGGCCTCACGTGTGGGAGCTGCGCCGGCCCCTGGCGCCCAGGGACACGCGGAGTCGCGGCTCCCGGGCGCGGTAATGCTCGTTGAAATCCAGCCTGAAGCTCAGGAAGCGCAGGCTCTCATCGGGGCTGGTCGTCAGCAACACCAGGAACTGCTGCACGATGCCCTGGAGAGACGCAGGGGACACACGCCCATCTCAGGTCCAGGAAGGAACTGCCCACACAACCACCCCGCCTTTAACCCCCTCCGGGGTTATTTCCACCAACACCCACCCTAGCGGTTGTCCCCGGGACCAGAGTTCACCCAGTCAAGGGCAGCCCCACGGGGAAGAGATGCCCATTTCCACAAATGCAAATTCACAACAGTAATTTCATGGAAAAGAACTAACCAACAGATTTTTCCTTTCTGTCCTTAAGTTCTACAAGAATGAGCAAAACAGCAAAGCAACTGGTGGGAAAACATCCTATTTTTAAAATTTTGAATAGATAACTTCAGTGTGACACTTTTCATCTTTCACATGAGTTATGAAAGAGTATTTAATCATACAGCCCTGATGGGAGGACAAATTGAGAACACCAGGAACAGACACGTGATGTAAACCATGGCTCGGGGCCCCGGTGCCTTTGGGGGTGTCGGGCTGCGGCTGCCCCCGAGGGCGGGCAGTGCGGCCACATCACCTCCTCATTGGGGGGTTTGCAAAGACGACGACAGGGTGTGAGAGACATTCACTCAACTTTAACAGAACGGAATTCCCAACTGCTTCAGTCCGGGCTGAGTCACTGAGGACACCTCCCATCCCTGCCAACCCCCCGCCCGTCTCACGTCAGCTGAGCGTCACCTGCTCAGGGGAAGCGCTCGGCAAAGCTCTGATCGGCAGAGAAAAGGTCACCGACACACCCTTGTCCATCCTTCCCGAACTCTCGAGGTGGACACTGCCCCCCACCCTTGCTTCTGGTGGAGCTCCTGGGAGCTGGGACGCGTGCAGACGCGTGTATGCGACACTAGTCACTTTACACTGAGCGAACACACTGCCTGCGTGCATGTGCGCGTGTCACCATCTCTCTGGGTAAGGAGGACTTGGGAGAAAGTCCCTAAGGAACCACGCTGCTCAAAACACCGCCAGGGCTTCTCACAAGCGTGAAACTGAAACATGCCGAAGAAGGACGCCTCCACCTGGACACATGAGGACATGCCTTCCCGCGGGGCCGGGCCCAGGGCCGCTCACAAGCAGCAAAGCACGGATGGCTGTTAAGACTCTATAGTGTTTCAGCCACCGACACAAGGAAGACAGCAAAGGACTTACGTGATCAAGAAAGGAAGTCTGAACGGCAGTGATTTACAAAGATCAAGGCTGTAATGTTAAGTAATGCTGGGATTACATTAAGATTACTTTTTAAAAACTGTATTAACTCTACCGGGAAAACATGTAACCACCACTGTCCTTTTAGAAATCAGCACTTGGACACATTTTAAGTTACTGAGTACTCCTCTGCAGCTGGGCAACCATCTTAACAGCACGAACGTAACCATGAGGCACCCATTTCTGAGAATTATGAACCCACACCACATATAGGACCTGGGTCAAGACAGCGCATCATCATCAAAACACCTGCCCAATAGATGTATTTTTGCATTGGACATAAACCAGTCATTACCACCATTTATGAAACGTGTTTTCAACAGAAAGGTAACAGGAGGCCAATGCCAAAGTGAGCCCACTTACAAAAGGGACAAACTTACCCCTTAGTTATGCAGAAGAGAAATTCAGAACTAAAAAGTATGAGGACCTTGGGAAGCAAACTAGATGCCTAGGGAACAGGGTCGTGGCGTTTCAGTCAGAATTCGGAACCAATGAATACATGGCACGGAAACATAAGTTTTCAAGGTCTGGGGTTCAACGCCTGATTTGTCTAATTAGTTACCAGAACTGAGGGGAAGAACTCTTCATAAAATCTTTTCATCTCTATTTCCAGCACTAACATCACCTTGAGAAACATGAAATCAGAAACCAGACCCTCAAGAGAGACAAAGCGGAGCAGAGCGTGTGGCCGCCGCCGCCCAGCAGCCTGAGGCCCGTCCCGCACGCTCCCCACACGCTCCCCGCACGCTCCCCGCCTGTCCGCAGAGGAGGGGGCCGCAGAGCCGCACCCACCAGAGCAGCCATGGGAAGGAAGGGCCACCAGAGGTCGGACAGCACTGAGGGCAAGACTCCCACCCAGCGGCAGAGGCTGGACCGGCTGGAACGACGCCCCTTCCGTCATCTGGCATCGAGCGTCAGTTACCGTGACGCGGGCGGCACCCTGTCGCTGGACACGCACCTGGTAGAAATGCGTCAGTATGCGCAGCTGCGAGCACAGCCTTGGTATCGACTCCTGGAACTCCCGGACCCTCTGGCTCTCCTGCTCTTCTTCTGCGGCCGTCACCCCCCACTGGCCCTGAGAGTGAGAGAGAAGCAGACGGGTTAGACTCCGGATGCAAGACGCTGGGGGGCGGGGCTGAGGTGCGTGTTAGTGGCGGGGCGCTGACTTCCACCCCTCTGTGCCGCTGGAAACGTCCATGGTCGTTTTCTGATGCCAAACTGCTCTCTAGCTTACTTTTTTCAATTAATAACATACCTTGGAAGTATTTTCCATCAACACACATGAGTACCGTAGAACTCCCTCACTGTTCTTAGTAATGTTCATCAGCCCCAGTGTTAACATTCTGTGACATCCCACAATTCAGAGATTCCTCACAGCTCACCAGTCTTCTGCTATTAGAAGCAATGCTGTAATAAACAGCCTGTATCTGTCCGTCATTTTGGACGTGTTTCAGTGCAGATACTTTACGTGTCTGTAAACTGAACCCGACGGTTCAAAGCACTGGCACCCTCACATGTTGCATTAACTCCTGACTTGAACGGGAACGGTTCTTACCGTTTCCCGTAGCCGTGATGCGTGTAAAAGACTGTTCTCGATCACTGGTGAAGCTGACTAGCTGCTTTCCAGCCAGCACACGCAGGAATTATCACAGGATCATTTCTTATCAATCAACATGGTAAATTACACGAATAGACCTCTTGAACCCCTGCATTCCTCAGATAAACCCCAGTCTTGGTGAATTATTCTCTCAATATTCTGTTAAATGTTTCCACTGTATTTTCTGTAAGACTTTTTCCATCAACACGCACAACCTAGGTCTGGTATAAAGATTCTCGCATCTGGTGTCAACTTCACAGAGCTTCCCAAGCAGGCTCTGGACACTTCCCTCCCTGTGACTTAACTGGCGCACGAGCACAGAGCTCTCCACGCCGCCGAGGTCCGGCCGCTCCCTTTCCTGTGGCAGAGCTGCTGATAAGCAACTTTGCTCCTTGCTGAGCCACTGCTCTGCCTAGAATTTGCCCTCTGTCCAGAGAAAGCCCTTCATCTCCCTCCCGTGTGCAGGCTGACTTCACGGGTCCGAGCCAGACAGCAGGCGGCATTTCCGCACCGCCTCGGTGTGTCTGTCTTCCCCCCACGGCCTCCCAGGAGGTGCCCGGCTTGTTCTGCTCCCCCTGGGCCGGGGACGCCCTCCGTCCACGCTCACCCTCATCTCACCGGGGCCCACCTCCTGCTGCCCGGCCACCTCTGGGTTTCGCTGCTTCCCCAGCGGCTTCAGCGGGCGTCTGGGTGGCTCTCTCCCCGTTTATTTCCGTCGGCATGAGGGTTGCGCATTTTCAGAATCGCGTCCTGGGGCTCCGCGGCCTGAGAGACACAGGCCACCTCTAGCGCCCCTCCGGCCCTCCCTCCGTGGCGGGACCTCACCGCAACCCCATCTTCCATCACAAGCTGGCCCTGTCCTCTCTACTGCCTTGTGATCTCGACGGCAAGCTGCTTCCCTCTGGACAACTTCAGTGCCCGGTGCGTCGTCCGTCCTTTCCACTCTGTCCTGTCTCTTCTGTCTCAGAACCTCCCGACCAAGCAGGTCTGCCCAGACGGCGAGCAGGTGACGGGTCCAGAGGGCAGCCCCAGCCCAGAGGTTACCCAGAGGCCTCTCCTTTCATGCGGTGGGCTCAGCCCCGCTGCCTCTGTTGACAGGACAGACACGCCTGGTCTCACCGTCATCTCACCAGCGAGACGCTTTCCGGTCTCCCTGACGGTGGTCGTCTTTTACCACGTGGTCTGTGTTTCTTCTGACAACCAGGGGCTTCTAAGTCTGTTCAGCGGCTGCCTTTAAAAGGACAGCTTCACACAGTGGGCCGTCCCTGTGCTCTATTTCTTCAGACAGCGTTAACCAGCCTGAGCGTGAACGATGAGCACCCCTTCTTGCGGCCTGATTTTAGGAGACATTATTTCCATGTCCGTATCTTTTAATGTATGTACACCTGTTTTACTTACTTCATGAGCTTTAAAAAATACCTCTTGATGCTGGGTTTTAAAAGATGAAGTAATTACTAAACTTATATTACTTTCTATCCTTTCCCTGCCACCTTTTGTCTTTTCGAACACAATTTTTAAATATTCTGTTTTACTGTAGTACATACATATAAAAAAGCACAAGAACTCTAAGTGGATAGCATGATGCAGTGTCACAATGTGGTATACGCGTCACAGCTGGGCCGACATGCACGTTCACGTCAGCAGCACAGCGGCTGCGTCCAAACACTTTGTCTTGTACTTGCAGCCAGGTAACGATTTTACATAGTTAAATTCAATTTTGTTTTATAAATAAAAGCTATTGCTAATAATTAAAAGCAAAAATGAAACCAATTAATCTAACTGGGTACTGAGCCGGTGGCAAAACCTTACGGGAATAGCTATTTCAGGGAGGCCACCTTGCAGGAGCCAACACGTGGCTGGGAAATCGCATGGCTGCTGCACTGTGGGGGGAGGGTCAAGATGCCTGTTCTGAGAGAGTGGTGTGTACAGGTGTGTACAGGTGTGTACAGGTGTGTGGGGGGCAGGTGGAGTCAGAGAACAAAGAGCTGGGTGAGCTCCTGCTAGAAAACAAGATTTCCAATTGTGAGACAG
The DNA here is from genome assembly GCF_949987515.2 of Delphinus delphis. Taxonomy (NCBI): domain Eukaryota; kingdom Metazoa; phylum Chordata; class Mammalia; order Artiodactyla; family Delphinidae; genus Delphinus; species Delphinus delphis. The sequence goes on from NC_082700.1 coordinate 77,332,705, forward strand.
AAAAAAGAAGAAAGAAAAGGACTTTAGCCCTAAATTTGAATTGAACATATTATCACACACGGTTTTGAGAAGTGGGAAGAAAGCAGAAAACTGAGGGCAGGGACTGAAGGAGGAAGAGGCGCCCGGGAGCCCTTGCCCAGCAGCAGCAGTGCAGATCGCTGCGGCAGGGGCGGGCAGAGGCCCCCGACCAGGCGCCCTGGGCCCTCCGAGCCGTCCTGCACAGCCCCTCCAGCCTGCGGGGGCCTCAGGTCTGATGACAGTGCGCAGATCACCCTGCCTCGCGAACGTTAACCACTCCTCGGGTACGCTCGCAGCTCTCGCCTCTCCCGCGTATCCCGAGCACGTCTGAACAAACACGCTGAATAACCTGCCTTATCAGGCAGATCTGCTCCGAGGCGCTGACAGGCAACAGTCTGGGGAGTGAGCCTGGGCGCCCCCAGAGCGCAGACTCCCAGCTCAGCGATTCCCCAGAAGGGCAGAGCTCTGGGCAAGTGGGCAGTTTGAGAAACCACGGCCATGGCGGGATTCACTGGACACTTAACAGCTGACATACACCAGCACATGAAAGTAAGGAGCTCCAGGGGAGTCTGTTTGTTTATTATCACTCCCGTTCTACAAACCAGGAAACTGGTCTCAGAGAGGTCAAGTCAGCAAAAGCACAAAGCTGGTGACGGGGTCGTGGGCCTTCAGTCCGCCTGGTGCGCAGGCTTCCTGGGCGGGCCCGGCCGGGAGGCCCCGGGGGCAGGGGGTCGCCAACTCTGACATTTCAGCCACAAACCCCTGCTCCCGGCAATGCAAACAAAGTGAGCAGTACACCCATCCCTAGAACACCCTGAAGGCACGACACGCACACGATGCGCTGTGTCCCTTCCAAGTTAACGATCCTCTAACGCAGACTGTAAGGGAATACTCAAAAATAAAACTAATCCAACCGCATCAACTGAGCAGTCTGTCACCACCCCAAGAATAAGCATCTTGAAAAAGTGAAAGACTGTACAGATTATATCCAATACAAGACATCCCATAAAGACTCAAACTCATTCAATAAATCTTTGTACTTCAAGGTCATGAAGGACATGAACCACTCAGTAAGGTGACTGAAAATAGCCAACGTGCACAAACCCGGTTCCCACGGGTACACATGTGCCCGCCAGCTCCACATGAGAGCGACGCAGAGTCAGGCACCACCCAGCGGAGACACCGACGCAGACGAACGTCTCGACACTTGACTGAGGAACGCTGGCAAGAGACCAGAGCTTCCCGTGAACTCTGCCCTCCCTGATTTTGAAAGCTGAGGACAGTGACGGTGCCCACTCCCTGTAAAAGAGTCCAGAGCCGCTCAGGACCCCAGCTGGACGCGGCTACGACCACAGCCTCAGCGACATTTCAGCGGCAGAGTCTGCTGCACTGGGAATCACTGCGGCAACAGCTCACCGTCTAAGCGGATGAGCCCAAGCCCACCAGCACCAGAACCATACCTCGGCTCCACGCTGCTGCTTCTTCTCCTCGAACTGCAGGCGCCTCTGCAGCTCCTCCAGGGCGGCTCTGTAGATGGCATCTTGAGTGTTCTGAAGCTCGATGATTTGATCAAACACGGCCCTCAGCTGGTTTAAAAGTGCCTGGGGAGAGAGGACAAGTTTTTTCTTTTCATGAACAGAGCCCCCAACACGCTTATTACTAAGTTTTTCAAATAAAATATTGACACTTAGTGAAATTCTCAAGGCGCTGTTTAGCTGTTCATTCATGCATCAGCAGACACTGACTGAACGCCCGGTCCTGGCAAATACGCGAATTCTGAATCTCCATAGCAACAGCAAGCAGTCAGAGCCCAGGCTCTCGCTGAATCACCTCCCATCCTCACTGAGACCCGGCAACCCAAGGTGCTGCCCGACTCCACGGTGTGGAGCGCGCAGCTGCGCCCGCAGCGGGACTGCTCGAGGATCAGAAAGCGAGGGGAAGGGATGGAAACACTTTTTTTTTGTTTCTGGTGGCACATACCAAAACCAGACATGGAGAATATGAGAGAGGAAATTCTTGGAAAAGTATAAAAAACAAATCCTGCAAGGTTTTTTAGAAAAAGGTATCATGCTTTACACCAGGAATGAAAGGATGGTTTTAAACCAAGGGCGACAGTGCGTCTCCCTAATTCACAGGGTTCCTCAGGGCACACACCTACCGCAGGTCATGCATTCTCTCTCCAGTGCGGCACGGAAAGGAGACCACAGCAGTCTTGTATGTACACCAAACGATATCCACGCACCATACACATCCTAACCCAAGGCTGTACGGCGAGCACCACGACACCGGCGGAGGGGAAGGGGCAGGGGGCTGAAAGGTAACATGAGAGCCAACACCCACGGGGTCTTTCGTGGACAGCAAGCAGTGCGCTCGGCTCAGAGCTGCCTGTTCCTGGTGGGGCCTCAGCCGTAACACAAAATCAAAACAAAAGCTGGAGACGACTTTTTAACAAGGATTTATTTCCTCTAGTTTGTTTCTTTATTGTAGTCAAATAAAAATTGACTATTTTTGGAGCTGGAGTGACTTACTGCTGTTTACTCCAAGCTAAGAGTGCAACATGTGCTTCTGTTGTCAGCAATCTGTTCAGACAGGGCGGCGACGGAAGTGCCTTCTGTGCTGACACCGGTTTGCGACAATTTACAGTGTGACTCAGGATTTCTCTCAAGAATGCACAAGCAGAAATTACGGAAATGTATACACACACCTGTCACAACCTCCAACTTCAAAATTACGTGTATCAAACAGCCTTGTTTTTCTTACTAAGTGACGTACGAAAAATACATTTAATTTATGTCAATAACAGACTGCCTTAATTTGTTTTATATATTGGGTTTCTTAAAAAACAAAAAACCCTCTAGTGATTACTTTAAATAAACCATCAAATTAAAAGTAAAACCCTCAGCAGACGGACCATTTCAGAAAAGATCATTAAGGCCTTCAGCAAACGACTCCTTCCATGAATTTAGCCAGGACCAACTCACACGTAAACATCTACTATCATGAGAAAATCACGTTACAGGCGAAAATATTTTCTCGCTTGGATTCTGTTCATCCCCGTAGACATCTTTAGCAGTGAGCAGCGTGGCCTCTAGCTGTTTACAATGGAACTTCCACATGTGCAAACGGGCAGAGACACCGCCACTGGCAGGTGCGTGTGCTCCTGATTCGCCAGCTTGGGGACAACCCCCAGCCCTTCACACGTTTTCTAAAAAGCGTTAGATCTAACGATCGTAAATCTCCCTGCAAAACACACACACACACACGATGACTTTTAATTGTTTAACAACAGTAGCAGCTCACATGTGCCAGGCACTATGGCGACGGCTTACGAGCAGCACGCAGTTTAATTCTCACAAATGTAGGGAAGAGAGAGGGGTGTCGTGCTCTTTCAAAACACGGGAACGCCGGGGTCAAAAGCTGAGAAGTAGGACGGAGCCTTAGGTCCACCTGCCCGCAGTGCCCCGCACTGTGCGAGTGGACAAGGACATGGTGGCAGCGAATGCCCGCAGCCCATCAGGTCGGGCCCTGGACACTCATCTACCTGGACTGAACATGAGCGTGTCAGCAGGCAGACCCCTGACAGGACCTGCCCACAGCGCCAGCCTGATACAGACGAGGTGCAGTGATCGAGGCTGAAAGCCCAGAGGTGTGCGCTTCCTAAGTTCTCCTTACGCTCCAAGTATTTTAAATTACTCCTGTGCCACTGTTTCAATATATTTATAGAACATTCTATATAGAAGCATCTTTGATCTGAAGCATCTATAAAGAAGCACACATGATCAATAATTCTCTAATAATGAAATCTGGCATATCAAAATACCTGTTTTCCCAGCCATGGATGGCTAACCAGATATACTAAAGAAATCAGACAAGTATAGCTGATTCACTTTGTTATACAGCAGAAACTAACATACCATTGTAAAGCAATTATACTCCAATAAAGATGTTATAAAAAATGATTAAAAAACAGCACTAAGATACAATTTCTCAGCTATCTATCACACTGGCAAAAATTTAAAAGTATGACAACATGTTCTGTTGGCGAGGCTGCAGGAAAACGGACTCTCACGCACCTGCTGCTGGGAGTGCAAACGCACACACGCTTCCGGCAAATATCTACTAAAGCGTCTACTAAAAAAGAAATCAGACGAAACAGCGTGTTCCCACAGAAGGACCCCTGCAGCGGGTGGAGGTTTAGTGGGAAGCAGCCCTCTGCAATCCTGAAATGTCTTTAAAGTCGCACACTTAACGTCAAAAATGTACTTGAAATTTTGCTTCCTACTTCACATTTGCCTCAAGTGAAAGCAAAGTGTTCCTTATTTTCCCAGATCTCTGAATAAAATCTAAGCTCCGGGAAGACTTGCCACATGGAACATGCAACTTTCAGCAGGGCCTACAGGAAGGAGTGTCAGCAAACAAGCAGGGGTTTATCCAGACAGCCTGTCCTGACTCTGCCGCCAGAGGCTCCGGAAGGCCTGGCCTCCGCCCACACCCCCTGAACTGAGGGATGGGCTCTGAATGCTTGTTCTCGCACTGCCATCCCTCAGGACGACTCCCCCCTGAGCAGCACGCGAGGACATCGCTGCCACCCCAGGAGGTGGATGGGCGCCCCCAGTCTTCATCCTTTCATGCCCAGTTCAAGGCACGTCCTCACCCGAGCACTACTGCTCCAACACTGAGGGGAAACATCACACTAACAGCAAGACTGTCCCGGCTACCAGGGCTGTGGCCGCACCAGGGGACGAGCCCAAGGGAAGGACTGGCTGACCGTCTGTTCTCGTCTTACCCTGGAGTCGGCATCCAGCAGACAGCGGGAGATGACGGTGTCCAGGAAGGCCTCGTGCGCGGCGATGATGTGGTCCAGGTCCTGGGCCTGCTGCACTTTGTTCCAAAGTTCGTCCCAAGAGCACTCAAGCACCTGTAAATGACGAGAGCCTGAGGGAGGCGCTGACGCCACGCTGGCGCAGCACCTTCTACGAAGCACAGCACGACGGCCTGAGACAAGATGATCTCAACCAGAATCGAGGGCTGATTCGAACGTACCTCAAATGTAATGTAATACTGCATCTGATGGATGAAATGGACCATCTCGGAAGCCAGAATGTGACAGTGGTGCAGCACCCCAGAGAATTCTGCAAGAGAGCCGGACACCGCCGTCGGACACCAGCACAGCCTGCCCTCCTGCACCTGCAAGCTGTCTTCCCCCAAACCCCCTCACTTTCACTCTCGACCCCTAAAGCAGGAACCCGCCTTTCCAGAGTCCATCTCTGTGCTATGTAAACACGTACTTAGCCACCCAATCACGCAGTGACAGATTACTTTACGGAATATAAGGATCTAACAAGAAATGGCATAAAATGAAATAACTGTATTTGAAAAGTAGAGAAATTCTGTTTTACAATGACGCAACATCTTGAATAAATATAAGCGCAATTGTATGGTTTCTTCACAGTCAGTCAGTCTGCCTACTGTGTGTGAGACTTTTACTATCCCCTAGCTATTTGGCGACAAAAATGGCATTTCCTTAAGTACAGAATGTGACCTTGTCACCTGAGAGAAGCATGAACTTGGAGGGGGTGGGCAGGGCCCAGACTCCACTCCTGTTCTTTGTGAGATTATAAAACCAGGAAAAGGCTGGAGGGTCACCAGGGAGCAGCATTCTCTGCTTGGACTTTTCATTTTTGTTCAGAGACTCTGCTGGACTATTATGGGATACTACTGTCCCTGAAGGCTCCATTGGGGGAATGACTTTAATATGGGTCAGACTGGACATATTTCTGTTACCGCTCCAAGGGCCTTCAATTAGCTACCTGGATAACTCACTTGTCGCATGCGGTGATCTGAGAAATCATTCTTGTCCCTTCCTCAAGGAGTAATGACGGAGCGACGTATAAACAGGTGTGAAAAAAACAACAGTGTGCTGTATACTTGAAAAACTACTGCCTTCTACAAGCTGAGGACTAAGAGACACTTGTGGGGATTCTGGCTTGTCTAACAGGCCCTCCTCGGCCAGGGAAGAAACAGCACGGCCACCTCAGAAGATCGGCACAGGCTCCAAAGCCTGCCGTCCCCCGTACCATCAGGAATCTGCAATCCATAATATGGTAAACATTCTTCTGAAAGACAGCTATAAGCTTCCTATTTCATTTGTAAATCCAGAGTGAAGGATGTACTTTTCCTACTAAAACCGAGGGCTAAGACTTCTAGTCTAGCACTCAAAGTCTATTTAACTAAAATGACTTTTCAATGTAAAAAGGCATAAGAACATGCTGTTTTAAGCCATATTCATCTGCATTATGGTTTAGGTAAGCTTCTCAGAGAAGTAACACCAGTGTGCAACTCCATCTGGGGTTTAACCAGAGCTGGAACGGCGTGCTGTCCCCCTCCCCGACGCCAGGCAGTCCCCCTGGAGAGCCGTCCGTGTACATTCAAACATCCCACAGGCATGCGGGAGCGTGCCAGTCCGATTCTCCAGATCTTTCTCGGTGTGATGGGATTTCTTCGTAGAGCGGCAAAGTTCCATGAAACGCTCTGTGATACGAAACAGTCTAGAAACCCCGTGTGGAAGGGTCTGTTTCTTTACTGTTCTTCATGTCATCACAGACCTCGGGTGGAACTTTCCCGGAAGCCCAGCGTCTCTGAGGCCTCGTCCAGCACAACCTCACCACTTCCGAGGGCACGGCTCTGCCCGCACTCACAGCAAACGGGGCAGCCTGTTTCCCAGCCTCGTGAGACGGGTCTGCAGTTTACACTAACCCAGCCTGACATTTTCCCACCAAAGAAAGTTTAAGATCGCAGGCAGAACGGTAGGTCTCATCCCGGCTCCCGGCGGATGATGTGAGAACGCTGAGCGCTGCCCGGGGGCCTGGGTCAGTGCAGAGGCAAGAGCACATCTGCGGCCACTTGCCAGCCTCCGGCTCCAGGACAATCTTCCACACATCAGGGAAGAAGTGCGACTCCAGGTTTCACTGCTCTGTGCAGTCTGGGTCTCCTCTAACTATCACCTAAGCTGAAGTCTTTTCCTCCTGCCCAGATCTGTCTTGGGCTGCAGATCCATTTACCCTTAAAAACATCTCACACAGGTGAGCCTGACCTGGCAGCCCAGCCCCGCTCCTCCCACAGTGCCCGGAAGCAGAGGCCCAGGGGTCCACCCTGGCCATACCTCCCACCCCACGGCTCTCAACCCCGAGGCTGCAGGCTCCCCGGGCTGCGTAACGCTTGCACACTGTCATGGTGGGCCAGTCTGCTGGCCTCCAAGCTCAGCCCTCGGGGCGGAGCCTCCCTGGCCCCTGCTGCACTGAAGTCACACCGGCTCAGTGGGCCTCGAGGCCCTTGCACCTGGCCCAGCCCCCCTTCTGAACATGCTCTTCTGCCGGCCCCCGGCCCTCCCCCACTCCCCACTCTTCCCGTCTAACGCACTCACCTCCAGATGCCAGCCCAGGTGCCCCTCCGTCCTATGACACCACCTGGTGGGGGTCTCCCTCCCGTACTCCCACAGCACCTGGTCTTCCCCACTTCAAACGACAATCAAAGCACTCTAAGTGCCTGCTGACACGTCCAGCTTGCCTGCGAGACAAGATGCTTCCTGACCACAGGGACCTTTCTGTCACATCCACCACTGGATACCAAGAACGGGCAGCACCGAGTAGGCCAATCATTATTTACTGAATGAATCATTTCGATCCTCAAACTTTAAGGAGACAATCTGCATCATCTATGTCTTGACTATTTCACTCACATCCTTTTCAAAAGGTTTCCGTGACCAAAGGCAAATTTGGCAACAATGGTAAAATGAGTGTTATTTTCTTCATAGTCTTCAAGTACTACCAAATGTATTTTCACTCTAGAAAAATTATCTGTTCTCCAGTCTGAAGGGAGCACGGAGGACAGCACCTTTAATGCACCCTCCTCCCAAGATAAAGCCTCTGAGAGTGAAGGGGCCCGAGGGCACTGCCTCCTGAAAAGGGATCTGGTGAAATAACCCACGCGGTAAAGCCTGCAACCCCTCTACCACCACAGTGCTTCCCTTCCCCACGGGAGAGAGCAAGCGCTCTGAGCTGACGGATTCGGAACTGCTCACTGCCCAGGTAAGGCTCTAACGACTATGAACCCAACTGATACGGAGACTGAATTCACAGGGTATACTTTGGTCCTTTAACTCCTAAAAAATACAACTTACACCTGAAACAGCCCTTGAATCTCTTTACCCAGAACCTTGAAAATACACTTAAAACATACTTAAAATAGAAGTACTTGTGTTTTTATAATTGAACCACAAATAACCATATAATTCTAAAACTTCCAAAAGCAAAGCAACATTCACCCGAGGTCCAATAAATACATAAATACAGCACCTCTCCCGCTGGACCAGCGCGGCGGCAGACGGCTTTACACACACCAAGAATGACCGTCTCCCCTCCGGCAGACTCAGGTGTGAGACGTTAGACCTGTCTGCAATCCTCTACTGCCCCTCAAGGCTGCGGGAGGGACTTCTGGGCTTTAAAATACACCAGCAGCTCTCACGGGCTTGACCCGTGTGGTGTGGACATCTTTCCCAGAAGCTTCTGCCCAACTGGAGATGCACTGGAAATAGCCTTGAGTGTTGTTAAAAATTACAAAAGTTTCTTTCCAAAAAATACCCTAAAACAATTTATTCACAATTTCAAAATCACCTCCTTCAACTTTTATCTACAGCTGAAGGGATGATATTTAAAAGTGACTTCACCAAATTACCCATGAGATTCATTTCTCAAGGCTATGGAGTCAAAGGACGTTGGTAAGACCCTGGGTCTTTCCTGTCTCCTGGGTACAAGACCTCTGGTCACCGGTCAGGGCCTCCTGCAGACACCGTCTGGCGTCCTCTGTCTACCAGGCAAGTGTGAGGACACCTGTCCACGTGGGGCTCCCCGAGGGATACTGGGCTGAGCGCTGCACAGATTCCATCCTGGCAACCCTTGAAGGCAAGTGCTGCCAGCCAGCCCCGACCCAGACGAAGCCTCTGAGGCAGAAGACTAAGAACCAGCCCGAGGCCACAGCCCAGAATCCGGGCAGAGCGCTAACCACTCAACCTAGCAGTCTGGCAAACAAGAAGAGAACACGTCACAGGCGTGTAATCACTGAGGACTACCTACTCACCCACGTGGACAGAAACGACAGACACAAAAAGGAACTTTCAAAGAGAAAAACATCTACTCATCTTTGGGCCACCGTTCCACTAAGTCTAGAACGCCAACTGTAAGATGAATCATTATCATATCAATCACCAAGAAAGGAAAACAAGTCCCGTGCCATCAGGGCAGCCGACCACTTCCCCTACCTCCTCCTCCTTCACTTTTATTTCCAACGAGGACCAAAACGGAGACTATTTTAACACCATTCTTTGGGGAGGGGAAGCTCCATGCACTCCCTGCCCCCAGGACACAAAGGCTGAGAAAGAGGCAGGAAGCTCATTTCCCTGTAGTTCTGTATTTGTCTATTTCATCTGTTAAATGTTATCTGAAATACACATTTAGTTGCCACTAATAGCAACAGTTTTTAGATTAACTGAATCTAACAAAAGAACTTCCATTTCTTTTTAAAGGAAAAAAATCTTTAAACCATTTCAGATCAATAATCTTTTCTGTCTAGCTAAATGGCAAATATATATAAAATGGGTTTAATCGGCTTGGCATACCATTATCAAACTCTCTTGCTCTGAGCAAATCATTTTCAGGTGTAACTATTTACTCCAAACAACTTATTTTGATGAATATTATTAAAATTATATCTGGGATGATGATCATGGATACTGTGCACATGACCAAACACACACGTGCATATGTAAAGGACTCCACGGGCTGCTTTCAGAAGCATTTTCTGGAATCTTCCTGTATTTTTGCCTCAGATTTATGGTTGGTGGGAAATTCCTAAATCTGCTGTGTTAAAAAGACTAACTACCTGGTTGATCTCTGTTCATCAAGTTGCCTGGCCGTTAATAACTAAAACACTTCCTTATAAGTTAAAGGCAAGAACGCTGCACTCCAACAGAAACATGGGCAAAAAAACAATTTCCTGAAAAAACAAACACAAATGACAAAAAAAAAGAAAGAAAGGAAAGTGTTTACATTCAAAGATAATTTAAAAAGCATTAAAAGGAATTAAAATGAACTTCCAGGGAATTCCCTGGTGGTCCAGTGGGGAAACTCCCTGGTGGTCCAGTGGTTAGGACTCCACGCTTCCACTGCAGGGGGCATGGGTTCGATCCCTCCTCAGAGAACTTAGATCTCGCATGCCATGGGGTGTGGCCAAAAAAATTTTTTTAATTCATACAAAACAAATAAATAAAATGAACTTCCATTTTCACCTATCAAACTGACAGTTTGTTTGAACATAATATCCAACAACTATCAACCAGTGACAGCTGTGCTTACGGGGATGTAAATTAAATTGGTACGAACTTTTCAGGTACAAACTTTCCTGAAAAGTAATCTGACAATATGTACCAACAGAGTCAAAATATAAACACTAACAAATAAAAGTATGAGTAAATGCACAGTAAACCTAAGATTCGTATCTGTTAAGCCAGCAATTCCATTTCCAATTCACCTATTCTAAAGAAATAGCCAGAGGCATATAAATATATATTTACACAAAGCTTATGGCATTATTTATATTAGTGGAAAAATAGTAAAAAAAAAAAAAAACTATATGCCCAACCGAAGAGGAAAGATAAAATGATATGTCCACAGGAGGCAATATTATGCTATTAAAAATATGTTAGAAGAAGTTTTAATGACAAGGGAAAAGGCTCAGTGAAAGAAGCTGAAACTGAACACGATACAATAGGATCAAGTTATGTTAAAATTACACAGAAAACTGATCAAATAAATGCATTAGTTATCTTCAAGTAGAAAACAAAACTCATTGCTGACTATTCAAAATAAGAGAAAAGCCAATTTGCATAGACACTGCTGATATCCAAATCAGAAAAACGTATCAGAACCAGCTAATACTTGGATCTGTTACAGAGCTCAGATTTCCCACAGCTAAAAATAATACAGTTGTTGGGCTTCCCTGGTGGCGCAGTGGTTGAAAATCTGCCTGCCAATGCAGGGGACACGGGTTCGACCCCTGGTCTTGGAAGATCCCAAATGCCGCGGAGCAACTAAGCCGGTGAGCCACAACTACTGAGCCTGCGCGTCTGGAGCCTGTGCTCCACAACAGAAGAGGCCGTGACAGTGAGAGGCCCGCACACTGCAATGAAGAGTGGTCCCCGCTCACCGCAACTGGAGAAAGCCCTCGCACAGAAACGAAGACCCAACACAGCCAAAAATAAATAACTAAATTTATATTAAAATAATAATAATAATACAGTTGTTTATTTCGAAAGGAGAAGAGTGATACAATGACAAATATCTGCACTGTGCTGAAATGATCTCGATCAGACACTGAGGAATATGAGACCCCTGTGCTCGCAGGGAAGGAGCGAGGGCAGGCCCAGTGGACACCTGGCAGGTGCACCGACCGTGTGACTTCCAACCGCGTGACTTCCGGGGAGGGCGGCAGAGGCAGAGCCAGGAGCCAGCACCTCCGCCCTCATCGACTAGAAAATGGACGCTGAAGGCATATTTACCGTCCACAACCACGAGAGGGTTTCAAAGAAAACGCCCCCTCTTGAGTCCTTCTCAGCTACTTCAGAGGGACCCTACCATTAATCGTCTCGAAGTGAGTCCGGAGGAAGCTCGGCCAGGAGCCTAAGAGCATCACGACCACTCGCCGAGTCCCGCCGGGAAGACAGAAAGCCTGGACGCCAGTAAAGCTGTGATTCCGCGTGTTACCACGTGGACAGGTACCCACCAGCCCCCAGCTTCTGGGGTGTCACAGTTCTGGAACTCTGGGAGCTGCCCAGGGAGGAGGCTCGACCTAGTAAACAAGCAGAGCTCATGCAGCCTTTCTGCAAACAACTGCTCCTCTTTTAGGAACTGCTTTCACCAAAGGATTAACAGTATGACCGTGTGGTTCTTCTCTGGAGACGTAATTTGTTGAAATACTTTCTCAAACGTTTTGACCAAATCACTTCCAATATAAAGATTTCAAAATTATTCATAATTCAAGTCACTCAATATTTATAACATTAAAATGAACTTGGGGCTTCCCTGGTGGCGCAGTGGTTGAGAGTCCGCCTGCCGACACAGGGGACATGGGTTCGTGCCCCGGTCTGGGAAGATCCCTCATGCCGCGGAGCGACTGGGCCCGTGAGCCATGGCCGCTGGGCCTGCGTGTCCAGAGCCTGTGCTCCGCAACGGGAGAGGCCACAACAGTGAGAGGCCCGCGTACCACAAAAAAAACAAAAACAAACAAAAACAAACAAAAAAATGAACTTGACTACATGACATGAGAGTTTTATTATAGCTTTTAACTGTAAAATATTGTAAAATCTTCCCATGTCCTGGTTTATGAACCAAAACAATATTAAAGCAATTCCCAAACAGACTTTAATTAAAACACTTAGTGAATTTTAAATGAGCCAGTGATTTATTAAACAGCTTTCTTTCCTTAAAGATTATTTTTTTAAAAAAAATTAAAGCACATATATGAACACTACATGATTCTAAAAGAAACTTCAATGTCTAAACAAACCTAACTTGACTCAATTTCTTTTCCTGATTTGCACTGAAGTCAAGATAAGCATATTACAAATGAGCCTCTTCACAAAAGACAAATCCAAAAGCACAAGAAACCACTTTTCAATTACGTTAAGAACACTTTTGTTTTTGCGAAGCTGCTAGAAACCAGGGGCCAGGCGGGGACACGCCCTCTGCCGGGGTTTACCTGGCATATTTCTCAGGAGCTTGGCGTTGCACATGTGCCCCTTCCGGATGTCAGTGAGGATGTACTCCATCCGCTTGGCCCTCCAAAGGAAGTTAAACACTCTCAGGTAGTGGCTCATACACTCTCGAGTGAACACCTGGAAAGAACAGAACACAGGCTGACAGGATCCTGTGAGGTGAGGGTCCTCCCAGGGCAGGGCTCAGTCTTTTGTTTTTTTTCCTTAAACAAAAAGCCAGACAACACACAACCAACTCTAACACATTCTAAGTAGTATGTAAGCAACCATCACAGCACACTTTAGGAAAGTGTCATCACACAGCAACCACGCTGATCGTTTATGTGTCAGAGCACATTCAATGGACCTGATGTACAAAAGTTCAGTGTGGCCGAAATTCCTTACAACTATGACCTGTCTTGAGGGGGGACATTCACATCCCACTGCATTCACACAGGGAAACAGCACCCACAGGACGTGGTCCCTCAGTCCATCACTTACTACAGAATAAAGTTCGGAGGAACATTCAACAAATAACCTCCTGACACCTCATGTAACACCCTGGAGACCAAGGGTAGAAATACATGGATCTTATCCTGCCCACTGTCAAAATGACATCTGTCCTTCCAAATCCTTCTTCACAGAATTTGTAAGAATCTAAAATAATGCTGTGTTATAGAAGACGTAACTATGTAACTAAGATATGTACCCATTCTAATTAAATTCTATACAAAAAATGACAATCTCAATGAGAATAGAAAGGAAATAGATTAATATGGTAAATTAAACAGGGAAAAATCAGGAAATCCATTTGCTTCTAAAATCTGATTCTAAAACCATAAATTTTTAAATAAAACAGCCCTTTTTATCTTTCTAGTAACTTCTGTATCCAACTGCACAGAATTTAATGTGATAGTTAAAAATTATTTCAATTTCTAACGCTAGTCTGATTATCTGCAGCTGTATAATAAAATGGTTACAGGTACAGCCACTCCACTGAGAACATGCCAACCCAGGACATATGCTGACCCTGGGACTGGAGGGCAAAGACTGGACAGGGAAGAGGCCACTCCCTGTGTGAGTCCTGGGCAGACTCCACCAACCAATTACAAGACCTCTTCTCCTTCCAATCCAGCCTCTCCCATCGGACCATCAACCCACTGGAGTCGGCAAGGAAATTGACACCTATTAGCCACAGGCAGGGATCTATCTTAAATTTCTTTTTAAATACATCTATGATATAAACTTATTTTCTTGACTCTACTAGAGCTTTTAAAAATCTAAAATCTTGAAAATATAACATTGCGTGATCAATTATTGATGCACAAGGTATGCAATGCATAACTTCGATACTCTCATAAGATGTGCAAAATCATACAATAATTAAGTAACCGTGTATACAGACCATGCTCAGTGTATCTATCACTCCAGGCACCTACATTTTGTGAAATAATCGACGCAGCTGCCTTCACTATGGTATCATTTATTCTACGAAAAAATAATATGTAATATATGCAATATTAACAAGGTAGATAATATGAAAGTTTCTAACATAAATCATTTGTTAAAATATCCTGTTTTGTACATTATAATTACTTAAAACTATTTATGACGTACATCTAAGGAGAAAAAACTAATTTGAATATGACCAAAAATTAAGTCTGAGCACAGCTGTATATTGAAGATGTAGTAGCTTTGATCTGGTAAAGTTTAAACAATGGGAGTTTGCGTGTGAAAAGCCTGCCCCAGCAGCTACCGCCTCACAGGAGCCAGGCAGGGCCCCCTGCAGAGCAAAGCTGTCAGCCCAGAGGGAATGCACGAGAGCCGGCTTCGGTGCAGGCTCTCCAGCAGCAGATGGGCGCACACCACCCCTGGAGAGGAAGGACAGCCATGGACAGCCAGCTCTGCAGAGACCGCTAGGGAGACACAGTAGAGCCAAACTGCACTACTTCTCAACAGAATATTCTCCCAAGAATTAGAAGAAATGCATGTCCTTCTTCAATATTTCAGATATGAAAATGACTGAGATAAGTTCAAAGAGATACCTTGGTCAAGGAGAGTTCACTCAAGTCTGAATAAAGAAAAACTGAGCACTAAAGAGGGCATTTTAATTGCAGACACACAAGAGAGCTGTGCTGGTCAATCCTTTATGACCTGGGAACCATTCAAGGAAACAGAACTTTTCTTTAAACACAGTGGAAGAGCGCCGTGAACAACTGCGCAGCTATTTTCTCATCAGCTCAAATGGATACTAAATATCAAATTTTATCCAAGTAGTAAAAATACAACGCCACTAAAATACTTTATAGTTCCCTTCAAATTATCCTAAATTAGTCACTACAGTCTAAGAATAATGGAACAAAATGAATAACCCATTTGTTAAGTACTTGCTGAAACCTATGATAAGAACAAATGATATTAAGAATTCTTAAAATAATCCAGCACTTCAGCACTCATTAGTGACTGGTGCACACACACATGCACACGCACACACACACGACTCTGGCTCGAGCATTCATTCAATGGACGCATCGGGGATGCAAGCAAGCACTTCACGCGGAGCTCTAGAGAGAAACCGACTCTGAAGCAACAGGGACATGCAGCCACCCAAACAGCTACGATGGCGCCCAGCGGGATCTTACGGTTGCAATGGGCCCATCGACGTGGTAGTCCAGGCTGAAGACGTCCCAGCCGGTGTCACCTGGAGAGACCTGAGGGCAAAAACAAACACACAACTGCAGGGCGTCCCACCACTGTGAAGCTGTCGAGTCCTCAAAGGAAAGGCATTAAAATAAAGCCCAATTTTTAAAAACCACTCAGCAGTTCTGAGCGAGAGCTGCCTGAGAGCAGAGGAGGGCATCTTTTTTCCACTCCTGTACCCTCAGCATCTAGACGGACAGGCACATACGAGGTGCCCTGCAAATATTCTGGAATAAAGAGCGTATTTTTAATGAAACTGTAAAATCAGTTTTAACATTCATCAGCATTTTCTTAAATGACAAAAACCCACTGCCTTTTGTGTCCCTAATCCATAAAAGTAAACATTTTTTAAAAACCCACAGGTTCTGCTAATGGTCCTTCATCATAAGTAAGCAAACAGTGTATTACGTTTATGAAATACTCATTCCCCTAAAAAAAGCCATCTTCTCTCAACTAAAACTAAACACCTCTGTTTGTGATCAACGCTACTGCGATCTGTCACCTCTGTGCCCGGTGTCGTCACCAGCAGCAACAGCGGTGGTGACTAAGCACCCACGTGGCCAGGCCCCAGGACGGAGCTGCACGTCCCCTGCCCGCAGCCCTGGCGGCCCTCTGTCAGGAGGACACACTGAGGTGCAGGGACCCGTCTGAGGCCACACCACGCCAGGCCACCGGACAGGGATTCCAAAGCACAGTGGCCAGCTCCCCCCCCACCAGAGCAGAGCAGCGTGGAGCAGTGAAGAGAAGAGACGAGACGAGACGAGACGAGACGAGACGAGAAGAGAAGAGAAGAGAAGAGAAGAGAAGAGAAGAGAGGAGAGCAGAGAAGAGACAGCAGAGCAGAGCAGAGCAGAGAAGAGAAGAGAAGCGAAGAGAAGAGAGCAGAGCGGAGCGGAGCAGCGGGGCCTCAGGCCACATGGAGGGCGCCAGCGAGGAGCCCCGGGTGGGACCAGAGCTGCGGTACCTCCAGCAGCCTCACATCCAGTCTTCTGAGGGCCTCAGGGCTGTCAAACTGGGCGTTGGTGGCTCTGACAGCTGTTTCAAGAATTCCAGTCAGGTTGTGTTGGTACAAAGTCGTAGCCGGACGGACAAGCTCTGGTCTTAACAGAGTTTGGTAAAAGCAAAAGAGGATGTTACTTGGATTCTCAATGCGCTTCCTGAAAACTTCAGACTATAGAGTTCAAGTGACAAAACCTAACAGGACAAATGGAACCGATACAACACGGCAACAAAATGACTGTAAAATCTGAATGCTACAGAATTAACTATAAATAAGATTTCATCAAGTATTTGGGGGAGCAAAACACTTCTTTAAAATTAATTTTGATTCAGCTGAAAATTGAAAATCCTAAAGTGAGCCACGCATGTTAAAAAATACAGTTTTCAAACTTAAGCCTGGCCTACAGTGGCATGAACTACTGTAACTTCCTGTACAGATCCAATGGGCAGAAAGGACTAGATTAAATCAAAACAATTGGCTGTGTGGACACCATGATTCTAAAGGCTAAAAACTACTGTATTACCAGCAAACACTTAAGGGTTACTGACATCTGCATTCCTAAATATGAAACTGACATCTGCCTTCCTAAAAATGAAGCTAACATTTCTGAGATCCGCCCCAGGTGTGCACAGGGTGAAAAAGGACCAACAACGTCAGTGTCGCTCAAATAAATCTGAGGCAAGCTAGAGACTGATGACATTCCCCTTTTAAAACTGGAAACTTAAAACAGGCCTTTGAGAAGAAATAAATTTTTCATTTGCTATCAAGGATGAGACACTCTAATTATTAAAACGCGGCATAAGGCAAACACGGGTAAGTCAGCTAAATGATGCGATCTGCAACACGGCCACGGCCTCTAAGCGTTCACGAAACACCTGCTCTCCTCCACCCCAAACCTGCACGCTTGGCCCCCACCCCCGGGGCCACTGAAAGAACATCTCCCCCTAAAAACTCATCTCCACCCACTCCCCACAGGTGCTGCCCTGGGACCAGTACCTAAGTCACCAGTGACCCCCTTCCTTACAGAGAGCAGAAAGGCTCCTTCAGGAAGTATAACCACCAAAAATTCATGCTCAGCAGATCATCAACTCTTTCATGAGCTAACACCTCAAACAAGGTTACCCCTGAGCCTGCTTGCTATGTGTGCCCCCCAAACTCAATCATCTTTCATACTGAAGACAGCCTTCTGGTTAGAGGTGGAACTACGGAGTTTCCGTGGCTGAAGCGGCTTCTCAAGTGCAGTCCCCATGCCGGCAGCTTCCCCTCGGCCAGGACCCTCTTAGGGACGCGCCGTCCTGGCTCCAGCCCAGAGCCATGGAGCGGGCTCTGCGGGCAGGCCCGGCCGTCCAGTCCAACAATCCCTGGAGGGGATTCCGGCACACATGGAGTCTGGGGACCAAAGGCCTGAGACACTGCTGGGCTCACACAGGCATGACTGAAGTGTCCCAAAGGCAGCGCCAAGAAGCCACATGTCCAGTCCTAGGCGCCCGAGTCCACGCTGTGCCCACCCTCGGCTGCCCGGGGCCCGGCTGTCTGCTACAGAGCTGGCCCTCCTGTCTCTATGGCAGGAAGGAGGGACACACACTTCCTTCTAGAAGGGACGGTGCCAGGAGGAACGTCATGGAACTAAATGGAAGGAGCAGTTGTATTTGCTCCATGAAGTTGTTTTGTTTTTTGGTTTTTTTAGCAAGAAATAATGTAAACTAAAAACATGGAAGAAAAAGTTCCATCTTGAAACATACATTTTATTTCTCAGACTACTCTCAAACTGAAGCTAAGCTCACCGACCACAGCACACACCCCTCATGCCCCTGCTGGTCGGTGCCAGTGCTCAGGAAGCGCACGAGCCCTGCGAGCGGAGCACAGGACCAGCAGAGCTAGAGGGACATCGGCTTGGTGACGCGACAATTTTCTCTCCTTGATTTCATCTTCCCAACGTTCTGTGAGGATTCAACACATTTCCTCTAATGTCGCTTATTCTTTTAAAGAGAAACTGTAAAGCTCTTTATCATGCTGAAATCTACTGCACGTCTACAAAAAAACCCTCAAGAGCCTTCTTACTTGAGCAAGTCCATTAAGTGCCTGATGAAGTCTCCTTGACCCAGCAGCAAGTACCGCCGCATGGCCTGCATGTGGTCCAGCAGGCTGTACTTCTTATTCAGAACATCCAGTAGGTACTTGCTGGTCTCAAAATAAGCCGCGTCAATTTTCCCCTGAAATGCATTTTCCAAATCTGTGAAAAAATCTGCAGCTGTAAAGAACAAAAGGGAAAAGTACACATACGTACATAATCTGCATCTTACGAGGAGGAATGAGACTCACACACACAGAGTCACTCTACACCCGCTCACAGCTTCGCTGACAGCCGAGGGCGTGGTCAGGAGGGCTTGTTTGTGCTTCAGAATAACGGGCCCATTAAGAAAAACCTATTTTAGTACTGCTGCTATTCTAGTTATACATTACTGCGGAGAAACTAAGGTGTCCACAGTGAGGAAAACGTAGTTTTCTGTAGAAGCGGAGGTCTGACGGTGCAGTAATGTGAGGACGCCAGGCGCCGAGCTGACCACGGTCATATTGCGGGGATGGGGTAGGGGGAGGGGCAACATACATTTCTGTTGATCTACGTCATTTTAAAAATGTCAATATCTCCCCCCGGAAGTGTTCTTACCGTACCAGTGTTTGATTCATGAAGGGTTTTCACGCCAAAGAAAAGGTCTGATGCCAACCAATGGCAGCCAAAGCGCCTGTCAGAAGACACGCGACCCAGAGGCTGCTGGCCAGTCTCTGTTCCATAGGCTCCCACAGGAAAACATTTACCCTTAACTCTCTAGCTCACTTTTAAATTTCCAAAATTTCTCACATATGAGAAATATGTGACTTTTCCCACTGCTTTTTGTATCATTACCAGCAGCCCTCCCGAGTCCGCATCTCCCATCCTCCCAGCGGTACTGACAGCCGAACAACCTTCCTCCACAGAGGGCAGCAGTGGAGGGGGCAAGAGTCGCCTCCTGCACACCCGCCACGTGCTGGGCGCTGGGCGCTCGGCGGTGCTGGCCTCCCCCGCGGGTCTCCACAGCAGGCCGGGCACGGCACTCGTCCTCCCTAAGTGCTATCTTCTCCGGCCACTAGGGAAGCGTCGAAAGGCATCAAAACAACTCTTCACCTGGCTCTTCCTCCTTCTGCTACCTCTTCAGCACAGGTTTCCAAAAATTCTGTACAGGGACCTCCATATTCTAAGAACTAACCTGGCATCTCTGAATCCCTAAAAAGTTTACGCAGAATAGTGCGTGTCAAACACACCTGAGACGGGGAGCCAGAGGGGTGAGAGGGAGACGTGTGTGGCCCGCGGCTGCAGCCGCCGCCTCGCTCTGGAGCCCTGGGGCCCTGGCTTTAACCGCATGGCGACACAGCTGCAACCACATCTCCCGTCAGCCCTGACCTTGCTCTGGATTTTCAGTACAACTCCAGCACATTCTGGAATCTCCCCTAGCGAGTCCTCTCAGATGCTGAAAATCAAGCGGGGCCAAAAGGAACACAAGAAGGTGCTCAGCATCACTAATCATCAGGGAAATGCAAATCAAAACCACAATGAGACGCCACCTCAGGCCTCGCACAAGGGCCACCATCGAAACGTCAAGAAATCACAAGTGCTGATGGGGGCGTGGAGAGAAGGGAGCCCCAGTGCAGCCACTGTGGAGAACAGTACAGCGGTTCCCCAAAAAATTAAGAACAGAACTACCACACGACCCAGCAATTCACATCCAAAAAGGAAATGAAGTCAGGATCTCAAAAGAATCTCTGCACTCCGTGTTCACTGCAGCATTACTGACAAAAGCCAAGACATGGCAACAACCAAAGTGTCCACGGACATATGAATGGATAAAGAAGATACAGTGTACATATACAATGGAACATAATTCAGCCTGAAAAGAGAAGGTACTTCTGCCATTGGTGACAACGTGGATGGACCTGGATGACATCATGCTGAGTGAAGTAAGCCAGACAGAGAAAAGAAATACTGTATGATCTCACTTACATGTGGAATCTAAAATAGTCAAACTCATAGAATCAGAGCGTAGAATGGTGGCTGCCAGGAACGGTGGAGAGGGGGAAACAGGACGGTGAAGGTCCAAGGGTACCGAGTTTTGATTATACAAGATGCATAAGCTCTGGAGACCTGTATATACCAAATGGCACAGTGCCTACAGCTAGCAGTACTGCACTCTGTGCTTCAAGCACGTTATCTGTACACCTCATTTCATATATCACTTTCTACCATTTACTACTTATTGATTATTTCACTTTTTTGTACGTTTGATCTCCATTCCTAGATCACAGTTCATGAAAAGCATCATCATGGTGAATTCATACCATCTCCCCTACAGCTACCACAATGCCTCACACAAAATAAACTTGAATGAGTCAAGACAACAGTATAAGGAACAAATGTAGCCAAGACCCGACAGCTGTCCGTCTAAGTCAGCCACACAGAGAATACATGAAATTACTGAGGATGGGGCAGGCAGCAAATGGGGGAAATGGCAGAGAGGACAGTAGTAAATGAGGGAAAACCACAGAGCGGTTAACACGGTGCGGCACTCTGAATACATAAACGCTGGGAATCCACGCTGATTTCTGAACAAGCCTCTGAGTTCATTAGCAAGTGTTTCCTTTATTTCCTTACTTTGGCATACTGTCACTGCATCATAAAAAAAGTAACACAAGTTACCAAGGAGAGTAAAATAGCTACACCTAGTTATTGTTTAACTGTGTAAGAAAGGAAATTCAAAATTTACACAGTAATAGGTATTTTATATGTGTCACACTGTGTACTAAGGTATCCTGGATAATAATTCAGAAAATCTGTCAGTCCTATTGAACGAAACGTACTTCCAGCAATATATAGCACTGTCACCAGCACCATCACCAACGTCACCCCGACATCACCACTATCACCACCACCACCACCACCATCGTGCCATCACATTATCACCACCATCCCTATCACCACCGTCATCGTCATCATACCGTCCTGGGGTGATTCTGCAGACTTGGTCACAGCTATCATCTTTGTAGTGGGCGTCTGGTCATGACAAACCTGGTGCAGGAAATTTATTGATTTTCCTATCAAAAGGACCTAAAAAAAAGGAAAATATTCTAGTTACCTTTATTCAAAATTAAAACGATCAAACATCCAAGCACTACAAATATTCATAAGCAACAAATTATTCTATTGATTAAAAACTAAATAATAAGAACATCTGGGATAGTATCAAGTGAATTTCAGGAACTGAAAAAATTGTTATTAACAAACACATATTAATGCGTTGAGGCAGTCAATTAACATATACTTCACCTCAAGAATGTAAATCCTAACATGCCACAAAACTGTGTAACTGAAGACTGGTTTTGTCACCGGATGCAGGTAAATACAGCATTAGCACATCACAGTCACAGCAGCCCCACCCTACCTTCCTGGACTGGTCCATCGTCATGAAGGATGGGATCATTGATTTCCTCAGGGTGTACTTATCGTGCCACAGCCGGTCTGTCTTCACTGTTGGATCTGATGCTACGAAAAACTGAAAGGAAAGAGGCAGTGAAACATTAAAAAGTGATATTTATGGCGAAATATTAGCTAACAGCAACATCAAGAAACAAGTAATTCTAGGAAGCAAAATTCTCCAGATATTGGGAGGCTTACCATTTATACAATAAATCTTATTTTAAGAGGCATTTTGATAGATCTCTCTAAATGGAATCACTTATTCCCCACTTTTTAAAACCAAAATATAGTGAAAATAAGATAAGCTTTTTCTTAAAGACATGTGGTTGCCCGTGTAAATATAATATCAATCACAGCCTCTGCTGTGTACATCATGGATCTGAGTGCGAGGCCTGCCTAATCCACACAGACTCTTCCCACCACCTTAGGAAAGGCACACAAGCCTCTGGGGCTGTTTGAATATTCAATTCAAGCCAATTCAGAGTCTTCCTCTCCTCCTTCCACCAAGGAAGAGACGCTTCCATCAGCAGCGTCTCCTCCTGCCGCTGTGCACCGCCTGCAAAGGCCCCAGGTCCACCCGCAGCACTGCAGGAAGCGACCTGACCTTCGCGTGGCGCCCTCCCCCAGAACCACTGCGCTCAGAAGCTTCCCCTGTTCACTTCCTCCCCTTCCCTAACCCCACCCCGCCGCCTGTTCCCTGACATCCCAAAGGGCTCGGGTGTTAAGGAGAAAACGAAGCTGCTATGGTTTCCAGCTCGTTTGCTACTACACTGAGGCCACTCTCCTTTTTCAGTCATAGTCCTGACAGACTTGTGCTTTTATTTCTATAAACTCGATCTCTAAAAGCAGAACTGCTGAGTCAAAGTAATTTCTAATTTTCATAAACAATGCCAGATCTCCCTTCCAAACGGCCCTGCCAACTGACCCTCCCACCACAGGAAGCTCTACATTTCTGCATCCTTGCTCGGTTTGAATTTTGCCAATCAGGCAAAATCACGGTTGCTTGTCCTGTTCTTTCACTGACAACAAAGGAAGTTGGGCCCATTTTCATAATGCTGATTACCACATGATTTTCTCCTGTGAATTGTCTTTTTATATCTTCATCCCATCTTTCTACTGTCTTTTTCTTACCAA
Source organism: Delphinus delphis (assembly GCF_949987515.2). Classification (NCBI taxonomy): domain Eukaryota; kingdom Metazoa; phylum Chordata; class Mammalia; order Artiodactyla; family Delphinidae; genus Delphinus; species Delphinus delphis. The sequence goes on from NC_082700.1 coordinate 77,355,868, forward strand.
TACACAGAGGCTCTGTTATATAAGGGAGAGTGACCATTTGTGAATCATTAGGAATTACAAATGTTTCCAAATGAATGATCTGCCACTGTGTATGGTCTGCTCCATGTTTTGTCTTTTTCTTTCCGGGTCATATTGGTGACCGTCTTCCTTTACGGCTGCTGGGTCTCCTGTCTTCCTAAGAGCTCCCATCCTAGATTACGGAAAGATTCTCCACTATTTTAGCAAGCACACTGGGCCCTCCGTATCCATGCCTGGGGGCATCCACGGATGCAGAGCCCAGGGATGCAGGTAGGGTGGGCACCACACCATTTTACACAAGGGACTTGAGCATCTGCAAACATTTATCTGCGAGGGTCCTGGAAACAATGCCCCATGGATACCGAGGGACAACTGTATTCCCGCTGCACTGTTTTAGTTCCTTAGATCTTCCATCCCTGCACACAGTACACACTGGGGTCTGTTTCCTTCTGGGCTGCATTTTCTCTTTACTGGCCAGGCCAGCACCCTTTCCTCTGAGCTAGCGTCCTCACCAGGAGCGATCATTACAGTCACTTACATCGAAAGATTAAAAGGGGAAAAACTGACTCCACCAAGAGACGCTGAGGAGTGTCTGATAGTATGTTTACACCCGTCCATGGAGACTAGTTAGATGGACTGGAGCGCATCTGGTGCTTCGATCCATCTCGGTTACTATCCCTCCCGGCGTCCCGTTGCCCATCCTGGGAGGGCGGAGTGCCTTGTGCTGACGCTGCATCCTTCAGACTCCACGCGAGGTGCCTTCCCTGCTGCTGGCCTGATCCAGGCTCTAGGTTCCTAAGCGTTCATTTCTCCCCCGACCTAGAATCAGCTGCTTCTCCAAGGAGCCCCAGTCCCTTTTAGGGAGAAATGGCATTTGGACCACAGTCTGAGTACTTGGCAGTACTTTAAGTCAGCAGCTGGATGTCTGAGACGCAGCAATGGCCACGTTACACATGGCAGCTCGGTCCTCCCACTGGACTGTAAGATCCATTGAAGTCCTAACATACCTAAATGCCTTTTTGTTGATTTTTACGTAAATTCCAAATCACCAATTGGTGAATAACACACAACCCTGGCTACAAAGGTGTGTCTGCAGATACAAAATGGATTTAAAGAATTTTTAAAATATTTTTAGCAAATATATAGCAATACAAAATTAATAGTTTCCTAGCAAAAAGTAAATAACCAAAATAAACCTAAGGAAGGGGCTTGAGAAACAGAGGAGGGAGGGAGAGAGAAGACTCTAAAAAGAGCAGTATCTGTAGAAGAAATCAGAAATGTAAACTGCTATCACTAAGACATGGGGCCTACTAAACTGTAAAAAAAGGTATCTTTCTTATATTATTCTAGACCACAGAAGAATGTGCGGTACCTGTTTATTTAATGAATCTCGTTTAACACGAGCTAATCCTGATAAAAATAATGCCCCAAATGGAAACTACAGACCACCTTCATTTGTGAATACAGATGAAGAAACTTTGAGTGAAACATTATCCTTGCGTTACTGGAATAAAGTATTTTGGGGCACAACATACTTCTAATACACACTAAATGTGTAAAAATGAATTACAGAATATTATCATGTAGTCATTAAAAATGAAGTATGGGAATCCCCTGGCCGTCCAGTGGTTAGGACTCAGCACTTTCACTGCGTGGCCTGGGCTCAATCCCTAGTCGGGGAACTAAGGTCCCGCAAGCCACGTGCCATGGCTGGAAAAAAATTAATTAATTAATTAAAATGAAGTCTGTTAACTATCAGAAGCCATTCTGAGAATCTGATGAAAACTACAGATTTTCTTCCCAGGAAAGAAATGCTTATATCCACAAAATACACAGTTTTTTGTGCTATTCAGGAGTTTCAGAGATCACATTTTAAGAAGTCTTGGTATAGAAGAATAATGTTTAATGGCATGAAATTATTTTCTTTCTTTACTTCAAATAAAAATAGAGGTTACAGGACTTCCCTGGTGGTGCAGTGGTTAAGAATCCGCCTGCCAATGCAGGGGACACAGGTTTGAGCCCTGGTCCGGAAGATCCCACATGCCGTGGAGCAACTAAGCCCATGTGCCACAACTACCAAGCCTGCGCTCTAGAGACCCCAAGCCACAACTACTGAGCCCACGTGCCGCAACCTACTGAAGTCCACGTGCCTAGAGCCCATGCTCCGCAACAAGAGAAGCCACCGCAATGAGAAGCCCATGCACTGCAACGAAGAGTAGCCCCCGCTCGCCACAACTAGAGAAAGCCCGTGAGCAGCAACGAAGACCCAACGCAGCCAAAAATAAATAAATTTATTTAAAAAAAAAAGAGTTTACAAAATACTATGCGTGGTATGACATACACACACATAAAAATATATAAGAATACGCTGTAAAAAGGGATATACAAAAATATTAACAGGCTATAGGTTCATGAATATACAAAAATATTAACAGGCTATAGGTTCATGATGAGATCCAATAAAGTTTAATTTTCCCCTCTGTGTTTACATACTCAGAAACGTTTTAATTGCACATTTTTAAATCAGAAAAAAATACTGTTCAAAAGAACTGAGTAATTCAAGCCAATGAGTGAACATATGGTACAAGTAAGAATTTTTTTAGAAACACTGTTTTCCCAAGGCGATCAACTAAAAAAGACTTTTTTTTCCTGTTCACAGAAATCTACTCCCAAGGGTAACTATTTAAGGAAACAAAATTTCTAATGATGTTAAGGTCTTGTATTTGATCCTAAATGGTATGGAGCCAGCTAGGATCAAATAGAGCCAGTTCCCTTTAAGTAGGCATCTGAACAAATGCCAACACTTTTATGATCATGAGGACGAGATTGCTACATTTATTTCCAACTCATATTCTTATCTTTAGATATCAATTTAAATTCTGAAAGTATTTATTGATATTCCTTTCTTCAGTTTTTAAATTTATATTCCCTTTCTAATTTTAAACACATAACTAATGACTGCTTTCAGTACTATTATAATGAGGCCATCACCACTTTAACATAAACTCAAATCAGCCCTGATAGAAACTGAAGTGTCACAAGCTCACCATGAACAATCTAAGAGGTTACCCAGTCACCAGTGTGTCCGCTCTGCGGCTTGCCATTCAACAGATTAGATTAACTGCATATAAATTGTTATTTATCTGTTACTCACTTAAACAGGAGATCTGGTTTCTACCGACAACACACTAATTTATCCTGATAATGGGAATGCAGCCAGATTTTTATCGGTATGAACAAGAAAATTTAATTTTTTAATATAAAAAGTCTCAGGCATTCAGTCACCTTTAGGAGTTATGAGAGCATCACTTCATCCGAGGGCAAAGCAGCACTCCATCACCCCACTGGCAAACATCTAGAAGCAAACACCGAGAGACCTGGGCACACTTTAGGGTATAATTAATCTTGCGAAAAATATAGCTACGGAGGAAAAGAATCAAGGTCAGAATATAATTGCAATATGCTTTTATTCTACTGATGCGCTTCCACTCAAGGTTCTTTAATTTTCACCACTATGTCCAGCACAGAAAGAGGTGAGGGAAAAATAAAGCATGATTGAACCATGATTTCTCATGAAGTGCTGGACGAACGCCAAGGTCTTCCTGCTAAGAACAGAAATAAAGAGGGTAAGTTCCTCAGCAAGCGACTTATCTTCTAAGACCAGATCCATTCATGCAGACCACAAAGGACCCCAACTTCAACGGGTCAACAGGCAGGCCGCCACCAAGAGACCCGCCTCTGGCCATGCAGAGAGAAGCCGGAGGCTCTGGACCAGGGGAAGGCCCTGGAGCCGACCAGGCAGCCTGGCAGACGACAGCTTTCAGGGGCGGGCGTCAAAGTGCCGAAGCGTAAGACAGGTACACGGTCAACCTTTAAATCCAGTAATTCCCAGCAAAAGTGTAAGCGGAACAAAGTAAGGAGAGGGCTGAAGGCGTCCACAGAGATAGTCCAAAAAGCAGCCCCTGCATTCTCTCTAGTTAGTGCCCTGACCTTCCGATCCGAGGATGCAGGTTTGGGAACCTTAGCAGAGCGTTTCAGCTCACATTTGATCGCTGTCTGAAATTTTTCTAATTTTGAAAGCAAGAGTGTTGACTTTCAACTTTTCCCTTATTTTCCTGTTCCTAGCTGAAGGCCCCAATCCTTTATAGCTCTGACAGGTTTATCCGAAAGGCAAAAATATAAAACAAATTAGCACTGAGCTATCATGTTCTTACCTTGAACACACTGGCGTAATTGGTTTACCTCTCTCAGTTTACAGGGGAGAACCCATGTGAGCCATTAAATGCCTCATGATAGAGTTTCCCTAGATAGTCATTGTAGCAAAATGAAAAACTCTGGTTTCCTTTTACAGTCCTACTCTGTAAGAACCAAAAATAATTCGAAACTTCTCCCCAAACACTGAAAGTACTTTCTACACTAATCATTCAGTGCATCTGTAAAATCTTTTTTTTCAACTGAGGTATAGTTGATGTACATTATAAGTTCAGGTGTACAACATATTGATTCACAATGATTAAAAGTCCATTTACACTTATTATAAAATACTGGCTATAGTTCCTGTGCTATACAGTATATCCCTGTAGCTTGTTTTATACATGACCATTTGTTCCTCTTAATCATCCACTTCTGTCTTGCCCCTCGCCCTTCCCTCTCCCCACTTGTAACTACTAGTTTGTTCTCTACATCTGAGTCTGCTTCTCTTTTGTTACATTCACTAGTTTGTTGTATTTTTTAAGTTCCACATATTAGTGATAGCATACACTATTTGCCTTCCTCTGACTTATCTCACTTGGCATAATGCCCTCCAAGTCCATCCACGTTGTTGCAAATGGCAAAATTCCATTCCTTTTATGGCGGAGTCGTGTTCCATTGTGTGTATATGTACCTCATCTTCTTTATTAATTCATCTGTTGATGGACACTTAGGTTGCTTCCATATCTCGGCAATTGGAAATAATGCTGCTATGAACATCGGGGCGCATGTATCTTTTCAATTCAGTGTTTACGTTTTTTCAGGTATATACCCAGGAGCGGAATTGCTGGCTCCTATGGTAGTTCTATTGTTAATTATTTTGAGAGCCCTCCACAGTGGCTGCAGCAATTCACACCCCCAGCAACAGTGCCCGGGGCTCCCTTTCCTCCGCGTCCTCGCCGACCTTGTTATTTCTTGTCTTTTTGGTGACGGCCATTTCTGACAGGGGTGAGGTGATATTTCACTGTGGTTTTGATTTCCATTTCTCTAATAATTAGTGATGTTGAGCATCCTTCCATGTGTCTGTTGGCCATCTGTATGTCTTCTTTGGAAAAATGTCTATTCAGAGGACATCTGTAAATTCTTACAGGTCTCTAGTCTTGCCTGCCTTTGCACTTCATCCTAATACAAGATAAACAAAATAAAAACTGGATACTAATCCCTGCACTGGACTAAAGGATCATATCTTTTTAACAATTAAAAGAAAAGTCCGGTCTTCCCTGGTGGCGCAGTGGTTAAGAACCCACCTGCCAATACAGGGGACACAGGTGCAAGCCCTGGTCCGGGAAGATCCCACATGCCGCAGAGCAACTAAGCCTGTGAGCCACAACTACTGAGCCTGCACTCTAGAGCCCACAAGCCACAACTACTGAGCCCATGTGACACAACTACTGAAGCCCACGCACCCTAGAGCTCGTGCTCCGCAACAAGAGAAGCCACCACGATGAGAAGCCCACGCACCGCAAGGAAGAGTAGCCCCCATTCACCGCAACTAGAGAAAGTCCGCGCACAGCAACGAAGACCCAACGCAGTCAAAACTTAATTAAGTAATTTTAAATAAATAAATAAAATAAAAGTAAAATCCCAACTGGTGGACCCAGAGGCAGTTTTAATGACGCCACAGAAATAGCAAAGCTCAGAGGCCACCTGGAAGTTTTTCTTTCAGATAAAAGGACTGAAAACTCATCCTTGGGCTGCAAGTCAGTCAAACCCAGAGGCAGCCACGGTGGGACACTGAGAGTCGCTCTGCAGCAGGAGGGGGAGAGAAAAGCCTCCGGGGAACCAGGTAAACATGGGCGTTTCAAAGAGCTTCCTGGAAGGACCACAGGATGAAGCCACGTTACACAGGAAGTGAGCTCTGCAGAGCCGTCAACAAAGACCGACAGGAGCTGCACGCAGGGAAGTTACTGGGGAGGAGTGGACGGCGGGCCAGAGAAAGCAGGTCCAGGAGCCCCGCCAGGCAGACAGGGGCAGACATGGCCCCGGCCCCACTCTGGTCACATCCGCCAGTGAAGCCATCTGGCCCTGGACTCTTTTCTGGAAAGCTTTTTAGAGCACTGATTTATTCTCTTTACTTGTTATAGGTCTATTTAGATTTTCTATTTCCCATGAGTCAGTTTGATAGTTTGTGTTTCTACGAACTCTCTCATGTTTTATCTGGCAGAATGAACAAGCTAATTCTAAATCTATATGTAAGTAGAAATGTGCAGAAACAACAAGGACGATTGTGAAAAGAGCTGCTCCTACCAGATATCAAACTTTAAAGCTACGTTTAAGTATTACTGACAAAGAAATAGCAAACCGAAAAAAATAGTCCAGAAACAGACTCGGGTGTAAACGGGAATTCAGTATAAGATAAAACATGGCAAAACCAACATTTGGAGAGCATCCGTGAAGCCTCTGATTCTCGGTACTATTCTTACACCTCTAAGTCTGAAATAATGTGAAAACAAACGGTTGAAGAAAAATAATTAAAGGAAAAAAGTGCAATTACAGATACAAGATATCCAAATGTATAAACCCATCCCATGATTCGACTCTTAAAAAGTCAGACAAATCCACAGGACAAATGGGGAAACAATACAAACAGCAATTAGTAGGACAAATAAAAATAACCGATACACATGAAAAGCTGGTCAATCTCACTAGTAACCAGTGAAACACAAATACATAAATACCATAGGAGACGCCACATCTCATACATTAGATTAAAAACACTTTTACTCAGGTTGGGTAACATGAAGTGCACACGGGAAGGAGGAATAAGCCGACGGGGGCGCATGGAGTGTGGGGACCGGGAAAGCCACCCAGCGCTCGAGACGGAGTCAAACCTACAGCTGTGCCCTCCCCACAGCCGAGCCAGCCCATCTCCCAGGACTGACTTCAGAGAAGCTCATAAACACTCCCAGGGAGGCACATGAAGTGGTGTTCACTTTAATAATGTGGGTAAGATTTAAAACTAAAAGAACACAATCTGCTCGGATAGGAGAGCAACATGTTAGGCAAAAGGGCCGTGTCCAGGCAGCAACAGTTACAAGCCCAACCCTGCACAGGAGGCCTACAGGGCACCCTGGGGGCCTCCACAGCACACACACACACGTGGATGCCGCGTGTGTCCCCAAAGCACAAAACAGTACCACCTACGGTCAGATCTGCTTCCATGATTGCTTACGTGCAATTTCACCCGCGAAAAACTAGGTGAAAACAGGAGCCCAGCCACATGGGCCACACGAACATCCCCACAGACACACCTGAAACTGCCCTGCCGCCTTCACCCACTCGTTCCAGCAGCCACGACCGTCCATCCTGCCTCCACCCAGGCCCACAAGCTAATACCAGGGCTTTGTCAAGGTCAATGCCATATTTACTCTAGAATTTGCCCATTCCTTAACCGTTTAATATGTGTTAGAAACTGTGCTACAGCTTCCATTTAATTCCTATCCTTTTTTAATGTAACATAATGACAAGGTTTTTGAGTGCGGTGCCCCTCACTCTACTTTTTGTCAGAGTCTGGTTTTTACCGTATGATTTTGCATAGCAGTGATTTTTAGGGACAAATATGTTACATTCTGGGGGAACTAACTGTATTTCAATAGGTACATATACACATATACAGATAACTTGTCTCATTAAAATTGTCAGCACCACAGTTAACCAGATGAGCTCAGTTCACACAGTAATGGTGCAAAGCACGAGAACACGTACTACCCCCCCGCCAGCAAAACCGGACTGAGACTGGGGACCCCTAGTCCGAGCTTTGCCGCCAGCTTGCTGCTCAACAGGGACAAGCGATCTGCCCTTGCTGAGTCCCCACCGCTCAGACGGGGGTGACGATGTCTCACTGGCCAAGTGCAGCTCTGACTGAAGCAGAGCAGGCCAGGCAGGCCAATGAGGTGCGGTGGCGCCGCCGTGAGGAGGAAATCGTTTCTGGAAAAAATCAAGAAAGGGTAACTGCTCCCACGCTCCTCAAAGCCGCGCCTGAGAAGGGGCCGCGTCCCTTACTTCGTGGTACGTGTCCTCGAGCTCGCCGTCGTAGATCCACCGGTAAAGGAAGCTCAGGACGGGGTGCGACACCAGGCTGAGGATGTGCTGCACCAGGGACCTCATGGAGGGGTCCCCCGTCTTGGTGTAGGCGTGGACGGCTGAAGCCAGCTCACCTCCCTTCCTTCCTGGGGACACAGCAAAACATCCACGTGGACACTCACGGCAGAAACCAACAACTGAACACTACCGCAAACGGCCAAGTCGGAGATGAAGTGCGGCTGCTCTCTCAGTACCGTCCGGACGCAGACGCAGCGGCCAGCACGTGACGGACCAGGAGCCCAGAGGCCGAGGTTCTCCCTGGGCTTCACGTGAGTCAGAGCCTTCACGTGACTCTCCACGACCTCTATGGAAAACGCGACTCGAGATACGACCGAGAACACAATTCTTCACCTTCTCCTGACTGAGACCCACATCCAGACTCACACTTCATACCGCAATCCAGTACACAAATAGGCATGTATAGAAAACAAGAGTTTTACAAACAATACTTACACTTTAAGATTTTCTATTTTTTCCTTTTTAAGGAAAAAGATTTCCTTATTTTTTCCTTTTTCTCTTTTGGTAATAATACACTGGTCTCAACTCATTAAACTGATGTCATAACCCATTAACTAACTGGTGGCCCTACAGTTTGAAAACATGGCCCTGTGTTAATAGTGCCCGGTGACCCAGGAGCACAGCTCAGCATAAAATATTGGGAGTGGCAAAAACCAGATCCAACAGTATAAGCACACGAAGAGTTTCCCATGTGAATAATTCTGGAGTTCGTTAGATTGCAGAAAGTTTCTTTTTTTTTTTTAACAGCTTTATTGGAGTATAATTTCTTTACAATGGTGTGTTAGTTGCTGCTGTATAACAAAGTGAATCAGCTATACACATACATATATCCCCACAGCCCCTCCCTCTTGCATCTCCCTCCCTCCCACCCTCCCTATCCCACCCCTCTAGGTGGTCACAAAGCACCGATCTGATCTCCCTGTGCTATGCGGCTGCTTCCCACTAGCTATCTATTTGACATTTGGGAGTGTATATATGTCCATGCCACTCCCTCACTGTGTCCCAGCTTACCCTTCCCACTCCCCATGTCCTCAAGTCCATTCTCTCTACGTCTGCGTCTTCGGATTGCAGACAGATTTTAAGGGAAGGACTGATGTACCCTGACTTTAGTGAGATCCCTCTTGGCATGTGTGCACAAACAGAGACAGAGCCAGTTGGCAGGTTATGAGGACAGGGCATGAAGAAGGCCCGGAGCGGGGACCCCAGCGCCCCAGGGAGGGCAAAGCCTGGGGGCCTAGGGAGGAGCTGGAGGTGCCAGGACCATGAAAGGGATGGGGGTCGGCAGGAAGACAGTTGGGGGGCTGCTGGCAGCTGGAGAGAAAGGAGGCATTTACTCACTGTATTCGACTTCTTTCTTCTTTTGAGGAAGGTGCCCCCCACACCGTGCCCTTGGAGTCAGTGGCCCCGAGAACCACTCCGCGCGAGGGGGGCAGCGCACGCGCAGCCAGGAGGGCAGGGTGGTCACCAGCCCCCACATCTCACCTGGCCCTCCCACCCCGAGGGGGCAGGGATCCCCAGTGCCCACGGTTACAGATGAGGAGAGACAAAGGGCTTCCTGGCCAAGGGAGCACACACAGTGAGAAAGACGCTGAGAAGCAACTAGAAACACAGGCTGAGAACCCAGGGGAGGCCCCACCCAGACGCGCAAACAAGGGAACTTGTGACGCAGCTGCTGAGCCCAGACGTGGGCCAGAACCTGGGGGGGAGTGAAGCGCTAGGAGAGGCTGCTAATTGAAAGACGAATAAAAGAGGAACAGAGATAAGCAGCTGGAACACCGTGGGCCAGAGGAAAAGGAGAAATCTCTGAAAACTAGACCCCGCCCCCTTCCCCTCAAGGAAGTCCTGAGCCTCCAAAGCCTAAACACTGGGCTGTGAGGGCAGCTGGTTATTCTCCCTATAATTTCACGTCTATTAATTTGTATTTAATCAGCATCCTTCTGGCTGTTAAGCATACAAAAGGGGCAGGCACAAAAACAAACCTCGGTGACATTCCCTAAAACCTGCTTTGAAATAAAGCAAAATGACCTTGGCAGTGGTCCACCAGCGCCGCCAGGGTCTTCAGTCTTATCTTGGGGTCGTACGTCCAAACCAGGAGACGCCGGAGTGTTAAGCTACTCTCAAGGCCCAAATTCACACCCTGATCATCTTCTAACTGTAGCTGAAAAACAGGAAAGACAGAATGTGTAAGTACAGGTCACCAAACAGGCCAAGCATGTCTTAATCCATGTGAAGTAGACACGGGGCAAGGATTATCCTCATAAAAATGAAACAGAAGGTCCCTCTGAGACAGTGACAGTTCCTTCAAGCTACAAAGGAGGTCTGTTTCAATGGCAGACAGGACCCTGAAAATTAGCAATGAACTGGCTCTAGGACACACTGAAACTTCACAGATATCCAATCCTTCCCAACAGGATTATCAGATTTTTATCTTTCAAAAGTAATGTACGAAGAAACTTAAAAGTTCTGTATAGTGGCATTTCCTAACACTTCAAATCCTGAAGAAATTAAAAATAAGGTATTTACCTGGGAATGTAAAACAGACAGTAAGCGGTAGTATTCTCTGAGCTCCTGGTGCAACGCAGCACAAAAGCTCTGTGGAGAAAGGACGGAGCACAATTAAAGTAGGACACGGTCACTGCACACGACGGTCACTACACCGCAACACACGGGGACCTCGCAGGACGACGCCTTGAGACAAAGTTCGGGTGTCCGCGAAACGGAAGTCTGCTTCTGCCCACAGTCCCCACGCAGGTGTACCCACCACGACATACGCATCTAATAGCACCCGGAAAGGGCTGTCCCTCAGCGTGAGCTTTGCAGGAGGGAAGTGGAGAAACAGTGCATTTTTCATAAGCTAAAGGGCATTCACCTTAGACACTGACGCTTTATTTTCAGATTACGTCCCTTCTAATTTTTTTTCATTGAAGTATAGTTGATTTACAGTATTCTGTTAGTTTCAGGTGTACAGCAAAGTGATTCGGTTATACATATATACGTATACATCTATATTCTTTTTTTTGGACTCTTTTCTGTTATAGCTTATTACAGGATACTGAATGTAGTTCCCGGTGCTATACAGCAGGTCCTTGTTGTTTACCTATTTTATATATACACAGTACTGTGTATCTGCTAATTCCAAACTCCTAACTTATCCCTCCCACCACCTTCCCTTTGGTAACCACGAGTATGTCCTCTGTGTCCTTGAGAAACCTGTCTGTCCTTCGCAGGTTCTGTCGCAGGCTCTCCTCCTGCAAATCCCTAGGCTTAGGCCCAGAGTTCATTCCAGAGGAACAGGAGTATGTGAAGGTCCTTCTGATACCTTTTCAGAATTTAAGATTGAAAAGGTACAAGGCAGTTTTTAATAATGTGGATGGTGCAACTCCCCTCACCAAAATGGGGGGAACTGGCATGGAGTTGCCAATTTAAAAATATCACTAGTGCAGCACGTTAGAGAACATAAAAGAAACATTAAGTGTCTATCAACAGATGACTGGATAAAGAAGATGTGGTGTGGGTGTGTGTGCGCGCGTACACACACACACACACACACACACACACACACACACACACACGCAATGGAATATTACTCAGCTATAAAAAAGAATGGAATGATGCCACTTGCAGAAGCATGGATGGACCTAGAGATTACCATACAAAGTGAAGTAAGTCAGCCAAAGACAAATATCATATGATACCACTTCAATGTGGAATCTAAAAATAATACAAATGAACCTATTTACAAAACAGAAACAGACTCACAGACAGAAAACAAACGTATGGTTACCAAAGGAGAAAGGGAGGGAAGGGAGGGAGGGATAAACTGGGAGTATGGGATTACAGATGCACACTACTATAGTGAAATAGAGAAACAGGAATCTACTGTATAGCACAGGCAACGATATTCAATATTTGTAACTACAATGGAAGGTAATAAAAATACATACATATATACGTATAACCAAACCACTCTGATATACACCTGAAACACAACACTGTAAATCAACTATCCTTCAATTAAAAAAAGGTTTTTTTAATTGAGAGAATCAAGTCAAAGGGAAAATACACTAAAATATGTAAAGTGACTCATACATGGTCAGTGTTCCTAAGTATTCATTAAACATTTTTAAAAATCGCTATATTTGATTATCTTTGTCACTATCCACTATGTTTTCTCTTTTCTTGAGTTGACCATGACTGACACAGTCCATTTTCAAACCTTCTTTATGTAAAAAGAACCCTCTTCAGAATGACTTTCTTATAAGATTCTAAGGAGATTAAGCACTTCCCGAGGTGAATGTCACCCCAAAACCCCACGTGTCTCCGTAACAAAGAACATACCTGGCCTACAAGTCCAAATGAACGGTCTAGGCTCCTCTGGTCAGTGTATTTTCTGATTTTATTATGTAACCATCCCAACTCAGCAAGTCTGACTGTCGTATCCCTCAAAGATTTATTTAGGTTTGCCTAAAAAGTAAATATATCCAGAGTTTAAAATAAAAAAATTTTAACACTAGGATTTTAATTATTATTATTGTTTTAACCATTTGTACTTTTATAATTCTTAGGCTTCAACATAAGCAACTTAAAGATAACTAATACACCATCACTCAAGTGAAAGCAGTGAGACTCTAGGGAACAAGAAGCGTCACAGAGCAGGCAGAGAAGTAAGACACCTCTGAGCAAGTGTTAGGCCTGGGTCCCACCGCCCCAGGAGTGACTGGCCGGGGTGCCGGCGTGGCAGGGACACTCTGTGACATCAGTGGCCTCATGACTCGGCTAAGAGTCGCAAAAGGACAGAGGGTCAACAAGAAGGACTGTGGGAAAGGCAGGTTCTGGAAGACAGAAGCAAAGATGCCAGGATACCTGGCCGTCAGGTAACTCGGGCACCACCGCCACAGGAGGAAAGGGGGCAACGCGCTGAGGATCAAACCAGGGCGCAAACCAGGGTTCCGTGGTGCAGGCTGACCAGGACTCCCGAATCTGCACGCCAGCCCTCGTGACCCTAGTGCTGCCTCACAAACCAACCGTGCCTGCCTGGTCCTGATGCCATCTGTCTTGACTTCTGAACACTTCAGACGAGGTTTCAGTGACTGTACCTTTCCCTCCACTTTGTAACAGTTGTCAGCGTTGCTCATCTTGACATTTTTGCCGTCTATGCCCTGGAAGACGTACAGAATATCTCTGACTAGGGCTGCCTCGGCAACTTCCACAGCACCTGTAACACAGTTTTTACAAGGTGAAATAAATCGCACAACACAATTCGCTCCAGGTAATATATTTGCAACCAGAACAAAATTTAAAAACTAAATAAATGAGTTTAAGATGAGAAAGAATATGAAGTTATAAGAAAAAAGGATTTTCTGAAAATGATATGGAGATCATATAATTTCTCTTCCAAAAGTCTTTTAAAAAGACAAAGCAGTATGTGGGAGTTTAACATATGATCAAGGAGCAGCACAAATCAATCACAAAAGGATGGATAATTATTTCACACGACGTTTAGAAAACTGGCTACACAGCAAGCACGCAAACCTGGTTCCATCTCCATCACCATGACGAAAGCAGTTAACACGGCAGAAACGGATTTATGATTTCCACAAACCTTGGAACAAAAGCTAACTCAGAATTTAGGTGTTACCCAATGTCATGACAAGAGGCAAAGCCCACAGATCCAAGGTCTCAGTGGGAGGAGACACAGCGAGAGCCCAGTAGGGTCAGGCTCCCACTCCAGGCTGCAGTCAGTTGTGGCGATAATGGTCTATAAATATCGGATTGCAGCAAACCGGGCCTATCGTCACTGGGGAAGGGAGAGCAGACCCAGGAAAGCACTCAGCAAGGACCTGAGGGGTGGGCGGCTCTGGGGAGGCACAGTCAGGGTGACAGGGTGACAAAGCCAGCCTGGAGGACTGAGGCTCCTGAACCCCGTCACCAGAACGAGAAACCAGGCCAAGGCTGTGAGCGTTTAAAACAAGGGGTGCATCCCTACTCACCACCTGCATCCCCTTCTCTCCGTGGCCTCGTCACATTGCGAGAAACAGCGCTGGGGACACCTTTCGAGGTAGTGGTTTGTAAAGAAGGCTGGTTTGCAGTTAAAGTCCATGCAAGACGTGAGCTCAGCTGCTGTCGAAGACAATCTCCCACGCCCGGAGCTGGGTGAGACTGTCTGAAAGAGGAAGGGACCGTCTGTGCCTTCAAATGCCCGGCTCTTCATGGAGGACACTGAGACAGCCGAAGACACACCACCACCGCGCCCCCGTGTCCCAGCGACGACGCCCAAGGCCTCCTGGGCTCCCGCAGTGGCTCTCGGGCTCTTCCTGCCACCTCCACAGACTTCTCAACACACAAGTCACAACCTACTGGACTTTTCTTTACAAATACATAACACACACCACCCAGCTAAAACCACTTTGAGATTCACTACTGGTTTTACCCTGAAAGTTAACATCTTTCATCCAGTCAACATTCGCTGAGTTAAAAAAATCTGAAACGCTGTCCCCCTTCCGTCCTCCCTGTCCCTCAGTCTTCACAGCACTTGATACGAAAAGAAATGTCGTAATCCGCAATTAGTTTTAAAAATGCACAAACATAAAATACAAGGCAAAGGCACCTCCAAGGTCAAGACAGCTTCTAATAATTTGGAGAACGTGTCAAAGCTGCTCCCTGAAGATGCAGGAAGCTGACAGCTGATTTCTAATGACATGTTTTGACAACCGCAACAAAAATAGCGCTTCCTGGGACCGCAAAATACAGAAACGAGGATCTCAGTGGCACTACTGCTTCCAAGTGGTGAGCTCTGGTTTTAACTGGTCGAGTAAGAGAGGAAAGAAAAACCTGAAATGGCCCTGACTTTTCCCTATTTTTGACGGGGGGGAAAAGTCATCAACAACACTAAATTAAAACTATGTTTTTGAATAGTCCTAAATTTAAGAAAAAATTCTAAAAGACCACTTCAGTTCAAAGTTGTCTATACAGCTTTTTCGATATCATGACACTAATTATTTCAAATACTTATTTTAAAGGTGAAAATATGAACATCTGTTTATTCTTTTAGCCAGAATATGAGTTTAAGATGAAATTTGGGGATGTATTGTGCTGTCTTTCTAAAATACTAGACTCTATTTATTCCACACGTGTGGTACACACATTCTATCTTCTGATAACTTTAACAAAATCTGATTAAGTCGCACAGTGACTTATAACTGTATTGCGCTCATGTGGAAAACGTCATTTGATGGTAAATCCTTGGTCACTGTTCTCCTGGAAAAATACCCACTTTCTGACATTTTAGAGCACAGTCTACGTTAATGGGATTTCTAGGAACGTGTATGGAAAAACACGCAGGAGAGCAACGTTCCAAGTCCATTCCGGCACTGGCACTCGCTTTATTCTCAGCCATGAGCTCTGCGTGTAACCGGACGTGACAGCACGTTGATATAAAAGCACCGTAAGGTGCCACACTCCTCAGTCTGAAGATCTCAGCGCTTGAGGACGAGACAGCTTTATCTTATGTTCCTGACATCTTAAATAACTGAGGAAGAGAACAGCACACCTATGAAGGCGACAACATGCACTGAGAGAAGTATGAGAGCCCAGCAAGAGCCTGTCGCTCAGTTACGGCCAGAGAAGGCTCTGCACGCCGTCGCGTGAGCGGGCCCCCTGCTATAACGGGCCTGTGCCTTAACAGGCGGGAGTCGGCCCAAACCCTTCACAGTCAGCTAGGACTAAACGCGGGAAGAGCTCCCGTCTGAAACGGAGGGAGTGCTTGGAAGGGAACATCCTAGATAAAGCACCTCAGACCCGGCGCCTAGAACATCCCTGGCACATACGAGGCTCTGGAGGTCGTTTCGGTGAAGACGAAATGCCTGATTAAAGGCCGAGCACGCCCCACTCCTACTGTGTGAGGACTCCCGCGCGCGAGCTGGGTTACCCCGGGAGGAGAGGCTGAGGCGTCGGGGTCGGGCCGCTGAGGGCGCACACGCCGATGCTGCTGACGCCGCTGCTGCCCAGGCTGCCAGAGCTCTGGGCCGGCGGGACGCTGCGGTCCTGGTAGTTCAGGGGCAGGGTCTGAGGCCTGGCGTAGTAGTAGGGCGTGGAGTGAGCGTCTCGGGGTAGTGCTTGAGCAAACAACGTGGCATAGCTAGAAACCTGAAAATAAAAGGCGGCACGAATATGGGTACGAAATTACAGAACGCTTTCCCACACCCGCAAAGATAATTTACATTCAGACTTTGGTTCTATTTTTGTAACTGGATTTTGTGCAGGCAGACCTCAGAGACATTGTGGGTTCAGTTCCAGACCACCGCAATAAAATGAGTAGTGACACAAAGCAAGTCACACGAATTTTCTGGCTTCCCAGTGCATATAAGAGTTATGTGTACACTATACTGTAGTCTATTGAGTATGCAATAGCATTTTGTCTAAAAAGCAATATACACACCTTAATTGAAAAATACCTTATTGCTTAAAAATGCTAACCATCGTCTGACAATGTAAAGTTGCCACACACCTTCAACTTGTAAAAAATGCAGTATCTGAGAAGCAAAATAAAACGAGATGTGCCTGTATTTATTAAACGATAAATCAGTTATTATAGTTTTGAAATATGCCTGAACTGATAAAGTTCTGGAAAGTTTTCTGAATCTCAAAACTCCCACATGGTCTGATAACTAAACACTTTACTCAGAAACCAAGCAAACTGAAACTCAAATAATTACTCAAATATTTTTAGAAGTCTGGCATTATTATGCAATGAAAGAATGCTCATTACTCAGACAAAGGCTTTAAAGGTCAATATGACTCTTTCACCCACATTCTTCAACTCTCTAAACACTCAAATTTCTGTGGTCGAGCATCTTATTACACCAGACTCTCTGGGACTCTGGGCGGCGGCCCAATAGCTCTTTCAAACACCACACGGGTCAAAAACTGAACCCACTGACAACAAACTTTTCATGGTATAAGAGTAATTAATGTTCATCATGATATCTGAAAGCCCAAGAAAACGCTAAAAGGTCTTCTAACCCAAAGAATAATGAAGCTGTGCTAATATTAATAACTTCACAGAATAAAAATCTGAAAACTGATAGTTTATACTCTATTTAACCAGACATTGTTATATTTGAAGTAATAACATGATTCTCAAGAAACATCTTAAGGAAACACAGCACACTGACTAAAAATGCCCTTAAAAACAAAACAAAAAGAAAGAAAGAAAAAGAAATCTCTTGACCCTCGTGACTGCCCAGAAAACTATACAAAATTTTTTTGCTTTTCTCCTACTATTTTCTTAAGTATGGAAGCCAATTCCTATCAAAATTTGGTGTAACTGTCCCAGCAAAAGACACTGTGCTTTAAACAGGCGTCGAGCTGTGAAAACAGAGCCTCTCACCTTGTTAGGCTGCTTGCGCGGATCTTCACTAAGGCTTAGCAAGAGGTAGAGAATTGACCATTTATTTTTCAAAACTCCCTGTTTAGAAAGAAAACAGTAAAAGAACAACTTTGTACTAGTTCCCAATTTTATCTTCCTCTCTCCTAAATTACCCTTATTTCCAAAATAGAAAAGCATTTTAAAATTCACCTGGTAACATCAAACCTAAATTTGTCGATTTTTCAGGCACTACCACAGTGCTATCCATGAGAAGGCAAGAGAACGTTCTCAAGAGGTCAAGACCCTTGGAACATTTAACCCCCTGAAATCTAACTCCAAAGTCCCAATGCGAACATTTTTTCAATTACCCTATTCCTGTCTAACGGTATTTCCTCCCTGAAATAATTCTTATAATAACCAACTTCCAAAACACAGTGATTATAAGAATAATACCATCACAAAATGTGTGAATGCTTTCCCCGCCTTAAGTCCAATTTAAGCCATAAAAAAAGAGTATTAGGAAAAAAGAAAATAATTCCGAAGTATAAGACGTAGGTCTCGGCATCATGCACTCTTGGGAAATTCAAGGTTCTGAAGCACTTAGGTGTCAGGATAACTACCCCTAGGTTTCTATGCAAGGTAATCATAATGATTTCATTAATTTCCAAACGTGTATCACTCCCCCCGATTCACAACCGTTAACAGCAAGCAGCCCGCCCTCGATACGTTTTACCCCAAATTTACAGTGCATTCCACTCTATTCCTGTGTTCCTACCTTTCCTATGCATAGGCTAGAAACTATAAATACTTTATTTACAAAACAAATTATGGGACGGTTACTCACGTTGCACAAGTTCTTCATTATATGTATAAAATATTCCTAGAAAGTTTCTTTAAAGAATAAGCTCATTCCAGGTATTTAATTGATTCACACAGAATTTTTCAGAAACAGCCAACTCCCCAGCTGGGACAACAGCAAGGAAGAAAGAGGCCAGCCCTGACCGAGGCCTCAGCCCAGTGGTAAGCAGACGTTTGGGCATACACTTTGGTATCATGAACTACCCTTCCAGACACAGGAGGATCGCTCAGTGGTCCAGGCTCACAAAAGGACCCCCCGAGGAGACATGCATCTCTCAGAAACAGAGACGTGTGTCCCTGCAGCGCGGCAGGAGGGGCTCACTCTTCCCTACCCTGCCTGTTCCAGAGGAAGCCAACCAGAAGCAAGGGAGCCTAGGGGCTGCGATCCACACCCGTCAGCACCCCGGAGCCCGAAGCAGCAGAAAGGGGGAGAGAACAGAGCTGGTGCGACCACCAGAATCAACAACTCCAGCAGCACACACGTTTCAGATGATTCTAAACCACTTCAGACCCTGCTGTCTTAGACTTTGAAACTGAAAGGACCTCAATTCACACATAAAACGTTAAACGCTGCGCACACCCTGAATTCTAAATGTGGAAGCGCGTATCAGGGCCCCGTAAGCCCTAGAGGAGCATGGGAACAAGCGTTGCGCGCGCAGTTACTTTGAGCGGCGCGCACCCCGGCCCACCCCTCCCGAGGCCCCGGCTCCTCTCGCACAGCCCCGCTTTCCGCCCCCCCGCCCCCCCCGCCCCCCCCGCCGCCCCTCCTCGTCTTCAGCTCTGCCCCGCCCGCCACGGTCCAGCTTCTAGCCCAGGACACCCTGCCCACACCTCTGCTCCCTGACTCCTGCCTGGGGACTAAGGACACAATGGCAAACGGCAAAGGGCCCCTCAGACCTGCCCTGGTGGCCACGGGCACACTGCTGGAAGGCCCTGACGGGTGGGAGGGAGGACCAAACACCGACCACGGCTGTGGTTCCAAAGAAGCGGACGTTTCAGCAACAAGAAGGGACGGCTCCCGCCGCTCGCTAACGTCTTCCACCACGCTTCAGCCTCCAGCCCTAGGAAGCCGGCTACTATGTAAAACATCGCCGCTTTAGGAATAAGCATTTGGTGTTCCAAACTGAACTGTGGGAAACAGCCATTTAAATTAGAAACGTCTTAAATATGTTTTCACCTAATGGCCAGTGTTAACAGACATAACAGCTCTTACTGATGAAATCTCCCTTTGGGGATCTCGGGAAGGCTAATCAGCATTTCGGGAATGTGACATCTGATAAGCAGATCTTGGTAATATTCAATGCACAAGTGAAATTGTTTTTAAAAATAGAGAAAGATTAAGAAAACCAAATAATACAGCAGTTTGAAACTACCTGCCTGGAAACGACTGTACAAAAAAGGTTCCTCTTTTTCTTTGGATTTTATAATTTAATGTTAGATTATATTCATATTGAAAGGTTTTTTTTAATCATATCTCTTGCAAGGTCATTTCTTAACTTCATAAATATCATCAAAGATGGAAAAACATACTTAAAGCAGTGAATCCAAGTAAATCCAATTGAATTAAGGAATCAAAATGGTCAGCACATAAGGTTAGGCTTCTTTTTAGGGGCACAACAGACGAACAGAGAGGAAGACTTGAAAGAAGCACGAGTGCTACCACTGGCAGCGTCAGGCACTGCTCCGTGATGTCACCATCGTGAGACTAACCCGGGATTTTTGAGCAAAGCAGTAAACTTCTCAGGATTTCACTCTCTTCTCTGTAAGAGAAGGGAGACGGCTACCTAGCTGTCCAGCTTCCTTTATAGTCTGAATCACAAAAATCTCCCCCTAGGATTCAGTTAGTTTACTGGAGTAAAGGCCAGCAGAGTCTTTTATAAAAATAACAGGTAACAGCAGGTTAACATTCACAGTAACAGCAGGAATTGCACCTGATGAACAATGAGATGCACCAACAAGCTAAGCCTCTGCTGTCGTGTGTAGACAAGTCAAAGCTTCTGCTGACGTGCTTCCTCCCAGGGACGTAACTAAGGCTTCGGTGACACGCTCACTGCCCAGGAAGTCTGATCGCTTTCTCACTGCAGCTTCATTCATCTTTATAAGCAATTTCACATTCAACCCAGCTAGAAGCTACTTCTAACACCGAACGTCTTTGAAAAGCAAACACTATCTAGAGTTGAAAGCCACTACCCAACACAGAGAAGGTGACCACGTGCTCCCAGCCACACTGACTGCCTCGCCCACGGCACAGCAGCTTTCAGACACGTGCGTGATACCTGTGAGTGAAGTTTCCTGTGGAGTTCTGAAAATAATGCAGCATCTGCTTCTCTTCTCTGTCGGGTAACTGGAAAGTCAGAAAATGAGCATGTTAATGACACACACCAAAGTTTACTCTTATGATACTATTTCACCATTCACAGTAATGGATAACTCTGACGTCTGCAACGAATCTTGAGCTTAAGAATCAAAATAACCAGGCAACGTCACTTCCAACTCCATAAATTTCGTCAGGTCACTGGATCTGAGATTTGTAAAATATGGACAAAATTAGGCTGGAATCAAAGAGTTTATGTGAAAATTAGCTAAAGTAACAGAAATGATGGGATTTTTTTAGATCCTATCTATAAATAGTAACAAGCCGCCCAGTGAGGCAAAGTACCACGAGTTCAGCTAGTTAATAAAGGCCACCTGGAGGGAGGGATGGGAAGTGAAAACATCTCTGGGATCCTAACTGCAAAAGGCAATAACAGAGAAGTACCCCATTCATGACAGTGTGACTTAAAACCACACCTTCTAAGCTTTTTTGTTAATATATACGCAATGCTTCATCTTGCTTTGGTGTAAGATATAATAGTCAGTTACTGTTTCAAAATCGAAATTGAAACAGCCAAGGGGCTAATCTTCACCCAGGAATTCGTTCCATGCCTGCGTGTCCCCAGGGCTCACGGCCACAGCACATTCTCTAGAAGCCAAGGGAACCAACGAGAAGCTCACTCGCCGCTCGGCTCCATGAAGGAGGACGTGGGCCTGGGAAGAGACGCTCACCCACATCCAGCACGCTGCACGCACCGCCTGTGCACAGATGCCTCTCCGAGGAATCCCGCTACAGCCGAGAGACAAGCACCGCCCTCAGAAGCTGGCTCACAGGAATCCACGTCTATTCACCCCAGCGTAGCAGGACTGCTTTCTTACAATCTCATCAGCCAAGCTCACTTAGTTTAAATGCTCGAATTCTCCTCTAGAAAGACAATGACCGACTTGACAGCCAGTACCTTTTCACATTCATCACCTAGGAAAGGGTCCCCGCATCATGTACTGAGCGTGTGGCCCAGCATGTCTCGCATGGACATGCCAGAGGTCGTTTCACACTGATCAAGCGGCACCTCCAAGTCTCCCTGTGCAGAACGGCAGTGCCCTCTTTAAAATGCACTATTACAAAACGCATTCAACAGAATGAATGCAGCTAAAAATTCAATATAATTTACTTTTACATGTTATTTCTACAGAATGGGACTAATGCTAACTCAGATATAAAAGTCACAGGACAATAAAATATAGTAAGTAATATTAATAAAAATGAACACAGAATATTCACCCCAAAAATGATGTTTTATCTAATGGACTGCTAAATAAAGCAAAACAAGCCTGGAGTTACAATGTACCTCACTTACCAATGTGAAAAATGAAGACACCGACAGGTGTGAAATTTTGTCACACGCGAGTTTTGCGATTTGTGCCAATATTTTATATAAAATGGCAAGTTAGCGTTTCTGTGCTATTCTAGACGGCAGAGCTACCATAACTCAGCTCATCTAATTCACCAAAAACAATCACCAAATTTCAAAAATATTAAAATGTAAAAACTAAGTCTAAGAATGAATGAAAGATGACAGACCACTGGTGACCACTCCATGCACCACCACTGACACCTCAACCACAGCTGGGCCACGTCAGGGATGGGGACTCGGGCTGGAGGCCCAGGGGCAGCCACGGACACCGGGTGATAATGGGCAGAAGAGACGCACCGCGTCTACACAGCCAGCCTCATTTCAAGGGTACAGAGACTACACAGAACAACAAACTGCACGCGGTTACAGCTTTCTTCTTAAAAAAGGACCCTTCAGGACCCACCCAACAACGTGGCTGCCAGTCCTGTAACTGAGGACAAACTATCTTCAGCTACTCCAAGGATGTGCAGTGCTCTCACCAGCGGGCCTGGATCTGTGCCTCCATAAAGGGCATGGTCTGTTAAATGCAGTACCCAATAGTTGGGGTTCTCACTAATAATCTAAAACGTAGCAATCATCAGGGATCAAGAAGCGAGTACAATGTTCTCAGGCTCAGTTTTACAGACAAGAAAGGAAAATAGTCTCTACAGTATGCTAAATAGTCCGTCCCCCCCACCTTACACAGTACCTACATGCCAGGTCACCCCAAGATCTGAATCATCCCAGCCCTGCACTGCTCACCGAGCCTCCCCCAGACCAAGCCGCTCACACGCCAGGGCCTCAACCCTACCCCCGGCTGCCACACCACCCAGCTCGGGTACCCAGCTCTGAAACAGGACATCCACCCAGAGCCCTGGCCAAACAGTTAATAATTCAACAGCTGAGGCAGGAAACGGTGCCGTGAGGAGCTACCTCCGAGAAGGTGGCATTAACACTTGCGACAGCCCGTTTCACCTGGGCGGCTTGAAAGCCGGGCCTGCAGGGAGAACGCACCTGCTTTCTTAGGTGCCAGGCTGCTGCTTAGGTGGCTGGGGCCAGGCTCTTGAGTCTGGAGAACTGTGAGGAAAGGGGACCCAGCCCCTGGGGAAGAACAGGGGACAGGGGCGGCTCTCACAGGTGGGCCCTGGTGCTCAGAGCCCCTCCCTCAGATACTGCTGGGACGCACGGTCGGGGGCTAATACGTGGAAAGCTTCCTTTTCTAAGGTAACAAACACTGTGTATGAAAGCTTTCAGGACCATCTCAGAATTAAAACATTCAACAGTAAGCTCTAAAGTACCGCGAGTTACTCACTGAGTTGTTTTAACTGCCAAGATAATACCCTCTGTTATCTGGTCAAAGGGTGCATAAGAGTAAATACTTACCTTATCACAAGATAAGCAGCAAGTTGTATGACGTGCTTTTATCTTTCTCACGTTCTCAACCCAGGTTATGTTGTTATAATAGTATTTAAAACAACCCCCTTCCACCATGTTCTTGTCCTTATTTTTAATATATATTTTTATATATTTGTAATAGTACCTACAATTAAAATGTGCTTGGGAGCTACATATATATATAAAGAGATACACGAGTATATACCTCTGTGTGTGAGTGTGTGTGTGTAAACTTAAGCTCTGACAAGTTTAAGGATGCAACACATGATAACACCTAAGAAGAATACGTACGTTCTTTCTTGATTTTTTCAGCTACTAGAAATTCATCTCTTTCAACAGTCGGGGCAAAGTTGCTGCCAATAACTCGCACGGCGTACTGGAACTGCTGGGCCGCGTCGGCTGAGGGCAAATAAAAGGATGCAAGTTACCACCATCACGTTACGTTGTGATCCCCCGAAGCTCCAGTTCAACACAGCGCACTGGGCATGTGCAGCTACCGTCCACCTTCCCCAGGGCTTAACTGAGAGGACGGAAGAGCCACAGAGAGGCAGAATGAATGACTAGACGAGCAGAATGACAGTTTTACAGACAAAGTGAGGGAGACAGCAACACAAAGTCTGACAACTCCTAGGAGACAGGAAACAGACTGGACTGATAAACATAAAAAAAGGAGCAGGAAAAGCGCCAGCCCAAACCATGGCACCTGCTCAGCGGAGCCTACGAGGAGCCAGGGCTCACGTGCACACACGCACCAGGACTGGCCGCGAGCAACCAAAACGGGCAATAACGTATGAACCGTGTGTGCACTTCCAGGTAAAGAGGGTGGCTTAAACACAGACACGTGCCTCCACGCCCTTCAAAAACCCCATGAAACTGAGAAAGGGGGATCTTGTTTTTTCTAAGCCATAAACCTACAAGAGCAAAGAAAACAAGGCAGATCAGTAAACCCTGCTGACTCGACTTCTAAAAGTGGATCCCACTATGATCACTCCATAGCCACTAGCCCATCTCAACAAGTCTCCTGAGTAGCTGGTGACCTACTCCTCCTTTTGCCCCTGGAGTGAATTACCCACACGCAGTCAGGCTGATCCCGAGGAAGGCTACAACACTGGGCCCCTTGCCACCTGCCACCTCTCCTGGCCCAGCTCACGACACACCAGCCATGCTCTGCGGTCCTGCCCTTCCTTGAGGACGCCTCACTCACGTCCAGCTGAGAACCCTGACACACCCTCCCCCACCTAGCTCCTCAGACCGCCTTCCCACCTCCAGCACACGTACACACGCACACACGCACACATGTACACACACACACGCACGTGCGGAGTCTTCCTTAAACACCACTGCACCACAACACAGAAGGTGAGTGTATACATGGGGGAAAGGAGCAAACAGAAGTAACTCACACTGTTTCTGTGGAGTCACAGGATTAGAGGGGAGACCTTCTTCCTCACGTTTTCCCACTTTAAAAATTTTCTACACCAAGTATACATTAATTTTATAAATATTAAGTGTCACTGAACATCACTTATTTAAAAGGAGTGTTTGTATAACTATTTTAGTTAAAAATTATTTTTAGATTACCATGATCCTGAGTTCTACAAACAACAGTTCATTAACAACATACTTGAGGACATTACAGAAAAATCCCCACTCTGAAAGTTTCATAAACTTTTGAATTTTCTCCCACCCAAAATTCAAACCTCCTCAGTACCAGACACCCTCCTCTTCCTTGTCTTCACATCTTCTCCACGCCTCTGTACGTCTACCACATCCCTCCCGCCTCTGCAGCCACACTGCAGTTTCCCTATCTGCCTGCCAGCCAAGTTTCCAGTCTATCTTTCTTGTTGATGACAGAGTATTTGAAAAACCCATCCGCTATTTCTTAAACTGAATCCACCTATCTTGTGCTTCAAAGGTGGACGCACAGAATCCAGACGGTGAAGGAAGTCAGCAGAGGCAGTTATTCTCTCTTTAATAGTGACTATCATCAAAGATTACAATGCACAGTGTCAAACAATGCCAACGACAAACTTCTCCTTTAACACCCCCAAAACAGCATTCAATTTTTAAAGTATACGCAAACTCAATCAGTAGTTCAATGAATAATTGCAAAGCACCTACTACGTGCCAAACAGTACAGGCCCTAAGAATAGAATAGACAAGAAATAGTGGCTAACAAGGCAGCCTTTGTGAGAATACAAAAAATGAGGCCAATAATACACAAGGTAATCAGACTGTGACAAGAGCTACTAAGAAATAGGACATTACGACGGCAAATAACAGGCAAGACTTCGTGACACAGGCTGGCTACGCAAGGCCCCTCCGAGGAAGCGACCTTTAAGACAGGCAGGAGCCTGCCAGGTGAAAAGCCAGAGACCCAGGTGGAAAGGACACAGTAGTGGGATTCAGGGCTACTCAGGACACTGTTCCTCAAGGAGGCCAATGACTGGATTCTAAAATCCAAATCATCAAAGCCAAACGCACTCCATCAAGAGTCCCAGACAAGGAGGCCCACACAGCAGCTCTGTGATGACCTGGCTTAACCCAAGACTAAAAATAGGAGTATTCAAATTTTGGACCACAGAGTACCGGAGCACTCTCGCCTCCAATCTGCTCTGGGTATGTGCCAGGGGTGGGC
The DNA here is from genome assembly GCF_949987515.2 of Delphinus delphis. NCBI lineage: Eukaryota > Metazoa > Chordata > Mammalia > Artiodactyla > Delphinidae > Delphinus > Delphinus delphis. Next base: position 77,382,203 of record NC_082700.1, read on the forward strand.
GGTTTTCAGGAGCGGGGAAGGGGAGGTACACCCCCCGCCAAGCCTCCCACGGCATTTCTGTGAGAAGCAATGGCACCAGTGAATTCAACTATATGCTGCCTGACGAGTGCCAGAGAGCCGCTGCAGTGCTGCTGACACACACACTTCCAGCCAAGCAGGTGAGAGGCCACCCCACAGGCAGGGCCACGGCTTTCCCGCCTCTACTCAGCGGCAGGAGCAGGAATGAGTGAGTTCAAGACAAGACGCTCCAGGATCAGAGGCCTGGGCTCCCGGCGTGGCCCTGCCCGCCGCAGCCGGAGGACAGAGGGCCGGTACTTCACCTCTCCAGGTCTCAGGGACCTCGGCTCTAAAACGAGGCCACTAGGAACCACTGCCACCTCCCAGAGGGCGCGCAGAGCATCTGGCACACAGCAAGGACTCAACAAACATTAGCTACCTTTCTTATTATTAACCTGAAAATGTCATTTAAATGTACATTTTGTCTAGCACAGCCATCAAAACTACAACTCAACACAGCACCCTTAGTTTTTAACTTTAAGCAAGATAATGGGGTCTTCATCCTGTAGGTTACAGACAGGCAACAAAATCAGCCTTCAATAGAAATGACCCTCTGGCTGCAGGGTGGGAGAGAAACTGGGAGGAGGTGCAAAGCCAGGGCCGCGACACCGTGGGACCACAGGATCTCAATCCGACACGCGAAGGCCCAGAGAGCACGCAGGTGTGGGCCCAGGAGGTTTCAGATGGAAGACAGCTGCCTCTGCATCCTGAAAGGGTTATTATCCACACGTTCAGGTAAAAGACAACCACTGAACTTCAAGGTGCACAAAAATAAGCGAGTCCCCAGGAATTACAAAAACTCTACAGTCGTGTGCTTCCCAGAGATTCAGAAAGTGACGGAGGACAAACTGTCCAAGTCGTAAGTTCCTGCCTTCCTGCACCTCTTCTACCTGTGGGCTTGTGCGCACGTGACATTGCTTTCGTAAAGGACAGGCCAACAGGTCAGTAACCTGAACCAGCAATCCCCACCCCAGACACAGGTCGGAATGACTGTGTTCCAGACGCCAAGCTCCAACACACACCGCCAGGACCAGTATCTCTGGAGATGGGGCCCACAATATTAGTTGTGAATAAGTGCCACATTTAGAGAATTCAAAGTGAAAAGACGTAACACTGCATACAGTAAAGTCTTCCCCCTCCACTACTGTCTGGCCACCAGCTCCTCTCCCGAAAGCAGCCAGTGTTACCAGGTTCTCGTGAGATCACAGATGACTCTGATCACAGTGCTGGTTGAAAAGCAACGCTCTAAACAAAACCAAAATAAAAACCATTGCTCTAGCTTGTGGTTCTCAAACTTTTTGGTCTCAAGGCCCCTTTACACTTTTAAGATTGAGGACCCCTAAAAGTCTTTTATTTATGTGGGTTACATCAATCTATACTTACTGTATTAGAAACATAAACCATGATCATTTTTAAATACTAATTCATTTTAAAATAGCAATAATAAACCCATTAAGTACAATTTTCAAATGAAGCCTAAACCTTTAAAATTTCAATATACACATTAATAAACATTTAGAGTACATTTTAACATACACATAATAAGGGTTTTTTCCCCACATAATATGTTTTGATGTATATTTAATACACATTGATTTTCCCAAGGTAAAGACTACACTTTGTTTGGAACTTCATCAAGAACTCTTCACAATTTTCAAAAATCATAAACCCCACAGCAACACCACTTGTGGTCCACAAACCAAGACGACATCCTTTCCCTGCCTGCACCATGGCTCACGCTGCCCTCACATGGCCGTTCCCAGTCAGGGCCATCGTCTGACCTCAGTTTGTGGGCTACTGTAGTCCTACCTAAGCGTTTGTGCTAAAACACTTACCTAACAAAAACTCCTGTATTTCTTCTTAATCTCTAGTTTGAAAGAGGATTACAAAGTATGAAAAGGAATGTGGCCTCTGGCAGAGCTGAAACACTATAACATCAAGTACATTGTTTCCAAAGACAGAAATAATGACTATCCAAAGATATAATAATGAGTAAAATGTTCTCCAGGAGAGGCTCAAGGATGTGGAGAGAGAATTCTCCTCTCACTGACTGGCACTGTGTGTTTCAAACAAATTCACAAGTGTTATAAGCTGGAAAAGGAGGGAAATAATGGTTATACTAACTTCATAAAAGTGTCAAGCATCATTATAGCTAGGTGCTTTGCTTCTGAAGGTCCCTTGAAGCTAACTACAAATTAAAAAAAAAACTTTATGAAAAACTGATTCATATGAAATTCACATTAAAAGTAACAAGTGTCTATTATGCCTCAATTTCACAGTATTAAAAAAGCAATATTATAAAAGCATAAGGCCAATTGTTTGTAAGCTCACTAGAAAATGTAGTTAATCAAACGTTCTGCTAAGTTAACAGATAAAATACCCACCAATGAAAAGAAAAATTTTTTTAAATCTCAAACACTGTAAAGGCAGCAATAACATTGCTCCTTTGTTCACTAAGGAAGAATAAATTAAAACAGACCAAGGCAAGCTATTAAAGACATATATTCTTCAGTAAGTAGTAGCATAATTTGGAATTACGAAAACAACTGTTTGGCAATCCTAGCTGTCCAGAACAGAATAAAGAGAGCATTGTTTTAGTGGACTTTATGATATATTTTACTCTGAGAGGACCCCTCAGGATCTCACAGACAGCTTATTTACTTTTTTTTTCCTTCCAGTTTTATTGAGATATGACTGACATGCATCACCGTATAAGTTTAAGGTGTACGGGAGCCAATTTACTCTTAATTTAGACACAATTCTACACGGTGCAGAACTTTCTGAAAAGTTTTTCAACCTCCTGGAATGGGTGAAACTAAGTCAATCAAAAGGAGCCTCAAATGTTAAAAAAAAAATTTGAGAAACATGATGACACCTAGCAATGAATGAATGGTCTTCAAAGTCTAGTTGTGACAATGGAAACGGATGAATGTGTGGTTTATCCCCAGAGGAAAACTGAGGGCCCACGGGTGTAACGCAAACCCTGACTTTAACATGAGTGAATCATGACCAACATCAGTTCCCTGGTGTCTCCTATGATCAGGAACATCTAATCAGAAAGGCAACTCAGACACACACAGAAGAGCTGGAGATAAAACCAGAAAACAGCCAGGCCCCGCCCTCCTCAAGACCTTGGCACAGGTGTTCCAGGGCCCCTCCCTCTCTCCACCCAGGTCTCTGTTTAGGTATCCTCAGCTTTCCCTCAATATACCTTTACCCTGGGCTTCCCTGGTGGCACAGTGGTTAAGAATCCGCCTGCCAATGCAGGGGACACGGGTTTGATCCCTGGTCCAGGAAGATCCCACATGCCATGGATCAACTAAGCCCATGCGCCACAACTACTAAGCCTGTGTTCTAGAGCCCATGAGCCACAACTACTGAGCCCACTGAAGCCCGTGAGCCACAACTACTGAGCTTGCACTCTAGAGCCCGTGAGCCACAACTACTGAGCCTGCGTGCTGCAACTACTGAAGCCCATGTGCCACAACTACTGAAGCCCGTGCTCTGCAACAAGAGAAGCCACTGCAATGAGAAGCACGTGCACCGTAACAAAGAGTAGCCCCGCTTGCAGGAATGAAGACCCAACGCAGCCAAAAATAAATTAATTTTTAAAAAAAGATTAAATCTAGTCTAATAACTTGTAAATTAAAAAAAAATCCCTTTACCCTACTTTATTTTTCATCACAGCACCACTAAACAACATTATAAGTTTACTGATTTTTTTTTAATAAGGAACGTTTCTTCCACTCTAACGATGAGAGAAAACCTTCTTGTTTTTAATTTTTATTTATTTAACTTTTTGGCTGCGCCACATGGTATGTGGGATCTTAGTTTCCCCGACCAGGGATCAAACCTGCGCCCCTGCATTGGAAGCATGAGTCTTAACCACTGCACCGCCAGGGAAGCCCCTAAGTTTACTGATTTTATCACATATCCTCCACTAGAATGTAGGATCTATGAGAGGAATTACCTGTCTCTCTACCTCTGCATCACCAGCGCCTAGCACAGTGCCTGGAGGTGGGGGGAGCCCAAAGATTTCTTAGATGAACAAAGAGAAAGAGTGAAACTTCAAAAACTGGAGCAAGAACCGTGTAAAGTCAGTGTCATTTAGCAGACTGACCAAATAAAATTCATCTTTTTGCTCCTAAGACCATCAAATAAATTATGTACGCTAATCATGAAAGGTCAAAATGTAGTCTCAATTCTTTAATTTTGTTTTAAGTCTCCCTGCAAAAACTGCACACTTTCTTTCC